>NC_136065.1:295235963-295901809 GCF_964261635.1 Lissotriton helveticus
TTATTTATCTCACTGCCCCATCCCAGCTCAGAACCTGGCTATATGCAAATTAGTCTGTCCCTGGCCCAGTGCATCATGGGAACAGGGCAGACCAAACTACCAAGCCAATTCTTCACCAGAAAGGAGACAAGCTACCGGGGACCGGTTTCTGGCATTTCAGCCTCTTCGGCCCGGCTTGCTTGAATCCTGATGGAGCAGTGAGAAAGGGACTCATGTCTGAGTATACCCTGCCACACCTATAGTGGCCAAAAACGATACAGAAAAGGGGGTGGTGATGAACAGAGTGTCTGAATTAAGCAGACCACTCTTACCCAGTCCAAAGATCAGGGCTTGATCCATCACCGTTATTTATCTCACTGCCCCATCCCAGCTCAGAACCTGGCTATATGCAAATTAGTCAACCATCAGTGAGCCCATGTCCTATGGATACTACTTCAGAGACACGGGCGGCACTGCCCGATTGCCCTTCCCACCTCACGCCTTTCAAATAGCGGACACTACCTTCAAATACCTGGGGATCCAAGTATATAGAGAAGCGAAGGATATGATTGACGGCAACCTGGGGAGGGCGATCGCAAAGCTGAAGTCACAGATACAGTTCTGGACCGCTTTGCCACTGTCAGTGGCGGGCAGGGTAACCATCTCTAAAATGGTGGTGCTCCCCCGCCTTATCTATTATTTCACGGGCTTACCTTTCGCGATCCCTATGTCCTTGTTTAAGCTGCTGAACACCCTACTTACGGAACTCATATAGGGGCCGGGTAGGAGATGCATTGGACTGGTTAAGCTGCAACTCCATACAGCGGCAGGTGGCATGGGGGTCCCGGACTTCCAGGCGTACTGCCACGCCTGCCAACTGCAATGGCTGGCCTATTGGCTAGCGGGACGCAACCTGCACGAAATTGGTATAACGGAGACGGAGTGGGGGAAAGGGGTTGTCCACACATTGTTACTACCAAGGGCGGAGATCCCCGATTGGGCGCCGCCCCTGCTCCGGATTGCAATTGCCTACTGGCGGAGGGCGGTGAAGTACACAGCCCCTGATTCCTCTTACGCCCCCACGATACCACTGCAGGGGATTCCGACGGGAACGGGCCCACTATCAGCCCATACACTGAAGGTATGGCATGATGCAGGGGTATCGCAATTGGGGGACCTCTTCACAGATGGCAGACTTATGTCCTTTGAGGACTTCCGCACTACACACCGCACCCCGGGGGGACTGTTCCTCCTACACGCAGGGCTGTGACGCTATGTAACCAAAACCTGGGCCCCAGGCGGAATGGAACCCCCCACGAACCCCCTGCTCACAATGCAATACCTCATGGGGTCGGGTAGCCACCTGACGAAATGGATAACAAGTAGCATAAGAATGGGGAGAGTGACATCACTGCAATCACTGCGCGACAGGTGGGAGGAAGATCTGGGCAGAACGCTTAGAGACAAGGAATGGGAACACGTGCTCAAATTTCCCAAGAAGGTGTCCAGGAACCCGAAATTTAAGTTTATTCAACTAATGATACTACATAGGGCGTACCTAACCCCTTCCCGTTTACATGTGATGTTCCCCAACACCCCCGATACATGCCCCCGCTGTGGCGCGGATAATGCGCGCCTCATACACATGCTATGGAGCTGCCCAAAATTGGGGTACTACTGGCAGACGGTTCGGGACGCACTATATAAACTGGCCCCTTCCAGACCCTACACCTCCTTAGAATATACCTTGTTAGGGCTGGGACCTGCAGAGCGGAAGAGGAGCGTAACTGCGCGATTTATAGACTTAGCCCTGTTGCTTGCCAAGCGCGCCATCACAATGCGGTGGAAATCGACTAGGCCACCTGACCCAGAAATGTGTCAGTCAGAGGTGACACGCTGGGGGAAAGCTGAGGGTGTGACACTGCAGCGCGAGGAGCGTAGGGGGCTTAGGAAGACCCTAATATCACTGGGTTGGAGCACTATGGTGGAGGCCTTCACTGTGGGCAATGACACTCCGTCCACCCCATCGAATACAGATGATTAGTCACAAAAGCACAAAAGCAACACGGTAGACACTCATTTACCCCCCCCCCCCCGTCACCACTGTTTTTGGTGAAGTACTGAAGTTAGATACTAAGCTCTGGGTGCACCAAGTGGAGAAATTGTATATATTGCAATGTGTATAGTCCTTCGTAGGCTTCTGTAAAATGGACACTGCGTACTAGACATATCCGACCACGACAAGTAATGTTGTCAATCATTGTATCCATGTAATGCCGGGGTAGGGAGGGACCGGGAGGGGGGAGTTCAGGGGAAATCAAGTAGATGTGCAAAAATTGAAAATGTTTGACAACTGACTATCATAGCTAATATGTAAGAACCATGCACCACGTGCCCTCTATTGCTATTAAAACTGCTGTAACTGTTCTTATCTACTTACTAATAAAGAAATTAAAAAAAAAAAACGATGAGGTCATATAGACTGTTCAGTGGGTTTGTATGAAAGAGAGAATCAGTTGGTGTGGAAGGGCTGAGCAGCGAGGAGGCTGCTCCTGGTGGAGCACTTTTATGGATCAGAACATCTTCCTTTAACCTAGAACCTATGATGTAACTTCAAGAATAAATCTACTACCTTCACCTACAAGACATACCTGCGCATCATTCTTAGTTTTAACACTGGCGACGATCTGAAGAACCTACATGGGCTACCTTGAATGGACTGGTACCTAAGAAACAGAAGAAGCAAATTTATAAGAAGCAAGCTGGCAGTCCTGAAGCCCCACCAGTGACCAAAAGACCTGTCGGCCCCTTCGTGGACAGGCCAGTGCCTGCTGAATTTGGGTGAGTGTTTCCCCAAATGAGTAACTTGACTAACAGAAGTTCCTGACATTCCTCACCACCTGTCAATGGTCAGCCCTAGTCTGGGCCTGCCGGGCCCTGCTGTTATTTCTGTGGAGTTTGCAGTCCCCCTGCCTTAGATAATCTCTGCCTGTTTTGCTGTGATGAGTTCCAGCTGCCATTTTACAAAGTGCTCCTGCTACTGTGGGACACTCTCTCTTGCTGGAGTAAGTTGAAGTCTTGTGTGCATCCTGGTGTTAACTACAGTTGGAGGAGGAAATTGGCAGCGTCATGGTCAGTAACACTAGCAACTAAGGTAATTGGCATCATCATTTTGACAATGAAAGGCACCATTTTTCCTGCGCATGACGTCTAAACCGGCATTTGTGGACTTGTTATTTCCCTGCTGTCCTTACTACACGTGCCTGGTGCTTAGAAATTGGCACCAGTGATGTGTGCTGGCAAAACTGGCACCCCTGGACTGACTTGTAAAATGCAGAGGCAAGTATTAAAACAGCAACTTATAGCTCTGTTTAGTATGGCCCATTGGATTTACACAGTTTCTGAAAAGTCCCTTCGAAACCGGCGTTGTACACGTGTGATGAGGCATTTTGTATACATTTTTAATAAATCCATGTTTTTTCACATTGCTGTGGGCAGTTTAATTAACTGTTGCACTTACTATTTCAAACTTTGCATGAGCTGGGTAATGTGCTCACCTGTTTGATGGTCGTGAGCAGCAGTTCGAGGCCATTCTGACGTGCTGTGGTACTTAGCTGCTACTACGGTGCAGCGTGCACCAACGTGCCTAGAGCCTCCCGGAGCAGCGTGCACTGCGTGCTGCCAATTTGGGATTGGCGTTTTGGATCTTTTTGGTTTACTGCAGTCTCAAGCACACGCTTGCCAACCACATGATAACACGTTTTGCCAACCATGTCGTGACCCCATAATGTTGTCCTGTTGGAGACTGCACGCTTTCAGTTGTCAATTGCAATCGGCATCTCTGTGAAGTTTTCAATCCAACATTGACAAGTTTTGCAGGCCTTTTGGGACGATAACCAAGATAAAGTATTCGCATTGGATGTTAACAGCTGAAGGGAGCTTTTGATGAGGACCTCGGGTAAGAGAACGCTCACCGGAGTAAGAGACTTTTTCTTCATTTTATTAATGTGATGCTTCTTTGTGGTTTGTGTTTTTGTTCTTTGAGTGGTGGTGTTGTCTCTCTATGATGTGTAGGTAGTGGGCTGGTGGTGTGTTCCCTGTTGCACCTGAGTGTGTTCAGGACTGTGCGCATCTCTCCTAGATTGAATTCCAGGTTTTGGCTAGTATGTCTTGGGTTGAAGGATATCGTGATTGTTGTGAGTTTAAGGATATACATAGTATGTTGCCAGAGTGTCTTGACTGCGCATTTGTTCTAGATTTTCTGAATTTCATGTTTTGGCCAGTATGTCTCGGGTTCAAGGATACCCGAGATTGTCATGGGTTTAAGAATACCCATTGTATGTTGCGAGAGTGTCATGGGTTTAAGGATACCCTGGATTTGCCTTGGGTTTAAAGACACCCATAGTATGTTTTGAGTGTGCTTTGGGTTATAGTTAACCTGGATTTGCTTTGGGTGAAATATACCCTGGATTTACTTTGAGTTTAAAGATACCCATATTCGTTTCTAGACTGTTGGGATTATAATTGCCCTGCTTTGGTATGGGTGGAGACTTATTCCTCTTCTTTGAGGTAGACCTGTCCTCCAATTAGTATGTGCAGTTGAAGGTTGTGCCTTAGTTTGTGGCACAATGAGTACTCAGTGTGGTGTGGTAGTATAGTACCCGCAGTTTGTAGTGTGAGCTGTGGTGGATAAAATCCACTGTTTTTAAGAATGTATCTCTTTTTCTTGCATTCTTTGTTGTCTAATGATTATTATCAGGGAGAAGGATGTGTTATAATGTTCTGTGGTAATGCATCCTCCTTTTCTGTCAAAGGTGTGTTTTACTATTTTCATGCATTTTTGTGTATATGATCATTATCAGAGGGACGGATGTGTTATATGTTTTGTTATTAATGCATCCTCTTTTGCTGACATGTGTATCTTATCACCTTCAGTCATTGTGAATGCACTCTCCCTACAGTGGTTCTCTGCATTGCTGCTCAACCTATGATGAGGTCATATAGAATGTTCAGTGGGTTTGTATGGAAGAGGGAATCAGTTGGTGTGGAAGGGCTGAGCAGTGAGGAGGCTGCTCCTGGTGGGGCACTTTTATGGATCAGAACATCTTCCTGAAACCTAGAACCTGTGATGTAACTTCAAGAATAAATCTACTACCTTTACCTACAAGACATGCCTGCGCATCATTCTTCGTTTTAACAAAGTGCTGCCGGGCTGTGACGTGGGGTGGAGAAGGGGCAGGATGGATGTAGTAAACTACAGAATACGGACAAATACGGGTAAGTAAAAATAAAAATAAATACAACTAATGTTGTTGCGCGCACTGCATTGCATTTAGCGATGCAGTGCGCACAACAAAATGTGGTTTATTTATTTGTATGTTTACTTACCTGTATTTGCCCATATTCCGCAGTTTACTACCCCCCACCCTGCCCCTCCCCTCCCCACGTCTCCGCCTGGCAGCACTCTTACCACCGACCGCTAATGAGTACTAAATAAAATAGAGCTACAGGCTAGATTGCGGGCTAAGCAACAGAAGCAATTGGCCTGGTCTACAAAATGCAAACAATTGGACGAAGAGTGGCTACACCTATATTCACTAATGGGCAAACAGAGTCAGACTGACTTATGAAGATATATATAAAAAAATATGTCAGGAAAGCTCAAGAATCAATTCGATTAATGAATCTGAGTGGCTATAGCATGTAAAGAAGCTATATGTAGCAAAACTGGCAAGTGACATCCTCATGAGCAAACTAGGGACTCCAACTGACACTCTGAACTATGAGCGAACACTAACAGTCAATGATATTTTGGAAAGTTTGCATAAAATCAGAGCAACTGGAGCTGCAACCCAAACGGCATTCTAGCCCAAGTCTTCAAGGACGATATCGACCTATGGTCTGCGACACTCCTCCCATTGTATCACACAGGTTTGCTGAACTAGCAGTCCCGGAGAGTTGGAGGGGCTCAATCCTACAGCCAATTTCAAGAAGGACGATAGGCAGGACCCAGCCAATTATCACCTTATTGCCCTTTTTGATATTGAAGCCAAGGGATATGCCTCCGTCCTCTTGAAAGAACTGGAGCGCTTGGCAGAGACAAATCAGAAAGTTCAATTTTGCCAAACTGACTTTAGGGTGAACTCCTTGACCGCGGATTACATAGTAGCACTCTCTTACGTAATACACCAAGCTACCAGTCAGAAGCTGCTTCCCCTGTTACGCGTGTTTTGTTGACTATTCCGCCTCGTTTAACTTGGTGGACAGGAATAACTTATGGAGGAAACTGCAGGAATGGGGCATTCTGAACAACTTGCTCCGGGCAATAATATCACTATATACCTTGACCTGACCTGGGTGAGGGTCAAGCTATCGCAGATGGCTGTAACAAGAACAATTTCAGCAGATAACAGCCTAAAGGAAGAATGCATTTTTGCGCCCTTGTTATTCAATCTGTATACTGCGAACACAGTCTTAACACTGAAACATGCCAAGTTGATCCCTCAAAAAATCAAGAAAGTCAAGTTCATGGTATTACAACATGCAGACTACATCGTTCTTCTAGGATCTCTAGAGAATAGGGATCCAGAAACCACTTAATGCCACTCAGAAATACAACAAGATTAACAAAATGGCGGCAAGCGGGCTAAAACAAAAGTTATACGTTTTTGGAGGTTGATTAAGAAATGAAACCATGACTGGAATCGGGGCCCATTAAAAATCAAAGGTACTACTAAATCATATAATTATTTGGGAGTGTGGTTGTCTTCAAAAGGAGGAGCCAAAATTCATCTGTGCCATCTTGAAGCAAAGGCTGAACTGATCATCACCGGAGTCTGCCAACTTAACAACGTATTAAAAAGCCCCTCTACAGCCCCAATACGTCGGGTACTAGGGGCCACTCTTCTTCCTTTGATCAGTTATGGCCACAAAGCCTTCCTGGAGCAATTTACCAAAAAAACTGAAACATTTAAACTCAAAACATATAAGAGGGTTTTTAATATACCACAATATATAAGAGGCTGTTTGATCAGAATGGAAGTTGGTGTTAATATAGGATGATAAATGCCCCACCCAACACCCTGAAGGCAGCTCTCCAGCACATCTTTGACTTAAAGGAGAATGCTTGGACCAACTACCTAAAAAAATCACTTGACACCTTCTGAATAGACCAGTCCAAGCTGAACAAACTCCTGTTTTCAGATAATTAAAAAAAAAAAGATAAGGTCACTGTCGAAGCTAAGTGACATGCATAAACGGAAGCACATACTGGTGCTACAAGCAGTGGCAGTATCCTACTCCAACAAACACCCATACAACCTGAGCCCCCAACCATATCTTCAGTGCTTGACTGGGAAAGCTTGCCTTAAGTAAATCATGATTGCAAGGTTGATGGGCCTCCAGATCAAAGAAATGATCCCTAAATGGCACTCCCTCTCCAAGATTATTAACTGCATGCTTTGTGGGTATACATTTGAGTCTTTTAACCATTTGGGGCCAGATGTAGGTAAATCTAATTTACTGACTCATAAATACCGAATTTTACCGATTCGGTATTTATGAATCGGTAAATTAGAAGGAGGCAGATGTAGGTATTTTTTAAAAACACAATTACCGAATCTGTAAGATTCAGTATTTACTGATTCGGTAAATACCGAATCAGTATTTCCCATTGATTCCTATGGGCTTTGAAGCCCATAGGAATCAAAGGGAAATACTGATTCGGTATTTACCGAATCGGTAAATACCGAATCCTGCAAGGGTGCAGGGGGTGTCACTTTGACACCCTCTAGCACCCCAAGTACAGGCTTGTGTGACATGTTGCACACATACATGCCCTAAGGGCATGTCTGTGTGTCACATTGCACAGGTGTGCATGCACAGATGTGCATGCACACCTGAATTCCATATTTTACCACACAATAGGATTGGGTGGTAAAATACCGACTCTTAAGGGCCTGTGGCACTGTAAACTGTGCCACCTACATTTGGAATTACAGAATCGGTATATTTACCGATTCGGTAATTTACAGAATCGTAATTTTACCGAATCGGTAAATATACCGATTCTGTAATTTTCAGCCCCCTACATCTGAAAAACCCTAATACTGGTCGGAAACGGCCGAAATCTGCCATTTCCGACCGGTATTAGGGCTCCTACATCTGGCCCCTAATATGCTGTTGCCCCGGTGTTGCTACAATCCTGGCGCACCTTGTTAAAACCACATTTTCTAACTCAGAATCAGAACCTGCAACGAGGCTTGGAATTTTGTCTTTACTATCACAGAGTCAATTGATCAGGCCAAATTTGGTAAATATATCAGCCTTATACAAGAACTCCTTAAAGAACTACATACGTCTGGCTAGATCTCTGCCTGCAATAGTCAAATCCTACCTCAGCAAGCCACTGTCGGCAAGTGATGGACTCTCTTTGTATCTGTCCAATATCCATCTTTTATACTCTAAGGTTGATCTACTGCTCTTATGATCTTTTATTGTTCCTGTTTATATCGAATCTTTTAACCACAAGCACTTTCTCAAATAGTTGCATTTTATAATCATTTTAGCTAGTACTCTGTACTTTATATTTTTGCGTGAATGTTCATGTTTGCTTCTACAACTTCAGGTCCTTTTCAGAATAGATGCACTTTATGGATATCCTGGTTACTGCTGAGCACTTTGTATGTTTGCTGCTATAATTTCAGGCTTTCTAGAACATTACTGCAATTTTAAGGATCTCTCTAAGCAGCTTACACCTCCATGAGCATGTTTGTGATTGCAATTATAATTTAGATTCTTTTTTATCGCACTTAATGTGTCTTCTAAGACACTTATAATGTTTCATTTAATGTACCTGTTTTTGTTGTTGTTTAGACCACTTATTGCATAGTTCTCTTTCTTTCTACCCATATATATTGCAAAAGATTTTAATTAATCATACAAAAAAATACAATTGACTAGTCTATGTGTATTTTTTATTTTTCAACTTACTGAACATGGCAATCACACATTTTCTCTGAAGGTCCTAATGTGTACATGAAATGAGAATCCAGAGTTGATGTTCAGGGGGATCAGAAATCACCCCTCTTTGCTAGAGTGGCAGCTGTCCTTTCTACCCAGGCTATAAGACTAGGGGCCAGATGTAGGAGCCAAAATACCAGTCAGTAACGGCCGAATTCGGCCGTTACCGACCGGTATTTGGGTTTTCAGATGTAGGGGCATATATTTTACAGAATCGGTAAATTTACCGATTCGGTAAATTTACCGATTCTGTAAAATACCGAATCGGTATTTTTACCGATTCGGTATATCCAAATGTAGGTGGCACTCCTGAGAGTGCCACAGGCCTTACAGATTCAGTATTTTACCTCCCAATCCAATTGGGTGGTAAAATACAGAATCCAGTTGTGCATGCACATGTGTGCATGCACACCTAGCCATGTGACAGACAGACATGCCCTTAGGGCATGTCTGTGTGCCACATGGCTCACATGCCCGTCTTTGGGGTGCTAGAGGGTGTCAAAGTGACACCCCCTGAACCCTTGCTAAAATCGGTATTTACCGATTCTGTAATTACAGAATCGGTATTTCCCATTGATTCCTATGGGCTTCAAAGCCCATAAGAATCAATGGGAAATACCGAATCTGTAATTACAGATTCGGTAAATACCGAATCTTAATGATTCGGTATTTACAGAATCTGTAATACCCACATCTCCCCCCTTCATATTTACCGACTCTTAAATACCGAATCGGTAAAATTCAGTATTTAAGAGTCGGTAAATATGAATTACCTACATCTGGCCCCTAGCTGCGGTGGTAGAATAGATTCAAATGACGAAATTAGTCTTTTTCCTTGTCTGCTTCAGAAGGAGATGCCTACGGCTGTTTACTATTTAATGGGTTCTGCCTCCACTTAAACAGGTCTTTCGCTTTAATCTTCGTGGAGGGTAGGTGTGCACTGTATGCGTGGTGCAGGGTGTGAAAATCCATTTGGATTCTGTTTGAGTGGATGCGGAAAATTGAGTACGGCTTCCTCATGCCTTTGCTTGACCTGGGAGCTTGTACTGGAACATTGCGTAACACCTTCAGAGTTTCTCTGTGGTAGGTTTCAGTACCCTGTAAGGTGGGTGTCACTTCCTTTGCAGTCTGTTTCTTGCTCCCCTGTCAAAGCCCTCATAACGCCATACATTTTGTCTGAGCCACAAAACATATCGACTCCT
This sequence comes from Lissotriton helveticus, assembly GCF_964261635.1. Classification (NCBI taxonomy): domain Eukaryota; kingdom Metazoa; phylum Chordata; class Amphibia; order Caudata; family Salamandridae; genus Lissotriton; species Lissotriton helveticus. Next base: position 295,246,166 of record NC_136065.1, read on the forward strand.
GAAATGACCACAACATTCCAGGAAGGGGGTTTGTCAAACAATCCCCCAGACATGCCCTGGTCATGCACGCTTCAGGGAGGGGTAAAGTAGGTTTTGATTGGAGGAGTACCAACGTTTCAACTGTAGAACATAGTTCATTGGTCAGCTCTGGGAACAAATGCTAGACCCATGGGAATCTAACCTGGGTCGTAATTCCTGTCAGGAGAGCTGTCAAACTGCCTGGTGAGGCACCCAGGAGTTTGGGTTGCTGGACTGCATTCCACAGTGAAGACCCTGCCTTTGGAATTCATAATCTTGGCGGCTTGAAGGTCTTTTCGAATATTGTTTTTATTATGGTGTTTTATTGTACTACTTTGTTTTTGTTTTAGTACATGTTATTTTAAAATTGCTATTAGTTTCTTAAAAAATATTATTTCTATGTTTTTGGGCTGAGTTTAGCGGGGTATTGGGTTGGTAGTTTTTAAAAGTTATATAATAATTTATTGTAATTAATTTGTTAACTATATTGTAGCTTTTATTGTTACTTATTTTTTTAAGTTTTATTATTTTTTTATTATATATTAAGGGGTCCATTAGGATGACGGGCGGACTTTGTCCGCCCGTCATCCTATTGTGGAATGGGACTGCCCGCCAGTAGGGCGGGGTCCCGTGTTTGGCATTAGGATGCGGCCGCCACAGTGGCGGCCGCATCCTGCATTCATAACATTGTGGCTGGCGGTGCACTCTGCACCGCCCGCCACAATGCCATGAATAAATGCATACATTTGCATACGCAATGCGGCAGGCACCGCGCGGTGCCTACCGCATTGCATATGCAAATGCGGGGGTGTACCACAGGTACCCCCCGTGTGCAGCCCCCAACCCTCCTTCACTCTGGGGGCCCGCAGGGGGCCCCCAGAGTGAAGACCGCATGCCTTTCCGTGGCGGCATTGCCGCCACGGAAAGGTATTGTAAAATGCCCATGCTAATATGGCTGGCGGTGTCTGAAAGACACCGCCACCATATTATTCCTTTTCCGCCCCGGCCGCAAGGCGACCGGGGCGGAAAAGCGGCGGACGGTCTTTCCGTCCGCCGAAGTCCCCCCCGCGATAATAATATGGCGGGGGGGGAAACTAGTGAGGATGTCGGGCGGATTGCCCCCGCCAGGCTGGCAGTGGCTACCGGGGTTAAAAGGTGGGGAGAGTTTTTTTATTCAATATATATAAAGTAATGGTGAATGATTAATCTGTTGATTATATTTTCTGATTGTCGTTTATTTGTTTAATTGTTTATTACATTTTGTTTTTATGTATTAAAGTTTGTTCGGGTTCTGTGTCTTATTGGGATTTTGGGTGAGAAGTTAGTTGTCAAATTATATATTTATAGTACTTTATTATTGTGTTAATGTTCTAATTAAAAAAAAACATGTTTAACCTGTTATTTTTTTTTTTAAATATGTTATAGTTTGATGAGGTATTTTAAATTTGGGGTTGGGATTTGTTGGGGGATGGGGTATCTGGTTTATAAATAGAATATTTAACAACAAAAAATCATGTAATTATGTGAATGTTTAATTTGGTAATTATTTGCAATTCATTTTTAATAAGTTTCTTTATATATATTTTTTCCAATTATATTTGTAATTGACTGTGCGGTGTTTAGTGGGTTTATTGTGCTTTAGATTTCAATTTAATTGATAATGTAATCTTTATAGATGTTACTTTTTAATAGTAAATCATTGTTTTATAAATAATTATTTTATGATGATGTTTTTTAATGTATGTGCTTTGGGGGTGGGCTTGGGGCAAATTCTTTATTTTACTATATGTTGTATTATTTCATTAAATTAATTTTTCTTATGCTGCTGTTTTCTTCTCAGAGCCACTATCAACCACGTCTTGACGCTTCTTCAGATCTGCATTGAAGGTAGCACTCAAACTTGACTTTTGTAATTTTTGGTAGACCACAGAAACAGATGTTTTTATCAGCAACTTGATAACCATCAACAACTTAAACATGGTCTATCTCACCAAGACATAGCTATCCAACAATTGCTCTCCCATTATGAAGGACCTAGTTCTACCAGGATATAAATTATTCCTTCAAGACCATGTTGGAAAATATGGTGGTGGGGTAGTTGCAATCTTTAAAAACTCTATTTAGATCTCCCATGTGCTCAGTTTCCAAGAAATTACATCCTCCTTCTAGAATCCGACAAATTAGCAGGTTGTATTTTAACCTATCACTACCTTCCGTCTCTCTTGATTACTTCTCCTGGCTTGATAAAATGATTCTATGTGGGTAAAGAAACTGTAGCAAGCTTTATAATAACCAAAGTTAAATATTCTAGGATTGTTACAAACAAGGGGTAACCACACTGTTGCCAATGTAAACAAAATGCACTTATTGATGAAAAATATTTATTTAATTTTATTGTATATTTTTTGTTATTTTACTTTTTTGAAATTTGGTGTCATCTACCGCTTACCCGCATCAAAATTGCCAAGTTTCCAAGATAAAATAATAATTGTTTGTATGATCTTGGTGACTATGTGACACTCTGTGACTGTATATAGGAGATGTATTTATCTATTTATTCTGCACTGATGTGCGTGTATGTAATTTGAAAATTTGAAAAAAGTCAAATAACAAAAAATATACAATTAAATTAAATAATTATTTTTCATCAATAAGTGCATTTTGTTTACATTGGCAAACAGTGTGGTTACCCCTTGTTTGTAACAATCCTAGAATATTTAACTTTGGTTATTATAAAGCTTGCTACAGTTTCTTACCCACTTAGTTTGTCCCTGCGAGTAGCAAACACATTGCATTGTAGGAGTCCCCTTTTTCTACAAATATTGATAAAATGATTCTTCAGACATAAATTTGATTTTCTCAGCTGGTAGTGCTTGGAGATGTTAATGTGTGGAGCTAATCCTCAACTAATACTCACGCCCAGTCTCTCATATATGCCATATCTAATCTAAACATAACGCAGTATGTCATTGGCCCCACCCATTAGGCTGGCTAACAGCTGAACTGCTCTTTGCAACCACTAACTTAGTCAGTCTTAACTCAGTTTCAGACATACCTTGGTCTGACAATGTTCTTATTTCTTCTGTCATTTAACAAATTAAAGGTCCAATGCCAATTAATAAACAAGTAATCATCTCAAGCATAACCTGGTCCAAAACTATTATTGCTAAACTTTCAAGCCAGGTTGCAGACTCCTCTTGCTCCTTTTTCTTATGCTGGTTAAACTCGGACCCTGCAGTATAGGGAAGACTTTCAGCAACCACTTAGATTGCATTCTAGAATCCTCCCACTTTTTGAAGTCCAAAAGTGAACAATTTGTTTTGAGAATGCTAGAGAGACAGTGTAGAACCTTGTACAACATATCAGACAGATCCAACTACTGGTGTCAACTGCACAAATACTATTTCTTAATCTGAGCAACTAAAAGGCATACCTCTGATACAATTATCTCTGCCAAAATGTCCACCAAAGAATTATCCAATACCATCAATCACCTGGCTCACCGGATTGCCTTAGGTAACTCCATACTCCCTTCTCAGTCCCTTGTAGACAATCTCTAACCCTACTTTAATAACTAGCAAAGATTAGAGACAAAATAGGAAATTCCGCCTGCCACACTGGACATCATCTCAGTGGCTCCTGTCCTGTTGTGGGGCTTCCCGACTCCGCATCTCCCTCCATTAGTACTAAAACAGGAGACTATACCATCTTTTTCTTCAATCCTATGTTCGCAGATGAAAATGCTTAAACTTCTTGACCTACAACAAACCCTGAGGCTCCCCAGGAGACTCGTTGCTGGAATTCTGCTGTAAAACTCTAAAAGATCAAATGTCACCATGTTTCAGAGATATAATAAATTCCTCATGGGCAGCTGGGGTTGTCCCCACTGTATTTAAGTATAATTTAGTACACTGCTGCTAAAAACAATCTACAGCGGATCCTTCTGATCCTAAAAACTGTAGGCATCTCTCTCTTCTACCTTTTGTGTCTAAGCTGCTGGAGATGATTGTCTCTTTCAAAATTCTGAATTTTGTTGATGGCCATAGCTGGCTATAATACCATCAAGCAGGATGTACACCTAACATGTTAATGACAGTGGGGTCCTCATCCTGTTTCCCCTATCTGCAGCCTTTGATACTACTGATCATTCCATTGCATGATAGCTACTTTCTTCTCTAGCAATTTGAGGTACGGCTCTGGCGTGGGTATCTTCCTTTCTTATCAACAGGTCTCAAACCATTCAACTTGGCCACAATGTACAAACTCTTCCCAGTGCTTGTTAGACTGGGGTTAGAATAGTAAATCCCGCCTCGCCCCAAATGTATGCACTTTCCTCACAGTTTATTATACTAAAGTTTGAATAATAAATCTGACCCTCCCCACACACATCTGTGCAGTTTGCCCAATGTTTGTTAGACAAGTTAAAGTAGTAAATCCCCCCCCCAGTGTGCGCACTTTCCGCAGTGCTTATTACACTGGAGTTAGAATGATATATTAGATCCCCTAGTGTATGTATTTTCCATAATGTCTGTTAGATTGGACATGGAATAGTAAATTTGATTCATTCCTCTGTACAAGTAAGTGATTTTCTCAATATTTGTAGTACTTACATTAGTGTATTTGAATAGCATCTAATTTTCTTTAATGTATTTTGATTGACGTTTGGTTACTATTTTTTTAATACATTTTATTAATTTTATAATGATCGACTATATCATTACATATGAATGACAGTACATAAACCAGAAACTCCACATACGGAGAACACTTACCTTGAGAGCTGGAATGAGGCATAGAGGGTCACCGGTATGGAAGATGAGGGGGCATCAGCACTTAAATGACAGTTGGGGCAAATAGGCATTACCAAACCTTTATGTCAACAATGGATGTTCATATACAAAGATCACTGCACCTTTTTGTCAATATTTGTGTTGTATAGATTGAGGCTTGTAGTTTTTTTATACAGTTATATTTATACGACCTCCCAGTTACGAAAGACAGGGCCACATGGCTTCTTGACATTACTGATTGTTGGTATACATATAGAGCCTCGCTGTGTTTGTAGAATAGGAAATGGTAGTTTGTAGATAGATTTGCACTGCATCATTACGTCACTGCTTTGTTCTCTAGTTAGAGCCTCTCTGACTCTTAAGATAAGGGATTGGGTTGTAGGAAAAGCCTCTTTGCACATTTAGACATGTGTTTGAGCTGTACAGATTGCCCGTGCTGCACCTTTACACCTGTTATTTATCTCTATAGATACCTCATACTGCATCAGTGACTACTGTCAGCATATAGAGCCACAGTGCACCTTCAATGAGTAATTGTTGGTCTACAAATAGAGCTTCACCGCACATATACAACAGTGATTGTCGGTCTGTAGAAAGAGCCCTACTAAACCTTTACACCAGTGATTGTCGGTGTATAGACAGAGCCTCACTGAACTTTTACAACAGTGATTGTCGTCTGTAGTTAGAGCCTCATTGCACTCTTACAAGAGTGATTGTCGGTCTATAGATAGAACTTCTCTAAAGCTTTACAACAGTGTTTATTGGTATAGAGCCTCACTAAACCTTTACAACAGTGAGTGTCAGTCTGTAGATAGAGCCTCACTAAACTTTACAAAAGTGATTGACAATCTGTAGATAGAACCTCACTAAACATTTACAACAGTGATTGTTGGTATATAGAGCCACACAAAATCTTTACAACAGTGATTGTTGGTATATAGAACCAGCCTAAACTTTACAACAGTGATTGTTGGTATATAGAGCCACACTAAACCTTTACAACAGTGATTGTCAGTCTGTAGATAGAGCCTCACTAAACTTTAAAACAGTGATTGTCAGTCTGTAAATAGAACCTCACTAAACATTTACAACAGTGATTGTTGGTATATAGAGCCACACTAAACTTTTACAACAGTGATTGTTGGTATATAGAGCCGCCCTAAACCTTTACAACAGTGATTGTTGGTATCTAGAGCCGCACTAAACTTTACAACAGTGATTGATAGTCTGTAGATAGAACCTCACTAAACATTTACAACAGTGATTGTTGGTATATAGAGCCTCACTAAACTTTACAACAGTGATTGACAGTCTGTAGATAGAACCGCACTAAACCTTTACAACAGTGATTATTATTATATAGAGCCACACTAAACCTTTACAACAGTGAATGTTGGTATATAGAGCCGCACTAAACCTTTACAACAGTGATTGTTGGTATATAGAGCCGCACTAAACCTTTACAACAGTGATTGTCAGTCTGTAGATAGAGCGTCACTAAACTTTACAACAGTGATTGTCAGCCTGTAAATAGAACCTCACTAAATGTTACAACAGTGATTGTTGGTATATAGAGCCTGACTAAACCTTTACAACAGTGATTGTCGGTCTGTAGATAGAGCCTCACTAAACTTTACAACAGTGATTGTCAGTCGGTAGATAGAACCTCACTAAATGTTACAACAATGATTTTTGGTATATAGAGCTTCACTAAACCTTTACAACAGTGATTGTCAGTCTGTAATTAGAGCCTCACTAAACTTTACAACAGTGATTGTCAGTCTGTAGATAGAACCTCACTAAAAGTTACTACAGTGATTGTTGGTATATAGAGCTTCACTAAACCTTTACAACAGTGATTGCCAGTCTGTAGTTAGAGCCTCACTAAACTTTACAACATTGATTGTCAGTCTGTAGATAGAACCTCACTAAACGTTACAACAGTGATTGTTGGTATATAGAGCCTCACTAAACCTATACAACAGTGATTGTCGGTCTGTAGATAGAGCCACACTAAACTTTACAACAGTGATTGTCAGTCTGTAGATAGAACCTCACTAAATGTTACAACAGTGATTGTTGGTATATAGAGCCTCACTAAACCTTTACAACAGTGATTGTTGTTCTGTAGATAGAACCTCACTAAACGTTACAACATTGAGTATGGTATATTGAGCCTCACTAAGCCTTTACAACAGTGATTGGCGGTCTGTAGATAAAGCCTCACTAAACTTTACAACTGTGATTGTCAGTCTGTAGATAGAGCCTCACTAAACATTTACAACAGTGATTGTCATTCTGTAGATAGAGCCTCACTAAGATTTACAACAGTGATTGTCAGTCTGTAGATTGAGCCCCACTAAACTTAACAACAGCGATTGTCGGTCTATAGAAAGAGCCTCACTAAACATTAACAACAGTGATTGTCAGTCTGCAGATAGAGCCTCACTAAACTTTACAACAGTGATTGTCAGTCTATAGAAGGAGCCTCACTAAACATTTACAACAGTGATTGTCAGTCTGTAGATAAAGCCTCACTGAACGTTAACAATAATGATAGTCAGTCTGTAGATTGAACCCCACTAAACTTAACAACAGTGATTGTCGGTCTATAGAAAGAGCCTCACTAAACCTTTACACTAGTGATTGTCGGTGTATAGATAGAGCCTCACTGAATGTTTACAATAGTGATTGTCGTCTGTAGATAGAGCCTCATCGCACTCATACAAGAGCGATTGTCAGTCTATAGATAGAAACTCTCTAAACATTTACAACAGTGCTTGTTAGTATATAGAATCTCACTAAACCTTTACAACGGTGCGTGTTTGTATATAGAATCTCACTAAACCTTTACAACAGTGAGTGTTGGTATATAGAGCCCCACTAAACATTTACAACAGTGTTTGTCAATCTGTAGGTAGAGCCTCACTAACCTTACAGCAGTGGTTGTCGGTCTATAGATAGAATTTATTGTGGTCTTACAACAGTGATTGTTGTTCTATGGAGACAATTCTTTACAACAGTGATTGTCGGTGTACAGAAAGAACCTCACTAGACCTCTACAACAGTGATTGTTGGTATATAGATAGGGCCAAACTAATCTTTTACAACATTGTCGGGCTGTGGATGGAGCCTCAGTAAACCTTTACAACAGTAATTGTCGGTGTATCATTAGAGGCTCTCTGCACCTTTACAACAGTGGTTGTCGGTCTATAGATAGAGGCTCTCTGCACCTTTACAACAGTGGTTTTCGGTCTATAGGTAGAGGTTCTCCGCGCCTTTACAACAGTGGTTGTCGGTGTAGAGATAGAGGCTCTCTGAACCTTTCCAATAGTGGTTGTCGGTATTTAGATAGAGGCTCTTCGAACGTTTATAGCAGTGGTTGTCGGTGTATAGACAGAGGCTCTCTGCACCTTTAAAACAGTGGTTGTCGGTGTAAAGATAGAGACTCTCCGAACCTTTACAACAGTGGTTGTCCGTCTATAGATAGAGGCTCTCTGCACCTTTACAACAGTGGTTGTCGGTGTATAGATAGAGGCTCTCTGCACCTTTACAACAGTGGTTGTCGGGGTATAGATAGAGGCTTTCTGAACCTTTACAACAGTGGTTGTCGGTGTATCGATAGAGGCTCTCTGCACCTTTGCAACAGTGGTTGTCGGTGTATTGGTAGAGGCTCTCTGAACCTTTACAACAGTGGTTGTCGGTGTATCGATAGAGGCTCTCTGCACCTTTACAACAGTGGTTATCGGTGTAAAGATAGAGGCTCTCTGAACCTTTACAACAGTGATTGTCGGTCTATAGATAGAGGCTCTCTGCCCCTTTACAACAGTGGTTGTCGGTGTATAGATAGAAGCTCTCTGCACCTTTACAACAGTGGTTGTCGGGGTATTGGTAGAGGCTCTCTGAACCTTTACAACAGTGGTTGTCGGTGTATCGATAGAGGCTCTCTGCACCTTTACAACAGTGGTTATCGGTATATAGATAGAGGCTCTCTGAACCTTTACAACAGTGATTGTCGGTCTATAGATAGAGGCTCTCTGCCCCTTTGCAACAGTGGTTGTCGGTGTATAGATAGAGGCTCTCTGCACCTTTACAACAGTGGTTGTCGGTGTATAGATAGAGGCTCTCTGCACCTTTACAACAGTGGTTGTCGGTGTATAGCTAGAGCCTCTCTGAACCTTTACAACAGTGGTTGTCGGTGTATCGATAGAGGCTCTCTGCACCTTTACAACAGTAGTTGTCGGTGTATTGGTAGTGGTTCTCTGAACCTTTACAACAGTGGTTGTCGGTGTATAGATAGAGGCTCTCTGAACCTTTACAACAGTGATTGTCGGTCTATAGATAGAGTCTCTCTGCCCCTTTGCAACAGTGGTTGTCGGTGTATAGATAGAGGCTCTCTGCCCCTTTGCAACAGTGGTTGTCGGTCTATAGATAGAGGCTCTCTGCACCTGTACAACAGTGGTTGTCGGTCTATTGATAGGGCCTCACTGAACCTTTACAACTGGGATTGTTTACAACAGTGACTGTCTGTGTAAAGATAGAGCCTCGCTAACCTTAACAGCAGTGAGTGTTTACCTTTAGGTAGGGCCTCACTAATCCTTTTTTCGCAATTATGTGTCCACGTCGCTTGAAAGGACCACTCATCCCCCAGCTTCGAGTTTCAAGTTTTAGCCCGAGCTGTTGTACTCAGCTGTCCCCATTCCCTTCGGTCTATGTAACAGAAAGACAAGGGCAGAGCCCGTCATTGGAATGTCACTGGATTTTAATGGACATTTCATGAATGTTTCAGTGTTGCTCGTCAGTGGGACTGCCCCTGCCCCCACTGCAGAGCCGCCTTACGCCAGCGCGTCCTCGGGAGTAAAGAGGTAGATCTGGGAGTATGGCCATTCTTGTTAGGCTGAAGTATAGAATATTTGTGCTGCACGGGGCTGTGCCGGCGCAAGAAACAGCTGCTGTCTGGTCAAGAAGCAGACGCTCTCCGTGCTGCAGGAGTGTTCTTTAGCCCAGGCTGAGGTTTGTTTTTGCCAGAGTCCCCGGTGACCTACTGAAGCCTCTGGTGGCTTGAAATGTGTGATCACTTTTGCTTGGATGCCAAGCAGATATGTTCTGTACCCTAGAAACAAGAATGACATCTTTATATGGACAGCGTGTGACTGTGGAACAAAAGAAGAGAGACCTTGAGACTAAGGGCCATATGCGAATTTCGGCCTTTGCGAATGCTAATTTGACAAATGGTATGTATCAAACATGTTTGATGCAAAATAAGGAATAGCAAAATTTGCAATTCCTTATTTTGCGATTGCACTTAAGGAATCGCAAATTTTGCGATTCCTTAAATGCAATGTATCAAACAAAAAATATTCAAAAAATGCCATTAAGGATTCGCAAATTACCACCAACTTCTAGTTGGTGGTAATTTGTGAATTCTTTTCAAAAATCTTTTTTCCAAAAAACAAAAGGTGCCATATGACGCCCATACATGCCCTTAAGGCATGTATGTGCGCCATATGCCCCCAAATGTCTTTTTCAGGGGTGCAGCAGGGTGTTCTTGAGACACCCCTGCACCCTTGAAAAAATTCCTAATTTGCGATGAGCTAATTGCTAATCGCAAATTGCCCCTTCATTCCTATGGGCCTCCTGGCCCATAGAAATGAATGGGTAATTTGCGATTAGCAATTTGCTAATCGCAAATTAGGAATGGTAAGGAATCGCTATTAAATAGCGATTTTGTACATACATACCGTTTTGCGAATTCCAAATAGCGATTCCTTAAAATTCGCTATTTGGAATTCACAAAACGGAAGTATGATACATGTGGCCCTAAGACAGGTAAATTACTTGCAAAACATTTGGGATATGCGGAAGAAATTATAGTTCTATTCGACAAGGCATGTTCTCACTCTTTGTTGAGTGAATGAGGTGTTCTGTGGTAAACAGACTCCTAAGCCCCCAGTAAGATCTGCCAGTTTTTGGTGTGGGGGACCCTGATTTCAGACTGTTTCCAAAAGCCGGTCTCTAAAACTTTTCTCCCAGCAATGGGGAGCGACCACAGTGACACAGACACACTGGTCCATTTTCCCGTGCTCCTTACCCAATTCGTAGGAGGAAATCATTGACATGTTCTGTCTACTCAGAGCAGGAGGAAAGAGCCAACCCTATGGCAGGAGGCAAAGCTTTAAGTAGGACGGGCCCTGTCTGGTATCAGACCGGACAGTAATTAAAAGATTTCTGAAATAGATCCAAGTTGGTCTCTCTTTATTCATGTCCTTAATTTTATAGACAAAACACTGCTCGATTTATCTAACCGTGGCTGTAAAAACCCTAAGTTAATCCATGGCAGTTGTTGCATTGTTACATTTCATATATTTTTCTCCATCTTACACTCCATTAGAATATTTGTTTTTCTCCAGATGTGTTTCTGTAGCTTTCTTCCATGCAACATATGAGTCTTGTATACGGCACAGCTTGAACTGAGTCGCCTTCAGGTATCGGAGTGAGTGCAGGTTGTGGGTCGGTGTTTATGACAGGGCGTGGTCAAGTTTCTCAGTTCATGACAATGGGTCATAAAGGCGTTCATAATACATGCACATCCAGTACTTGGCCTCTCAGTGAATGTGCCAGTTGTAATTGTGTTTCTGTGGGAAAGTGTGTGACAGAGGAAATATTGATATGTCAAAGGAAAAAAGTGAAGTGCTTACCTGTGAGTCAGTGGGTTGTGTGGGAGGATGGTGCAGTGGAGGAGGAAGGGGATGTATGTGCACAAGCAGAGAGTAAAAGAGGAAAGAGGTGACGTATGAGATTTACAGATGGTGGATTTCAGAAAGATGTGGGGCAAAAAAGGGCTTAAGTGTCTAACAGACTTTGAAACTGTAGAGGGAAGTGGTGTGCAGGGGAAAACGTGAAGGATTGAGACAATACGAAGAGCGCTACCCCTTCTAAAGATAAGTAATCCGTAACTCTTATTGTCATATTGTCCAGAATTGAAACATTTTAAATTTGAATTATTTACAACAAAATCAATGTTATTACTTATCTAATACTGCTAACAAGAATTGGTAAAGGCATGTGGTCCTGCATGTTTTAGGCATGTTTTGTTGTGTCATCTGTTTGGATGAAATACCAGAAAAGTTACTGAGAGGCACTCTGTTACTGTTCAGGGGCCTCACTGAGTGAAGCACAGAGTTTTAATTTACATATTTTAACCAATGCCCGTAGTTAAATTTCCCACGTCTCTTGGAAATTATTCTTAGTTGAGCTTTTTTGGCCACTCCCCTTTTAGAGAACCCCCTTTTCAGTCGACTTAAAGTTCTGACTGGTCGAGCTTCATTTTTCCACAGAACCCATATTAAATATGGATAAATACAGATAAAATGAGCAAAAAATAAATATGGATAAATACAGAAGGAAACGTAAAAAAAAATGCCCTAACTGTAATCAACTGATAGACCAGCAACTGTGCTTTTTGAATTTATGGTCTTTTAGTCTATAGGCCTGATTTAGTCCCTTGTGGTTTTTATATTACCCCTCGGGGTGGTGGAGGACTATAAACCCACCACCCTGATGGTCCTAGGATTGTAATACCGTGTGGGGGTTATAAGTAACTCTTTTCTGCTCAGGCCCATCAGGTTTTTGCTGGTGACCCCAAGCAGAAAAAAAGAACTTCAGACCGTCTCCTCTAAATAGGGTGATAATTCAGCTGTTTCCGTCATTGGAAGCCTGATGGTCTGCCCGACGCAAAATAGAGTGGGCAGACCAAGAATTTGACAGAGAGAGATATCTGCCAAATTTGTAGCAGAGTCTGCCAAACTCTAAATCAGGCTCTAACTCTATCAGTACCTAATGGTAAAATTCCAGGAAGTTCCAAATTGAAGGAAGATATGTAGTTGCTCGACTATATGTATTTTATCATATAGTTAAGATAGTTAAGGGCATCTGGGTATTGGGGAAACCCTATGGGGATCATACTCCTAATTTACATCATTTCACAGTATTGAATCCCTTGATAAAAATGTATCTTTTTACGTATTTCAAGCAGAATGTAAATACGTGAAATGACCACTTGTGTGTTGATCTGTGGAGGTGGTTTGTAAGGTATTGCATAACTTGACAATGGCCTCAATTGTAGATTTAGGCTGGTTCTGTGCCCTGAATCATGTGGTCCTGATGCTGATTAATGTAGGATATCTAAATCTACTGTTTTTATTCATACTCTTGAGAAATTAACTAGGCCCATTACATACATTTAGTAGGCAGTAACGCCAAATCATGTTGCATGATAGCTCCAGCCACACTTAATTTCATGACGTCCTAAATTAATAGAATCTGTAGGATTTTGGTTTCATGTTGATACATCCCCATGAACGGAGTTTAAGAGACAATCAGTTTCAATTGGTGAGCAAGGCTAGAGAATATGCTTACCACCCTGTATAAGCAAGGCCGGACTGGCCATAGCGGGCACCGGGCAATACCCCGGTGCACCGCACGGGTAGGGGCCCGTTTTGGGCCCCTGGGGTCCGTTTTTGTGAAAAGGCCGCTTTTGCAGCATAGCTGCAAAATCGGCTCTGTACCAAAATCCGCCGTAAACCGTCCCCAGCAAAGTGCTCGGCGGCCCCTCCAACCCCCCTGAGTGGGGGCCGGCCGAGCACTTTACCGGGGCCGGTTGTGGTTCCCAGTCGGGCCCTGTGTACAAGGCCTATGAGGTTAGCTCCATAATAGACATTGTAAACTATTATTTGGGATTGACAGAAAACTTGAAAATCTCAGAAAAAGAAGATACAACATAAAACCACATAAAACCACACATGTATTGTAAGGTCTTTCTTGGCATAGGCTCCAAATTGGTTACTGGTGACTGTCTTTCAAGGTTCTCCTTGAATTGGAGCTATTATTTTGTCCCTGTCATTCAATACTTGATTGAATATGGATAAATTCCCACGTGGGAAGACAGCCTGAATCTGCTAGCGTAAACAATTAGGGGAAATACACTTATTGGTCAATTGTAGAACCACTGTTTTGCTGGATTCTTCCAACAAGCTAGTTGCAAAAGTAATAATGTTATCTCTTATGGACTAGGTCGATGGTGTGAATTTACATTGGGAGGGAAGGGTGAGAAAAGCTTCTGGTAGTTCCATTTTGGCTTTGGAAAGAATTGTTCCTGTGTTTTGTCAAATGCAACGATCTGCAGTGAGGAGCTAACCACCTTTCCTGCTTCTTTCATTGGTGGGAATGTAGGTCAGTCACTTCTGATTGACGATTGAGCATGGTGAGGAGTTCCTAATGCAAGGACTATTTCAAGAGATAGCTGTCACCTTGCAAAAGTTTTGTTGCCCATCATATTGAATTTTCTATTGTAGGTGGTGGAAAGAAGGTAATTGTTTGCAGAAAGGGTTAGACCCATTTACCTGTGATGTTCCAAAATTTGGGTAGTTTTGACAGGACAGGTTTTTATTAGGCGTGTCCATTTCCGCCTTAAAATTAAAATAGTATTGATTATTTTATTTTGAAGGTATTATAGAACGCGAACAAGATCCTTGCGGATATCAGAGCGCTTTACAGTGATCAGAGTTGATTATACGTAATGAGTAGCATGACACATTATACTTGCAGTAATATGATGGAAAGAGCAAGCATGGGATACACATACGAATACACAGGAAAAGTCGTGAGGTAGATAAGCATGGGATAACAGGATATGTGCAGTCAGGGATCCCTGCAAAGGTGGGGAGAATAATTGTGGTATGGCATCTGCTTAATAGTTTGCCTATTTCGTGTCCTCTTGTTAGAGTATTGGTTCCCATTTGTGTTAAATGCTAAAAAAGATTGTTCTCTGAAACCTTTGGAAACAAATGATGTCAAGATTCTGATAATGAAATAGCGTTTGCAGTTGCCATCACCTCTGCTCAGAGGTTTGACATATTTGGCTACCTTTTATGTAGCCGAGAAATGCTTTGTCATTTAACCTGACTCTGTTTCTGTGGGCTGATCAAGCTTTTAGGCCCAATATTTCATCTGCTTTCATAATTTCGTAGCGTTTGTATAGCCATAGTAAGTACAAGGATGCAGAAAAGGAGGCAGTAATGAAATTAAATTGAAATTAAATTAAATGAAATATTTATAAAGCGCGCGGATACTCACAAGGAGTGTCCCACCGCTAATCTCGAAACTGAAACCTCCAATAGAATCACCCCACCGGTAGTTATTGTTGGAACAGCCACGTTTTAAGTTGTTTTCTAAAAAACAGCAGGTCCTGAGCCTGTGAAAGAAGTATAGGTAATTCATTCCACAAACAAGCCGGCTGAACCTGGAATGACCTTCCTCCAATCCGAGATTTCGCGGTCTTAGGAATCACCATAAGTGATTGCATGGAGTACCTTGATAGTACCAGCAATGTCTAGGATTCCTGGTCACGTTCTTTCTGGTATCAATTACTGGACTCTGTGAAGGTCTTTCTAGTTTCCTTCTTGAATTGCCTGGAAAAAGGGGAACTGCTTGCAGTACATATAGTACCACACTGCACTTAATATACTTGGAAATGTGTCAAATGTCTTCTTAGGATGCTCCCATTAAAGAGACAATTACCTCAAAAGGCAGTAATCATCCTAGTTTGCAAAGGGGATTTCAGGGGCAGCTGACCAGAGTGAGGTTTGCCCTGTGGATATTTTGGGGATGTGGAGCAGTTGGACTGCTTGGGGGGTTGGCTTTCTCCGAGCTACTTTTGTAGCCCAAGGATATAAAACCGGGCATTATGTGTGCCCGCCACCATTTTTTCAGGTGCCACCATGGCTGGCAGCTGTAGCTTTTTCCTTGGTGGTAGTAGTTTTTTCATAGGGTAGTTCTTGCCCACAGTAGAAGGAGCCATTGGGTCTAGGGTGGTTTTATAGTTGTAGGTACTCAGAGCATAGGTGGTAGTTATTACGATGGCGTTGACTGGAGTATGCCAAGACGAGCTGGTGGCCCAAGCAATTCGGCTCTTGATGGCAGCTGAGCGCCTTAACTTGTTGGCAGAAGGGGCGCTGCATGTTAGTGGTCACCCTGGCATGAAAGCGGCAGGAGGAGTCGTGGCCGCGGTCTTGGCCTGTTCACCACCGCACCAGACCTCTGTGGAATCAACTTGCGGACAGGTGAGAGTGAGGGGCAACTCTTGTACTAGGAGAGTGTCCCCGGGAAGGGGGATGACCAATGTGGGTGAGACTGCATCCCCTGTGCGCTGGGGGTGCCAGCCGGGAAGCAGTGTGATCAGCCCGCTAGCCTGGGGCAAGCCCAAAAGCAAAGAGTCACTCAAGAGACCTCCATTGAGGCAGAAAAGGCCTTGTGTGTCATAAAAAGGGCGGGGGCAGCAGCAAACGTGCTTGTGTCCTCGTAGAAGGGGAGGGGCAGAGGAGGGTGAGGTGGGATGTGCCCAGGGGAAGCAGGGAGAATCCGGTGCGGCTGGTAATAAGCACCGAGGTTTCATTCGTGGCAGGGAGGGAGGAGGAGGATGAGGCATTAGGCCAGGAGGGAATGGAGGCAAATGATTCTGGTAAGGCTGTTGAATTCAGGGAAGTTTTATTATGAGCTCCTCTACGATCAGCACGAGGGAACTGCAGAAATTGAGCAGGACCGGGGGCAAGAGGCCTAGCAGGTGGAACACTATACAATGGGACAGCTCCACCTGGCTTGGCAGGGCCCCTTTGTGTGTACAGGAGTGCTGGGCTAAGGGAGGAAGCAGGGGCAGGGCCCCATCAGTTGCCATTTTGGGGGGGGGAAGTGTACAGGGGCTACCTGGGCGAGCCTGGAGCCACACGGGGGATTGCATATGGTAGGTGCTGGAGCAGCATTGTGAGGTGCTCTCATAGAGTGGAGCAAGGGGTCGGAGGTAAAAGAGTCAGGACTACTGAGGTCCTGAGAAGGAAGCTTGCCTGGACGGTAAGGCCCCTCACTAAAGTCTATGGTAAGGTGGACATCTCGCGGAATAGCAGGTCATTTCAGTAGGATACACCAAGTAGGCCAGGCTGGATATTCGTCCGCTGGGTCAGGGGTCGAGTGGGTTAGTGGCATTGGGGGAGGGTCAGACCAGGAAGTGCAACAAGCTTGTCAATTCACTGGCACACTGGGCCTGTTTTTATCTTTATTACAGGTTGATGCAAGTAAAAGGGGGCTGACTCGGGAGAGCCCTGTGCGGCTCATCGACCCCGAGGAGCAGGGAAGTTGCAGCCGTGGGTGGCTGATGGACGTTGGCGAGGGACTGCAACAACATTGCCCTCAGAAGGTTTTGCACAATCTCTGCACTGCAACACCTGGAAGGGTTGAGCGCGGTGGGTACAGCATTTTTGATGCGGTGAGGAGGGCGTGGTACGGCCCCCTCACGTAAGTTGGTTCTAGATACCTTTGGGAAACACGGGCCATGATTATAGAGCTGGGTGGAGGATGAGGTTCAGGACACAGGCAGGTTATATGCAAGCCAGCAGACAGTACTTCACTATGATGTTGATGACATTGAAAGATTAGAGGAAGGGGAGTTGAGGGACGAAGATGGAGTTCAGGCTGAGGAGTCTGGTGGCAAAAGGGTCTGGTGGGGTTTTTTCTAATTGCCCTGCCACTAGTGTTTTGCAGGAGACCAGCACCCAGCAACACCATGGCGATCGGAGCGGAACCTGGCGACAAGAAAGGGTAGCAAAGTAGCAAGCCCCGAGAGGGCACTGACCTTGGTGTCATGTACGTTTTTGCGTAGAAGTGTGTGCCCCTCTTGCATGGTATCCATGGGAGTAGAGGCGAAAGAGCCTTAGGACTGCGGGAGGCCCGCCTCCGGAAGGGTTTATTTGCCAAAGATACTGGAGTGGGCACTGATGAAAGCCTAGCAGAATGCACGCGTTAAATGGTAGATCAAAAAGGCAAAAAAGAGACAACATCTACTGGGGAACCAGGTCGGGGACAGCCTGAGGGGAGGAGGTAGGTATTAGCCTGAGGCTAGGGAAAGGGCCAACAAGTGAGGAACAAACAGAATCCACAAAGACAGACAAACTCAAGAGTAGAGAAGTTAAAATTTAAAAAGTTGCCCTACATGGAGACTTCTAAACCACTGGAGGTGCACCTCATGCTCTCTACAAAAAAAGAGGATTTGGAAGGGCGAAAACATTAAAATGTTGAAGCTCCACCATAGGGAGTTTAGGTCTTAAGGAGGGATCAAAAGAGGAGGATCTAGTGCTTACCAGAAGTCCGAGAGTCCATTTAAAATTGAACAGCAGTTTTCCTCATAAACGCGAATGGCACCCGGAGAGATCCGTAGCTCTCTTTAAATACCTGGATGTAATAAGGAACGCGAAGTTAAATAACAGAGGGTATACTTAGGCTCAATATGATGAGGAGTTGCGGGCCAGCATGGCGGTTGAGCCGGAAGCCCTCTTGAGGGGAGATAGACACTGATTAATGGCTGCATACGATGGGCCCGGCCAAGTTTGGCAAGACACTCTTTATTGCCAGTGGGCTGCCAATCATATATTGGGCCTTTCAGTGCCAACCACTGGGTTGGGAGCATCAGCTAAGGGACAAACTACCCATTTTGGAGCCTGGTGGGGCTATAATAAGGGAGTCTGCACAAGGGAATTCTGAAAAATCAGCCACAAATGTTTCAAATGTTCAGGCATGCATCCCCTGGTCAATTGATTTTGGGGGGCTGAGGCACCTGGTGCAGGTGGGTATGGGCACCAGCATGGGTCTACAGGAGGTCACCAGCACAGGGGCAGCAGAATGGGCAGGGTAACACATACAAGTTGGGACGGGGGACAGGGACCTGCAGGGAAAGGCTCATACGCCTATTAAATTGGACAAGCTAGAACTTTGACTTGCTCTCTACGATAAGCTTGGCGATGCTGAGTTGCTGTTGGAAGGTTTTAAATGGATTTTTAGATTGAGATATCAGGGCCCAGAACTGCGATGTTGGGTGGCCAGTTTGAAGTCGGCATCAGAGCACAGACTAATTGTGAGAGACGAACTGAGAAATGAGATTCGAGAAGGAAGACTGGCAGGGCCATTCGACGGGTGGCCGGTGGAACACTTAATTGTGTCACCAATCGGAGTAGTGCCCAAAAAAGGGAAAAGTCAGTTCCATCTCATTAATTATCTCTCCTGGGCGGATGGTCATTCAGTCAATGAGTATATAGCGTTGGGACAAGTCTTGGTCACATATTTCTCAATGGACTTGTTCTTAGCATTGGTAGACAGAGTGGGACAGGGGGCGCTTATGGCTAAGGGCGACATTAAGTCAGCTTTCCATTTGCTGATGGTGCACCCTTCTGACTTTACCTTCTGGGCATACAGTTTAGGGTAGTTGGTGTATAGATTAAGCGTTGCCAATGGGCTGCTCGGTCTCATGTTCTCTCTGAGGGCTTCGGCTCCTTCCTTCAGTGGATTTTCACATGGTACAATGGCAATGATTTGGTAACCCACTACTTAGATGATTTCTTCTTCTTAGGTAGGCCTGGCTCCGTGGACTGCCAGACTGCGCTGGACAGTTTCAAAGAGCCCATGGTTGATCTAGGTGCGGCCTTAGCACCTGAGAAGACAATAGGTCCCCGCATGGTCTTGTCTTTTTTGGGTTTTGAGATTGACTCAGAGGCATTAGTGGCAGATTGCAGGAGTAGAAGATTCAGAAACTGCAACACCTCCTGGATGGAACGTTAGGCAAAGCAAAAGTCATGGTTAAAGAGGTGCAGGTGCTGTTGGGACACTTGAATTTTGCTTGCCGAGTGGTGCGTGCAGAGAAAACATTCTGTCAATGGTTGGGTATGTCACTGTCAGGTTTAACACTACCCCATCACCACTTCAGAATGTCAGCAGGTGTTAAAGAGGACTTACAGAGTTGGAGGTCATTCCTACACTCCTTTAACTGGATCCCAATAGCAGCATTGGAAGATGTAGAATGGGATGCTTAGATCTTTTCTGACGCAGAAGGGGGTTCAGGTTTTTGCCTCTTTTGGCAGGGTCATTGGTGCGCAGAAGAATGGCCGCCACATTGGCAACGAGGGGGCCACAGCATTGCGTTCCTGGAATTGTTTCCCTCTGATGGAGGCACTCGAGCTCTTGGGGGATCAGCTGTATCACAAGAAGGTACTTTTCAGGGTGGGGAATATAATACTTATGGCTCGACACTTGCTTGGTGTGGACAATGACACAGAGGATTATTTGTCTTGTTCGAAGTGGGAGGGATTACATGGGCTGGCCACGGAAGCAGACCAAGTACGGACTAGGATGCCGCTGGATCTTTGGTCTGTAGGAGAGAGAGGATGTTTCAGCTGGTAAACAGTTCCATAGTGCCACTGACACAGAGAGCTTATGCTCAGGCTTGGTCTGAATCTTTAGCCAGGGGAGCACGGTGAGACAAGAAAGTTTAGAACAGAGGACGTAGTTCAATTGATGGTGCCCCTCTTAGAGAAAGGACAGTTGAGAGTGACTATTGCGAGTAAATTAGTGGTTATAAGCATCCATTTTGGGATCCATTTTGTCCTAGCGCAGGCACACTCCGGTTGGAGTAACCATTGCGCTTTATAAGCTTCCTAATAATAATAATAATAATAATAACATTCATGGGTAAACTCCTTTGGGGTTACGCTCCATCAGAGGGTGCGCTAGGTAAACAGATTTTGGGAGGATGGGCTAGGGAGACAGGGTGTCCAGGGCGGAAGAGGAGGACACTTATGTTAGATATTTTCGGAAAGGTGATGGCAGCCCTTTCAGCAGTATGTGCATCAGATGGTGAGTTGACATTATTTTCAACACTGATGTCATGGATGATCTTTGGGACCTTTGGAGTGTTGGAATTGCTGGGAGGTAAAGGGTGTAGAGGGGTCACATCGGAGAAAGTCTGTAGACAGCATGAGGGCCTGCAAATATGGTTATACAAGTCCAAGACAGACCGGAGGGGCAAGGGCAGAGCATATTCCTTAGGGAGTATCCAGTAGCACGCTTATGCCCCGTGCATTAGGGGGCAGCCATCCAACAGCAGACAGTGCCGAGGAATGGAAGGATTTTTCAACACATAGATGGAAGACCAGTAATTCTCTTCCAGCTGCTGTCAGTAATGTGCAAGCTGCTCAGCTTGGTCAGATTATATCCACATGGCTATGGTACTCATTCTTTCCTTACAGGCATGGCTACAGAAGTAGGTAGCCAGGGCGCCAGAAGGCAACATTGATGTAGGCAGGTGGTCATCGAATTGCTTTAAGCAATATGTCAGGGGGTGGAAGGGGTCTTGCTAAGTTGTGGTGTGGGTTGTCAACTTCCCTGGCCCTCATGCGGCAGGTTTGAAGAAATATGATCGTAAGCCACTCCTTTGTGAAATGAGTGGAACGGCAAGTGAAGTCTACAGGGCAGGAGATGAATTTAGGTTTCGATGTGTCCATGTATGATATTAAGTGATATGGTAAAGGAGGAATGAGATAGAGGGAGCTCCTTACTTGTCTGAACAAATTTGTGGTAGGGGCATTGCCCAGACATCCTGTTGATTCATCTAGGTGAAAACTACTTGGCGATGAAGAAAGGGTTGGCAATGATCAAATGCATGAAGGCAGATCTAAGGGAGATACTCTGCTTGTGAGCCGGCTACCATGTGATCTGGACAGAGTTCATACATGTGAGAGTTTGGAGAGGGGCGGAAAAACCAGTGTCAATAGATAAAGCGAGAAGGAAACTGAATAAGGAGATGTGTTTTTTTCTGTAGGGACTTCGGGATAGGTAGGTTAGATCATTTGGACCTCCGTTACGATGATCAGGAGTTTTTGCCACGTGAATGGAGTCCATTTATCATTCATGGGCATGGAGCTTTACTTGCTACAGATTAAGCTGGTTCTGGAAAAGGTACTTAATGTCAGTTACTCCTGAGGTATACATCAACAGAGACATGGGAAGTGAGTCCTTTGCTCTCCATGCCACTGGAATCAAGCTATCCTGGCTGATGACGGCTGATAACCAGAAACCGGTCCTAGGATGCTTGATTCCGGTCCAGGGAAGACATGGCTTTGCAGTTCGGGCTGGACTGTTTCCATGAGGCACAGGGTAGACTGATTTGCATATGGCCATGTCTGAACTGGGGTGGTGGAGTGAGCTAAAGAATGGTGATGGATTAAACCCAGATCAGTTGACTGGGGGTGAGTGTTTGATTTGCTCAAAAGCTCCATCCATCATCCCCTTTGGTATCACTTTGTTCGCCCTAAGTTGGCAGGGTATGCCCAAATGTGAGTCCCTTGCTCACTCTACCACTGGATTCAAGATAGCCTGGCTGATGAGGATTATGAATCCGAAACCTGTCCCTGGATGCTTGTTTCCGGTCCAGGGAAGACATGGCTTGGCAGTTCGGGCTGAACTGTTCCTATGAGGCACAGGGTCAGACTGATTTGCATATGGCCATGTCTGTACTGGGGTGGTGGAGTGAGCTAAAGAATTGTGATGGATTAAACCCAGATCAGTTGACTGGGGGTAAGTGTTTGATTTGCTCAAACGCTCCATCCATCATCCCCTTTGGTATCAATTACATTCAAACAGCCATTGATCAGATACAGTATTGATGTATTAAGTTGTTATGAAGGGGGAGAGATACCTTAGGGATGGGGTAGAGGAAAATAGGTTTGTAACTTTGTATAGTGAGTTTGTAGTTTTGTGATGTGCACCTTTTTCAATAGAGCGGCCTTTTTCCCACAAACCTGGTGTCAGTGGTCTGTGCTGTTCCCCTCTTCCCCAGTATTGGCATTTCTTGATTGAAGATGATATAGGAGTTGACAAGCAAGGCACCAAAGGCAACCTGATCTGGGTTGCGAAATATCCCAGCATACCTTCTTATAAAATAAAGAATATTTCCTCAGAAAGGAGGCAAAAATTAGAGACAAAAATGCATGAAAGACAGTGATAAATGCCCAGAAAAATAATGGAACAAATGGAAAATGTGACACCTCCTTGTCTGACCAATTCTGATCAAAGCTTCCTTATATATGGACTGGGCAGGAAATTACATCACAAAAAAAAAATATGACACCATCTTCAGTTGGGAACTTCAGCCAAAAACACTGGGATGATGACCTTGTTGCTAAGATACATATTTAAGGCTACTCACACCCACTTCCCCAGGAATTGCGGTTTCCAAATGTGGCCTTTGTGGAAAGCAGAATCCCATGTTTCACATCCCTCCTCGTGTCTATCCTTCTATGTTTTACCATCCATTCTTTATCTAAGCAGTCCACACAACATGCAAATAGTATTGTTGACCCAAGAAAATAGGTTCGTAACTTTTAAGTATGTGCAGTATTTTTATTTTGGTCTTAGTTTTCATTTACCCACTCTTAAACGATAACTCGCTAATTTCTTAATAACTTTTTCTTTTATTCGGTGAAATTATACAATAACTAAATCAAACTTTCACCTTGATTTCCTTATTTCAAGTACTATTTTAATTCCTAATTGTATATTATAGATGTGCATCATAGCTCCGATTAATTAAAATAATACTATTACAAAATTTCACCCTTTCCATTTATTATTCATATCATCTAGAGTGAATAGTTTAGAAAGTTAACATAACAAACTGCCTTATCAACTAGATTTGTATTCAGAGATGATCTTATTTGTTTGTGCTATGGGCTGAAATGGGCAAAAGCATAACAATTTCAGCATGTGGCTTCATTTTGTCTAGCAAAGTATGAAGAGGTTTTCAGCAAGTAATATTCTATGTTCCTTATAGACTGATAATAGTCATGTAGTTGTAGAAATCCAGATATACTCCTAAATTATTTTCTTTCTTGGAAGCTGCACGTGCAGTGTATTGCCCATGGAGCTTGGAGTGGGTATGTTTAAGCTGATTGTTTAGTTTTAGGTGTTCAGTACCCGAATTTCGGTGCACCCTGCAGTTTAACGTGTTTTACCTACTCTATTTAATAAATATCTTCCAAATCTGCTTCCATTGGAACGCTATACAACTTCAGTAATCAGGCTCATGCTGATAAAATGCTATGGTGATAGCGTGAAATGTGGCACAAATAGATAACAACAAAGAAGCTTTATTTGTATTGCCCACTGTGGGCAGCATGTTGCCCACAAAATATATCACCAACTTCTCTGGTCCAAGAATGGGTCTAGAGCCTCAGTGATACCTGTTCAGAAGATCTTTACTAGCTAGACATCAGCAGCATGACTCTGTGAGTTAAATTCTTGTCTCCATAGGTGTTCCACAGCATGTTTAGTTCCCTGCAAAGTCAACCCAAACTTCCTTCCTTTCGAAGTCAGTAGATAAACTACATTATACCGGGAAATAGTGACACCTTGTTTACAAGTGCTTAGATAAAGCGGACGTCTGGTTTAAAATCTTACGTAAAATATTGGCTATTCTTGCAGATAAGCTCGGTTCATTATTTCCTTTCTTGAACTTTAACATTAAAAATGGATATTAAAATAGATTTAAAATGAAACTTACACTTGGCTCTTTGATTGGTTTCTCGCTTTATGTGTCGCTGAGTGAGTCCCCTACCTCAATTGCATATTGATAATATCTTATATTGGTGGGCAAATGAAGGCTGCATGAGCCTCTGAATCACATTTTAATAAACTAAAAATCAAACTTTTGATAAGCTCTTTCCATTGCATTTATACTGTTTATCAAACTATTAGAAATTCTAGGGAGAATTATCTTTACCCATTAGATTTAGGAACCTTTTTTTCTTTTTGCAAAGATGTGCAGAATGGCGTCCCTTTCTTTATCTGTGCTATTTATTTTGAATTGTGATTCTGGAAGGGCCTACAAATTCTTAAAGATAACAAGTATCCCAGAGTAATTGTGTGTTTTTAATGGATTCATTTTACTTTAATCTAACATTTAACATACTCTTCTTACTAACTTCAACAATGATGCTGATAAAGCCCATACGTTTTGCCAGGATTCCATCCTGCTTCAGCACGAGGATACCTTCCCGGGTGAGTTGTGCGCTATACAAATACACATAGTATAGCATGTTATGCATGAAAATATTGTGCAGACGTGCACAAGTGGCTTTGTAGCTTGGTATCCTCTTTATATTCACATGTGGTCACTGATCTGCCTTTTAGGGATAAAGTCAAGAAATGTGGCCCTGTTTCCTAACACAGTTGGTGGCAGGTATTTTGTAGTCTTGATATTGAACACTGTCAGCCAATAGGCCAATGCCAATCGATGAACAAATATTTATTCTTTTATAAAAGTGCTTTAGGATTCTACTCTATACTTGGCAGGCAGGGATGAGGGAGTGGAGAAGCACTGAAGTAACCGTGAAATGCTTGAGAACGCATCATAAAGAGAGGGAAAATATGCTGCTCCGCTCTCCATTCAGATTGCAACATTTACAAAATGAGAGAGGTTTCATTGCCTTGGGGTGGGTATTAGGGCAGTATTCCACATATGAGAAATGGTACAGTGATTGAGATGGGGGAAGAGGTCTTTAGCACGCCAGGCGGGGATCACAGAAGTCGAAAGAAGGGAGAGGCACCATTCGCGCAATGAGAGATCGAACAAATGAGAGGCTTGCTCTATTCACTCCTATTGAGAATTCAAAGAGTTAGGAAAAAGCAGGGAGCTCTGTTCCACCTCTTCTACCCCAGTGTATGGAAAAGAAACAATACACTGTCCTTTACCGGAGGTAATAACTGAGTGGAAAGAGAGAACATTTTACAGTTACTTCCCTACAGGGATGAAGGGGTCACGGCATTTGAGAGAAGGGATAAACCCACAACCAATGAGGGATTCAGTATCGGGAAGAAGGGAGAATAAGACAGAAGGAGCTCCGTTACACTCCTGAAGATGAGGCAAAGCATTTGCAAGCGAGCAAACTCTGTGCCATACATCTGGGATGGGGTTGGAGATACTATGACAGTCTTTGAAATGGAAACCAAAGTTCTATTTTACTCCTGCGAAAGTCAAAGTATCAAGGCATTGGAAGAAGTTCTAGTGAGATCTTTCGGTGATCCTGGAGGTTGCAACCTCAGACTTTGATAAAGGGGTAAAGCACAGTTCATACCAGACACTGGGGTCACAGCCTATAGAAGAGGGGAGGAGGTTTGTTCTACACCAGAAGGAAGCCAGGTCATTTAGAAGAAGAAGAAGATGCCTTTAACGCCTGAGACTTTGTCCTGTGCCTAATTTTGCTCAGTGACTAGGACTTTGGACCCTTTCGTGGATATGGTCTGAAACTATCATTGATTTTATGTTTATTCGTTAAAGAAGGGGGGCCTTTAAGAAGGCGCTGCACCTTCTCACAGGTATAAAGTGAAGGCAGATGAATTCTAGCTCTCAAGAATGTTACTTGAAATGCTGAATCGCTGGTAATTAACGAGTCTGGATTTTGCGTGATTCCCATTTCTTAGAAAGTAGTGGTCTAGAGCCCCCACCTTCACCAAGATGAAAACAGCCCTCGTGAGTTGACGCTCTTGTGAGTCGACCCAAAATTTGCAAGATTCTTACGCATCATGCCTATTATCTACTTGCTTTAAATCTAAACCACCAGTGAAAAGGTGAGAGCTTGGAGAGTTGCATGTATTTCAGACATTCAGAAGGGAGATAGTATACTCGTGCGAGACTATAAGCTGGAGGAAAGACCCCAATGGTACAGTTCCAATGAGACCTTGATGAACACCGGCCAGTGATAATGCAAAATTTGTCCTGGTACAAGAAGTATCACAGACAATACATGGAAGAATTTATTGATGATGACCCCTGCCCCATTTTACTCTTCCGGTCCAGTTTCATGCTGTCCGGGATGCAAAAGATGAGCCAGAACCAGCACAGGCTGAATGCTATGTTCATGCATAAAAGGCAGGTAGGCCCTTTGACAGTGAGCTGCACAGGTATCTGTTACATTGTAAGACTATGCTGCAGCATATTTTTTGTTTGCACCCCATGAAATAATGGAAGGGCTAGTGACACTTCTGTGGCCTTTACTCAGATTAAAGCATATATTAATGTGTATGTGTGTGTCTTTGTATTGCTGACCCTAGGTTTGCTGCCTCGCTCCATGTCATCAGAACACCATGTTCCCATTCCAGGGCTTTGCTTTGACATCATAACCGGTTCTGGAAGTTGCAGTGAATGGTTGCTTCCATTCAACCATTCAACCATTTGGACTGATACACATGATTAAAATGATCTAGAACAGAGAGTCCTAGACCTGGAAAAAGGGTATCCCGCAATATGGAGCTGAATGGCAATCTTAACTGTCCTCAGCTTTCTGGAGGGCGCTGCATCTCTTTCACTGAACGTCCCCTTTGCCATAACCTTACGATTCATCAGTTGTGAGAGGTAGAAGGTGTTTGCGGAACTTACTGTCCTTGCGACGGTCTTGGGCGGCTTGGCATCAGCAGTGTCTTCGTTAGAAGGCCGTGAACTCCTCAAGTCGCCCACTTCTGAACCCCTCCTCAGCGCTTCTTCCAGAAGGGCAGGTAGCATGCTGCTGGTGCAGGAAGAGAAGTGAAGCCTCCCTCCCCTCCGAGCCCCCCTCCCCCCGTCTGTCAGTCCCCCCAGACTCCACCAGTGTCACTCAGACACTCGTGTTGAGTCAGAATCCAGGGTAGGCCCGTAGCGGCCCAACCTTTCCCTCTCCTGAGCCCCGGTCTAATCAACCCCTATAATATATGCAGAAAATATGATTTATATTTAATTTCACCACACTTGCATTGTTAATTTGAGATGTAATTAACCCGTCGCCACGGCAACTAATTTTGTGATGCCGTAAATTACTGCTGCCTTTTCATGAAAATTCAGTTAGTTTGGCTCCTGTGTGCAATGGACTGATGCAATTAGGTTGCTAAGGGCAACCCAAAAGTGTTGAATTTCTTTTGTGTAGCTGCAGTGAGGTAGAAGCTCTTGTGTATCAGAAGTCATGTTTTCTTTAAAAAGTGCATAAAACGTGCATGGAGGAATGCACCCGGCCGGAGGGGCGGCCCTCGAAGTTCCCCAGCTGGAGCCGTTCCGCCATATCACGCCGCCGCCCAGGGCCACTTGGGATATATTTGTCAACACTGCCCCCCAAACACGCCCTGCACGGGGCGGACCCCGTCCCAAGCTTCGCCATCCTGCCCGTCCTCTATCCCCCTTTTAAAAATATTTAAAACAAAAGCCCTCTGTGCTGCTTTTGTCACGTTAATTCCCATTTTGCCAACACCAGGGGCCCAGGCAGACGAGTTACCAAGGAACGCAAAATTTTAATTAGTGTATTTTAATCATTCAGGCTTTTCGAGCTAATCCACATACCCCAGAGAACTGCCAAGATGCTGCTCTGTGCTGCTTTACCATTTATTGTTGAGTCTATTATAATTACAGTTAGCAGGTGGGACTGCGAGATGTTTATTATGACTTTTTCATCTTTAGTATAATTACCGAGAAAAAAACACAAAATAAAAAGATGTTGTCTTTCTCGGTTTCCTAGACATCAGTTTGGGATTTTCCTGTTTTTGCTACTTTCTCCCCTTGTTGTCTGTTGGAGGCGAGGGTGGGTGTTGGTGCTCGTCAGCTGTCAGTCTTCCTGTTCCCTTTTATCTACACCGGTGGTTTGTGATGTGCATTCCTGGGCAAGAGTGAAGTGGGCCCTAGGGAGAGTGGCAGCACAACTTTTGCTTAGACGAAAATGTGCACCCGTGTGTGTCTTTTTGCCCCTGTGTTTACATCGTGTGTAAATGTGTGGTTGCACGACTGTGGCAATGTGGTCTCGAGGATGATTCTGTAGGCATAGAGCATGGTGTCACTGTGTCTGCGGCCCTATGGCTTGTGCAGTAGTACCTAAAGTTGCAGCTAGCAGGGCAACATCTACATGTACTCTCTCTAATTTCCATCCAACAACAACATGTTTATTTGTTTGTTTGTTTATTTGTTTAATGTTTTAAAAAGCGCAAACCAGACCTCAGGGGGTATCAAAGCGCTTTACATTTAGGATTATTGCGTTACAAGTTACATCAGTTACAAGAGCATAGCAAAGTGCAGTAAAACCGTGTTGCGAGAGTTCGTGGGAGGGAGGGGGAAGAGGAAGGAGCCAACATACAATAAATATGGTGAAAACACCAAAGGGGCTATACCATGGCTGCCACCGCTGATGCCCTCTCTTGCTCCATCAGCTGCCACTCACCACATAGGCATCCTATGCCTATCAGAAGAAGGCCCTTCCGGACACTGATGACCTCCAAGCAGCCAAATACCTTTTTACATGTAAATGTCGCAGTCAATATCCCTCATTATGTTTTGAAAATATCCTTACAAGGCACTCAACTGGTCCAGGCCTTTTGATTTAGCATTTGGACAAATACTGCTAGAAAAACAAGCATTGGCAAATACAATAGGGCTGGTGTTGTCTGTCATGTCAGCCTTTTGGCTTTGCAAATGCTTCTTTTGTTTATGTTCAACTATTTTTGAGGCAAGTGACCTCGCCAATATGAAAAAAAATAGTGAAAGCAAAAATATCTGTGGTCTCAAAAAACACACATGGCCATATTAGTCCAGTACAGTGAAGATAACTACTTAGTGCGTTGATATGCTCTTTGTCAAAGAGTAGAATGCCTTCACTCACAATTAAGTTAGCCAAGGCCCCATGCAGTACACTGTAGTGGGTGAAAGATAAATGTGAAAGACACAACAGACCAGTGAGTATAGAGGGCGGACTGAAATCCCCTGTGGGCAGTGCTTTAAATGGCTGGTACTGTCCGGTACGGAGTACTGGCCCTTTTTATTTTGAGAGGGAGAGTACCTGTACTTCTCAAGAGAAACGTAATACTTTTAATTGGAGAGTACCGCCACTTCTCCGAAATGAGCAGATACTCTGGAACAGAGTACCTGCACTTCTCTTTTTCCATTTCAAGTACTGCCTGCGGATAAGTATATAATAGATATACAATGGTAGTAACATCAAAAGCCAGTGCATTGTACTCTCTCAAGACCGAGCAGAATGCCTATGGCAATAATGCTTTAGGGAGCGTGCTCCACTTAAAACCGAACAAACAGCAGCAGTCATTTTCCACTTACAACTCGAACAATGCGTACAGTGTCACCCGCAGTAGCAACAGCACTAAGCTCCAAAAGTGTGTAGTGGCGGGTCATTGTCTCTACTCCTCTGCAGCTCAACACCTTCAAGGATCCAAATATCAACTTTTCGATGCCACCTCCTGTGCAGCACCTGGTCGTGCATGCAACCGTATCACAGCACCATCAGCATACTCCAGCTGGCATTCTCTAAGGGCATATAGAGTTGTAAAACTACAGTCACATCTCCGTGGTTCCACCTTCAAGTCCACTCTTCTTGGAGACTGGCTTGTGAAGTCCTGATTTGTCTGCCTGCTACCGTTCTACTTGTATGTGTGGGAACTTGGCATTGTCAAGGTGTGTGTGGCTCTGCCTTTAGATCTGTTCCTGTGCTTGGATGGAGTGGTTCATATCTGTTCATAAAGTGTGCAAGGGTGTTTCTGCCGGTGGTATATAGGTGTGGCTGTGTAGAATGTGTCTGTGGAGAGCTTGTGCTGGGGTATATATGTGGATGTATTTATGTTCATGTATAGGGGGTGTGTGTGTATTTTGTGCAACAGTGGAGGTTTGTAGAGCAGGTGTGTCTTTGTAAAGATATGCAGCTGTGTTTGTAAGCTTGTGGGGTTGCCTATGTGCTGATGAGTCCCTGGTGGGTGTATCTATTTACAGGCATTGAGGCATGGTTGTAGGTTTTTAGGTATATCTTGTTGTGGTTGTGTCTGTGTTGGGGGTATCTCCTAGGAGTGATACACTAAATCTCCCTTTCAACACCAAAAGTATCTCAGGACGCTCTGGGATTGGTTGTATTAGTGTAAGGCATATTAAACCACAGTTATTAACAGAGGCAAGGTTAAGGTTGCTGAAATAGGAACGTTTTTACTTACTTTTTTGGGGGGCTTGAGCGTCTGTTTTTTCAGATAAGTTGGGGAACTTTTAGCAGTGTTACTGAACATCAGTAGAGCAGTGGGTCTTTGTGCAAATCTCTGAAAGTTTGTAGGTAAGTGGGACTGTGGTAGTAAGCATATGTAGGTGAGTGCTTAATACTGTGTAGTGTGCAGGTACTAATTTGTGATCTTGTATCAGTATGTCTCAGAGTGACTACAGTAGTGTGAGTATGTTTCGGTGTTGACATGTGTGTCTCTTTGTGTAGGTAGTTGTGCGACTGTGTTTGGAGGTATATGGGGGTGTTAATGCATGGATGTAGCTTTGCATTGGTTCAATCATTTACACGTGTATCTTTGTAAAGATTAGCAAGTTTCTCCAGACGGGAAGGAGTCTTTAAATTGATTTGCTTTTGCGTCACCAAAGGTCTGTGTCTATGTGGGTGAGTAATATATCTGATATGTGTTTGTGCAGGTCAGCATTTGTCTTGGTGTATGTCTGTGCGGATGCGAGCTTGTGCTGTGTACCAAAAGTTAAGACACAAGCATGATATGGGCAAGCTTAGCAACACTGTGGCAAAACCGGCCGTTACCTGTCACCTACTAGGTGGAGTTACCTACTAGCTTCTCCTGTTTCAAATGGTCTATCAGTCCCCTGTACCTGGGTTCTGTGCTCCATCCTTGTGGACATGCATGGCACCGATCTGATTACCATCTGTGTGTGCAGTAGGATGAGCATGGAGTTTATGTTCTGTGCATGACTGTGCCAGCATAGGAATTTATTTTGATTTTCTTTGCGAGTGGTACCTACGATCTCCAGCAATCCCCAGCTCCTTTGTTGTTGATCAGACTATAGGGTGTGGAGGATAGGAGACAGGGGGTTCATTAGGACAACCCTTGCCCCTTACCCATCCCTTTGCGATTGGCCTGTAGCCCAGGAAAGGATCTTCAGCCCAGACCCTATGCTGAGGCCTAGCGCTATGTTCCCCTTCGAGTGTGCCCTTTGCGAAGCAGTTTGCTTTCCAAAGAAACAGTAGTGCCTATGACGGTTTGGTGCTATGGAAATTCAATACTCAGTCTCATTCAAAGAAGCAGACCCGCCTGTGAGTACTAGCAAAGAAAAACAGTGATCTTTATGTGAGCATTTGTTGAGATGAAGATATGACTTGTCTTGAAGACGCTTTTTCTCTGCTTCCGTCTGTGTTCTATCATGATAGAGTAATTATCTGCCATTAGGGCAGCTAACATGGTTTTGCAATCGGGGTAAGCCATTTTTCATCTATCAGTTGGCAGCTGAGCTTGTGCTGAGAGATAAAGTCGTGGGTTTCATGTTTGCTTCCAGACTGTTCGTTGTTGTTCATCTTTCTGTGGGTGTTTGTGCTATTGCACGTCTGTGGTTGGCCTGTGCTTCTCTTTAGCTGTGGAGGAGTTGTGTTGCATATCGTTGCTTGTGAATGTTTCTGTTGGTGTTTGTCTCTGTGGGTTCGTGTGTGCATCTCTGATTTGTGTTGGTGCAGCTATATCTCACTGGACTGATTGTGTGTTGTGTTCTCTTACGTACTGCACAGACTCCAAGGTTCTCGTTCTAATCTTCCGGACATCTTTGAGATGTCAGTACGTTTTGTTGTTAGTTCACTGCACCCTTTCCTAACGCCTCAGACATAGGGGGTGCTCTGCAGCATCTGAATAACCTCAGTACCAATCGCCTAGGGCATCTCAAGATCCATCTATCATCAATGGGATGGTGGGCAAACTTCAAATGACTGACTATACATAGAGCACTCTCCTCCTTCCCACTCGTGATGGCCTAACTACCATCCTACACCACTTATCACTTGCATTGTCTCCTCATAATTACTGTAATCACCTACCAACCTCTTCCTTACACAAGTCAGTAGCTTAGCTCTTCCTTCTTCAGCTATAATCAACTGACTTAAAACCCCCTTAAACTTTTGATCATATGACCTGCTCTTTGCAGTTGTGATCGCTTGTCCATCAATGTACACATGGAAAAACCTGGCTTGTACCTCCTTGCGCCAGTGGTAACCTCAATTGCTCATTTTTATTTTGTGATCATCTCATATTCCGCCCGCAGATCTACGATCACCTTCAATACCATCAACCACACCATACTGGGTCTGGATAGGAAGAAGCAGGGTTTTCCAGCTTTTGCTGCTGTGACTCAAATCTTTCTTAACCGAGGAGTCAGTCAGTGGATTTAATCCTAGGCACAGAACCCAGAAAGAACAGTTGCAAGGTCCTAGAAGGCTCTATGTGCCATATGTATCAAGGCGAATTGCGATAGCAAACGCTGAAATTCGCAGAATTTCAGCATTTGCGATCGCAATTTGGCCTAGTGCTATGTAGGAAAGCACAACTGTCTCGCAAATAAAGGAATCGCAAAATTTGCAATTCCTTATTTTGTGAATGCATTTAAGGAATCGCAAATTGCGATTCCTTAAATGCAATGCACGAAGCATCCAAGTTGTGTGAATATGGCATAAGGAATCGCAAATTACCACCAACTACAGGTTGGTGGTAATTTGCAATTTCTTTCAAAAATGCACATTTTTACATTTTTCAAAGTGGCATGTGGCGCACACACATGCCCTTAGGGCATGTATGTGAGCCACATGTGCACCCATGCTCACTTCAGGGGTGCAACTGAGTGTCCTTTTGACACCCTGGCACACTTGAAATTGCATTCTCAATTTTCGATTCTCTAATTGGGAATCGCAAATCGAGAATGTCTTCCCATTCATTGCTTTGGGCCTTCTAGCCCATAGGAATGAATGGGGAGGTATTCCTTAATTGCGAATCGCAATTTGCGATTCGCAATTAAGGAAAATGTAGGATTCGCAAAATGTATTGCAAATCCTACATACATAGCATAGCATTTTGCGATGCTCAAATAGTGATTCTCAAAAATTTGCTATTTAAGAATCGCAAAACCTAACATCGATACATATGGCCCATTATCATCAAATTTTCTTACTAACACGTTTGTGAGGCCTGACTAAAGCCCTGTGTCTAGTAGGGGTCAGTTCTACATGTATACAGATGACACACAGCTGATCAGATCTTTGGCCTGCAGCTTTCCTACCAGGTGAAGCTGACACACTATCATCTTTTTTAAATACATTTTATTGAATGTTGACAGAATACAAAACAACATTCTTGGTGATACAAATATATACAGTGTGCTTGACTGATCACAGCGTCAATTACAGTAGGAAGCCTCTCTATCCATCTGAGTGGAGATCCTCAAAGCGAAAATCCACAATGACATTGAGTAAGTCTTGGCGTGTAAAGGCTGTTCCGAAGATGTAGAATTGTAAGCAGAGAGTCCCTTGCTGCACTATTCATCATAACTGCACGGCAAATAGAATGACCGCAGCATCCTAGGCAAGACAGTATATTGGACCCACCTTTCAAATAGTTCATCAGCGACCATCATACCTTTTCATACTTCATACCCTTGCACTGCTTGTTCCATGTTAACAGATGCATGGACATCACTAACTATATCTCCCTGATCAGACTCGAGGGAGAGTGTTGTATTCCAATAAATTGCTATCATTTGTTTATCCTCTAGTGTTATGTACATCAACAACATCCATTCATCCCTTGTCATGCCTGTGTGGTCAGTTTTAAATCCAAAGTCAACATGGGTGGATCATGTGGAATTGGGTAACCCAGGGTCAACCTTCTGTGGCTCAGCACCTCTTTCCACCATATTTGTATCACTAGACACCACCGCCAGATATGCAATTTGTTAAACTGCATCACATGCAATCTCCAAAACATACTATTCATATTAGTGTACATATGTTTCAACTTGTTTGACTTGGGTACCAGTGGAACAATAGTTTGTACACTCTCTGTCTATTCTTTACACTTCATACCAACTTTGGGACGTCCTTCCATGCTCTCTACCAACAAGGTGTGTCAACTTTTGTGCCCAACATTTTCTCCCATCCGCTCATACAGGGCCAAGTAGATTTTATGCCCAGATCTTTCAAGAAGGAATGAACAGATCCCTCTTGAAGATTCCCCTTAGTTCCAATTCCATAACAGATCTTTTTCAAGAGCTGGTGTAAAATCTGGGTTATTGAATAGTAGGGTGAAGGAAATGTGGTCATTTGTGGTTCTTTGTAGCCACATTCCAAGCCTCTAGAGTCGGGCATGTGACAAGTGAGATATATGCTACTTCTGGTTTACAATTTTTGGAAAGCCAGATGAAATCCCATAGCCACCTACCCATCAGTGCAGCTTTCATACGCATCAAGGGCTTCTCACTTTCCCTCAGTGTCTGTTTGAACAATTCTCTTATTTGGGCCGCCTGGTAGTACCGTAGCATATGGGGGAGACCCAGCTCCCTGATTGCCTGTGTGCCCTCTGCACCTTTCTCTAGACCCTCTTATTCTTACCCCCTCATATAAAAGCATTGGAAATGGATTTTAGAGAGTAGATATTCCTACCAGGTATTGCTACTGGAATCCTGAAACAAATATAGTAAGCGGGGTACAGCATCCATTTCAGTGACCTAACCCTTACTAGCCATGAAATAAAGACTGATCTCCATCTCACCAGATCTTTATTAAGTTCAAATGATATTTTTGGGGTCAATTGCTTAATACAATCACTGAAATGTTGGCATTATGTAAATACCCAAATATTAAAATTTCTCCTTGGCCCAACGAACTGGAGACACCATCTTCATCCTTTCAGCCACGGTCTGATCTAGGTTGACTGGTTGTCTCTCATTTATTGCTACTGGATGTCTTGAAGCTGTTATTACCTGCCCTCCTCTTACACACATGATCATGTCCTGGGTTTCTCATGTAAGTTTGTGTTATTTAACTGATAACATTTCATTTGGAGTATGCACTTAAACATTTTGATGGCGGCAGAGTGTTTTTTAAGTTAAGCATAAATTTGTAGCCTAAACGTTGCATCTACATATTTAGAAGGCGCTTTGATGTGGGTGTAGTGATAACTGAATAAGTGACCACTAATGAGTAATAATCTCGAATATCAACACATATCATGTTCTGTAGGAAGAGAAACAATTATAAGATAGGTGCCCCTAAGTTTGAAAGTGTGAAATGGCGGCGGAATGTATATAGAAATGCATTGCACAGCTTTTAAATGAAAGAGATGGATTTGAATGTATAATGTTTTGTATGTAACCGTAATATTTTTATATTCAAGAATGTTGTGAGTAGTTTGATATGTCATGAGGATGGTTGACAAAAACAGCTGAGACCGACGTAATACACTATTTTGTGAAGATTTTAGCATTACCATGTAATATTCTACACCTTTGCATGAAGGCAATTGCAGCCATAAAATTACCTCTCTCCAGATCATCCCAAAGCAATCCCTCTGGTCACTTTTTAAATTATATGGAGAGTGTCACAGCCTTATGAGTTACACAAAGATCAAAATGCGGCTGACCGCGGTTCAGCACATCAAATCCCAGGTGAATATAGACAGTAAAAAAGTCTGTGCAACTACTTCCAGAGCTTGCCGCACTTCCGCTCCACTGGAAACCAGATACGCAAACTTTGTGCAATGGGGAAGGTGCACCAAAACAAAGTCAATTAACTCCAAATGTATCCGAAAATATCTTTACTGTTGTAGAAGATAAGAATTGGACATCAGCCAACGCGTTTCGTTCCACAGCTGGAACTTCATTAGGGCTTAACTATTTAGATCAAGGCACGGTCTGCCTGTGTGATTGAACCAAGGATCTCTTAAAACATATAAATAGAAGATATCCTGAGATCTCAAGTAATAGTTGCAGTGCACTTGTAAATTCTGCGACTTCGTTCAGTACCCCACAGTCATGGAAACCTTGGTAGTGGCCCAAATCCTCGACATCAATTGTAATGCAGTTGTCAGTTGAACAACATCATTCAACACCCCACAATTCTGGTGGCCTCTGTAGTGTAAGTTTTCGGAACTTTGGACGAGGAAGCGCTGCTGTCGTCGCTGTATCTGACTAAGGATACTGGCCGCTACAGAGGCCACCAGAATTGTGGGGTGTTGTATGATGTTGTTCAACTCACAACTGCATTACAATTGATGTCGAGGATTTGGGCCACTACAAAGGTTTCCATGACTGTTATGTTAATATGAATTTATAAAGCACATTATCACCCAGGGGTCTCTAAGCGCGACTGTGGGGTATTGAACGAAGTCGCAGAATTTACAAGGGCACTATAATTATTACTTGAGATCTCAGTATATCTTCTATTTATATCGTTGAAGAGATTCTTGGTTCAATCACACAGGCAGACCGTGCCTTGATCTAAACAGTTAAGCCCTGATGAAGTTCCAGCTGTGGAACGAAATGCGTTGGCTGATGTCCAATTCTTATCTTCTAAGACAATAAAGATATTTTTGGATACATTTGCAGTTAATTGACTTTGTTTTGGTGTACCTTCCCCTTTGCACAAAACAGCCTCATGAGTTGTATTGTTACTGCTGTTTGGTAGATACGTAGTGCACTGTCGGCCATTACTGTGTAATCGTAGCACATGCTATAGTCCTTGGAAGACTTTTAAAGCAATCCTCAGGTTCCCATCAAAGGCCGGAGACTGAGTAGGATTGTGCAGATGTGTGGTTGGTAGGATAAGGATTTTCTTCTGTTGTGTGAATGTGTCAAATTTTGTGGGTTTGGAGGTCCAGTCCGATGGGCAGTGCCAGGTCGTTTAAGTATCTTCTCATTCTGCACCCTTGTCCATTGGCCTGCAGATGTGTTTTTGGGCTGGGTAGTTGGCATACGCATCTGTCCTTGAGTGCCTTAGTAGTGGAGTAGTTGCTTGTGTATCTAGTGGGTGTGTGACCAGAATCCTCTCTTTAAGTGTTCCCTGATAGGGAAGGTGGGTGGAGTAAAGTGGCGTAGAGTTGTGGGAATCGTTGCAGTTGTTTACTTTTTATATGCGCTGCTAACAACTAGTGATGCTGTTGCTGTGTTGTACATCACAAAAGGGTACAGGTACAAGAAGTAGCAGAATGTGTTTAAATAACCCACCCTGAGTTGGTAAGACACTGCTACATGCTTGGGCATTGGGGTCCTTGACTGTATACAAATTTAGGATGATGAAAGCTTTGTTCCACAGTGGTTGTGCATGTGTCCCAAGTCCCTCAGAATGTGTCTATGTTCCCCAAGGTCCCAAAACAGTATGTCTTTGCACCCAGTCCAGATCTCCCCTCAGTGTTATCCCAAGCTTCTCACATACTCTGTGAATGTGAGCAAAACTCCTAAAAGTATCTGCCAAAGTGCCTCAAGCTCCTCTGACTGTCTCTGCACGTGAAACAAGTCTTCCCATTGCCTAAGCTACTCATCCTGTCACTCTCTAAAGGTTCCTTGCACTCGTTCTGTATGCCATAAACATCATACACCATGTGCGCCATGTTTCACTGACTGTATGTGTGGGCTCCCCAAGCTTCTTGTCTTATTTATCAGTATGCCCAAGATCTTGGCTATTTGTCCTATTACGCCTCCACTCTCTCCAATTTCCGAAGTTACCTTACACTGCCTATGTGTACGCTCATAGCTCCTCGCATCATCCATGTGCCCAAAGATCCAAACTCATTGTATGTTTATATGCCTGAAAATAGCTCATACTATGTACTTCAATCTCATCATACTTTCTGGCATTGTGCTTCAAGCTCCTCGTGGTCTCATAATGCACCACAATCTCTAAATCCTCCAAACTTCTAGGTTCTCAGGGGTGTGGAATTTAATAAAATATCTACTTGTCCATGGGACAAGTTGCTTCGTAAATCTACTTGTCCTGGAACAAAATCCACTTGCCCCTTTGGTACCAAATGGTGCGATGTAAAATTATGGAAGAAATTTCCTTACATAAGAGCTCTGATAATAGGCTCTCTGACTATGCCAGAGCTCATACCATAGTAGGGTTTGAATACTAGTGATTAACTTAATTTGCCGGCTTTCCACAAACTGGGGCTGGAGGTAGCGGTAAGTATTAGTGCCCCATGGTTGGAATGGCCTTTTCAGTCTATGCAAAACTACTAGCATGTTTTATGGGTTTTCATCAGCTCGCTTCTAATATTTTGCCATACAGAGAAAGGCTGGACATTTACTCCTGACAAGGGCAGATGTAAATCTTCCAGATTTCTCTCTCTCTCACTCACTCACACTCTCTGTCCCCTGGCTGGTTTCATTGTGAGTGACAGCATTCTGCATTTTCACAAGGAGCATATCGGCACGCAAAGTAGTTTTGTTCAATGCCAGTAACTACTGTGATAATGTGTGGTTTTTATGACTGAAAACATTTTTACTTTTGCCAATGTTTGTGATAATGATGAGGGCCCAGCAGCTCCCACAATAATAAAGTTGTACAAAAACCATGTCAAAACAAGACATGCATTGACAAAACCAAAAGACTTACTATCAATGTCATACCTATTGGTTTTGCAAATGCTTGTTTATCGCCATGTTTCCTTTAATTATGTTGAAATGTGTTACATTGATTTTCGATTTAAATGTTTTTGAGGAATACCAGCATGCATCAACACATTTTACTAAATGATGCTTCAAAGAAATGGTACCTAAAATGTCAGAGTAGTTTAGCAAAACGTTTTGTTTCTAGTTGCTCTTTTTTATGAAAATCTTATTTTGAAAGCAAAGAATCATCAATCTTTCTTTCAAGCTTTTCCATATACCATATACTTGCATCTAATCAGAGAGCTTCCTGCAAGCATTATACGTAGCCTCATATGGTTAAACTTTGCAAACGTGCGGACACATTTTTGTACTGGAACCACTGTCAGTAGTTCAGTCTGAACATATAAAATTTCCTTGGCTTGCTCATCCTAATAATAAAGGCTATTGATGAACCATAAATACATGTTCGAATAACATTGACACATGGACACAAATATTACCTTAACTGCAGACAATGCCCTTCCTTGATCCATAATGTGGTACTGTAATCTGGCAGCCAAAGGGTTTGTGCTGCAGGGGTTTGGGTCACTTGTCCCAGTGACAAAATAAACATGAAAACGTGTTGTCCCTGACAACAAACAATATGCCTGGGTGTCGGGCTATAGGAATTCCTCACCCCTGACAGTTCTACAGGGAACACTCCCAGACAGAACTGATGGGCGTGGTGTCTCAGTAGACAGTTACACCTGTACCGTGCTAGTGCGTAGGAGCCTCTGTTTGACAGAAATGAGAACACTCCAATGAGGAGGATGGTGTTTCAGACTGCAGCTATTAGTCAGTACACTGGCGGCGTGATGGGTGGTTAAGGTGTCAAACATTGGTGTCCATAGAACACCTCACTACTTCCAAAATCCTTATGTTGATTACGCTGGGCAGTGCCCATTTAATTCACAGTTTCCATTGGAGCTTTCTGCTTAGCACCTTCTCATGCACCTACGCTTCCTGTATTACAGCTTATTTTTTTGCTGAAAGATGGCAGCACGGTGGATTTAGTGACGGGGTATTTGCACACACTAGCGTACATACTAGCCATATTTCTATTACTGTGCCCCGTCCTCTTTTATTTAGCAGGTACGTGTTGTTGCCATTTATCAAATCACCTGAGATAATTATGTAAAGGTCAACACAGCAAGCACCGCTATTTTAATACATTGCATTTCACAGAGGGTGACCAGATTTGGAAAAGCAAAAACTGGGACATTCCACAACCATAGAAGTAGGACTTCAATTTTGCATTGCCCAAGGGGCACAGAATGACAGCACTTACAATATATAAAACATAGAAAACGAGCCAGTAAGGGGAATTTGATGGGACTTTTACACACAATATCATCTTTGTTAACTAGATTGGTTTCTACTGTGGGCTGCTCTCTAATTCTGTTGTGAAACACATTAAATCTTGCCTACCTTTGTGTTCAGTCTATCATCTCTGACAAATGGCGTGGGTCAAATGGTGAAAAAACTCCCAAGTAGTCCAGAACCATAAAGCTTGTCACCCGCTTGAAACAACATAACCATGTCATGACTGTTCTTAAGTTTCTCAGCTTGCTAACAGTAAAGATCACATTTTAAATACCTTTTTCTTGACAACAAACCACTTCATTACAGAACGCGAAATATTTGGCCTAACTATTGGCCCCACATTTGCCAACTAGAAGTCCAAGGTCTTCCAATCAAAACTTATCGTGTATATGCCCGATCCACTTGAAGATATTAGGTGGAAGGCCTTAACTGAGCAAGGATCCCCCCTGGAACTCCCTTCCACTGAATTTAGGGTATGGACAATGATATTCTCAACTTCAGGAGAGAGCTAAATACCTACCTATTTAAGCAGACCTATAAGAAATTTTTTTCGGGGGGGGGGGTTAATTCTTCCAGCAATAGGCAGAGTGGGGATGGAGGGCTCTAAGAAGAGGTGAAAAAACAACAAAGCCTCATTAACAAGCAAATGGTCTTTTAAAGACCTGTGAAGTACTCAGGTGCGGCTGTGTGTGTGCCCGGGAAGCTGTCTCAACCCGGGCTGCCACACACGACGGGGGGGGGGGGGCACTGAAGCCCTTTGAGCCCAATGGGTATTGCGCCTGCTCTAAGACTATTGTAAAGTATGTTGCAGCACTTTGAAAATACTAAAAAATACAAATACAAATAAAAAAATGTACTCAATAAACATCCAGCCAGTCGTTTTACACCATTATGAACTCATAAAAACTAAACATAGCCAATACGACCCCGAAATATTCTCACCAAAAAGTCCACACAGACGTTTATGATAAAACCCCTGATATAGCAAAATGTACACAAATTGATCGCCACCACATACAAAGTGTTATAATATAAGAAGCCCCACACAGCAAATGCACGCAAAAATAATCATTCACTCAGCACAAAACTGTATGACTGTTATCAAACAGCGAATGTATGCAAAGTGCACCAAAAAATCTCCGCACTGATCAAACACCCAACAGAGCCAAAGCAAAGGAGATGTAGCCTCACAGGAGTCAAATGGAGAGCATAAACAATACATACCAAGATATTATCACATCATTCAAAGCAGCCTCGAAAGACAGAAATATGGACCTGTTCATTGCATCAGGTCAACCCTGCCTCTTTCAGACTTTTGTGTTAAAGATTACTTTCATAGTTATTAAGCTTGTGGTTCCTACCCCCAGATGCTTGCTCCCCATGCGTACCAGCCAACCTGTTGTCTCAGGTCGGGTGATGGGGAAAGAGGCCAGGAGCGAAGTAGAGCGGGTGAAAGTCCAATGTGTCCTCTGCCCTGATTACCATAGAGTACTTGTCATGGGAGACTACAAAGGTGGTGATTATGTGTCAGATTCAGGGATACAGCCTTTTCTACTGTACTCCTCGGACAAGGTTTTCCTGCGGAAAAGCATGAACATTCCCTTTTCCTGTGATTGTGGATGAGACTCCTGCCTGAGGAGGGCCTGATAATGGTGTGGTGCTTTTGGACTAGATGACCAGCCATGTAGGAATGACTCTCTTCCCATTGGAGTGGCTACAACCATGCTGTTTCGCATTGTAAGGAGATGTTGTTGAGCTGTCTAGCTTGGGTCTGGGATACGGTCCTGCCAGCCCAAGTCAGTTTTCCCAATACATTTTTTTGGGTAGAGATCCCACAAAATGCTCTGTCTTGAGTGTCTGCAGATTAATTGCTGGACGTCTGTGTAATCCATCTTCAATGTTTAAAATTGAGAGCCAACAGCCAGTACTTATTTACTCATATATTTATTTTGGAGTTTTTGTAAAGTGCTGTATCACTCTAAGTGGAGTTTCTTGGCGCTGCTTAGTAAATCTTTAGTTTCCCTTCATTAATTAGACCTAGCTAGGAGACCATCTGGCTGAGCATTGCCCAAATCTGCCTACCTCTTTGCTTCTGCGCTTGCCAGAGGACACCAGGGATCTGACTCAGGACCTGCATGCCTGGTCCTACCGGTGATGGTGACCAGTTCAGTCGAGGGTCAAGAGGCGCTCTAGTGGATAAACAGTAACAAGGAGGGATTAGTGGCAATGTAAAGTACTGGTGAGCCACCCCCGGGAGTTCCTTAATGTTCCTTGTTGGTGTATACTTTTCCCTAGACTAGTTGTTACAAATCACAAACCATCGCCCTTGCTGTTATGAGGTAAGCCCCGTGAATCCTCCCACTCTAGTCTGGAGTGTTGCAAGGGTGTCAGGCGCCTTAGTCTCACCTCTGATCTCTGCCCTACAGACTGTCAGTATCAAATGACCAATAGCTCAAGTACCATATCCTGTAACATGGCCTTCATGAAAAACTCTGGGTCCTTTTAGCTCCGATAGTTAAACCAGTCCAAAGGGACCCCCAACTCAACAG
The DNA here is from genome assembly GCF_964261635.1 of Lissotriton helveticus. Classification (NCBI taxonomy): domain Eukaryota; kingdom Metazoa; phylum Chordata; class Amphibia; order Caudata; family Salamandridae; genus Lissotriton; species Lissotriton helveticus. The sequence goes on from NC_136065.1 coordinate 295,289,179, forward strand.
GCACCTATCAGTGAAAAGAATTGTTCACTGCAACTCGAATATTGTGGCATGTAGCTCCTTGTAAGTCTCACAGTAGCGATAATCCTATCTGTGCCGTTCTTGGGGTTTGAGGATTCCAGAGTTAGACTTTTGTCTCAATTAAACTTCAGTTTTGGCTTTACGTTTAACTGAGACCAGAAGTCTAAACTTAAGACCAAAACTTAAGCTTAACTGAGACAAAAGTCTAACTATACTACTCATGAATGCCCTTTTTAATACTGAAAGTTGTAAAATTAGACTTTCGTCTCAGTTTACCTTTGTGAATCGGACCCGGTGTCTTTCTCTCAATCTGGCAAGTTCTTTTTTGCCCTTGCTTTATCCCTTTGTCACTTTTCTCCTGTTTTCTCTTTCTTACTTTTGGACCTTTCTCTCTTTTGTGCTGGATGAAAGGCTTATGGTGAACAATAATACCACTTTCCCAGAAGTGAGTGTCAGTGCCATTGCCTGCAAACACTACCATAAGCTAAGCACTGACAAAACCACCATGCATCGCCAGTGCACCTTAAGAAGTCAGTTATCCTAAAACTCTTTACAGTGCCAGTGAATCAAAAGGACCCTATATTCTTCACACACCCAGATCACCAATATATGCCAAAAACAAACTGATAGCAAACATTAAACGTGCTAGTTGGAAAGCTTCAATTAATCTGAGACACTATTAATTGTGAAGCACTGCATTCTGGTCCATCGCTTTGTACTCACTGTGCCACTGCAGGCAAGGACCAAACATAGGCATCCCAGTCTGCGTCCTGTTCCAGTAAGAACGCTCCATGTAGAACTTCTAGGCCATATCCTTTATGAATGGGAACACAAGCAACCCCAAACTAATGTCGGCCTTACTGGGCCTTATCTTTCAAGTACGACTTGAGTCACATTGCATAGAGAACAACAGGAGTCTTGCCTGGGCAAACCCCGTGCAATAGGGCATCTCAGTGAGAAAATCAAAAATGTTATTCACATTCACATGTGGCCATCAGTTCAAGGTGAACTGCTGCTATTGGAGCAGTACCAAGGTAGATTCGCAAATGAGCGATCGCAGTAGCAAAACCGTGAGTAGAAAAATGATGGACTGGAATGTGGCCAACAAGAATTACCAGTACCTGTGGTTAATGCTGGCTTTTCACTCCCCGCAATTTTCCTGGGATCACTTGGAACCTACCTTTGGGCTCCGGGGATGGCTTCAGGAGGAAAGGCAATGTCACAGCACCCAGCACTCGCTCATTCTCAAAAACAGTGCCAAATATTTCAAAACCTGTGCACACACACCATGAACACAGACTAAGAAGCAAACATGCACACTTATACACAGGCTGCACAACATCTCCAGCAGGTCAGATCAACTGCCCTTTGTCACTTTTTACCACCTTTAAAAAATGAGTGTAGGAGATTGCCAGTCCACAGCACTATTAATCTTTTGATCTGTTACTCTTGGACTCAGTCAGGATCAATATATAGTGTAAAATATTTATGAACGTCGTTAATCAGTAAGCAATTTATGCCAATGGATTGGAATATAATTTTGACAGTTTTGAAAAGTGCCATTTGGTTGGGAAATTATGTCAAAAGAATTGTGAAGCGCTGGAAGCAGAAGGTCGAAACCGACCCAGGCAGGGAAAGGATTGCCTGGCCCAGTGACAGAACCGAGTCACACAGAGAATCACGCTGACACATACCCGATCCGGTCATAGACCGTCACCGAACAGACCTGTACAGCAGAACCGAGCCCCCTGGAGTGATCTTCCCTACACACCGATGCAGGGCCATCTTGTAGATAGAAATAAAAGGACTGCGTGGTGGAGGGGAGGGTTAACAGGCAGGGCCCAAACAGCAATGGGAAGGAACTGACGCAAACACTGACAGAACCGAGCCACAATAGGTCAAGCAGCTCAGCACACTAAGGAGGCCATCTAGTAGAAGGAAGTGCACGGGCTGCACGGTTGGAGGGTTGTCAGGCAGGGCCCAATCAACAGTGGGAAAGAACTGACGTAATCGACCCGCAGCACCCTACACACCTAGGAGAGCATCTTATAAAAGGTAATGCAGAGGTGGGCGGGAAGACTGTCCGGCAGGGCCCAATCCGCACTAGTAAAGAGCCTACAGAAACAGTGATGTAATCGAGCCGCACTTGGACAGAGCCACCCTTCTCACCTCAATCAATCAATCCATTTATAGAGTGCACTACTCAAAAGTGCGGGTCTCAAGGCACTAGAAGGGGGGGGATTGCTGCTTCTGGTCGAACAGCTATGTCTTGAGAAGTCTCTGAAGGTCAGGAGGTCCTGGGTCTGCTGCAGGTGGGTGGGGAAGGTGTTCCATGTCTTGGCGGTGAGGTGGGAGAATGATCTGTCGCTGATGGTCGTTCGGTGGATATGTGGGATGAGGGCGAGGTCAGCGGAGCGAAGCTGGCCGTTCGAGGAGTAGAAGGTGAGTCGTTTGTTGAGGTATGCTGGTCCGGTGTTGTGGAGTGCCTTGTGAGCTTGGGTGAGGAGCTTGAAGGCGATCCTCTTGTTGACAGGGAGCCAGTGCAGGTCTCTCAAGTGGCCAGGGATGGGGCTGTGGCGGGGGATGTCGAGGATGAGGCGTGCGGAGGCGTTCTGGAGGTGTTGGAGTCTCTTCTGGAATTCGGCCGTGGTTCCCGCGTAGAGGGAGTTGCTGTAGTCCAACCTGCTGCTGACCTCAGAGACCATCTTATAGAAGGTAATGGAGAGCTGATCTAAACAGCGACAGAACCGATCTGCACTGCATGTACACGGAGAGGGCCTTGTTGTAGAAGGAAACCCTCAGGCTCCACAGTGGAAGAGAGGATTGTTAGGCCGGGCCCAATCTGTAGGGATATAACTGATCCGAACAGGGAACAGCAGACCGGCGTTTGCGTGTGTAGAGCTGGAGAAAAGACTAGCCCACATATAAACAGAGCCTTCTTGCACAGAGGCCTCAGTGACCGCATAGAGAATGAACCAACCAAGCAAAGAGAGTGGACCCAGAGACAAATAACCACTGCACAGCGGGAAAGAGCCAGCCCCACATGTAAATGAACACTGGCTGTGCATAAGCAACTAGCTCCCTTATGCAGGGTCAGAACCGCCTTAAAGGGGTAAACACTGTATATTACGGTCAAAGGGCTGACTCGTAATGAAGGGAAATAAACTTTGGGAGATGTGGCTTAATAGAGCTGCCGACTTTGGGAACTGGCGAACCAGGTTCGAGTCCCTGTAATTGTGGGCAAATCAGTAAACACCCCTTGCCTAAAAGCATACACACAGACAAAAAGTGAATCTGGTATTCACAGAAAGCGCTCTAATAGGGACAAGTTCGCGCTGTATAAAACGGCAATAAAAAGACCAATACACCCATCTTATAACCCATCTGCACAGTGAAAACGCAAACTGGAATTGAGACAGAACCTCCTCGGACAATGGGCGAAGCAACCAGCACAGGGGCAGGCTCGTCTAGAGACAGATCCGAACCGAACACAAAATAGCTGCGCACGGAGAGAGACGTTTCCCACACGGTCAGAACTACCTAGACCGAAAAGTACCACACAGACAAAAGTTCATTTTGGAACCTGGGAAGAATTGATTCTCACACAAAACGCCTGTGCCACGCAAGTAAAAGGCTGTCCTTCGCTTATAAAGGGGTTTCTCTCGGGTGGAAAGAACTTCCTCGGGTAGGGCCAGGGAGGAACTGCCCAGAACCTCCCTGGTGATGGACTGAACCAGCGCGCACAAATTCAGAACTACCTCACGTGAGGGAAACCGCAGAGTGTCTCCGAGATGAACAGAACAGCGCGGGAAAGACACGCGCACGAGAGGAAGAGACCACTACCCAGCGAACCCTGAAAAACACCTGTTTCACTCAAGGACAGCGCTGCGCTGCACAAAAAAGGGGCTTCTCGTAGATTGCATTGACTGCCCCGTTGTGTGGAAGACCTGCCCAGCACAGGGACCGAGACAGAACTGAGCCACGCAGAGCAACAAAACCTGCACATGGCGGGGCCAGCCAGCCCAGGCGGCTGACTGACAGCTCTGGGACGGTGCCCCCCAGCACACCGACAGAACCGGGTGGATCTGAAGACTGGGCGCCGACGCGTACCACGTGACAGATGCTGCAGGACTTTAACTAGAGGTCTCTAGTCCGGTGGTTGTGTCTGCAGCCTCATTTCTTCTGCCGATGATCCAACAGCAGTGACACTTCTGCAGGGTTCCAGAGGGGCTGGGGCCGTGCAGTGGTGGCAAACCGAGCCCCGGCGGGGCAGTGCGATGCATGCGCACGCAGGGGCAGGGGGCAGAATTCAAGCGGGGTCGGGCCATGCTTGGGTACCCGGGATGGGTTGGACTGCAGGCCACCGTCCCTCCGTTTTGATCACATTGTTTTCTTTGTGGACTTTCATTTCGTTGCCCTGAACAATGGTCTGGCCCAAGGCTGCTCTGTCCCCAGGCCCTGCCTGCTGGCAGCCACTCTATTAAAAAATCATTGGCCATTGTGTGCCGGGCCTCCTGCTGACCCTTCAAATGTCCTGTCAGGGCCGATCTGAGCGCGAACACACTGACTCCCAACAGACAAGCTTTTCTTCCCAAACACCAGTTGTCCGGGTTACCACCGAGGTCTGCGGAGCTGGGGTTGAGCGGCAGGTGATTGGTTGTTGGAGTTCCCCCCAAAAACTTACAAAAAAAATCCAACATTTTTATGAAAAGAAACGGCCGCATTGGTGTCTCTCCCAGCAGATGGGGAACTGGTGGAAGACACCGGGAGAGGTAGGAGGGAACGAAAGCCCCCACTGGCCGGTAGAAGTGGACAAGCCAACACACCAACAGGGAGAGCCGAGCCAAGGGTCTGGCAGGGCTCGAAGAGCGTGCACCAGCAGAGCCACGAACATTTTTGGCTTAAATTATTAAAGAAATATCAAGTAAAAATGCAATTAAGTAATTTCCGAATTCAAAAAGTGTATTTCTGTAACATGCCATAGCTTTTCTCCTTAGTACATCGGATTATATCACTGCTTTGAGAGGCATTTATTAAGAGTGATAGTTTTCAAACATGAACTTAGAAACATTCCTGCCCACTCCCGCCCTGACCACAAAGCTAGAAAGAACTAAGAAGAACGTCAAGTGCCATGAGTACCCTGCAGGCGCTTAGATTCTTGAGATCGATGGACCGATTATAGTTACCTAAATCAAATAAAAAAAGTTTTTGTGCAGTGCATGCACTTCCTGAACTCACATAGTTGATGCTGCTCTCATATGAATGAATGAATGAATGTCCTTGATAAAGCGCACAGCTGCTTCCCAAAAACCATCCAGGCGTAAAAAAACCCGTAGAGTGAGACAGTACTTTAGAATTCCCTCAAGAGGTGAGTTTTTAATGATGCCTTGAAAACCTTTTCTCTATTTAAGTCTCTGAGAGCCTTATGAAGCAGGTTCCTGCTTTTTGCAGCCTGATAGATGAAGGAATGTCCCCCAGCTACTCCGTATGTATTTTAGGAATAAACATTAATCCCTGGTTGGAGGACAGTAAAGTCCTACTAGGGTCATACATCATAAATACCCTTTGTAAGTAGAGAAGACCTATAAGTGATAGTCACGGCTTTAAACATTACCCTCTGTTTGATTTGGAGTCAATGGGTGTCTTCCTCTAAGTTTTGCCTAGTGGATTGTCATATGTGATAAAGAAGAAAAAAAGGGGGTTCAGTGAAATAAAATATTTGCCTAGGATCATAACATGTGGTTAAACTGGGATTGAGCCCAGATTTCCTGTTTTCACATTGTACAATTCAGCCACTTGATGGGTATAATTTTATCTCTTCTGTTTTACATCAAAGGTCACCGCTTTGTCTTTAAATCTTGGTGCATGAGGTTAGAGCTAGGGTGGCAGGCAGAAGCCACAGGAAAGTACTGCTCATTTTGGGTTTGGGGTTCAAGAGTACCTCAAGCTGAGCCAGAGCCAGGCCTCAGTCGTGAGCCTGGCTTCAGTTTTCAGTATCTCACCTACCTCTACTGGCAGGCCACATCTAGTGGTGTGTGCTTCAGATTATATGCTCACTCCTCGTCATACCCTTCACGCCTGTCCTGTGCCTCAGTCATTCCTTTCACTGCTTCTTTAGTGCTGGTCACAGGTTTAAACCAAGGTATAGCTAGCACATAATTTCCTTCCAAAGGGGAAAGGCTTGGGTAGCAGTACTTAAAAATACTAGTTCTCATCACTGTACTGAATGTCTTCTAATGTTCCCTGAAGCAATTCCTCACACTGCTGTTTATCAGTTACTTATCACACTTACCCTCACCCCCCAAACCCGGGGCTAGTGTTGGCTTCTCACACTGCCTTCCTCATGTGCCTCTCTGTCATCTCTATTTTGGTCTCCTTCACTTTTTTCTGATTCCAGCTGGAATAAAGCTCGTACTGTGTTCTTGTCTTGGACCCTGGCCTAACATGCCTACCTGCTGTGTTAAAGTTTCGGTCTGCAGACCAGAAACATGCTCAAAAGGAGGACTACATCGTCAAGCAGGGCCATCATTCAGTCCTTTGATGGTTGGAGATGAACCAAAATCAGCTGTGCCACGGTGGGGTACTGACAAGACTACCTAAGACAAAGCCAAGAGCAGCTAAGCCATCTGGACTATTGATGTACGAAGCCTCCCCATGACCCTTATCCTAACTTTTAGTTGCCAGCTACACCATAATCCTGTAGACAGTCCTGAATGCAGGTGGTATATTTAGTGATATGAGTCTATTACATTGTGGAAAGCCCTCTAATACCGAATGAGGTGCAAGAGGCCAAATGCCCACGTGAGCACTAAAAAAGTCAAAGAGAAACTGACATTTCTGGAAAAGAGAAATTCGTGGTGTCCATCAGGTAGCCCTAAATTGTAAGCATGAGTGAATGGAGTCTCATGGGCACTGATTCTCATCAGAACAGAGCTCTGTAACCATGACCCAAATAAAAGCAAGAAGCTCTTTTAATATGAGCAACTATTTTTCTCAAATCATAATCCTATCAGCAAATTTATTTATTTATTTTATGTTCTTCTATAGCGCAGGAATCGACCCTGAGGGTATCTCCGCGCTTATGATCTTCCAAGATGCCAGATCGAAATCATAGTCATAGAGTGCCCTAGATCTTACACAGCCGGATACAGATGTGTCTCCAGGGATTTCTTGAAGCCCTCTTTACAGTCTTTGCATTCCACAGCACCAGTGCTTAATTTGTAAAAATTAAGTGCCAGGGCCCTTTTCAGGAGGCAGCCGCTGCTTGCATCACCAATCGCCTCTGTCAGCACTGCCAATGACAGTATCAACACAACTAGTAACTATCGCACTCCTACAAGTGTGACAATTCAGACTAATCTAGGCCACCCAGAGCTATTGGAACAGCATGGGCCACGTGTATTTTTTCATTATCAGTGCATACTGAATTAATAAACACTGTTTTGTGCTCTTTCCAATGTTAGACAGACAGCTCCACCATGCAGCGGACTGTTATATTGCCAAAGATGAAAATTAAGTGCTGGTGCCAACCACTGGGAACCACTGGCACAAATTAAGCACTGCAGCAAGCTTCAGTAGTGTGGGACCAGGACCCGTGATGGCTGGGGGGCCTACTGTACCCCAATTTACAGATGTTTTTTTTATTACCAAAGGAGGGAATTCCCTACATGCATTGGGGTCTATGTCACCCTTGCTAGGTCACTGGGTAGAGCTTTGAGTTATTTGTAGATACTTTCTGTCACCTAGTTCCAAATTCAAGGATCCTTGTTGTGTTCTTCCAATGTAACTTTGGACCATTAACTGTGAATGAAGGGACACGCTGAGAGCTTCAAAGACCATCATGTTTCCAGGGCTTCAGAAGGTCTGCCCGCAGGTTGTACATTTGTGGTATTACATACAAAGTGCATCTATTCTGGTGCAGTGAGATATGATGGTTGCTTTAGGTTGACCTCTCAGATGTTTTTTACCGCTCTTTATCTAGCAAGGACTGTGTTGTCACAGAGATCCTCTTTTAGGGGTTTGGTAATGACCCGTCTAGCAGAAATGCTTTCTCTCAGTTACAGGTCTCAGCTTATGAATGTTCTCTTCGGTGAAATCCACCGACCAGAAGATCGTGTGTACCTTTTGTGCCTGTCCGTCATATCACATCTAGAGGAAAGGTGCCACATTTTCTTGGTAGCAGTGTTACTCCATAGCTAACCTTCTCTGTGAGGAATTAAAAAGAAGACCTTAGACAAAACCCTGAGGTTCTGTACACAGATTAGAGAAACGTAAAAAAAATGCACAAAAATTGAAAAAATAAAATAAAAGAATAAATGTTTTCCTAAGTACACCCTACTTTTGAAGCAGACAGATCAGCCGTAGTGATAAATATATATACATCCTTGGTGGCAGATTTGCCTTTCGTTTGGCAGTCGATTTGCCAACCTCTTTACATGGTCCTGAAAAGTGTCCCGTTGATATGAAGCACCAAGGAGCTAATCATTGAGAACACCAGCATTGGCAAAGCCAGTAGGCCTCGCCTTTGGCACGTATGGGCGTTCCCAATCTTCTTTAGCCATACGTGTGCTGAACGAAATTCGTTATGCTTTGTTTATGTCAAAGCACACGCAGGTCTCCATCAACGAAATCAGCCCACACCGCAGTGGAATCAGCCCCCAGCTCGGCAGCATGCCAAAATGCCCGGTAGTCAGTCCGGCCCTGCTCCACAGCATCCTCGATGCTTTACACCATGGCTAAAGATTTTTAAGAAAGTCTGCAATGCAGCCGGCGGCGTCATTTTGTAGAAATGCACACCATTTTAGGCAGGTGGGGGAAGCAACATTGGGGAGGAAACAACACTAGAGAGCCAGAAGCAAAGCAGGGTGTCAGCAGGAGAACACAGCACAGCGGGGGTGGGAGCAAGAAGGTGTGTGGGTGGAGGGCAGAAGCAGCACATGGAGAGCAAGGGGGCGGCATCACCAAGGTCACGGGTAGGGGCAAGCAGGCGACACAGAGAGAGGAAAATGGAGCACTGGGAGCGCATATGGGCGAAAGAGAGCAAAGTGGAACCTGTGAATGTCTGTGCAGAATGCAGCAGGTCAGCGCTTAATTTGTGCCAGTGCTTGGCACTGGCACACATTCCTTTATGACAGTCTACCACATGATGGCATTGCCTATTTTTCAAGAACACATGAGCAGACTGTTCAACAATTCACATTCGAAAAGCAGTAATACCAGCGCATCTAGGTAAATCCTACAGCTTTAAGTGACCTGAAATAGGCCAAATTGTCACATACCTACCTAGGAGTGTGATGTTAGTAGGTAGCACTGGTGCAGGCATTGGGCAGCGCTGGCAGGGGCAGTGGGTGGGGCAGCTGCAGAGGCCTCTTGAGAAGTACTTTGGCCCTGGCACTTATGATTTTTTTTAATACAGATTTAGCACTGCAGCAGGTGTCAAGCTTTCATACACCAGGTGGTAGGCAGCAGGTGCCAGACTCTCCAGTACCACTTACAGCAGATGCTCATGCCTTACAGTTTTCCTATATAGCGAGGGTTAGAAAACCTCTTCCGTACAGTATTTGTCAAGCGGAATCTGCACCGCCAGCCTGCCGTAGGAGCAGGATACCAATGATGACGCTGGACGGTCATCGGCTGGGACAACAGTTGTGGTCCTGCCGTGAGCCTGTGTGAGGTATCCTTACATTCTGAAGAGGGTCTACACTCATGCACTAAACCCCCAATTTTTATTTGAGTGAGAGAAAAGAGAGGCTGAGAAAAAAAGAAAAAAAGTTTTTTCTTGATTCTCCCCTGGGGAACTCTGTACAAAACTGTTGGTTGAAGCGGAATCTGTTGCCCCAGACATTTACCGCCATATCAGAGGGTCTAGTCCAGTGCTCAGCAGACGGTAGGTGCCACATTCACTCTGCTGCACAGCAACCGTGTCTGACAGACTCCTGAGTGGAACAGGTAGCACTAGCAGCAGGTATCTGAGAGAGGTGCCTATGTGGGAGACACCTTATGTAAGAAAGACTGCCAGTACAACAGGTGACAGAGAGGCCCTTGCGAAATGTCAGTTGTGTTTGGGAACTTGTGAATTTATTGTTATGCTAAGTTCACCAAATTCATGAAATTTCACACTGCTCAACTTCGTGCCATTTTTTTCGTGGAGGCCAGTGTGAGCAGTAAATGTCTTCTGAGAGATGTTTTCTCCTTAAGCCAGCCACCTGCCAGTATCCTGCGTAACTTGCTTAAACGAGGTATGTGTGCCCTTGTATTCAAATTTAGTGCAAAACACCATCAAATCTTATTTCGAGCAATTCACACAATTGTGTGTAATTTCTGTGAAATTTTGCACACTCCATTTAGAGCAAGCAAGCTTAACGACTTGTCCGTAAGTTTTCTGAAAAATAAAAATGTACCTAAGAGTTTAGAGCAGGCTCTAGGAAAGACATCTGTGCTTTCAGCTTCAAATAGCATCAAATAGCTGCCGTCAAAGACCTGTTGAAGGTCGCAAAGGAAAACAACTATTAAGGCCAGGTGGCCTAGCTCATCACTTTGTGCTGCTTCTCACTGATCTTTGGTGCCAAGAAATGCACACGTGGCCATGTGAGGGATGCACAAGAGAGCATTTCCATGGTTACCTATGTTTATGCAAATGAGGGTGGTGCACGTATGGGCACGTGAGGTGCTCACATCCTGCCTTGTGACACATTTGTCCACCTGAGAGATACGCATTGTGACTTTATGAGAGACACTCACCTGGTAATGTGATAAGTTCACACTATGTGGAATGCACCTTTGTGGCACGTGATGGGGGATGTACGTGTGGGTGTGTGAGCGCATGTGGTGATTGTACACACAGGAACAGGTGGGGAACTAATGTAGTGACGTTTTTTAAACTGAAGATGTAGTTCCTGTAGGTACCTCCTTTCTGTCTGTTCGGGGGTCTTCACTAAATGGTATCAGTTGTGAATTTAGCCTTCATTGATGAAGTGACTCTAAGGAACCCATACAGAGAACATATGAGGGGGGATGTATGACATTACAACGCATGCTTTTACATCGCATGCCTTTACAACGCGTTTTTACAACGCAAACCTTTACAACGCATAGCGCTTTGGGGTGCTGGATAGTGAATAGTTTAATTTACTATTCCAACTCCAGTCCCCGTGGACACTAGGGAAGGTGTTGGATAGTAAATTAAACGTATTCCCTATCCTAGAGCGCCCTCCAGCGCAATGCGTTGTAATGGTTTGCGTTGTAAAAGTTGCGTCGTAAAGGCACTGCGTGGTAAAAGCTGCGTTGTAAAGGATGTTTCCCTATGAGGGGTACTGAAGACGATGAGTCAAGGTACAAACTGGAGCTCACACACTGGTTAAGAACTGTAAGCTTGGCCTTTTCGAGGCTATTACACCCCTGCATGTAAGAGTCTCTCCTGAGGCCTCACAGCTTGTTCAATGGGCTGTAGGCGGGCAAGAAACCTAGTGGGACACCTTCTGTTCACAAATATCTAAATCTGATATATGGGCTACTGTAACAACACCGCCAGGAGCAGTGTAAGAGGGACTGTGAGTGCCTCTCAATACATACTCACAGCAAACAGATGTGAGGTGCCCTAGGTTCCATGTCAAATCCAAACTGGACAGAGATACGTGCTGCGTGCAGATACGCACTGTTTACACTCTCTTTGATGACAGTACATTATGTTCATCAAGCTGTATCACTGTTCTGGTGAATCCTCTGCATTATCTATTCATTGTACTAAGGGGTCGATTAGGATCGCGGACGGACTTGAGTCCGTCCGCGACCCCTGAGGAGGAGGGAACGTCCGCATGGGCTGCGGCGTTCCCTCCGATCAAATTAGGATGTGACCGCCAGTGTGGCGGTCACATCCTCCATCTCTAACATTGCGGCGGGTGCAGCTTCAAGCTGCATCCGCCGCAATGTAAAAAATCCATGCACAGCATTTGCGTGCACAAAGCGGCAGGCACCGCGCGGTGCCTGCTGCATTGTGCACGCAAATGCAGGGGGGTACCATAGGTACCCCCCATGTGCACCCCCCACCCCACCTTCACCCAGGGGGCCCGCAACGGGCCCCCGAAGTGAAGGTCCGTATGCTTTTCCACGGCGGTAAAGTCGCCGCGGAAAAGCATATATTTTCAGACATCCTAATATGCCTGGCGGTGTCTGATAGACACCGCCAGACATGTTAGTGCTTTTCCGCCGCGGTCGCCTTCCGACCGCGGCGGAAAAGCGGCGGACAGATTATCAGACCCACCAGCCATCCTAATTTGGCGGTGGGTCTTTGGAGTCTCCGCCGCGGTTTTTCCGCATCCTCCAGGCTGGCGGACACTTCCGCCGGCCCGGAGGATGCGGAAAAACCGCCATCCTAATCGACCCCTAAGTTTGGTCAGCACCCCAGCGTTCTTCGGCTGACCAGTTGCTTGTGCAGCTCTGCGATCTTTTTTTTTTTTAATACATTTTTTATTACAAGCCGTAGGTAAAGACAATACATTGGAACATTAATTTCTTCATAGTTAGACAAACATTAGCCAAAAATTTATAAAATCCAAGAGACAACCCTAGACAATAGAATGCCACAGTAAAAATAGAAAAATAGTGTTACAAGATTTACTTAAAATAATAATTCCAAAACATTTTTAGATTATCCAATCAATAAACAACTGGTGATGGTAGGGCAACATCAAGAATATTATTATTATACCGATCGTAGAGTGCTAATGCAAAAAGTAGAAAGACCAACACTTGAAGGTGCTATTATGTGCAAAATTTAACCTAAATAAAGTGACTAATGCAATAAAGTGCCAATGTATAGTAACACAATAATATTACTATACCGTTCATAAAGTGCTAATGCAAAAAGTAGAAAAACCGGCGCTTGACAGTGCTATTGTTATTATGTGCAGAATTTTTAGCCTGTAGAAAGTGACTAGTGCAATAAAGTGCCGATGTATAATAACACAAATAATAAAACATTTCATAATGTAAAAATAAAATAACATACTAATTTTTTTTTTTTTACATGATAAAAGTACTTAGCAATTTGATATAGCATAGCAGATGGATACTTATATTTCCTCAGATGTAAATGTAATACCGTCTTACAATTAGCTAAAATATAACAATCACCTTCCTTTTAATAGTTCAAGCTGGTCAAAATATTTCCAATTCCTTTCAAATCTTGCAATCGCACCCACTCTACCTGCATAGGCTCTCTCAAAATTATAAGTTCTTTTCATTTTATTAACCCACTTAACATGGCAAGGACACGCCGTGGATTTCCAATTTTGCAGAATCAGGGACCTTGCCATGGCAGAGGAAACAAAAATAAACACTTCTTCTGATTCATTGAACCTATTCCTGTCCTTACTAATGCCAAAAAGGGCCACTTCCACTTCTGGAAGAAGAATTTTCCCAATTGCCATCTCCAAATCTGCGAAAATCTCCCTCCAGAAGGGTTCTAACTTTGGGCATGAGAAGAAAATATGATACCAGCCACCCTGTCCCCTGGTTTTGCATCTAAAACATGTATTCTCGTATTCGGGGAACATTCTTTGAAGGGCTTCCGGGGTGTAATATGCCAACCAGCGACAAAGAAAAGACATTCTCTTATAATTAGCTGCTCGAAGTGCCCTGTTTCCTAAGTAACTTATTGTCTCCCAATCTTTGTCAGACAATACACACTGTAATGTGAGACTTATTTTCTCCAGATGGTTGCCTATTATATTGGATGATCCCGAAAGGGGTAACTTTTTATACCAGAATCCAATACCCTTATGTTTCTCCCCATATAACGCTGTTAACAAAGCATTGGGTGTTCTATCAAGACTTCCTATAACTTTTCTTATAAAATAACTCAATTGCAAATATTGAAAAAACATGAGCCGTTTCGGATGCGTTCTGTCTCTAACCATTTGCCAGCTAATTAACGTATTTTGCGTGAGAAGATGCCTTATTTCACAAAATCCGGCCGATTCCCATTCTGTCAAATGATTTGAAGAGATCCTAAGACCCATTTTAACACATTCCGAAAGTTTCAAATAGATAGATCCATCTGAGCCATGTTTTTCAAATAGAAGCCGTAATCTTGATGAATACCCCACCAGTGTCTTATATCGTGTTCTCTTTGGAAGCTTTGCAGTTTTTAAGAAAATAAAAATTTGAGAACCTGATTCCTCAAGCATCCTATTTAAAAAAAAGTTGTCTTTTGTCTGTCTAGCCTTTAATAATCCTGCCATTATATCGAAAAAAGCTGCCTCATAATATGTATAAAAATGGGGAAGAGCAAGTCCACCTTGGTTAACTGGAAGTTGTATTACCGCGAGTTTGACTCTATTGGCCTTTTTATTCCAAATAAATCTTCTTATCATGGAATCTAGTTCATTAAAAAAGGCCAAATTAACTTTAATTGGGATATTACTAAACAAAAATAAAAGCAGAGGTAATATGTTCATCTTTATCAATGCCACTCTGCCAATCAATGATAGGGGCAGTATATCCCAATGTTCTAAGAGGCTCTTGATTTTATTCCTTGTTTTTATATAATTCAATTGAAAAAGTTCTTGGTAGTCTCTGGTCACGTAAATCCCTAGATATCTTATTGGGTCCCTTTTTTCTGCTTGAGACTGTAAATCTGGTGGAAGGAAGTCTAAATTTGAATTCAAAATAAGAACCTCCGTTTTCTTCTCGTTGATTTTGTAGCCCCCTATCTTCTCATATTCCTGAAGCTCTTTCATAAGATGTACTATATTTTCTTTATCAGGAGCCATATAAAGAATAATGTCGTCGGCGAATAATTTTAACTTCGACATTCCGGCAATTGGAGAAGATATTGCGTCATTATTTCTTATTTTTATTACCAGGGGTTCGATAAAAAAGGTGAAAAGCAGGGGAGATAAGGGGCAACCTTGCCTAGTGCCTCGATTTATTTTAATCTTCCCTGCTTGCTTGGCATTTATTATCACCTGGGCAGATGCCCCCTCATAAATGTTTTGTAGCCTGTTAATAATAGGGGCGGGGAATCCAAAATAACCCAAGGAAAAAAATTACGTTGACCAGTTGACTAAATCAAATGCTTTTTCCGCATCAATCATAAGAATGCATGCAGAAATAGAATTAAGATTAAAATAATCTAGTGCCTGTAATAAGTATTCTGTGTCGGCAGCCATATAGCGTCCAGCTATGAAACCCGTTTGATCTTGATGTATCACCTCCTGGGCGGCCAACACGAATCTTTGAGCCCAAATTTTCATAAAAACCTTATAGTCAGAATTTAAAAGACTAATTGGTCAATAGGAATTTACGTCCTCCGGATTCTTGCCTTTCTTAACAAAACTAATAATTGTGGACTCTTTAAACTCTGAGGGGACCCTACCACCTAGTCTAATATAATTAAATAAATGTTTCAAGGGGTCCTCCAGCTCCTTCAGAAAAACCTTATAAAATTTGATTTGGGAATCCATCAATCCCTGAAGCCTTTGCTCCCGCTGTGGCTTTTATACTATTTTGAATTTCCAAATAACTTATATCGCCGCCTATTTGATTAAATCTAGATTTAGAAATTTTGGGGATATTTAAGTTGTCAAAATATTCCCTGATTAAATTTTCTTCAACTTGAATATCAGTAGAGTATATTCTCTCGTAATGATCAAGGAATATTTTCGCGATTCCCTCACTTCTAGTATCTATTCTGCCTGATGGATCTTGGATTTTTAAAATGATGGAAGATTCTTGTTTTTTCCTAATCAAATTTGCAAACAGCTTACCCATAAGTTGACTATCTTCATATAGCTTTTGTTGAAAGGCTTTTGAGCTATTTACCTCTTCCAAGATGAAGAAGTCCCTAAGTAATGCTTTAGCTTGTTCCCAGTTATTTGGTTTTTGATTTAGTTTCAAGGCATACTCATTTTCTGCAGCGTCCTGAAGGGCAGATATTTTTCTTTTTCGGTCGTTTGCTTTGTTGGAAGAAAAGGCTATAATCTGCCCCCGCGCTGCTGCTTTGAATGCCCCCCATACTGCGAAAGGCTCTGCAGAGTCCTTATTTACTAGAAAAAATTCCCTTATCCATTCTTTGAAACCCTCAACCCATATCATATTCTGTAGAAGGGTGCGATCCAGCTGCCACCTTGGTCGCTCCCCTGTCGTGCCCTCTAATATTAATTCAGCCTCAATCCTCCCATGATCTGAAAATGGATTGCAACCTATCAATGCATTGGAAATTTGGAGCGATCTTGAGGATAAAAAGAAATCTATTCTAGAGGCTGTGTGAAACCTATTAGAATAGCACGTGTAAGATTCTAGGTTGGGATTTAGGGAGTGCCAGGAGTCCCGCAATTGATATTCTGACATAAAAGCCTCTAACACCCCTTTTGTTTTTGGTTTTAGTTGTTTCTTATTCTTATTAGATGTGTCCTTTTTTAAATCCTGAATATAATTAAAATCACCTCCTACTATAATTTGCCCAGCAGTACTCCTTAAAATTTCACTAATTTCAGTCAGGGCCGAGGTGTCATCAAAAATTGGGCCATAATAATTAACAAAATTGAATACCTTTCCCAACAATTTCACTGCCACCCAAAGCCATCTCCCTTTAGAGTCTCTTTGCATTTGTAAAATCTCCCAGGGTAAATTTCTTGAAAAATAAATAGCAACACCCCTCTGGGCGACCCCAGCTGAGGAAAAAAACCCATAGGAAAAATATCTAGGAAGAAACAACTTTGGGGAGTTCGATTTCAAGTGCGTCTCCTGGAGGAAGACCCCGTGGGGTTTAAAAGCAATTGCCCATTTCAAAAGTGCTCCATATTTCTGCTTATTTAGCAGCCCATTTGCGTTAATGGACAGGATATTACATAAGTCAAATGTCATTGACAAGGCTATGAAGTTCTAAACCTCTTCTGTACCAACCAATGTTAAGGATAGAAAACCTACTTCCCTTGTATTTTTTGCTGCATTCACCCCCCCCCCCACCAAGGACCCCCCCATGGATGCGGGAACCCCCTTCCTGTCCACGCTGCCCACATCCCACCCTTTCTTCTACTTCGGGTGTCTTCTTATTACACCCCGGTGTGACCCTGGTGTGACCCTGGACCCAGGAACGCCCGCCTGGATATTTCCAAACTCTCATTTGTTTTTCCTTTTCCCTAATTATAGCTCTAGATTGTAACATTAGATTCCTCGTATTCAACATTCAATTAAACCAAACCACTGAGTCTAGGCCCTTGTTGATATTTCATTAAGAAGGGTCTGAGCCTCTTCTAAATCAGTAAATAGAAAAAAAATTCCCTTGACGAGAACCTTCAGCTTTGATTGCTGTGCAATCGAGGCCTGGGCACCATTAGCCTTGAATAACTGCAGCAGCTTTACAAACTCTTTCCTTCTTTTAGCCGCAGTTGCTGTCATATCCGAGAAAATCCTGCATTTTGTGGTTTCGGAAACGGAAAACTGCCGTTGCTGATATGCCTTGGAGAGTATCCGTTCCTTAATTCTAAAATCTGCAAAATTTAATAGAAGAGTTCTAGGAAATGGAGAGTTCGCAAAACGCTGAGCCGGTACTCTGTGGGCTCTTGTTATCGTCAAGTCTCCTTCAAAGTCTGGCAAAACTGCTTTCTGTATAAAAGAATTAACCCATTGCACTGTATCGGATCCTTCCGTCCTTCAGGAACCCCTACGATCCTCAGGTTAGATCGACGGGAGTGGTTCTCCAACTCCTCAAGTTTGTTCTCCATAGTAATCCTCTTTTTTGTGGCCTCTTTAGTCTCTCCTGAAACCAGATTCATCTGATCTTCGAGGACTGCTATCCTTGACTCAGCTTCCAAGACCCTGTTGGGGAGCGCCAATGTTAACTCCTCCAGCTTATCTATTCTAGCGTGAATAGCAGCAAGTTCCGTTCGCTGATTGTTTTTGATTTCACGGATCTCATCGAGGATTAAGTTGAGCATCTCGCGAATATCTAGCTGGAATTTTACCTCAGATCTTGCTTCCTTGTCGATAAGACTAGAATCGAGTCCTAAAATTTCTTCGTTCCCGGGAGTCGGTAAACAACATTTACAACGCAACTTTTACAACGCACTACCATTACAACGCATTTTTTACAACGCAAAAACTTTTACAACGCATACCATTACAACGCATGTTTTTACAACGCAAGTACTTTTACAACGCATGCCATTACAACGTAAGTATTGGTAAGTATATAATTATATTTAATATTTTATATGTTTGGTTTTTTTTTACGTTTTCAGCTTTTGGGTAAAGGGGTATTTTTAGGGTTTAGGGTCAGTTTTCAGTTTTTGGGTAAAGGGGTATTTTTAGGGTTTAGGGTCAGTTTTCAGTTTTTGGGTAAAAGGGTATTTTTAGGGTTCAGGGTCAGTTTTCAGTTTTTGGGTAAAGGGGTATTTTTAGGGTTCAGGGTCAGTTTTCAGTTTTTGGGTAAAGGGGTATTTTTAGGGTTCAGGGTCAGTTTTCAGTTTTTGGGTAAAGGGGTATTTTTAGGGTTCAGGGTCAGTTTTCAGTTTTTGGGTAAAAGGGTATTTTTAGGGTTCAAGGACAGTTTTCAGTTTTTGGGTAAAGGGGTTTTTTTAGGGTTCAGGGTCAGTTTTCAGTTTTTGGGTAAAAGGGTATTTTAGGGTTCAGGGTCAGTTTTCAGTTTTTGGGTAAAAGGGTATTTTTAGGGTTCAGGGTCAGTTTTCAGTTTTTGGGTAAAAGGGTATTTTAGGGTTCAGGGTCAGTTTTCAGTTTTTGGGTAAAAGGGTATTTTTAGGGTTCAGGGTCAGTTTTCAGTTTTTGGGTAAAGGGGTATTTTTAGGGTTCAGGGTCAGTTTTCAGTTTTTGGGTAAAAGGGTATTTTTAGGGTTCAGGGTCAGTTTTCAGTTTTTGGGTAAAGGGGTATTTTTAGGGTTCAGGGTCAGTTTTCAGTTTTTGGGTACAGGGGTATTTTTAGGGTTCAGGGTTAGTTTTCAGTTTTTGGGTACAGGGGTATTTTTAGGGTTCAGGGACAGTTTTGAGTTTATGGGATACAGGGGTATTTTTTGGGTTCAGGGACAGTTTTGGGTTTTTGGGGTACAGGGGTATTTTTAGGTTTCTGGGTTAATTTGGTTTTTGGGGGTACAGGGGTACAGGGTAAAAAAATTAAATTAAATAAATTAAATTAAATTAAATTACATTAATTACAATTAATTTAAAAAAAATATATTATATACTTACCAATACTTACGTTGTAATGGCATGCGTTGTAAAAGTACTTGCGTTGTAAAAACATGCGTTGTAATGGTATGCGTTGTAAAAGTTTTTGCGTTGTAAAAAATGCGTTGTAACGGTATGCGTTGTAAAAGTATGCGTTGTAACATCATACATCCCCGGGAGTCGTATCTTGTATACACCCCCCATCTTGAGCCACTTCATTTGTTACATTTACTAAAGAGAGCTGAGTTTGAGATGGAGATGCTGTCATGTCAGGGCCCTTAGATAACACATTAGAGGCTGGGGGATCCAAAGTAAGAGAGACCAAAAGGGGCTGTGATGAATTAGAGAGGGGAGATTTCGGAGTAGTTCTTTTTGTAAACAGTGGAAAATCTCTCACCTCCTTTCCTCCCGTCCCACTGTTTCTCCTCTCTTCTACCACCTGAGGCGCTGTTGTTGCCAATGCCGGTGTGGGATTAAGAGTTAGAGGATGGATTTCTACTTCCGCTTGTGGCTGTGCAAGTACATCTGCTGTATTAACATCATTCATCTTGTCTCCCTCCACTGCTGCTTCTTGCTGTTCGTTATGCTGTAGGGAGGTAGAGGAGGAGGGCGACTCGTCATCTGAAGATTCAGGTGTTGTATCATCTGTTACAAGGCACCCCACCTCCTCTCTATTGGTGTCTTTATTTTTTTCACAAGCTGCTTTTCGTGCAGCTTTTTTAGCAAGAGCCAGAGCGAGACGAGTCTTAGCTCTCTGTCGGGCAGCCGCTTCCACTTTGCTGAGCTTTACCGTGGCGTCATCCTTCAAAAGTTTGCCCATTTTTTTAAAGAAGTATACTCCCCTTATTTTTGTAAGGTTTTTTTTTTGGGGATAGAGAAACGTTTTTGATGCTCCCAATGAATTCAGGAACCCCCAGCGAGTTTTTTATTTTTTTTATTTTAGGTGTATAATCACTTCAATGCAGTTACTCCTCCGTGGAGAATCAGTCGACTAGCACAGCCTGACACAGCCTTGCACAGTTAACTCTATGACTGTATTTACTCTGTATTTACTCCATAGCTGCTCTGTACTCGGTCGTATCAACCTACTCCCCGCCACCTCAAAAGATGCAGTTGCAGCAGGTCTGATGAAAAGCTCCTTGACTGGCCCGTTATTAAGGATGAGCACTTGCTCACCTCAGAAAGGAACAGATAAGCGGCGTGACCTGCATGGACCGAGCTTTTCCGAGCCCCTGTCTGACTGACGGGTCAAAAACAGCTACTGCAGCGGCGAGGCGGCATCATCTCTCTCAGCGCATTCCAACGATCTCCGGAATTCCTCCGCTCTGCGCCGCATTACACCCGTAGATCTGAATTCTCCTTTCGGCTTGAGCTCCCGGTACCAGCAACGGCAGTGTCAGCGTCTTGGCGTTTCCAAAACCGCATTCGCCATTACGGAGGCGGGGTCATGGGTCGAGGGTCACGGGAGACTAGGCAGAGGCGTGGAGCTCTGCGGACATCCTCCCCGCGCTCGATAGAATCTCCACACAGCAAACAGATGTGAGATGCCCTAGGTTCCATGTCAAATCCAAACTGGACAGAGATACGTGCTGCGTGCAGATACGCACTGTTTACACTCTCTTTGATGACAATTCCATTATGTTCATCAAGCTGTATCACTGTTCTGGTGAATCCTCTGCATTATCTATTCATTGTACTAAGTTTGGTCAGCACCCCAGCGTTCTTCGGCTGACCAGTTGCTTGAGCAGCTCTGCGATCTCTAGATTGGGGGCAGACTGGACCTGGCTTGAGACTAACACTAATTTCCCTGGTGGGATAGTCTGGGGTGCTAAGTGATACATTACAGGACCCAGATGAACTTGACTGTCGACTTGCTTTGGTCTCAGCTGGATAGACAGAATAGGCGGCACACAGTTCCAGATGTAAGAAGGTGCTTGTCTGGACCATGCTGATAATTGGGATGTTACTCTGCAAAGTACTGATTGGATGAATGCACTACTTATGTGGTCCAGCAGAGACAAACCTTTGTCCAGTGGTCTGTAGAAATGGAGCAATCTTTGAACGTAAAAATACAGAGAGAGAGAGAGATGTGTTGTGCAGCTCTCTACTTACGTCCTTACACACATGTTGTTTTCTATGCAGTACCAGTAAGGAGGGGATTGTGGTTGTAAATCTTGGAACTTACTCCTACTCTATGTAATACAATGGGTTACTGGTTGAGGGGAGTGATACCTTCACTCCAGCAGGAACCGCAAACCTTGCCAGGGTGAAAGTCACAAGCAAACATTAAATTAACCTGTGCTCAACCCTCAGGGAGTTTTGCATAGATAATGAACTCAGAGGCAATGCGTAAAGTATTTGTGAAACACTTCAAACAGTAACAGAGTAAAAAACACACTTCAAAAGGATCCCACAACAGGTTAGGAAACTACAGTTATTTTAAATGAATAAAACAAGACCAAAACGACACAAATCCAATCAGTAGAACTGGAGATATGCAGGTTTTTAAAAGATTTAAGTGAAAATAGCAGCAAGAAGCATAAACCATCAACTGTGGATATCTGGTCTTGCAAGTCTCAAGTTCAGGCGGACCGCGGCCTCTGTCTTAGGTACCGCTCAGGTGTAGCAAATACAAAATAGATTCCAATTTTGTTATGGCCACCTGTATCATTCATGCTTAATACAAGATTCACCAACACATGCAGAAAGGTACACACATGCAATGCCAATGTCCCACATGGATGAGCAAAAAAACAGCTGTTAGGGGACTGGCAGAACAATTTAAAAGAGGTTAGAGAAGTCAGTAAGGGACTCTCCCTGGCATTAACAGCCAAAAAAGGCCTGGATTGCCTCACTGCCGCTACTATCAGTACTCTGTAACTCAGGGAGCTGCCTGTAATCAGGGCTCGAGTCGGGGTATCACGTGGGTGGACAGCGTCCCCCCACTTATGTTACCAGGAACTCGATTACTGGAGCAAATGGAGCCACACATTCACTCTTTGGCCTCTCTGTGGCGAGATCGGAGCTCATTCAGAATGCTGCTCATGCGCTGGCTTCTCTGATGCAATCGCATCTAAGTGGTGAGCGAGGGGAGGCAATGAGTCGGATGGTGCAAGCCACCTTTCGTGACGTCACTTCCTGGCATGACGTCAGCTTCCCCCACTTCTTTTTTTAGGACTTGTGCCTTGCCTGTAATCACCCTCTGTAAGGACGGGGGCACATAGTATGCCCCGACTCCAGAACACAGAGATCCACTCTGAGTCGTAGTGCATGATTCAGATGCAACCCGTGTGCATAAGTTTGTTGGGTGCACCGAGTTCAGGGCCATCTTAACAGCATTATAGGCCCCCAGGCAAAGCAGTGCACTGAGCCCTGCCTACACAACCACTCACAGGAATACAAATGTTTATCTGAAGATGTGTGTTTAATTCTGGTCTGCATGAGGCCCCCTATGCTCGTGGGGCCCCCGGCAACTGCCCAGCATGCCCATGCGTTAAGACGGAACTGGCGGAGTTGGGGGTCAAAAATCTATTTTGCTATGATGAACTCGAAGCTGGGCACCTTTCTTCGTCCCAACACTGGTATAATGTTAATGAATGCTGTGAAAAGTACTGCCCGGTCACATGCCTGCCGTTTGTCATTGCACACTCTGGAAGGGACTGGATGTTCAAATGCCTGCATAGTACTTGCACACACACTAAGGAAGGGCCCAGGTTCCCTAGATGTCATAATGTTAATGCACGCTCACGAGTGTACCACTAGTTCATATAGAACTATTACCAATGCACTTCCAGGACGGTGATGCATACTCACCTGCCAGACGTGTCATGCACACTCAAGAAGCTAACGTGGTTCACATGCACGATTAGTGTTCACGTACTCCCGGAAGGTGCTACAGGTCACATGCTGCCAGTGGACCAGGGCCGGATTGGCCATAGCGGGCACCAGGCGTTTTCCCGGGAGGCTGGAAGAATGGGAGCCGGTTTTGAAGCAGTGGGGGGCATTTTGTTTTGTTACTGTGGGCTGGTTTTTCATCTGTGTTGCAATATCGGCCCCAGTCCCAAAAGCAGCAGTGATTCACACTTGCACCCCCCCCCCCCCTCACCCCCTGACCGGGGGTGGTCCTACAAAATTACCAGGGCTGCTTTAGGTTCCTAGTCCGGCCCTGCCATGAACTAGGACACTTTAGTGTCCACAGGAGAGTAACACATGTTTACAAGCTGACCTAGCGGTAATTCATGCTCTGCGGTGCACTACCGGTTCCAAGCTCCAAGCCGACAGAAAGGTACAGCTGATTCTGTCCAAGTGAAGTGTTGTAACATGGTAGCTGTCTGAACTCTGCTCAAAAGGTTAATATCGAAATCTGGAGCGGATTACCTCAAAATTACTTACAACACCATTAAAATTCTGAACTCTTTTTGTTGTGGTTGTAAATGAATTTAAAATGTCATTTTTTTTAATTCAATAAGAAATTGAGCCAACAGTTCAATCTGTAAAACGTCTGGCAGCGAGAAAGCTGCGCGTCTCCCATCGAGGAGGAGAAATATGGGCTTAACAGGAACCATATGGCAAAGCACTTGGGAGGAAATCTGTTGGAGATACTTAGAGGAGGGCGCCGTGTGACTGCCGTGTGACTGCTGGGCGCACGTGCGGGTGTCGCAGGAGCGGGAATCCTTCCTCAGAGAGGCTAGGGAAGCCATGGCTGAGTCCCCACCGTGACTAGGGAGACGGCTGCTTCCCTGGCTCACAGGGGCCAGGGAGGCGGGAGTTCCTCTTACTCTAAAGGGCCAGGAGGTACCAGGAGAGAGGTGCTATTGTCTTCGGAGGCGCTAGGAAGGCGAGGTGTTCCTTGTCCCCCGGAGGGGCTAGGGAGAGAGGTGTTCCTTGTCCCCCAGGAGGGGCTAGGGAGAGGGGTGTCCCTTGTCCTAAAGAGGAGCTAGGGAGAGAGGTGTTCCTTGTCCCCCCCCCAACGGGCTAGGGGGAGAGGTGTTCTTTGTCCCCCCCGGAGGGGCTAGGGAGAGAGGTGTTCCTTGTCCCCAAGAGGGGCTAGGGAGAGAGGTGTTCCTTGTCCCCCCGAAGGGGCTAGGGAAGAGGTGTTCCTCGTCCCCTAAGAGGGGCTAGGGAGAGAGGTGTTCCTTGTCCTCCCGAACGGGCTAGGGAGAGAGGTGTTCCTTGTCCCCCCGGAGGGGCTAGGGAGAGAGGTATTCCTTGTCCTCCAGGAGCGGCTAGGGAGAGAGGTGTTCCTTTTCCTCAAGAGGAGCTAGGGAGAGAGGTGTTCCTTGTCCCCCCGGAGGGGCTAGGGAGAGAGGTGTTCCTTGTCCCTAAGAGGGGCTAGGGAGAGAGGTGTTCCTTGTCCCACCGAAGGGTCTAGGGAAGAGGTGTTCCTTGTCCCTAAGAGGGGCTAGGGAGAAAGGTGTTCCTTTTCCCCCTGAACAGGCTAGGGAGAGAGGTGTTCCTTGTCCCCCCGGGGGGGCTAGGGAGAGAGGTGTTCCTTGTCCCCAAGAGGAGCTAGAGAGAGAGGTGTTCCTTGTCCCACGGAGGGTCTAGGAGAGAGGTGTTCCTTGTCCCCCCGGAGGGTCTAGGGAGAGACGTGTTCTTCTCCCCAGAGGGACTAGGGAGAGAGGTGTTCCTTCTCCCCCAGAGGGGCTAGGGAGACGAGGTGTCCCTTGTATCCAGAGGGAGACAAAGTGTTCCCTGTCCCCAGAAGAGCTAGAGAGACGAGGTGCTCCTTGTCCCCAGGGGGGCTAGGGAGAGAGGTGTTCCTTGTCCACCAGAGGGGCTAGGGAGAGAGGTATTCCTTATCCCCCAGAGGGGCTAGGCAGACAAGGTGTTCCTTGTCCCCAGAGGGAGGCGAAGTGTTCCTTGTCCCCAGAGGAGCTAGAGAGACGAGGTGTTCCTCGTCCCCCAGAGGGGTTAGGGAGAGAGGTGTTTCTTCTCCCCCAGAAGGCCTAGGCAGACGAAGTGTTCCCTGTCCCCAGAGGAGCTAGAGAGAGGAGGTACTTCTTGTCCCCCAGAGGGGCTAGGGAGAGAGGTGTTCCTTGACCCCCTGAGGGGCTAGGGAGAGAGGTGTTTCATCTCCCCCAGAAGGCCTAGGCAGATGTGTCCCCAGAGGTGATAGGGAGACGAGGTGATCCTTGTCCCCAGAGGGGTTAGGGAGACGAGGTGTCCCTTGTCCCCAGAGGAGCTAGAGAGACGAGGTGTTCCTTGTCCCCCAGAGGGGCTAGGGAGAGAGGGGTTCCTTCTCCCCCAGAAGGCCTAGGCATAGTAGGCAGACGAGGTGTTCCTTGTCCGCAAAGGGGCTAGGGAGATGAGGTGCTTCTTGTCCCCAGAGGGGCTAGGCAGACTAGGTGTTCCTTGTCCCCCCAGAGGGGCTAGGGAGAGAAGTGTTCCTTGTCCCCCTGAGGGGCTAGGGAGAGAGGTGTTCCTTCTCCCCCAGAAGGCCTAGGGAAACAATGTGTTCCTTGTCCCCAGAAGGGCTACGGAGACGAGGTGCTCCTTGTCCCTAGAGTAGCTAGAGAGACGAGGTGTTCCTTGTCCCCAGAGGGCCTGGGGAGATGAAGTGTTCCTTGTACCGTGAGGGGCTAAGGAGACGAGGTGCTCCTTATCCCCAAAGGGGAAAGGGAGACAAAGTGTTCCTTGTCCCCAGAGGGGCTAGGGAGAAGAGGTGTTCCTTGTCCAGAGGGAAGCTAGTGGGAAAGGTGTTCCTCGTCCTCAGAAGGGCTAGGGAGAGAGTTAGTCCTCGTCAAGGCTAGGCAGGCAGGTGTTTCTCCTCATCTGAGCGGCTAGGGAGGTAGTTTGGCTATGCTCCTCCGAGGGGCTAGGGACATATGTGCTCCTTTTCTTCACGAGCTAGTGAAAGAGGTGCTCGTCATTCCCAGAATGGCCACTGAGAGTGGAACGTGTCATCCTCAGTGAGCCGAGGGAGACAAATGCTAATGAGTAGGGGGAGAGGTGATGTTCGTTCTCAAAGGGTCTATAAAGGGACCAGGAAGAGAGTTGTCCCTCGTCATAAGAGGGACTAGGAAGGCTGGTTTGCTCCTTAATGCAGCTAGGGAAACAAGATGTTCCATTTGCTCAGAAGGCTAAAGATAGAAAGCGGTGCTCCTAGTCTGCCAAGTGGCTAAGGAGAACAGTGACTAGGGGCCAGATGTAGGTAAAACTTATTTACCGATTCTTAATTACCGAATTTTACCGATTCGGTAATTAAGAATCGGTAAATAAGAAGTGGGGGTATGTAGGAACATCCAGATGTTCCATTTACCGAATCGTTAAGAATCGGTATTTACCGATTCGGTAAATACCGACCGGTAATGCTCCATTCATTCCTATGGGCTTTGAAGCCCATAGGAATGAATGGGGCATTACCGGTCGGTATTTACCGATTCGGTAAATACCGATTTTGACAAGGGTGCAGGGGGTGTCACTTTGACACCCTCTAGCACCCCCACAAAAGGTTCAGGGGCCATATGGCAGGCATATCTGCCCTAAGGGCAGGTCTGCCTGTCATATGGCACAGGTGTGCATGCACACATGTGCATGCACACCTGAATCGGTATTTTAACATCAAATACAATTTGATGGTAAAATACCGATTTTGTAGGCCTTGTGGGACTCAGAAGAGTCCCACCTACATATCAATTTTACCGATTCTGTAAATATACCGGTCGGTAAATTTACCGACCGGTATATTTACCGAATCGGTAAAATTACCGATTTTCCCTGTTTACCTGCCCCTACATATCAAATGCCAAATACCGGTCGGTAACGGCCGAATTCGGCCGTTACCGACCGGTAAAACCCTACCTACATCTGGCCCTAAGCTCCTAAGAGGGAGAGCGGAAGGAGGTATTCCCCATCAGAGTGGCTGGAGAAGTAAGTGTTCCTCGTGCTTAGAGAGGCTGGAGAGAGGACTTGTTCCTTGTCCTCAGTAGGGATAGGATGACAGGTGCGTCTTCACCTCAAAGGTGCATTTGAGACGTGCATTTGATACAAGGGTTCTTCATCCTCAAAGGTGTGAGGGAGAAAGGTATTCCTCGTCATCTAGGGGGCTAATGAAACAGCTGGTTCTTATCCTCAGAGGGGTAATGAGGCAAGTGTTCTCGTCCTCTGAGGTTCTAAGGAGACTGGTTACCCTCGTAATTTTGAGGAGGCCAATAAGAGACGTGTTTTCTGTCTTTGAGCGGCTAAGGAAACAGGTGGTTCTCATCCTCCGAACGGCTAATGAAGTGGGTGTTCCTCGTCCTTTGAGGGGTTCATGAGACAGGTGTTCCTCGTCCTCTAAGGTTCTAACAACAATGGTGTTCTTCATTTGAGGAGCTTATGAAACGGGCGTCCCACATCCTCTGAGGTTCTAAGGAGACTGGTGACCCTCGTCCTTTTAAGCGGCTAATGAGAGAAGTGTTGTGGCGGTCCTTTTAATATAATGTTCTAATTAGGCCAGTGTTCCTTGCCCTTAGCCAGACTGAGCCTAGTGTTCCTCGTCTCTCATGAGCCTAATGAGTCTGGTGTTTATTTTGCTCAGCGCTTTTAATGAAGATGGTGTTTCTTGTTCCCTGAGGTTTTAAGCAGGCTGTTATTTCTCATCTTCTGAAGTTCTAAGTAGACATGTGTTCCTCGTCCTCTGACGTTCTAAGGAGACAGGTGTTTCTCATCCTCAGATGTTATAATGAGACTGATGTTCCTCAGCTTCTGAGGTTCTAAGGAGGAAAGTGGTTCTCGTCTTCTCAGAGGCTTATTAGACATATATTATTATCGTCAGAGGTTCTAATGAGGACTGGTGCTCTTTGCTCTCTGAGGTTTTAAGTAGACAGGTATTCTTTGTCCTCTGACGTTCTAAGGAGACAGATGTTCCTTCTCTCCTGGGGTTTTAATGAGACAACTTTTCCTCGTCCTTTGATGGGCTATTAAGACTGGTATTCCTCGTTCTCTGAAGTTCTAATGAGACTAGTGTTCCTCGTTCTCTGAGGTTCTAAGGAGGAAAGTGTTCCTCGTCCTTTAAGGGGCTAGTCATCTCTAATGGCGCAATTGAGACTGATGTTCCTTGTCCTGTAAGATTCTAAGGTGCTCTTCATCCTCTAAGGTTCTAAGATGACAGATGGTCCTCATATTCTGAGATCCTAATGAGATTGACGTTCCTCGCTCTTTGAGATGTTTGTGTTAAAGTCAACTTTTGGTAATCAGGATGCTGGGTCTCGAGTTAGCAAGCATTTGGTGTCACCTTCCACATCTGTCTAACGTGACCCTGCAAATGAGCGAAAATGCTGACTCCAAACAGCATGTGCCTCTTTCTTGTAGCAGACAGTTCTCAAAACATGTCTCCTGGTCACAGGTCGTGTGAAGCACAGATAAATAGTCAATGCTACTAGACACAAAACATAACGTCCAAACTTTCTGGGCGCGTAGGAGGCTCTTGGCAATACCCATGACAAGTAATCACACAAAGGGGGCTAGAGGAGGTTTAAGGACCTGCGGGAGCCAACTCCCTACTCATATATCCTCGTCACAAAAGCAGCCCCGGGTCCGTATCGATAGGAAGGTCCACCATGTGACTCAATGTGCATTAGTGCAGAACAGGGGATTTCCCTTTTAAGGACAGTTCCCCTCACACACCAAAGGTGTCATGCTTCATCATGGGGGTACCCCCTCGCATGAGAGACCTAGTTCTCACGCGGGCTACAACCCCCTCGCTGTAAGGGAGGAGCTCAGGGATGTTTTGATAAGGAGGGAGGGTGTACTAAAACCCTATGAGAGCTTGGTGTGTTGAGAAAAAGGTGCAGTGCTGTGTTCAAAGTGATTAAAACTGGCTACCATGTCAGCTAAGGTGCTACTTTTATTCAACTGACCCGTGTCAGGATTTAAAAAAATATATAGCTTGTAACGCAGGTGCCAGGATTCAAGGCTTCTGCGCTCTTACAAGACCAACATGTTTCAGCCTAGCAGACCTCAGATAGCGTTGTGGCTTTCTTCAGGGTTGGTACTATAGCTACTGCAATAAATCGGTGAATAGTGTGTGAAGAAACACAATAAGAAAATGTGATAAATAAATAGAACAATACTGAACCAGGACAATTTTGCAGTTCAGTATGTTCGTCGTATATCCCTCGTAGGTATACGGAGTTCCCCACATCTGTCACAGCTTATTAGCCATATGGTATGGGCGCAACAACCGCTGAAAGTGCGGATCTCTCACGCGAGGAGGGTACCCCCATGATGAAGCGTGACACCTTTGGTGTGTGAGGGGAACTGTCTTTAAAAGGGAAATCCCCTGTTCTGCACTAATGCACATTGAGTCACATTGTAGACCTCCCTATCGATACGGACCCGGGGCTACTTTTGTGACGAGAATACCCATGACAAATCATCACTTCTCACTACCACCCCAGAACAATGGGTGCCTTTAACCCCCAACTCATTCTCCTCCTCTCAGGTCACAGCTTAGAAGCCTGAGTTTATCAAGTTGATGAAAACAGCCCCCTGCGACTATTCCATGCGGAGTCCTAAGGATAATTTTGGAGTAAAAAATAAAGCCACATTTCATTTTGGTGGTGACATCAAAACTTAGGCCTTCATTTTCAGAGTTGGGGATGCAGGATATGTTGGAGCTCACCTTGGTTACGAGCAAAATAAACTCTTGAAAATGGATCTTAAGTTGATTGTTGTACATATAGTATTTCCCAACTCCCTGCGCGCTTTTGAGTGTTCACAAAGATGACCCTACAGAATAATACCACTCTAGGCACACAGCAGCCTGTATATGATCTATATTGCATGTTATCCCATTGGGTGTAGAAGTTGTTGGGGTCACGTTTGCCATTTTAACTGTTGTAATATTAATCTAGCAACCTGTAATGAAGTGCTCCTTTTGGAGGTAAGCCCTCTGGCTGACACAGATCTTCTCTAGTGGTGTGATGCTATTTGTAGTTGTTGAGAATAGCTTACCCACCTCCTCCTCTGAGAAAGGCAGATGGTTCGCCACAGATTCGACAGGAGAAGCAAGGAAAATAAGAGAGGGTTGGCTAGACTTTGCAGGATAGGAATTGTATACCATTCACACTGTAAACAGACCACGTCCCCTCTCAACCCAGTAGCCCCCTTTGATTCCCTCTCTGGTTCTATCTCTCCCTTCGACCCTATATAGCACTCGCTGCCTTTCGGCTAGGTTTGCATTCTAAAAGTGCTACATAAATTCTCAATTTCTCGCTGGCCTTTGTGCCCCTTGAAGTCTTCCCTGCTGATGGGTCCTACGAAGTGTGTTTTGAGTATCTTTCTGAAGGAGACGAAATTGGATGGCAGTCCTATAAGCTAGTCCAGGTATTCCTTTTACAAATCATTTACATTTTAAACTCAAATTTTATTCAATTGTGTCAGTTGATGTGAACCAGGACTACAGTTCTTAATATGCCCTGGGTTGTTTAAGTTAAAACCAAGGACTGGTGGGTGGTGTTCCTACTGACATTAAACCACCTGATATGTTTTATTCACTCATTGTGCATGGTTGTGCAGTTGTTTTTTGTTGTTGTTTTTTGTGTGTTTTTTTTGTGATGCCCTTCACCTCTCTTGTCAGAAACTATCCCTGCACTCAGGTTCGTAAACCCGAAGGCAAGAAACTGTGTAAGTCTGTAGCATAAGACACACAATTACACACAATTAATAGACGGAATGCAGAACAAATCAAAACATTCACCCCCAGTCAAGAGATCTGGGTTAAATCCCTTCATTCTTTTGCTCACCATGCCACCCCAGTGTAGACCTGGCTATATGCAAATCAGTCTTGACCCGTTGCCTCATGGGAACAGTCCAGCCGAACTGCCAGGCCAGCTCCTCCCTGAACCAGGAAAAAAGCATCCTAGGACCGGTTTCGGGGTTTCACCCCTCTTCAGCCAGGATAGCTTGAATCCAGTGGCACAATGTTTCCTATGAGATGTAAATGTTTTGGGGCTTTCCCCTCCGAACTATCTTCCGATGCCCTTTGAACAAGAGGCTAATATCAGATCATGTAGAAGAAAACTGCAGAATTTGAGGAACCCCACCTGTCTCTCAAAGCGTTTAGCAGTGAACAGGTTTTTCGACCCGCCTTTCCCTCTTGCATTTTAGGCGCTCTTCGCCGCCCATTGGTCCTTCCCGCGCGTTGTAAAATCACCACATACAGGGAATGAAATAAATCCCCGGACCTGCTGAGTACAACTCATTCACACTTTGGAGCTGGGCGCCGCGCAGGACATCGTGAACATCCTCTTGGACGGCGCCAGGCTTTGGCCGATGCTGCAGCATCGCGAGCCAGGGTGAACCATGTCCCAAGACGGACCGCGGGCTTAGGCTCTACAAACGGTGCCTTTCACGCCCATTGCCGCATCCGCGCCTGCCAGGCTCGCTTCTCACTCGCCAGACCGCGGCCGACGTGGGCCGCGCGCTACGCGTATGTTTTAGTCTTATTACGTACGGCACATTAAGTAATTTGCTTGTCATTTCAAGTGCTATGTGCCGAATGTGAGAAATTCAATCAAACTCAAAACACGCCGAACTTTGAAAGTGCGAGCATCGGGGTGAGGGCGCTCAACTGGCAGAACGTGGATGCCGACTGCAGTCCAATTCGAAAATTCGAGAAGCCCAGGAAAATGTTTTTGTTGTTGTTTTTTTTTAAAAGGTAAAAGAAAATCCGAAAAATTGACTATGGAAGAGCTGGCCTCGGGAAGCCATGCCTGAGATGTCAGGGTTATTCCTGAAAAGGCTACCCTCTCTCTATTCTATAACAGATGCTGCCTCCTCCTTCTCGGAAGAAAAGGAAAGCACTCAGGGCATAGGGCTCGGAGAGCTTGGTCCTGGGACAGAGTAGCTTCGTTGCAGCCTTATTAAATATGGCTGATATGTAAAGCATCCTCTCCCTCTGCCGCCTTTCAGTGCTACCTGCAACTACGGGTGCGCACCTGTGTAACATTTGTTGTTGTAAACATGACAAAGTTCTATGGAAAACTTTCAGACGTTTTTTCCCCGTTTACATTTAAATCAAGAACCATGTTACAATTTATGTTTGATACATCTTGAGGTAGCACTAAATATGGTTCAAATTAAATCAGATATTCTT
This sequence comes from Lissotriton helveticus, assembly GCF_964261635.1. NCBI lineage: Eukaryota > Metazoa > Chordata > Amphibia > Caudata > Salamandridae > Lissotriton > Lissotriton helveticus. The sequence goes on from NC_136065.1 coordinate 295,321,460, forward strand.
TGCAAAAAATTTTTTTTTTATTTCCGTGTAATGTCACCGGGGCCTGTAAGGCTGTGCTAAAGTTAAAACTGCAACTATAAAGTCACAAACATTTCCCATTTTGAAGAGTTTAGCAAAACGCAAGCTTGCAGAAAAACAGTCTCCATACATTTTCCAGGTATGCTTGGTTTAATGAAAGAGAAAGTGATCTCACAATGCAGTGAAACGCTTTCCCAACACGCAGAAACACTTTGCCTGGACAAACTTAAACATTGAGACTTGTCAAGTTTGATGAAGGGAATTATTTGGGCATTTCACAAAACACTGCTAATGAATAAAAAAACAATAAACTTTGAAACCTTTATCTGGTACAAGGACCTCACAATCCCTGTCCTGGCCAAACTTTGCTCCCTCCGTCCTATCAGTTCAAGCCATGGCACCACAGTCCCACCAGCCAAAGCCTTAGTAGCCAACCTTGTTAGTTTCTTCCCTCAGCCCAGGCCTTACACTTTCACCCACTTTCTTCTCGGGAGTCCCTCGCACAACAGTCTTGAGTGCAGCCTTAGTCCCACAGTGCCATGCATGGGCACAGTCAGTCCCTTGAACACGTTTTGGTTGGTAGGCGAGACGCTACAGCAGAATGAAGCTGGTTGCAGGAAGCAATGATGCCAGGCAAGGTAAGCTTCCTCTATATACTGCAATACCGTATGGGACCGATTCACAGATCTAACTTAAGACAAAATCATAAACTTACTACTTTTGGTATTCACAGAAGGCATTCAGTAGTCTTAAATTAGGATTTTGTCTTAAATTACGATTTTGTCCTAAGTGAAACTTAACTTTAACTTAAGTTTGTCTTAAGTTTAACTTCGGATCAAATCGTAACTTAAGACAAAATCGTAACTGAAGACAAAATCGTAACTTAAGACAAAATCGTAACTGTGAATCAGCTCCATTGTACGTACATAAGTGATATTTGCATAGCACAAACATAGCCAAAAGGGTCAAAGGTAAGCATACAGTCAATGTGTGATAGGGGAGGTAGCTGGAATCTGGTTGCAGAAGCCTACTGTTACTGCTATATGATGTAGGGCTCTTAGAAGAGGTGCATCTCCGTCTCTTTCCTGAATTGGAGAAGCACTGGGGCGGTCCTGGTGGATTCAGGAATGTTGTTCTGTGCATAGATGTGAAAAGAAAAGTATTCCTGTTAAGCTCTACAAGGGTTTTGCAAAGAATGGCTGTTGTTTTAGTAATACTGCACACAACATTTTATGTGATTTATTCAGTGTCCATCTGTAAAGAAATACTAATGCTAAAAATGCAGAAAATATTTCATAGAGAAATAGGAATGCACTTCGAAACAACCAAATTTCAAGCTTCTGTTTCACTGTTCAAAAACGGTTAGAGAACAATGATGGCAGTGGTCAATAGCAAACCAAGTACATTACATGAACAATAACATTATAACTCCACAGATAGCCATACAAGACACCACTAGACACGTGCGCGATACCTGACTACAGAAGTGGGAGTACTCTGTGACTTTGGAACTACTGTTTTTTTGGTCAGGATACTGGATAAATAGTATTTATCAACTTCGGTATTCCTTTGAGCCATAATTTAAAATTCGTCTATTTTGGACACCTACATTACAAATATCAGCTTTGAAGAAGGTCATTTAAGAGGAACCAAATGTGTTGGCTGGTTCTTATATGAAGATCTGAAACATATAAAGATGTGATTGAACTCCGCTTTAACTTTTTCCTGGTCATGTATGGATTTATAATGTTATTGAATAGTGGAACAGAAACTATACATTTTGGAATGTTTTAGAGCGCATTCCTATCTCTGTTTGAAGGCTCCATAAGTGTTCCACTGTTCCTTCCTGGCCATGCGTGCATAGGAAATTAGAATGAAGTGAGGCTCCAAGAGTTGTCTGTTCTATGCAGCCTACAAACCACCAGTTAATTGGTGGATTAACCTCTGCAACATTCCCCTCACACAAGTGCAAAGTAATGGTTAAGGCCAGCCTTAGTGTTGGTAGCGGCCTATGCGACAATCTCTGTTGTTGCCTCCCCAAAACCACCTTCTCCATAAATTCCCTCACTACCACACTCCACCAGTGCCATTTAGCTCTCGATAGCCCCTCTTTCAGATACTTGGTGTCAGAACACTTTACATCTCACACACACATTATACAGAGCCAATGAATCCTACATGTATAAATCAGTCTATAGGAAATGTTATATAAGACAATGAGGATTACAAGGTGTAGTAGTCACATGTCACCGATAAGAGTAGGTAGAATATATTTCATGAGTGTTTGGTCTGGAGAAGCACAGACTCAGGATTTAAAACATGCCACAGTGATTGGCTTTAGTAATAAGAACACTTTTTAGCAACATTAGGATAATGAAAGACTAGGAAGAAAAAAACATAATTTTCTAAACGTTATCATGCAGTTTGCATGCAGCTCTTTGACAGCTCATGCTAGGGTTGTAACTTATGAACTGAAACTCTGTGACAAAACCATTAACCTATTGAGCAACCCACATAAAATATAGTTTGGTGATTTGCATGGTACTTGTTCTTTGCAGCAGTTTATATTAACCCTTCAGTGATACTTTATCATGAGTGGAAACTGCCACTAGACAACACTATCTCCAGCAGAACATTGATCACCAGAGTTATCTTGCCATTTTTAATTTTGCCTGAAACTGCTGGACACACAAGGAACTCTGCAGCAGGTACTTTATTAACCTTTTTCTTTCTAAGTACGGTGCCCAACCCGCCTCCCCAAGGGCAGCGCCAGGTGCAACTGCACCGGTCGCATCACCCTAGATCCGGCCCTGGTACTTGTCATTGGTGAGTATGAGAACCTCCACCTCTCCTTAATACAACAGAGTTGGCCATTCTGACTTTAGTGCCGCACGATCAGACTCCTTTGGTGCATGGGCGCTCCATAAGAAAAAAAGCTGCCTGCATCTTACCCACTGCTTAATTACTCTTTTATCTCCGTGGTACTAGTCACTTTTGGCGCTCTGGCTGTTCATCTACCTCTCCTACCCAAGAAGGGGGCTGCCAAGCTTCTGGTTGTAGCTTTTGCTACTCTTCTGTGCATAACATGCTGCCTGCTGCAGCTCTGCTTGCACTAAATATGCACGTAATTGTGACTGTGTCCATGTTTTGGCATCTCAGATTGAAGTACAGTCGGAGCTTCTTACAGGATTTTGGCGGGGAGCCAGTTTCCAGCTTAGGAATGGCTGCTTGGACCAGAACCTGGCAGGTTACCTTTCTGTGGCTGCACTTTCTGCAGACCAGACCTCGATTTTGGGAAATGTAGAAATACAACAAACCGTGTTAACCTCTACCTAGTCCTTCTCTGCTAGATGAGTTATTAGTCATAATCACTAGAACATTTTGACTTAATATGGCTGATGCTTTGGAAGTGCCCATGTGAGTTGTGACCTTTAGTGAGAGGAAATTCAATTTTCTGGTATGCTTCCTTTATGTTTTACTCTGGATAGCTGGTATTCTGTATCTGGTCACAAACAGTTTGAGCAGTTCTACACAGTACAGAAATGTAAAGAGAATTACTTCTTGTGTTCACCAACAAATATAACATGTCATTCAAACTTCTAATTCCCATTTTAAATGTGAAACTTCGATTAAAACTCTTGTTTATCAACTTTTGACTGGAGCATGGTGTCAAAATCAAATTCACATCTATAGATAATTCCTCAACAGACATTCATTGGAATGATCACACTTTGATTTACTACCTTGCTTTACCCATTGTTGAATCATTAAATATAATTTGCCTGAGTTCAGCTGCAGTGTTTTGCAAGTGGCTATTCATAGTTGTCCACCTGCCTTCACATCAAGTCCCTCTGCGGCTGAGAGAGGCAGCAGTGAGTCCATCAAAGGGGAGGCACACAATAGGTCATAGGGAGTTAAGCTGAACCTTCAAGATTTCCAGTGCTTACTTTTTATGAACAGGGAGACCTTCCCTAGATTTCAGAGGCCTGGAGAAGTCGAAAGCTTGAGGAGACAGATTTTTGTTGTTCCTTTATAAGAGTAATGTGATCAACCTGTAGTGCCATATGGGGAAAAGAGAGCTGAGCATAAGAGAAAAGAACATTACAACATGTTTTATTTCTGTGGCTCAACCGGCTATGCAAGAAAATGTATTTTAAAGCGTATTCCAAGAACAGAACTTGGTTCGTACTGCTCCACGCTTTGGGAGAGGAAAACCTATGCATTTTAGAATGATTTGGTTAGAGGGCATCACTAATTATTGACTGGTTTCACCCTAAAGGTGCCCTTCTTTACTTTCTCTGAGCAGATAAATGCATGGAACAGAAGAAGACAAGACGTCCATGCCTGATGCATGGTAGAGTTGTTGACGACCTGACGGAGACCTGCAAGACTGTGGTCTTCAGCTTTGTCTTGAATCTCTAGAATTAGAATGCGGCATCATGGGCAGCTTGTGCAGATCTCTTACAAACCATGAGGATACATGGAACCTGGTCCTATAGTGAAGCCTGTGATTCTGGGCAAATCACTTTATCGCCCCGTGCCTAACAAAAATGAAGGTGTCCTTCTGTAATGTAACTGGTGCTCATGGTAGAGCTCTCTGATACCTTCGGGTCGAATTTATGCTATATACAACTCCCCCCCCCCCAAAAAAAAGGCACACTGCCTGTCTGGAATGTCTGGCCTGTGGCTAGAGTAAAAAGGATCTGGAAAGCAGAGGAATTTGTGGCTACCTGGAATAAAACCAGTTGACCAATTACAAGTGAAAAAGGATTTTTTTTTATCTGTATTTGAAGTAGGGTTACTAGGAGCCCACCTACAGATTTAACCATTGTCTGATGAACCTGCCCTGAAAGTTTGGAGAATTTGGGAGTGCGGGATACAAAGTTACCAAATTATTTCAGAAGTTAGAACTTGAAAAAAATGTATTGGCATCATCCTAAGGTTTTTTTCCTGCCTTGAGATGTTTGTAGTGAAGTCTGCAGCTAAAGTAAAACTTCTCAACACACGTATACAAACTCATAGAACCCTTCATCAAGGCAGCTATCAGCCTTTCCCAGCTGAAGTTTTGTGACCTTCAGAAAATAATCTAAGTCCCAAAGGTTAAGCTTTTAACCCAGACAACCATATTTTACCTGGGTATGACCTAGTACGAGTGGGCTTCAATGACCCCCCTGGGTCCCAGTCTGCCGGACCTTTACCTTGCTTTTATTCTGAATTTTATTGCAGAGCAGATTTGTCACCACAGCATAAGGAGTTCCAGCAAGGACTAGATATAAATTACAAACAGACATAAATTCATATATCAATTCCAACCAGGGACAAGTCCTAAAAAAAGAAGTGGGGGACGCTGACCTCACGACAGGAAGGGATGTCACGAAAGGTGGCTTGCACCATCAGACTCATTGCCTCCCCTAGCTCACCCCTTAAATGCGATTGCATCAGAGAAGCCAGTGCGTGAGCAGCGTTCTGAAGTAGCTCTGATCTCACCCCAGAGAGGCCAAAGATTGAATGTGTGGCTCCATTTGCTCCATTTATCGAAGTCCCGGTAAAATAAGTGGGGGGACGCCGTCCACCCGCATGGTGCCCCAACTTGAGCCCTGATTCTGACTGTACAAATGCACTGTATAACATTACATGTCACCATATGCCTTTCATGCTCAACCCCTAACCTGCGCAATGAGAGCTTGATAACAGTCCAAGTGTTATTTCAGACTCCCCGCGTCTCTAGCTGCGCATGCAATGCAATGTGTGTCAATGATCATCAATACGTTAGCTCTTCACATGCTGCTCACCTCTACTTACTGTATCATTTCATATGCACATATGTCTAGTAATGCTCACACACGTGAATTAGAGTATGTCCCTTCTCACAGTATTACTTCACGAGCCTTACTGCTCGAGTGGTGCACATCCATGAGATTTGTGGACTTGTGTCATTTCACGAGCTAACACGTCTAGCTGTGCTCATGCATTATGAACTTGATCACTGTCACTAGGTCTTCTCAGGTGCTTTACACCTGTTGTTATTGTCAGTCGTGAACTGATGATAGGCACTGTTGCTCACGTGCCCAATGTTCGAGCTGCCAAAAGATGCCGAAATGATGGACAGAATGCAGAACAAATCAAAACATTCACCCCCAGTCAAGAGATCTGGGTGAAATCCATCATTCTTTTGCTCAGCATGCCACCCCAGTTTAGACCCAACCATATGCAAATCAGTCTTGGCTCTGTGCCTCATGGGAACAGTCCAGCCCGAACTACCAGGTCAGGTCCTCCCTGGACCAGAAACAAGTATCCTAGGACCGGTTTCAGGGTTCGCGCTGTGCACCACTATCAGTGGCATCCATCCCACCTCTTCACATGACGCCTTCTCGCCGTGCACTTATCAGCCATCAGTGGTATAGTATGAAATGTGAAAATGAGCTGTCGATTAAACATTTCTATGCACCGGAACCTTGTCTAATTGGCATTAACTGCACGTGCTTGAAACCAAAATGATCTCGAGTCCGGGGGACTCTTAGATTTTATGGCCCCGTTCCCTCCGCCACGATTCGGAAGTAAAGACACCCGTACAATCTTCACTAGGCACAGGGGAAGGATATAGCACGCGCCGTAAGTGTGTGTTTGTTTTTTCTTTATAGCTGAGCTGAAGTCTGCCGGCGTCTACTGCGAGCGCGTGCGAGGGGCTGCACGTCACTGCCGTAGACGTCACGTCCGCATCCTAGCGAGCAGGGGCACGGACGGGGTCAAGGGAGAGGTCAGGCAAGCACGTGTGGAACTAAACAGGCTGCAAAGTAGGACGCCCGTGTTGCGTGGCATTGTCTGTTTCTGTATACATGGTGGTCGCGATGTACTGCAAGCAGACAACGAATACAATAGATTTTGCTCAGGTTAAAGTGGAAACCTCTAAGAACGCATAGGTAACTTTTCTAGTGGCAAATAACACCGAGGGTAAACATACCATAGGGCTGAATATCAATGGACTTTAATTTCAGTAAACATACCAAGCAGCAGTATGGTCATTCTTAACATAATGTTCATTTTACCCACTTACACCTACGAGATACTCACATCAACTGAACCTATTGGCTTCGTTGCCAGAACAGGTGCCTGTCAATGGCTGGGCCCCTACAGGTCTTCCATCGAGAGCGGCAAGAGTTTGGGTGGGGGGGCGGGGAGGGGTGGCACTTTCTCCTGCTCTCCCAGCCCTGCTGGTTACTTAGTTGAATGAGTTCTTGTAATATCTTTTTATAATCATTTCTGTTTTTAAAAAAAAGTCCTTTTACAAACAAAGTCTTGAACTTTCTAAAGTATCACTTCCCTTGACATTGTGATTAATATGGTTCGATTCTTAGCTGAAGTGTTTAAAAATATGTATCTTAAGTAATGCGGTCTTTTGAAAGACCTTTCTGGCGAGCTAAATTTTACACCCAAAGTGGAGCCAGAGTAGCCACCGTTAATTCGCCTGTGCCTAGAGTGCAGTTCAAGCCTCTCTCGGAACCGGAGGACAGGCAGATTTAATCACACAGAGAAGAGGGCACGGGTGTGACCAACCCGGGAACAGAATACAGATCGCATCCTCAGGTGAGACCAGAACTAAACTCCCATGTAGACCCCGAGGAAGAACGAAGATTCTACTCACTCAGGGCTTGGGGATTGCTCAATCCTTTGCATTCCCCAGCGACCCTCCTCCCAACCACTGGGTCATCAATTATCTGGTGTGAGAGTTCCAATTTCAGCTCCACTTCTAAATGGAAAGCACATTATAAAGACCACTTTAGAGTGTTGAAATTTTTTCTTTTTCAGTGAAGAAGAGAGAAGTATGAGGATGAAACATGATATAAAGGAAAGATGGTAAATTATGTAAGGAGATCTCTTGGATGATATGTCAAAGTGAGTGGATAAGTACCATCTATGAAACATTTCGGATATGGAGAAGTGACTATTTTTAATAAAAGGCAATGAAAAGCAGAACATGCAAACTGATGGGTTACAAAGTCAGGAAGGTATATGCCCCTTGAAAGAGCAGCGTCATGAAGCCTTTGGGAGGTACAGAAGGAAACCACCAGTTGACTAGAGAAAACCCATGTATTGAAGGTCCTTCGATTTAGACCAGATAGCAACTAGCATCTGACTTGGATCAGCCAATACTCCTTCCTTTAGTTAGATTATTCTCTAGCAGCCTTATTCTGCGCACCCTGAAAGATTGATCAGATGAACATGCAGATATTGATCTATTTCATGAGCAGTACTGCAACACAACTGGGTTAACAACCCATGAACTGGAGTAGCAAAGCATGATGACAACTGTTAAAAATGGGGTCCCCAAGTAGGGACCCACACTCTAGTCAGGGTAAGTGTAGTACACACTAAAAGTTTACCTGTGCTCACCCTCTGGTAGATTGGCACAGAACAGTCAGGCTAAACTACAGAGGCAATGTGTAAAGTATTTACACACACAGACACAAGCACACACACACACGGAAAACACCACAAAACTACTCCACACCTGTTTATAAAAATAGCCAATATTTATGTGAGTAAAACAAGACCAAAACAACAACAATCCAACATACACAAGTCAAGATATGAATTTTGCAAGATTAAATCAAAATGCAACGCATAGAAGTGAATAGCTCCAAATGGTGTTATTTGGTCACGCTTGATCGGGTCCAATCCAAAAGTTCAGTCCACCCTCATTAGAGTGCAGGCCGGATACAGGAATCATGCAGACACCCTTACAGTCCCTTGGCTGCGTCAGAAATTGAAAACGATGTGTAGCACAGAGGAGGTGAGGCATCACGGACAGGTATGTGTCAGTATTTTGAGAGGGTGCAAGGTCGTTAAAGCTTTAACATTCAGGGAAATGCGTTGCATAGAGTAGGTGATGTGTCGATTGCTGGTGCAAGAAGTCAGTTTCTGAAGGCAACACAGAGTCGATGATGTGTTCATATCAACTGCCTGATGCGTTGATTTGATGGCGTCAAAGTCGAACCGCTTAGCTGAAAGTGATGGGTCAGTTGAAAGCCACGTAGGTTCGAACAGACGCGTTGGAGTTGATGCATCAATGTCTTGGTTGCAGCACCAAATTCACCTCCAAGGGCAAAGTACTGTATTATTTATTAGTAAATCAAATATGCCAAGGAGGTCAGAAGCAAAAAAGACAGTGGAAACCCTGCCAGAAGATGTCAGGTCTAACAGCCACTTTCAAGCTTTGATACTGCACTTCATAGGTTCATAGGTTTGTACAGGGCACAAGTCCTAAAAAAAGAAGTGGGGGGACTCTGACGTCACGACAGGAAGTGACGGCACGAAGGGTGGCTTGCACCATCAGACTCATTGCCTCCCCTCGTTCACCCCTTAGATGCGATTGCATCAGAGAGGCCAGCGCGTGAGCAGCGTTCTGAATGGGCTCCGATCTCGCCCCAGAGAGGTCAAAGAGCGAATGTGTGACTCCATTTGCTCCAGTTATCGAGCTCCCATTAAAATAAGTGGGGGACGCCGTCCCGCGTGGTACCCCGACTCGAGCCCTGGGTTTGTAGACTATTGCTGTGGACACGCACTTGGCACTCTTGATCTATACATCGACGTTCTATACCCAGAAGTTTAAGGTTTAACCAAAGGCAATGTGTGACAAGGGGTTGGCCTTACCTATGGTAATAAAATATTACTTTACATTTACATTTTTTTAGAAATTCACTAAAAAAACAAAGGCAAAGTGACTATATAGTTAGGTATGGTAATATCATCTTACTTTGCATTAAAAACAAACCTCCATGAATTCACTGACAAAATCAAAGGTTAATGTGACTAATAGGTGAAAATGTCATTTTAAATGTCACATTTTCAACTTAAAAAACCCCCAAAAATTCAACATTCATAGTTATTTCAAGTAACTATTCCGCGCCCCCCTCGCCATGCACTGCCTATGGCCTCACATTTTACAACACTCGTAGCCTGTTCTGTAATATTGTTGATAACATTACTGATGACAACTGAACTGACATTAACGACAACACTGCATTGTGGTGACGTAAGTTATAGTTACTTGAAACAACTACAACTGTTGGGTTTCAGTGTTTTTGTTAAATTCAAAATGTTAAATTTAAATTGTCATTTTCTCCTAAATATATATTGTCACTTTAAACGTTGTTTTTTTATGAGCTTCGAGAAAATCTTCTTTTATTCTCTCTGCCGATATATACTTTTGATAATATCAAGCAGGCAGCCCTCTCTGGGATTTTTTCTCTGTTCATATCATTTAACCCCTTCCACGTGGGGCTAATTCCCCAGCAGTGCGGGGGTGGAGGGGCCGCGTGCGGCGGCGCGGTGCTCGTGATGAGCCCAGCTCGTCCTGCTACACAGTGGAGCTGTGCTCATGACAAGCTGGGCTCTTCACGACTCCGCCCACTCCAATAGAACCCCAGCACAGGTGGGGAATTAGCCGCGCGTGGGCGGGCCGCGGCAGTTATGAAGAGCTCAGCTCGTCATGAGCACGGCTCCACTGTGCCTCATGACAAGCTGAGCTTGTCATAAGCATGCAAGGGGTTAAGGTCTCCATCTAATCTCCCATATCAAGCAGGATTCTAGTTGTTACTGCTGTGTTTGTGGAATTTTCTGGAAGTCAGGCCCTGATGTTTTCCCTTTTCTGCGTCTGTGTGGAAATGCCATGATATACATAGGAGCCTCTTTCACTCCTAGTGCGCTTAACTTCCATTCTTCATAAAGCTGAAGAGGCTGGGAATTTAGCCCTTGCAGATAAGTTTACAAATGTATTAATTGATTTATCATCATTCAAAGCTTCTCTATTAACTTTTAATTGCTCTCATTTTTAAGAGCCGTGGAAGTACTGTTACTGCATTGTCTCCTCTCTAGGGCAATGTTTGGGATATTGTATGTTGAAGAACCGGGTTTTCTTAGAACCCAGCGGTGCCAGGGACACACCCGAAGTCTTCAGATTCACCTGTCTTAGACTACAGAGACGCAGAATACTTCTGGTTGGCGTCAGAGATAAATTTATTAGCTGCAGCTAGTAACAGTAATCCCAGCAATACAACACGGTGTACAACTCAAGAAACTGTTTAACTTTTGTAGAGCAAGACATCTCTTTTTATCCGTAATATCAGCTCATTACAAATGCACACCCACTGCGACAAGTTCTGACCAATAGAATACATTTCACATACATTATTACATTCCAAAAAGCTCACTTTACATCGTACCAACCCACAAGTTAATTATTAGGAATGTCCCAAATTCGATTACCACAAGCCGGACAAACCCATAATTGAAAGCACTACCCATGTAATGAAAAGTCGTAAAGGAAAGAAACAATTCAGATGTTGAGTAGGATAAGATATGTGCAAGAACACTAAAAACTAACGATATCCTGAACATTGATTGGGAGCTCAGACAACGATCAACTAGAGAAAACTGGCTTCGTAAAGGGTCAGTTTCAGGTGACGGGGTCAGCACCTTTGCAGCTCACTCGCAAATCGAAAAGGGCCTGTTAAATGCGTACATGAACAACGACGCCCATGCAACTTCGTTTGTTCGTTTACTACCTAGGCCTACGTGAGGGCAACACAAAATGGCGTCCTCAAACAACGCAAACAAAATGGAGTCCGGTCCCGTAAACCACGGAACCTCAGACCCTCCTTTTGCCATTACGTAGGCAATGAACAAAACCCATGTCAATCTGAATCCAGGTCTATATCTATTCTCATCAGGTCATCAAGGTGTTGCTGTAACATCATCTAATTATCCCTCACTTCGCTCGGGACAGGTCTTCTCACACAGATTGTAGCACAAAGGCCACAAATGGCGGGACCACACTGGATGCATAGGCAACACGAGAAAAAGATCGCTAAAGCCATACCAAGGAACGTTAGAATCTTCCATAACCATTTGGACAGCAATTCCCAAAACCATCCCATCAATGACCAGTTCCCTTCGTCTACATGTATAGACTCAGCGGACTTATGTAACCTCAAGATGGCTTGGTACACTGTTGGGGCATTATCTGGTATGAAAACGCAGCAACTAGACCCGATCAATTTACATACTCCACCTCTATCTGCGAGTATAATATCTAAAGCAAAGCGGTTCTGTAATATCATAAGGCGATCCGCTTGAAGCTCAGCTGTAATATTACTTAGAGCACCTGCAGTCTCATTGATAGTGGCCTCGACCACTCTCGTAAGCTGACGAATAGTCCTACTATTAGCCATAGGACCCCAAAAGGGCAGGAAACCCTTAAAGAAGTCTCCAACTTCTTGTGCAGCAGTGTCTTTCACATCGATAACACCTCTACCATATCTTGTCTTATGGTAGTCGAAAGCAGCTGTATATGTAGGGGGAAGCAAAAACGCCACATAACATGTGCCTGAAAAGTCAGAAGGCAACCATGTATATGCTCTGTCATAAGAAACAAAATACGTGCCTTTGGCTGGCACGAATGGTGGAGATTTCTGGGACCTATAGACATAGGTGTGAATGCACACACTCTTACCAAACTGAGCTCTCGGATTCTGACCATTGCCTTGCAGACAAAGATGACCTCGGTGGGGTACGATCCAAATAGGAGGAGACCTTTTCTGTCTCTCTTTCTCTGTCAAACTAATGCTATATCTCTTCTTGTTCCAACCAACATATGCTTGTACCTCATCTTTAGGGATAGCATTATATGCATCAATATCTCTGACCATATCTACTATTCCCCGTATCAAAGCATTATTATTCGCATTATCTTTGACAGAACGTACAGGAGACGCTTCATTCGCATAGATAAACATTGACTGGAGTGCCCATACTGACCCATTAGGCGAAAAAGGCAAAACCAAATATGGCATTCCCTTATCAGTTGTATGCGGCATAAGACCACACACCCAACAATTCGTGGTATTTACAACTAGCTGATGCTGATGTAACATCTGTATAAACAAATTGTTCACAAATTCTGATCTTCGTGTCTGTTCATGTTCAGGCAACGTATGAAACTCATGTGGGGAAACAGTAGGAAAAGAAAGAGTAGGTTGGCAGATAGATGCAAGCGTCTGTTGTGTGGCATAGAAAACCCAACCCACACAAGCTATTGTAATATTCAAAAGCATTAGAAAACACATTATCAAAAAACATTTGCTACGAATCAATGTCCACATTTGCGCTCAGAAATCAACTCTCTTAACACCCTTGTTGAACTCAAAAGACTCCATCCTCTAACGTGCTGCTCACGGCATATTTCCCTCTTCACTTAAGTGTGCGCCAAGATCGCACTAACGAACCTGAACCGCAGACCTTGCGTCAATACGCGGCTCACCCCTTAAGAACTTACACCGTGACCCTGCAGCTGAGTCCGGATGGTGACTCGAAAAAGAAAAAAGTTAAAAAGTCTCTTGATCTGACAAGGTGTATTTCACTACATAAAAAAATTCAGATTTATTTGTCCATTTCAAATGTCCTTTTTCGATCTCAGATTGTAGCGCTCTTTGCCAGGCACAGTCTGATCCTTAAAGTGGAGTTCCGGATTCGTCGTGTCGATTCTCAAGGACGGAGGCACAGCAGCTTGTAGAACATCATCATCCTCGCGTTCTGACTGAGTCCATGTCAAATGTGCATCACTGATAGGCACGAATCTGGGAACCCTTTCGCATTCCGAGTCAGCTATTCCATCCCTCACCCACTTGTCATACGGTAAGGGCAACGGAACTTTCTTCGTATGGGTGGCATGCACCCAGTTTTTTTACCAGCTACTCTAACAGCAGTCCGAGTTACCAACAACACCAGAAAAGGTCCAGTCCATCTCGGTTCCAAGTTCTTGGAGCGCTGAAAATTTCGGATAAGAACCGAGTCTCCAGGTTGCATAACGTGGCCCGGATCTGTAGTAGCTGTCGGCAGACTGTCATAGACCTGTTGGTGAAGAACACGTAATTTAGCAGTCAAGTCATGTAAGTAGTCCACCAACATAGGGTACTCAATACTGCTGTATTCTTTTGGACGAGGCACACCCCAAACATTCGCTGGACGACCAAACACTATTTCGTATGGGCTAAGTCCCACACGAGAATGCACTGTCGTCCTTGTTGACAAAAGAGCCAACGGCAAGGCATCCGGCCATGTAAGACCAGTGCTCGCTTGAATCTTAGCTATCTTCAACTTCAATGTGCCATTATAACATTCAACAAGTCCAGCTGACTGGGGGTGATTCGCTGCATGGAACTTCTGCCTTATCCCTATTCCAGCACACACTTTCTTCATAACTTGACCCACAAATTCTCTCCCATTGTCCGACCATAAAATTCTGGGCAAACCATATCTAGGGAAATACTCTGTAAGCAAAACCTTAGCTGTAGACAAGGCAGTATTATCCTTTAGAGGGTAGGCCTCTATCCATTTGGAAAAGGCGCAAACAACCACAAGGACATACTTCAGATTGTTGCATCTCTCCATGTGTATGTAATCTAACTGTATCACTTCAAACGGATACGTCGGAGGAGCAAAATGACCAGCTGGAGTTGGAGTTCCCTTGCCAGGATTATACTTCAAACAAATCATGCAATGCTTCACCACGTTCTCAGCACATTTCGGAATTCCAGCATTCTGCCATACTGGAGCCAACAACTTGCATATCCCTTTTGCACTGATATGAGCCATTCCATGAGCCATAGTAACCACTGGGAGCACATACGCATCAGGCAACAACCATCGCTGGTGTTCTGACAACTCAACCCAACAACCTGTCGAATCCAACATACCCGTACTTTCTCTCCACGTACTCACTTCTTTCTCAGTAGCTTCAGCCTGTATCGACTGCACACTTTCTATTGTGTCTTCACACATTCCTCTTTCCACAACCCATCTTGCAGGACCTGCCACATACATACGGCTCATCATGTCTCTCGCCGTTTCTTTCGCAACTTCATCCGCAAACGCATTCCCTCGACCAACATCGTCCACAACTTTCTTATGCGCACTACACTTCACAATTGCAATCTGCTTTGGGAGAGTAAGAGATTCCAAAAGTTCATTCACTAACTGCCCATGCTGAATCTTTGTACCATGGGAAGTCAGGAATCCTCTCTCTCTCCACAAACGTCCAAAACTATGGGCAACACCAAACGCATACTGGCTATCGGTATAACAATTCACTCGCTTTCCTTCTGACAACACACACGCTTGTGTCAATGCAATCAACTCTGCTGCTTGCGCAGAATTCTGTGCTATGCGTGCTGTCTCAACAACTGTATGTAAAGTTGTGACGGCATATGCTGCAGTCGTTTCACCATTCGGAAGCTTAAAACACGAACCATCTACCCATAAGGTACCATCAACATTCTCCAGAGGAGTATCTTTTAGGTCAATCCTAGCTTTCGTTTCTTCCTCTGTACGAGGGAAGCAATCATGCTGTTCTTGAGCATCCGTCTCTGTAGAGATCGGCAACAACGTAGCTGGATTCAACACATTGCATCTTCTAATGTGAACATGACTAGCTAAAAGTGTCAACTCGTAACCTGAAAGACATGCACTAGTAAGGTGCTGTGTCTTGGTCCTGTTCAATAACGTATCCACTGCATGTGGGACCATCACAATCAACGTATTATCCAATACCAAACCAGCAGACTGTCGGATAGAAACAGCCGCTGCCGCTGTAGCTCTCAAACAGCTCGGCAACGCTTTAGCAACTGGGTCTAACGTAGCTGAAAAATACACACATGGACGTTGCTTGTCCCCGAATCTCTGTGTCAACACTGACAACGCAAAACCCTCTCTCTCGTGCACGTACAACGTGAAAGGCTTGCTATAGTCTGGAGTACCCAACACAGGAGCCGAACACAATGCATCGCGTAATTCAGAAAAACTTTTCTGACACTCATCAGACCAAGTGAGAGGATACGGAGTATCTTTAAGAGTCAGTGCCAACAGAGGTTTCGCTAGCAGGGAAAAATTAGGAATCCATTGTCTACAATACGAGGTGATACCCAAGAAAGCACGCACTTCTCACTGTGTGGATGGTACACTCATTTGCGCAATCGCTTGAATTCGCTCTGGGGTCAACCTTCTTCCCTCCTTCGACAAGAGATGACCTAAGTAGGTTACTTCTTGTCGACAATACTGTAACTTCGAAGGTGACACTTTATGGTGAAGGTCAGACAAATGCCGCAACAAAGAAAGAGTAGCCTCTTTACAAATCTCTTCGTCATCAGCGGCAACCAACAAGTCATCAACGTACTGGATAAGAGTAGCACCAGTAGGCAACACAAAACTATCAAGCTGAGTTTTCAACGCCTGACTATAGATGGAGGGACTTTCACAATAACCTTGGGGAGCTCTCTTAAACCGGAAGCTTCTTCCTCCTAAAGAGAAGCCGAAAATATCCCTACTCTCTTCAGCAATCGGAATACTAAAGAAAGCATTCTTCAAGTCGATCACAGAAAACCAGGCTGCCGAAGCAGGAATCAGAGTCAACAAAGCAGTGATATCAGGAACAACAGGAAACTGTGGCACCACAATCTTGTTTACCTCTCGAAGGTCGATCACAAACCGATACACAGGTGGCTTAGAAGCATCCGTACGCTTAAGGACAGGCAAAACAGGACTGTTACACACATTACCTCTCGTTTCTTCAACAACACCCTTCTCAACCAAATCATAGATAATCGCTAGAAGAGCTCTCTCACCATCACTCGATATTTTATACTTTGGAATACGAGGTAGCCTAGCATTCGATTTGAGGGTGACAACATAAGGCGGAATCTGCAAAAGAAACAAAAGGAGGAGTACCACCAAGTGGAATCAGAGATTCCTAATGGGGTGTGTGGTTGAACAAAAGGAAGGAATTCTCCTTTTGTTAAAAACCCCTCACTCACCACCTAGTGGTGACATGCTTCATCATCGGGGTCCACCCTAATGACCTAGCGCCATCAGGGTGTGCTACAACACCTGATTACAGTGGAGCAGGTTGTGAGTGAAGGTCCATGAACAAAAAGGTGTGTTAAAAATTGTCCTGGTTTAACTTGGGAGAAATAAAACTTTATTTTCAAGCAACTGGACAATGTTAAAAACAATGGCGAGATAATGTGAGGGTGATTATGAGCCTGTGTATCTCTATGTGAATCTGCAAAAGACCAACATCATTGGGACCTGTAGCCCAAAGTGTATCAGGAAAAGAACGCAATTCCAGTGGAAGACAATCTTTAGACACATACATCGGAGAAATCACTTTCTTACCTAGGGTAAGTTGTACTCCCGAAGGAGAGCAATGTAATGTCGCATACAATCTTTTCAGCAAGTCCAAACCCAACAGATTCTCATTACAACCAGTCGTTAAAATAAGAGGAGTTTCCAATTTACAAGGGCCAATAGAAAGGGGCAAAGGATTGGAAATCGGGTTACAAACTGGGGCGCCTGAAAATCCTACGGAAACATTGGTCAAGCCAGACAAAGGTGCGCCAGGAAGTTTAGAGTGCATAATAGAACTCTTCGTCGCACCAGTATCCAAAAGAAAAGGTTGTACCACACCTGATGTAGTCACTTCAACATAAGGTCCACTCTGATCTACTGGAACTGACACTACTTCCTCTCTTTGCCCATGGCTGTCCTAACTATCAGTATAACCAGCACTCTCACTATCGACATAATAATCGTCAACATAGTACTGTGCAGACTGACCAGTCGGAACATTCTGTCCGTCAAAGTAATTCGCAGAATTCTGAAGGGAAGAGGAACACTCATTCTGGGGTAACACACCACGTCCCCTACCCCTAGGAGCTTGCTGAAAACCACCACGACCTCTCTGACCAGATACACCATTTGCACGCTGTAACAAAGCCGGGCAACTATTCTTGAAATGACCTTCCTCTCTACAATAAGCACACTGATTAGGTCCAGGAAATAATCGCGGAGCATAAGGCTCAGGCTTCTGTAACAACCTCTGAAACTGTAGAGGTTGCTGAAACTGTGGCTGATTCTGACGAGGCGGATAAGCTTGCTGCAAAAGAACTTTCATCTTTAAATCTTTAGTTTTCTTCTCTGCTTTATCCTTCTCATCTTTATCCCTATTCTCATAATATTGGGCAGTAGCCAATAGCTGGACTGACGAAGAAACAGCCCATGAACTCTCAGAGTCTTTTAACTTCTTAGAAAGCTCGGGAAGCAAATTAAAGACAAATTTGTCCACGAACAACTTTTGACCACCTTCCGTACTCATGTCCTGACCACTATGATCGATAAACGTTTCTTCAAACCTTGTGAAGAAATCGGACACACTTTCGTCTTTCTTTTGTTTGCATGCTGCTAACTTATCCCAATTCACTCGTAAAGCGGGCATCATAGTTTTCATCAGATTAATAATCCTACCAGGTAATTCTGCAACTAAAGGCTCAGGTTTAGCACCTCCAACCTGTCGACCATCTGCGGCAACAATATTAGCCCACGTATCACCTAATTCTGACGCATGATTCTCATGACGAATCTTCGCCCACAAAGGTTGAGGAACTACATTACCCGTCAACATATCTAAGTCAGCTAAATTCATAATACACGCTTCAACTGTCTGAGACAACTCCTTGTAATAACCAGCAGGGTTCTTACGGGGGTCAGGTAAGGTCTGCTTAAGAGCCAAGACCTCTGCTCGCTTCCAAGGAACATGTACCCACACTCGCTGAAAATGTGCCGGTACGGCATCAATGTTATGAGCGGCATCAGCCTGAACTGCGTCTCTCCAGACAGGGGGAACTTCTCTCATAGGATACTGCTTCACTTTCCTCCTAACAGATGGATCAGGTTCATACAATGGCTGAGGCGGTAGTCTAGACCTGAAGGCAAGTATCGTCTCTACAGCATCTGTAACATCAGATTCCACTATCGCCCCTGTAGCAAACTCTGACTGAACATCGAGCACTGCCTGCGGAATCGGACCCAACTTATTATCTTCCCATTCCTGCCTCAAAAAGACATACATTACATTAAAAACATACCTTTGCTTAGGCGGTTCCCACTGAAAGAAAACATCCATAACTGATGGCAAATTATAACTGGACGCATTCAAAATCCATCTACGAGCCAACAAATCCAACACTGCTCGTTCTTCGGAACTAGGAAGCTGACTACGACTCTGCTTACGTTCCAAAACAGGGGTCACACTCAGTGGCCCAAACAATGGAGACAACAAATTGACAACAGTTTCCGTCATTCGTTTCCGTGCAGAAGGAGAAGAAGTAGGCGTAAAAACAGGAAAGTTAAAATCTTGAGACGAAGGAGGAACAGGAACAGTAGGAGTCTGAGATGCAGAAGCAGAAGGCAAAGGAGTTTGAGGCACAAATGGAAGCAAAGCTTGCGACCCTAGAGTGGGTTGCGCAGTAGGAGGCAAAACCATCTGTGGAGCACCGGGTGGCTGAACAACAGCAGGAGGTTGAGCAACAAAGGGTGGAACAACCGGGGGTAATGGAGGAGCAGTAGCACCCTGCACATAAGGGGGTGGCAGTCTCAGTAAATGAGACATCAAAGGATCTTTTTCAGGGTCTTCCGTTACTTTCGGAGGAGAAGACGGCAAGGCCAGATAACATTTATCTATGGCCATGCAACGCTGTCTATCTGAAACTTCACTCACTCGATCTTCCTCGTCTGCTTTAAACTGCCTAGCAGCTTATAGTACTGACATGTTCTTATCTTTCCTATCTCTCTTCGCTTGCTTAATTTCTCGCTGTTTGGCTTCCTTTCGCCAAAGGCGGAAAGAGCCAAACATCGCCAGCCGGGCTTTCTTCTTAAATAGCGCAACTTCCAGATTATCTAAAATATTTAATTCAAAGCTACCATGTTGGGGCCATCGTAAGACACCATCTTTTCTAGTATAGCGGACCCACACTTCATTAGTAATAGGACCCACTCCGTGTTTCGAATAGAGCTCATAAGTCGGAGTTCCAACCGGAGGTATCGGACACGAATCCTCCAATCGGGAATCCCTGTTGCAACCACAACTAAACCATTTCCTAATTTTGCTAAGACCAGGCATCTTATAGCTCACTAATCTAGCTTCAAACTTCAAGGGGTTATCACTTATCGATACACTCGTAAATATACGAGCCCCTCAGCTTCGGTTGCTGCAGTACCCGAATCAAACCAAACCAAGAACCAAAGAAAGTCGTGGGAGCGACCCACTTATACTTAACCAAAGTATCTGTCACGCCACCAGAAGACCGTCTATCGTCTCGCTCTACAAAGGATCAATCAAGGGTCCAAGACAGGGCGACAGTCAGGGCAGCAGTCCTTCGTAGCCGTCGGAAAGCAGGAGGCCTCGCAGCAAAGACTTTCGGTCCACGGCGACATGCAGGGGTCGATGAAGTGGCGGCCTTCCTCCAGAATTTCCTTACGTGGCTCCTCGCGATCCTCGGGCTTGGACCGGTACCACTGAAGTCGCCCCATGTTGGGCGCCAACTGAAGAACCGGGTTTTCTTAGAACCCAGCGGTGCCAGGGACACACCCGAAGTCTTCGGATTCACCTGTCTTAGACTACAGAGACACGGAATACTTCTGGTTGGCGTCAGAGATAAATGTATTAGCTGCAGCTAGTAACAGTAATCCCAGTAATACAACACGGTGTACAACTCAAGAAACTGTTCAACTTTTGTAGAGCAAGACATCTCTTTTTATCCATAATATCAGCTCATTACAAATGCACACCCACTGCGACAAATTCTGACCAATAGAATACATTTCACATACATTATTACATTCCAAAAAGCTCACTTTACATCGTACCAACCCACAAATTAATTATTAGGAATGTCCCAAATTCGATTACCACAAGCCGGATAAACCCATAATTGAAAGCACTACCCATGTAATGAAAAGTCGTAAAGGAAAGAAACAATTCAGATGTTGAGTAGGATAAGATATGTGCAAGAACACTAACAACTAACGATATCCTGAACATTGATTGGGAGCTCAGACAACGATCAACTAGAGAAAACTGGCTTCGTAAAGGGTCAGTTTCAGGTGACGGGGTCAGCACCTTTGCAGCTCACTCAGAAATCGAAAAGGGCCTGTTAAATGCGTACATGAACAACGAGGCCCATGCAACTTCGTTCGTTCGTTTACTACCTAGGCCTACGTGAGGGCAACACAAAATGGCGTCCTCAAACAACGCAACCAAAATGGAGTCCGGTCCCGTAAACCACGGAACCTCAGTGTGAGCACATATACCATCAAAGAAGTATTCCATAGTCATAACGAACAGCTACCAGGGCATGGTGTGATGGCAGGGTATGTCTTATAACAAAGAAAATGACAAAAGTGAAAGAGGGTGACAGGTATCTGCTGGAGAGAGCAACATGTACTTCCCTGGCAGGGGTATGCACGGGTGAGAAGACCGAAAAAGGGGGCAGCTAGGTAAAGGCAGGGCCAAGCCTGCAAAGATTCTTTTGTACCAAGCTCCATCAGCGGCCCTGAACGTTTGAAGACCCTGGTTCAGTCAACCAAGATTTTGGAAATTGTTACCATGCTTGTTCTTTGTATAACTAAGTTGAACGTAGGTATGCACAAGACTATGGGCCCGATGTAGGTAATCCCAGATTACCGATTCTTAAATACCGAATCATACCGATTCAGTATTTAAGAACAGGCAAATGGGATGTAGGTAATTTTCTGAAAAAATTACCAAATCGGTAAGTTTCGGTAATTACCGAATCGGTAAATACCGATTCGGTAATTACTATTCATTCCTATGGGCCTGGAGGCCCATAGGAATGAATGCCAATTACCGAATCGGTATTTATCGATTCGGTAAAATGGGGAAACATTGAAGGGTGGCAGGGTGTCACTTTGACACCCTGTTGCACCCCTCAATTGTGTATGGGTGCACATGTTGTAGACATACATGCCCTAAGGACATGTATGTCTGCAACATGGCACTGTTGGAAAAGCAAAAAAAATGCTTTTTCCAAGGTTTTCATTATTTACCACCAACTTGGAGTTGGTGGTAAATAACGAATCCTAAAAGGGGAAAAGCACTCATTTGAGTGCTCCCTACATAGCAAAATCGGTAATTTACCGATTCGGTATTTTAAGGAATCGGTAATTTGCCGATTCCTTAAAATACCGATTTGGTAAATTACCGAATCAGTAAAATACCCACCTACATCTCATTTTCCAAATACCGGTCGGTAACGGCCGAAATTACCGAATTTCGGCCGTTACCAACCGGTATTTGCCTACCCACATCTGGCCCTCAGTCCCTAAGCAGTGGCACATGACAAAATATATTTAGCCTGGGGAAATCAATCACCATCTAGTTCCGCTTAGTATAATCGTTTAGGGCTCTTTATGGAAAACCAGCTAAATGTGCTCTGCTAACATAACCATGGTAGCCATGAGCTGCTAAGTATTTTGGCTGTTTTGTGGTGAAGCTTAACATCTAGGACATACGTTGATTCTGTAGCAATGACTCTAGCTCACATAAAAAGAGCTGGAGACATGCAAGGGGCAAGACACAGGAGCTCATCTTGAAAAGTAATTAATGCGAAACATAGTTATGCTTTTTTGTCAACAATGGGTTATTATGGTAATCTTTATACTGTTGAAAATAAGAGTTTGATCTGTTGTAGGTCGGGATTTTAGATCTATCTCCACTATTAGAAATGTCTTTCTGTGCTGTTGATTGTTGTCTGATAGCTGCTTCTAACTTTTTTGTAGGATTTTGATGAGGCCACTAACCAAGTGCCTAACGTGTCGAAAGTAGCTGTGGCGCTGCAACCGATGGGGTTAACTAGAACAATGGTGAAGAAACTGAGGTAAGTGAAGAAAATGCATTATTTCCGTTTAAAGAAGAATCCCAGAATGGTACTTTGCCTCACCACTTATTTGTCTAATTCTGTCTTTAAGTTTGCTGAATGAAATGTATGAGGAAATGCCTTAACACCGTCTGATAAGTGTTCTGAACCAGCAAAATGAATTGATATCATGAATTGAGATGATCATTTTGTAAACGCAAGAAAAGACTTATTGTCAGTGCTTTTCCCTGGGCTCCGTTACTTTTTTTTTTTTTTAGCGATCCTGGGTGAGCGCGCACATCAGCTGAGAGGTATGTCCAAAAGGCAATTCTAGAAACTGTAACGTATGTAATTCATACATGCACAGCGGATGTCTCTGCAGTTTGATCAAAATGTATTTAAATGTTTTTCAGAAAAAGGTGGCAAAGATGCACTACAATAGCCAACACTGTTTTGTTTTCTCTCTGTAACGTTTGGATCCCTCTCGTTTCACGCCTTCTATAAACAAACAATAACCCAGCAATAGCGGCTCCTCCGCTATGGCGGAGGAGCATCGCCCCACTGCTGGAACCAGCAAACACATGTAAAATAAAATGAATATATTTTACTCCGGAGCTGCCACCGAGTCTTAAGGGCGGGTTTTCTGGAAGCAGGAGGAGTGGTGCGCATGTAGGTTTGGCCGGCCGTCCACAGCGCACTTGGATATTGCTTGGAGATATCCGCAGGGCTCAGGAGCACGGGCTTTCAGTCCCTGCTGGAGTGTGGAACCTGCCCGGTCCACCCAATCCCTACACTTCTCTCATGCTGGGTAATACCAGCATGAGAGTAGCATCTGGATTTGCGCAGGGCACACTGGGAGCCTGTGCGAGAATCGTCACATTGGCAGGTGAAGCTGAAGCGGCAGAGGTGGCTGACCTCAGGATTCAGGTACGTTTCTAATTATTCTTTATTCACTGCCTGTACTACACACACAGTAACACACACTTTTACTCACTTTAGATACTATACTCTTTATGTTATCACCTTTTACTCGTTCTTTCTTTTTATATATTCAACCTTACAAGTAGTTTGGATGCTACAGCTGGGGCAGGAGTATTTCTAAATGTTGCATAGGTACATGCAAGGCCTGTCTCCAAACACACTCTTATAACATGCACCAATATGTCACTAGCTAACAATGTCGCAAACGAACTATAAGGGATTTGTATAACTTTGTTGGACCACAGCAGTTTTTTAGTATTTTGTTTTGATGAGCAAACTCAAACTGTTATATTTTTAACATAAATATGCTCAGTCTCTTCTTGTTTCAATTATATTCAATTATTGACTGTGAATGCTTAGACACTTTTCCTAATGCTATGACGTTGTGTTGTTATGTCTGCACAATTATATTTCCTTTATCACAGTTGATAACATACAGGAGGAGTGCGTTTGTTTTACTGAGTATCCGACATTTAACCAGATCATCAGAATGTATGGTTCTGGATGTCTTATTACTCTGTATATGTTTCATCTCAGCTACAGTGAGACAACAGCCCCTTTGTGACCAACATCACTAATGACACCAGGGGACATTATGGTAGTAGCAATTTGGGCTTCTAACATCTGTTGATCAGGTTAGTATATGAAAATCTTACATCTACTACAATATCCCATAATTTACCCTCAGTATCTATTATAGGTTGTTTCAGGTGTATGCTTATTTATTTATATCTTGCATGTAAAGCTTTCTGTATTAACATCTTTTGCAACAAATAGTAACACTGTGATCCTTTGATTTGTAACTCTTTAACTCAGATTTGACATTTATCTTTTCTCTGACTTCTTGACCAGGGGCTACCTTACCCACCTTTTTAAACACACGTATTCAGCAGCTAATATCAAGGGTTCCATCCACAAATCAAGCACTGTGACTATAGCAGGTAAATTTTCATTGCAAACATGTAGTAATTCGATGCATGGATTGGCATTTACTTTTATGTGTCTTAGTACACTTTCATGTCCCTATGTTAAAGTGTGACTTATTTCTGAACTCTATCATGAAACAAATCTGCTGAAGCATCGAGCATAAACAATATTTTATGTATTTCACCTTTAGTGCTGAGAACACTGAGGCTGGCGTTGGTTTTGTACAATATAAAAGCAGAGGAATGTGAGTAATGCCAGTAGAAAATCCAATCTTCCTTCAAGCATCCATGCCGACTGATACCGCTGTAGAAGAAGAGGAGCAGAGAGTGATGGATGAGGAGGATATTTTGGTTCCTCATGGAAATCATAAGCCAAGACCACCTCAACCCTGTCCAGCAAATTTCTTCATGGTTTCTCCTGAGGCTTGCTTGTCTCCAGCCACCAGCTAAGTAGCTACGGATGCTTGCCCTGTCTAGGCAAGCCTTATTTCCACACAGTCTAGTTGACTACCCTACACACTCCTTCCATGCAGGTGCATCTCTTGTCTTCTGAGGGATAAAGCACTTCTTGTGAGGTGAAGCTGTCAACCTTCAACAATCTTAACTCCACAACCTTCTAAATGGGTAGCCTCCCCTTGATGAACGATGTCCAGTAGCCAAACAAGTAGGGCTAGGGGATTAGCATTGCCAAATCCTGTCCACTTTGAATGTCATTTTTTTCAACAGAAGTCCGCTCTGTGGGGGGAGGGAGGGTATTGATGGCATGGAGGGTGAATCTGCATGAAATTGCAGACCGTTTTAAAGGACTTCCTCAGATATAAGTCCCTTGACTTGGATAAAGTTGTGAAGTATTACCATAACATGACAAAGATGGATCATGAATATGTCTGTTTTTTTAGGGAGGAGAGTGTAAGACAGTATAATTTCATCATGAAGAGGATTGTGGCAACATGCAAGTGCATACACAGGATTCATATACGTGATTCAGTCAAGACAACACAACCTTTGAGGTCCGTACCACTCTCAAACCCTGATGTGAATCACCATGCAACACTCACAAACCCACCACCTCTACATCAACCACCACAAACGTAGCCACCACTTAATGTACCAGCACAAGTACCACCACCATACCCAGAACCACAATACGTATTGTGTAGCCAGCCAGAGATGTGAAAAATCCTCCCTCCATCATCCTCCCCCCACAACCCAAGATATTAGAGACATTCCACAGCTCACTTAACTACTTCACTCATTCAAAAACATATTTAAACTCGTGTATGTCTGCACTATTCACAAATACAGATTTGTAAATATCTAATCTGAGAGCACATTTGAAAATAAAACTTTATAATATCTAGCCTTAAGTCAAGTAAGTTTTAATGTCTGTGCCATGTAAAGTGTTTATGGTGGTAATAGGTATAAATGATTTTTGATGACGATATCTAGATACCTATAAACTTCACAGTAATGTTAGACAATTGGCTAATATAACATTCACAACCATTTAGTCCAGAAAGATCAACAATGCAACAAAAACATGTATTTTAAAATGTATGAATAGGAAAAGCAAAACTTCTTTCTTTTTAAATGTGAAAAAATATTGTAGACAGACATTGGAATTGGGCAAAATAAATAAAAAATAGTACCTTCATTCAGAGTGATAAGTTACATATGAAGGAGGGTGGGAAAATTATAAAAAATACGTCAGAAACATCAGGAAAAAAGTTTCTATTTAAAATCTGGTATACAATTAGACATCATATAAAAATGAAAAACCAACCAAAGAAGTCCAAACACATAGTGAAACAATCCCAAAAGAAACTCATATGTTGATACTGTAGCGTCCTCCCCAGCATGTGAGCAGGTGATAGACCACGCCACACACGGAGGTCTGGTTTGCACATCTTTATTCTTCAGCATGCAACTGTTAACGCAACGCACTGCATCACAAACTTTATTAACCACACTCACAAGGTTATGTAATACGTGTAAGGAGTCTGCCGAGGACCACTAGAGGGCTTATACCACAGATACAGGTCACAACATCTCTCCCTTTTTTAAATAAAAAGTATGAACAAAATATATACAGATATATACATTATAAATCCTCAATGAGTCGTTGAGGTGTTTGCACCAGTTTGCCATACCTAGTGGCACGAGATAGAGGAAGGGGCACCTTCATCTGGCATCTCTGGATGCTTGAGTTGGGCTTGCCTCACTCATAAGGTATGGAGCTGACGAATATCAAGGCAAAGACTTAAAGTTTGATTAGTCTCTGGTTATGGATTTTCCAGGTTGTTGGGCCATTACCATACGTCCTTTAGTCGCCACAACTCTTGTTGTTCAGCATCAAATGGAGCGTCAGTCTTGAGTGTCCGCTTTTGCTTGACAAGAACAATGTCTCCCCTCTGAAAGTTCATGTTTCTAGCGCATCAGCGCTTATCGGCATAGGCCTTCATTTTGCATTTGCGAGAGGTGTCGATGATTTGAATCTCGTCAGGGTCTATTGACCGACTGGTGGTCCATTGTGGTATCTTCATTCCAAGAACTCTCCCGAACAGCAAGGTGGCTGGACTTTCTCATGTCATGGAATGATTCCGCCCATTCGTAAGAATGTAGCAGAAATATTGCACGTAGACCCCCTTCTAGCAGCAACATAAATATTGTTAGCACATTACTTTAACGTGAAATCTAGGCATTTCGTGTAACTTTCTTGACTTAAGCTTTTTGCAGTTGACTTGTGCATGGCAAATGTTTCACTGATCAATGTAGCGTCTTGAACTTAGTATGAAATTGCTGACAATTCTATCAAGGGGGTCTCGAACTTTTTAATTATTAAGAGCTACTTATGATCAATGGAAATAATCACAAACTATTAAAATTTTTAGTGTTGTTAATAGTGAGTACATCAGTCAAGAATAAATTGGTGTTCAACATGTGCAAGATTAGCAGCAGTGATCACCTCAGTGCAGGGTTGCTAGCAGTAATGTAAAAACGGCCTAGTCAATTTGAAGTGCCTGTAAATGGAAAATACATTACCGCCATAGCTGTAATGCCACTGGCACCAAGGTAATACTATTAATAAATAGTCTCAAATGTTGTATGATTCATCTGTCAAATATTAGATTTAAGTACATTTTGGAAATTAGGAGTTCTTAAAATACACACATTTTCGTCTCGAAAACACTTTTTTCTATTTTTATATACATATATTAATTCAACCAAGCAAAATCTTCTATTTTCGTAGGCCAGGCTGCATGCAGGAGAGCTACTCCCAAGTAGCTGGAGAGCTACTAGTAACTCACGAGCTACTGGTTGGAGAAGGCTGGTTACATTTTTTTCCGGGAATGTTTTAATATACTCACAGATGAACAGATGTGATAGTGAGCGATTCTAGAATGTTTGGATGGTAAAATGGAATAGGGGAAGACAGTCTTTTTTAGAATCTGTGTTATAGAGACTTGCTTCCGTGTCTTTTCTGTAACACTTTCAGTCCCAATCATAGTAGTTAATTTTAATTTCTGTGAATCCTGCTGCCTCCATTAGCTGCAATGGGTAAACTTTTTGTATACGTTGTACAGATTTAAGGGATATTCTTATCAAACAAAAAGATGGCATCTGGAAACAAAAAGTAAAGCCAGAGTTGAGAAAATACAAGTTGGCTTCAGGCTAGAAATTCATAGATATGCAAACACAATGCGGTTTCTGTAAACGAGGCACTATATTTGTAAAAATAAGAGTTTGCATCTGTCTATAACACTTCACATCAGTAATGCAAATATAAGATCAGGTGCAAAAACAAAGCTAGACATCAAAATCATGCTGACTCCGGGTGGCACCCTGAAGCAATGCTTCACATTCGTCATGCTAGAATCACTGTTTACCACAGGAGTCATGATGGTTGCACCAAACGGATTCTGGAAACAACCAGAGACATCTCACCTGTGGAGAACATTTCTCTGCCCACTTCTGACCCAGAGTGATTGCTCAGATCAGTCTTTCCACCATAGAGAAGTGATGCAGTTCTTGCAAGGATCATTTTTGGGGATTGAGGTTGGAAAGCCAGGCGATCATGTCGGTGGTGAAAATAAAATTTGGTGGCTGCCTGGCCCTTGCGGAAACAGCAGCTGTAGCAGCGAGAGGCAGGTTCCTGTCCCTCTGCAGAGGGGAGCATTGAAGGGCGATGCGGCCTACCTGTCCCATCTGATGTGTTTATAGGAGAGTATTCCACCGGTCCCTGTGTGCCGCAGTCAATTCTCAGCAAGCCCCGGCACGAAGCCCACAGTCAACTCTATTAGGCCGCCTCTCTGCAAACCCAATCACATTAAAGGCATTTTTATCCATAAAAAATGAAAACGTGGTATTGATTTAAAGTTCTCCGGAGCAGCTCGCTCCTTTCAGGGCTCTGACCCCTGTTCAGATTCATCATCCAAGCGAGGGAATGTGCCGAGCTAAGAGATGCAGGTCTGGGAATCAGAGAGGGAGCGCCGAGATCCTCTGGAGCTGCTGTGTACACTTGCAGGACAGAAGGATGCAAACCCTGCAGGTTAAACTGGCCTGGTGTCCTGCTGCAAGAGTCTCCAGGAAGCAGCATAAGCCACACGGTTTCCAAGGGCCGTGGGGTGCTTGAGGGGGCAGACTGAGCAGCCACTGGATTGTGTGTGAGACACAGAGGGCATACATGCCAACACTGTAAACCTGGTAAGAGGGAGATGGTGAAAAAAATCAGGGGAATTGATTTTCTACATTGACTTACATTGAAGTGGAGACAATTTAAGGTGGGAGACACTTAAAATAATGCTATTTCGGGCTTTGAATATCGACTTTCCTGTCTGAATCGAGACTGTTGGCATGTAGGAGAGGTGAATATCTCACAGAGAGGCTCAGGGCTAAAGAGGTGAGAGTGAGACATAGGGTTGTCACATCTTTTCCGTTATCACCATAGCTTCTAGGGAGTGCCTGGAAGGGATCCTGCATGTGCTCCCTGATGCCTTACTTGCTGACTATCCTGTTATTGCAATGCTTAGACTGGTCACCGTAAGTTCATTGTCTCTCCAGTGGTGGCTGTGGCCGTGAGAGAAAAATAGGAATGAAGAATACTTTTTTGACGAAATACCGTTACGAAGAAACGGTATGAAGAAGCCTCATAAAGAACATTTCAATTAACATTAGATGGAGTGTAAAAGTAAAACTTGTATGTCTCTTTCCTTTTTTAAGCAAACTTATTTTAAAAAACACCCTTATGTTCACATCTTTATTTAAGCTTCTTCACAAAAGAATACTACACTCTCAGCTGAGGGTGACCTCCACGCCACACAGGAGAGGTTGGGTCCCGGATAGGAGTGTGCTTGGTTTAGGACTATTTTCAAGCTCCCGCACCTGACTCTGAACCACTTTTCCTTAAGATTATTTGAATGTCTCCTGCAGGATAGAGCCATACATGCTCTACATGCATAGTAGACAGTTCTGGAAGGATCTACTACCAACAGCAGCACACAGATGTACACCAGATCACTGTAAATGTAGATGGAGAGAATAGTGAAAGAAAAACAGCCATAAATCTGATAGAAAGTGCAAACCGACCCCCACATAGAATGTTACTGACAGCAAGAGAAGCAAGTTGAGATCTACAATGAAGGAATAATGTGGTTAAATTTGAGGGATTATAATAGTTTGCTGAATATTAGTGAGTAAAGAAATACAATTGCCTTCAGTGGCGGCTGGTGACATTTGAAAGTAGTGAGGTGTAAAAGTTGGGTGTAAGTGTAATGTCACCCTGACACACTACTAAACTATTCCCTGGGGCACTATTAACTAAAAGATAACCAGTTCTGCAGGACATGTTTTGCATATTCCACAAAACACTATTAGCAAGTTTTCTCAGACACTATCACCCAGTTTCTTGAGAGACTTTTAACCAACGGTAATGGAGAAATTTAGGAACCTGGTACGGTACGTTTTTGTTTATTCACTTGCTATTTTGGCTTTGATGTTCAGCTTTTGTGCCCTCAAACGCCGCTATCAGCTGCGAAAGCACAGCAAACATCTGAGGGTTATTTCTCTAATCTGTTATTATTTATGGATTGAAAAAAAGGCACATGTAAACTGTGATTCGTCACGTAAACCAACAGGAAACAAATCACTTTAGGCTTTATAAAGGTCCCTTTCGTTTCCATGTGCAGATTGTAATAAAGCATGACACATACAACAAGCATTGAAAATGCAATAGGTCTCGCAATAGAATAGTTAGAAATTTTTCGTTTTGCAAATGGAAGAGTGGTGTTGCGTGGATGAGTGGCGTTGCGTGGATGAGTGGTGTTGCGTGGATGAGTGGCGTGTGTGAGTGGCGTGTGTGAGTGGCGTTGTGTGTGTGAGTGGCGTTGCGTGTGTGAGTGGCGTTGCGTGTGTGAGTGGCGTTGCGTGTGTGAGTGGCGTTGCGCGTGTGAGTGGCGTTGCGCGTGTGAGTGGCGTTGCGCATGTGAGTGGCGTTGCGCGTGTGAGTGGCGTTGCGCGTGTGAGTGGCGTTGCGCGTGTGAGTGGCGTTGCGCGTGTGAGTGGCGTTGCGCGTGTGAGTGGCGTTGCGCGTGTGAGTGGCGTTGCGCGTGTGAGTGGCGTAGCGTGTGTGAGTGGCGTAGCGTGGATGAGTAGAGTAAAGACCGACGCCAATAAACTGAGGAAGATACTGGCAGGCATATCAGCACAGGGGCAGAGAGTGACCGTCAGTCAGCGGTGGACCACAAACAGAAAGCAACAGGAACCGAGTGCCTGACAAATACACACCGATAGCTGCAGCGAAGTGGAAGCAGTGGAAACTGACAGCTGCTTAGATAACCCCCACGAGGCTGAAAGGCACAGGGGCGCAGGCGGGCAGAGGCCAATCGACGGAGAGAGAAAAAAGATAGACGAAAAAAAAAAACAAGCAGTAAAGGTTTGCGGATAGGTGCGAACCTAATACGTCAGAGAGAGAAGGAGAAAGGCAGAGCTGGTACTAGAAAGGAAAAAAAATAGTCAGAAAGAAAGATAGAGGCTGGGGAAGACAAATGGAAAGAGAGATGCGATGTCAGAGAGGTTGGGGCTCAGATTTGCATGCAGCCCCTGGAGAAGCCCGCTTGTGGGGACTGGGAGGAAGGGTGATGAGACGCAGGCCCTGCAGTGAATAATTATGGGAGGAGAGATGCTGGCCTGAGGCAGAGCGCACGCTGGGGGAAGGAGGCTGGGCTGCCTTTGATGTGGTAGAGGGAGGGGGTGGGCTGCCTGGTTAGTGCGTGTGTCAGATGGAGAGTGAGAGCAATGAAGTTTGAAAGGGATGGTATCACTGAGTTCTGTAAGCACGACAAACATGCACACCCACATCCGACATGAGTTGCTTTCCATATCATTAACTTGACATGAGCTGTAGACGCAATAGCAAGAACGTCAATGTTATGACTGTTAATATTGTAGCTATTATACATTCATACTTCCGTTCTAAATTGCTATACATTTCTGCCTGATGGTGGGAGCTGGTAGCACGCGCAAGCCAAGCGGCGGCTTTCAGGTTTCATCCTTGTTAAAAAAAATTGCCTTGCCTGGGGCTATTTGTCAGGGAAGCCTCTGCAAGAGCATCGCCTGCATTACTGATGCACACATATACAAGTGTGCCATGGAGGCCCGAGGCTAAGTGATCTGGCTGTCGGGATTTGCCGGGATGCCAGTCCAGTCTATGAAGCGTTTCCAGGAACCACGAGAGAGGAGGGAGATTCTGGAAGCTGAGGGCAAGCAGCAGAGAGCAGTCACCAGGAAGAGGCGTGAGGTGGGCCGAGGGGAGCATGGAGTGGAGGGGGTGAGAATACTGGGTAAGTTGAGGGTGAGAGAGGAGGAGCATGGGTCAACGGAGAGGAGTGAATGCGGGAGTCGGCTTGATAGAGGGCAGAAGGGGACTAAGGGGACTGAAGAGGATGAGAGGAAAACATGGGCAGAATGCAGGAACAAGCTGCGAACAAAGCATCCGAAAGCAGCCTAAAGGGGAGAAAGGAGGGGTGAGTGTAAGACGAGGTCACACGGCGGGCAGGGGAGGGGGCGGCACGGCGGGCAGGGGAGGGGGCGGAGCGGGGAGAGCGAGAGCGGCATGTGGGTGTGAAGAAGCCGGGCGTGAAGAAGCCGGGCCTTTGAAGTGAAGCTAAGCTTCACTTCAAAGGTGTCGGAGGAATGCGGGCGGCTGTGCACGCGCTTTTAAGCTCAATGCACATGCGCATTGAGCTTAAAAGTCACGGGCACTGCAAGGAATCGCCACGATTCCTTGCTTGTTAGTTAAAGCGTGGTTAGGCCGCAATAGGCTCGCAAGCTCGATGCGCATGCGCATCGACAGGCGAGACCTAAAAATAAGTAATTAAGAAGTGAAATCACAATAAGTTAGGTTGAATGGGGCCTGTGCCCTGTGCCCTTTACTGCTCTGAGTGCCCTCTGAGCTCAGACTGCCTGTATTGCAGGACACTTCACTTAAAGCTGACCTGATCACTCTCGCCTATGAAACTGTACTCTTAAAACAATAACATTGTACGCGGCAGTAGGGAGGTTTACTTTCTATTTATGAAGTAACAATCATTCGGAAATCACACTACTCCCCTCACACAATGTTCCTCCCAGACAGAAAGTGAACCTGGCCTGGTTAGAGCGGATGACTTCGTGGCCGAGTCATGCTTATGTGAAGTAGTGGGAAGGGGAAGCCCTGCTCCCAGGCCCAGCTCTCAGAGTCATGGTTGTCCAGTGCTGTTCCTCGAGGACTCCAGCAATGACAGTTTTTAGGTCGAGCCTGTCCCATTCCGCAGGAATGGATAGGATCGAATTCATGTCGGCAAAATCCTCTTCAAACTAAGGGGTTTCAGCCCGGCGTTTTCTTGCAGTTCACGTGAACATGCACGAGCATTCACGGCCAGGGCTTCTCCTCCCCTAGCAGCACTCCTCCCACACCAGCAACTCCCCCCTCCCACACCAGCACCTCCCCTCTCTCTCCCCGCAAACACAGCCTTGCCGTAGCAGCACTCCTCCCACACCAGCACCTCCCACACCAGCACCTCCCCTCTCTCTCCCCGCAAACACAGCCTTCCTTTCATTTCTCCTCCCCCTCCCTAGCCAGCTTCCCCCAGGCCGTGTTCCCTCAGATATGCTATTGCATATCGTTTGCTACCTCTTGTATTTTGTTGCTCTTGATACTTGCACAACTGTCACTATTGTCTCATGTAACGTAACGTTTGCTTTTGTAACATGCTCACTTGTAATTTTGGCTTCATGTATCTAAAAACGCCTCCCTCGCGCTCCTTTCTCCCTCTCTCCCGCTGCCTAGTCCTCCCACCCCCTCCCTCTCCAGCGCGCGCTCCACTCGCATCTGCCTGCTGCTCCCCCGCCCACCCCCCCACTCCCCCAACCAGCAATGCCGAGAAGCTTGTTTCCTCTAAGAACATATCGTTTGCTACCTCTTGTATTTTGTTGTTCTTGATACTTGCACAACTGTCACTATTGTCTCATGTAACGTAACGTTTGCTTTTGTAACATGCTCACTTGTAATTTTGGCTTCATCTATCTAACAAGCATTGGCATTGCCAATAGGTCTCGCTTGTGGGACCTTATAAGTATTTAGTTTTGCAGCACAATATCCGATTATGCAACTCGGATATTGTGCTGCAAAACTAAATACTTATAAGGTCCCACAAGCGAGACCTATTGGCTATGCCAATGCTTGTTGACAATAACCACCGTCTGTTCTAAACAATCAACCATCTATAGATGAATTCTATATCATGTGCCCTCCGTGGAAATCCTGAAGACGAGGTGTGACCCGTGCCCTCGCAGACCAGCCCAAGAAAGATGCCCAATGGTTTGTCTGCGTCACAGAGGCTTTTATAAATCTCTCTGGATGAGTGACATTGGGGCACTGCACCCCTGATCCTCGATCACATTAGCGAGTCACACATTATCCTGATCGTTGAAGTAAAACCAAATATATGTTTTCATATTTCTTTGTGATTATGTTATATTGTTGTTCCTGTAAAATAGGCCCCATACCTTTTAAGTACAGATTTTTATAAGGGCATGGCATCACGTCACTGCTTGTGGCGTCATTTGTGAATTGCATATGATAATTATTCTCCGCAATGGGCCCTGATGCAATACAAAAGAAATTACAAGTGGCCTTTTCTTCTGCGTTGGCATTGGGCACATGGGTCATTGAGGAAAGCTGTCAATAGTCCGGGAGGGAGCGGGGGATTTAAACTTTCGCTCACTTTTGCTCTGAGTGATGCCTTAATGAACTCTGTTACGTAGACACACACTTCCTCCCCTGCACGGCATTCGCCGACCCCCTGTTGATGCCACAAGAGCGCGCCTTTTGTCGCAGGACTGTCCCCCCTGGCAGAGAGCAGGCCCGCCCTGCCTCTGCCACTGGCACCCAGAGTGACACCACGCGTAACAACCTTTTCTTTTTTTATTCCTTTAGCTTCTTGTGTCTTGCAAACTAGCCCCGACTTGTGATACATATCGGCTGTGCTAAAGAAGATCCTCACAAATAATCAAGAAGCAGGAAGACTCTTACTACATTGATTTGCTATAAAAATGAATGGCAAGCCCCAATTCAGCTCTCCGTAACTTAACTTGATATTTAAAAGTAAACCAACCTGCTGCTACCCGCTTGTTTGAAACCACGGCTGCAGTGCAGGCGCCTTTCTTTTTTCAGCAACTGACTGTGTCCCTGGAATAGGAGGAGCTGCCAAACGGCCAAACTAATGCATAGCCACTCCCCTAAGGTCGCCTGCACTGTGCGCCCGCCCTGCCCCTTCCCATTATCCAGAACGGTGCTCCACTGTCCGCGCCCTGGGCCAATTTCTTAGCGCCCCATTTTAAAACCATGCTCTGCCGCTTTATGCAGCCACTCCCACAAGAATGTCACCCGCCTCCTAGCTTGTGCCTCAAGGGCAAGGAATAATCCTCGCCCTGCTTTACACATGCGCAGGGCCAGGAAGACTCTTCCAGACGAGCACAAAAAAGGATTTCCTTTGTCATTTTACATAGTTTCAGTTCACAGAGGAGCACCAAGTGAGTACTTCTTTTAAAACTGCTCGAGTCCAGTGCCACATGGTGTTCATTCTCTCCCCCCACCTTTATTTTTCCCTGATGCTGGTAGGTAGGGCAACGCACCCTACGCCCCTTAATACCAGCCGCCACTGATTATATGTTTGTATATTTCCTCATTACTGACCTAAGGCTCAATAACTGTATATAATACAATATATATAATACAATGATCTGTCACCCTCTGGGATCCTTATATTTTGTCTACTGGGCGCCTATGTTATCTTATACTATTTACCTCTTTTGTAAGTAATGATGAATAACAAATGCGTGTATACTACCTCATTTCATATGTCTTTATAACTATATACTGTAAAGCGCTCTGATACCCTCGTGGGTCACGTTCGCGCTATATAAAACCGTATAAATAAATAAATAAAATGTTGTTAAATTTAAATGTATTTTTTCTTAGCTACAGCAAATGTGAACACTAAACAGCATACATACTCAATAGAATATTGTCCAGTTCAGCTAATTACACGTGTTACCTTTAAAATTAGAACATACAGTACACATACAAATCAATACAGAATAACTTATAAATGACAAAGTGTATGGAAATCCAGCATGAAATACTGCATTAATTTGGAGCACCGTGTAATGAGAAAGGCCATGAAAAATAAATGTTGCTTACATTTATGAAAGTATGTACTTAAAATTGCCAAAAAATCCTAATGGAAAAGGTATATTATTCTTACATCCATTCACTATAGATATTAAGGCAAATATATCTGAGGGCTGTGAGGAGGATATTCAGTATGGGGTAGAGGATCAGAATACTTCCATCACTGATTTTTCTCCACCAACGGACATTGCAAGTCCTGCTACAGTGTGTGAAGATTAGTGCCTCCCAGAAGACAAACAGCAAGACCTTCTTCACATGTACATCTACCCATACAACGTAGAACAAATCTCTACATACAAGAGCATGGCCTGCTGTAAAACAGTATGTGACAGGTGCTACACCCTCAGAGGAATTTGTTCAGGTAAAAAACTCCAAAATAAGCAATTGGATGCTATATGATTGGCAGAAACGGATGAAGGATTGTTTCTCTTTATTTAAAGCATTGATAATTTAAACTGATTCCATTTAATCATTATGTGGGGCAATTGACATGAAGGTTCAGCATCAGAAAAAAAGCAATATTGCCATAGAGTTGTGAGAACGCGAAATTAGGGTAAAACTGTACAGAAGATCTATACATATTCAACAGGAAATGGCACACTGTAGGAAGGATGTAGCTCAAGCCTTGGGGCAGGTTACAGCACCACTTGAATTGCTGCAAACTGTGCCATGATCAAGCATTCCTGCTTTTGAAATTGAGGTTTCTAGACACAATAGTTTGTTTGTGTTTGATGTGATAAGATGTAGGCATAATCGTAGTCAGGCTGCTGAAAGAGAAGGGGACATGACGGAGACAATTACTGACAGATCAACCCCAAGCAAGTTAATAAAGACAGATTAAAAGATTAAAAGATGTTTTCGAAAAACAAAACATAAATCTTTGTTTTGATATTTCATGGTCAACAAAAATATCAGGCTTGAACATAATTGTCTGTATTTGTGTTGATTTTGTTTCTTCCACTTTCTTGTAAAAAACATGGAAAACTGAATTATTCATCTAAATTTGGTAGCATGCATGCTTGGGCTCATGAGTGTTTAATATTATAGATTATATAAAAGGCAGTACCCTAGCAAAAATTGTTGTGATGTATGTACAGCAATCTCTTCCATCTGCAGTCCTCATGGCTTCATGAAGTGATTTGTGTGGTGGTAGTTCTTCCTCATCAGGCTGTATTGAAAGACCCCTTCTGGTTACAATGTTGTGTAACACTGCACAAGCTGCTACAGTTTTGCATGCAACTACAGGAGAATATTGCGGAGCATAACCGCTTTTATGTTGGCAGCAAACTCTAGCCTTCAGAAGTACCAAAATAAGCTCTGCCCTAATTTGCCTGTTTGCAACATTGTATCTTCATTATTCAGGTATGGTGTCATGATCCAATTATGGTGAGCATATACACTGTCACCTACCACAAACATATTGTTACCGTTTAAATCAGTGCAAATATAGATTTAAACATAATTCTACATTAAAATCAATACCTAATAGGAAGTTCTCACCAAGGTCTCCTTTGGAAAGGAGGTTGAATAGGCCACAGAGCCTGAAAATGTATGAATCATGTGTAGAGTCTGAAAATGTTGCTACAAGGTATGTTATTAAACTGGGTACATTGCATGGGATGTGTATGTTTAAAGAGTGCTAGCTTTTTCTTATTTTTTGTACAAATATTCAGCGACACTTGATGGACAAATTAAAACATGGGTGCCGCACAAAGCCTATAAATTTAGAGAAATGAGCAATTCTAAAAAAATCTAATTTGTTTTCCTGCAAAAGTTGAGGATTGTTTGGAAATGTAATATGTATGTTTATGTGAAGCAGCATTGCATCAGGAAAGTTACCGAAAAAAAAGTGAAAACCTCCTGCTGTGTCTGCTATACCCTGATAGCTGTCTGACAGTGTTTGTCCCTAGACAACAGTGTGTCTTAATTCAGCAAGGGAATCCAAAATGACATTGCTGCTCAGCCTACACTTATCATAAATCTCCTCCTCGGTTTAAAGTCACTATGACTCAGAAAATGGGCTTAAGTATGTCGTCTTCTCTGGTGGTGTGGTGTATGAACCCTCATTTGCCTTGCCAGAACATGCACAAAAGCCATTGTGTAAACATTGTGTTTCTTCTCCTTTTATAGTTTGGAACTGATTACCACTTGCTCCTACTTGATTCTAATTTGTGAATGCAAAAACTGTTTTTTGTGACTATTTGCAAATTGCGATTAGTTAAGACATATTGGGGAATATGTATCAAAATCCGTTATTGCGATTCTCAAATAGCGATTTTTGGGGAATCGCTATTTGAGAATCGCAAAATGGGATGTATTTACAAATTCGCAAACATTTTGCGATTTCTTGTTATTCCTTAATTGTGATTAGCAAGTTGCGAAATCGCAATTAAGGAATACCTTCCCATTCATTCCTATGGGCCAGGAGGCACATAGGGATGAATGGGAAGTCATTCTCAATTTGAGATTCACAATTAGAGATTCGCAAATTGAGAATAATTTCAAGGGACACCCTGATGCACCCCTGAAATGAGCATGTGTGGCATGTATGTGCGCCGTATGGCACTTTGAAAAATGCCAAAAAGTGCATTTTCCAAAGAAATCGCAAATTACCACCAATTTGAAGTTGGTTGTAATTTGCGATTTCTTAAGGAGAAATCACACAACTTGAGTGCTTGTTACATGGCATTTAAGGAATCGTAATTTGCGATTCCTTAAATGCTTACGCAAAGTTAAAGAACTGCAAAATTAGCGATTCCTTAATAATGTGATGCGAAAATGGCTCATAGATCGCGTTTTGCGATTTTGTATTCGCAAACACTGTTTTTTGCCAATCACAGCATTTGCGAATACAAAATTGTTTGATACATATGCCCCATAATTTAGAAAACACAACTAGGAAATCGTGAAAAGGTAGTTGCTGTTGTCAGTAGCAAAAAATAGCTAGTCGGTAAGATTTGGTTTGCATTGCTATTTTTGCTAATGGAACAGAAAATCACTTTGATACATTTCATACTCATCTTTTTGTAGTCACAAACAATTTTGCAACCAATTTAGGAGTTGCAAAAGCATTGTACACCTGGCTCAGAGTCTGTAAGGGGGTTGGTTTGGGGAGGCACTTGACTTGCTGCTATGCCTGGCACTTTCTGCCCCCCTTTGAATTTGGATTTGAGGTTGGGCAAGGGATGCCTTGTTCAGTGCACCCCTAATTCTTGAAGTTCTTCTCACAACACTGTTCATTTAACTCTTTGATCAACATCACTGGCAGCACAGTAATCTCATCTATCTGTGTCACTGGATCAACATTTGTAGTGTACAGTTGTTGCCTTTATTAAACTTTATTGCTTGCAGACACTGTGTTCCTGAGGTCTGGTTCAAGATCCCACTCTTGTACAGATTGTGGTAGCATGCATGTTTGTGCTCCCCACTGGCCTGGGAACTGAGTACTGTAAGGCAATGTTAGGCATGAATCTGTAGCTTCCTTGACTCTTCAGTGTTAGATAAAATCAAACAGTGAAGGACAAAGCTCTATTGGAGGAGGTTATAAGGTCAAAAGTGGAAACAGAATAACAACAATTTCACAAATTGAATAGATATGATTTTTGTCAGAGTTTTAAACATTTTAATATATATGTGTGTGTGAGTATGTATATATATATATATATTCACTGAAAACACCATAGGTTTCACATCAGTTATAGTTAGCTGGAAATTTTACTCGCATAAAACCATTGAAATTCCCACGTTATAGTTAGTTGGACTCACTATAACTGGCGCGTGCAATGCACTGCTGATGACGTCACATATTACATCACTCATGACATGGTCAGTGACATCACTCATGACATCACTTATGACACCATCCAGTGAATGTGTCTTTCCGAGAAATAAATATGTGTTATATATGTATATGTAAAAGTTGATGGAAGAATAAATGTTTAAATAAGTGTTTAGATGTTAAAAAAATGTTTTTAAAAAAATTGATTGGTTAACTGGCTTATTAAGTGTATCTTAGGCAATACATATATTAGTGAGTAATGTTTAAATATAAGGATTAGTGTTTCACTTTCTGTATAAGTGGCTGCATGGGTTGGTGAGTAGCTACATGTGTCTGTCTATGGGTTATTAGATGTTTGTTTTAGTATCAGTATGAGTGTTTGTATGGTTTGGTGGGGGTATTACTTAGCACATAGATGCATGAATAACTGACTCTCTGTATGTGTTTTGAAGACAGCATATGTGCAGGACTGTATGGGTGGATGAG
Source organism: Lissotriton helveticus (assembly GCF_964261635.1). NCBI lineage: Eukaryota > Metazoa > Chordata > Amphibia > Caudata > Salamandridae > Lissotriton > Lissotriton helveticus. The sequence goes on from NC_136065.1 coordinate 295,362,143, forward strand.
TGTGTATATGTGTGTGTTAGTGAGTGAATGACTGTCTCACTAGTGTATTTATCAGTAACTACATATGTTTTAATCTAGTATATGTGAATATTGATGGATGTAAGTGAGTATATGTGAGAGTATGAGATTGTAAGAGTTCCTGTTTAAATAAGTATGTGTTTCTATAAGTGATTGTTTAAGAGAGTAAGTATGTGTAAGTTTCCTTAGAAGTAAGGTGGTTGTGTGTGTATAGCTGTATATGCAAATAAATGGATGTTCAATAGTTTATTTGCATGTGTGAGTATGTGTGTGAGTAACTTTTGGATGACTGTCGGTGTGTAACAGGATGTATAGGTGTATCACTACATATGATGAGTGAGTATATGTATGAGTGACTATGTAGAACTGTTTGTGAATAAGTGGATGTGTATATAGATGGTGGAATTACTGAATTGGTTGTTGTAACTGATATGGGTATCTCCATTTTTTTGAAAATTTTAGTTTCTATTTTTGAATATGTGTTTCAAGGGTTACATTACAGTGAAAGGAGGTCTGTCACTGTGTCACAAGGATGGTGTAATCAGTGATGTCATGAGTGATGTCACTGACCATGTCATGAGTGATGTAATATGTGACGTCATCAGCAGTGCATTGCACGCGCAGGTTATAGTGAGTCCCACTAACTATAACGTGGGAATTTCAATGGATTTATGCAAGTAAAATTTCCAGCTAACTATAACTGGTGTGAAACCTATGGTTTTTTCAGTGAATTTAATAGGTTTTTTAAATGCTAATTCCTAACTATAACTGGTGTGAAACCTATGGTTTTTTCAGTGAATTTCAATGGTTTTTTAATAGCAAATCTCTATAGGTATGAAAAGTAATATTTTTTATAACAAATTTTATATTGTATAATTATGTAATAGTATTTTTTTATTTTTATTTATTTATTTATTTTTTGCCCCGGAGCGCTCCCGGGGTGCGTACCGATGCGCTCACCGGTAAGCACAGTGCTTCGGCGTGCCCCGGGGCGCGTACCGGAGAGCGTCCCGTTAGCGCTATTCCTGCGAACGAAAACAACATCGTGACGTATCGCGTAGCCGCGTGATGCGTCATATGACGCACTACGTAAGCGCACCCGGAAGCACCCGAGCGCATACGATTGCGCAACGTAAGCGCCCCCGGGCGCGCCCCGGGGCGCGACTACGTGCACGCCCCCGGGCACGCACCGGGGCGCGTAGCGTAAGCGCGTCGGGTCATGTGACCTGAAAATAACACTTTTGATTGGTTCAGAACACTTTTGGTTTCCAAATGATGAGAAAGCCCAGGTCATGAGACCTCAAAATAACACTTTTGATTAGTTCACAACAGTTTTGTTTTCCAAATGATGAAAGACCCCACATTTTTTCCTCATTTTCACTTTGTTGTTTGAGTGAAGAAGACCTGCATTCATTCTGTGAGAAATGGCTTCACTAGTAGCAGCTGCAGGTGCATCTGCACCACCACCACCTCCACCACCACCACAAGGACCACCACAAGACCACATTGGTGGTCAAGAAGAAGAGGAGGACGAACAGGAGGAGGAGGAGAGGGACTTTCTGCCTGAGGACAATCCCCCATACAGACCCAAGGAACATTTTATTTGGAACTTTTACAAGATGCCAAGGGGTGCAAAAAAGGTGAATGCAGCTAAGGTGACTTGCCTCATCTGTGGCGAACAACTGTCAAGAGGGAACCCAAAGAAGGAGTATTCTTTTGGGAACACACTATGATTCGACATATGCAGAGGAAGCACCTGAACAATTATTCGGCAGCAGAGGTCAGGGAACTGACCAAGAACCCTCCCCATCCTTTTTCTTCAAGCGCCTCCAATCAACCCACTCCATCGGGTGCAGAGGCTAGGGAGATGGTCTCTAATGTACAAACCAGGTTTGCAAATTTTAAATTTGTTTGCAAATATTGCAACAAAACAATTTCATATGGTGAGCAAAGCATAACTTTACTCAATTGAGCTGCAGACAACCATCACTGCAGCAAGCAACTTTAATTTTTTTCTATTTTTTTTGCTCCAGTTGAGCTGTTTGCAATTCCCTGTGTTTTGTTTGACCCCAGAAAAACTACAAAAAAAATATAAAATTGTTCAGAAAAGCCAAAAAAAGTAAAAAAGTTAAAAAAAACAATAAAAAAAATATAAAACAACAATAAGAATAAAAAAACAGTTCTTTTCAGAACTACCTCCAATTTATATAAAAATGCTACATTTTAAAAAAACTCTGTCTTTCTTTTTTTCTCCAGGGTACGCGTACCGGTACGTGTACCGATACGTGTACCGGGGCGCGCACCCCCTCAAAAAAAGAAAAAAATAATAATGAGTGTGTGTGTGTGTGGTGTGTGTGTGTGTGGGGGGGATGGGTGTGGGGTGTGTGTGTGGGGGGTATGTGTGTGGGGGGTGTGTGTGTAGGATGTGTGGGTATGTGTGTTTGGGTTGTGTGTGTGGGTGTGTGTGTGTGTGGGGGTGTGTGTGGGGGTGTGTGTGTGAGGAGTGTGTGTGTGAGTGTGTGTGTGTGTGTGTGTGTGTGAGGTGTGTGTGTGGTGTGTGTGTGTGTGTGTGCGGTGTGTGTCAGAGGTGTGTGTGTGTGGGGGGTAAGGTGTGTGTGGGGGATGTGTGGGGGATGTGAGGTATGTGTGGGGGGTGTGTGTGGGGGGGGTGGGTGTGGGGTGTGTGTGTGTGGGGGTATGTGTGTGGGGTGTGTGTGTATGAGTAAAATGTTCAGCTAACTATAACTGGTGTCAAACCTATGGTTTTTTCAGTGAATTTAATAGGTTTTTTAAATGCTAATTCCTAACTATAACTGGTGTGAAACCTATGGTTTTTTCAGTGAATTTCATAGGTTTTTTAAATGCTAATTCCTAACTATAACTGGTGTGAAACCTATGGTTTTTTCAGTGAATTTCAAAGGTTTTTTAAATGCTAATTCCTAACTATATAAGGCCTGAAACCTTTGGTTTTTTCAGTGAACTCGCAAGGTTTTTAAATGCTAATTCTATTAGCGGATAACGTTTATATATGTTAATATCCGTATGGGACTACCTGAACAGCCCTAGGGGGTCAGGGTGTTTCTACAAGGCCCCCAAATCTTTTTTTTTCTTTAAAAAAAATGAGATACGCGCACTGTACGCGTACGGGTACGCGTACCGTGCGCGTACCGTATGCGCACCGTAAGCGTACCCCGCGACTTTCCGAATTTTTTTTTTTTGGGGGGGCCTTGGGGGTCCTTGTGGGACCCCCTGAGCAGGCCTAGGGGGTCAGGATGCTTCTACCCTGCCCCCTTTTTGAGTTCTACACGTTTGTTTTTCTGCTTTCCTGTGCCTCAGTCTACCGTGGCACAAGATGGCTGCCAACAGTTTCTGTTTTGGAGTGTTGACAGACATTGGCAGCCAATCAGAATGCAGCTCGCACACTAGAGGTACGCGTACGGTACGCGTACGTGCGCGTACGGTACGGTAAGCGTACCGTAAGCGTACGGGTAAGCTTACGGGTAAGCTGCTATAGATATATATATTTTTTTGAACCTAAATTACTCAAAATCCACTGGAGCACATATCTTGAGACATAGCAAAGGCACATCGGGCTACTAGTCCCTACAATTTTGCCAAGTTTGGTGGAAATCCATTCAGCCATTCGGGCTAAAAGTGAGTTCAACCGCCAATGGAAATTAACATGGGGAAAACACGTTTTGGGACCCCCCTTTTATCTCGGCCCCCGCTTGATGAATCCCCCCCAAACTTTCAGGGAAGGACTGGAGCACCGCGAGGCAAATGTGAGGAAAATTTCAGGCAGATTCCTCAACCGGCGCCAAAGTTATTCCCAATAGAATGTTGCGATTTCCCTATGGAAAACAATCCTAACTACCTACTGGCGACCGCCAGTAGGTAGTATATATATATATATATATATGTATATATATATATATATATATATATATATATATATATATATATATATATATATATATATATATATATATAGCAGTTTCAAGAAAACTAGTAGGCGCTAGCCCTAACTCTTTCAAAAGTATGATCCTCTCCAGACGTCGCCTTCCTGACAGAGACCTGGATGAATGACTCCTCAGCACACAACATCGCCATAGCCATGCCGGACAGCTACAAGATCACCCGCAGAGACCGCACCAACGGAGTAGTAGGTGGAATCGCCATCATCCACAAGTCCACCCTCAAGGTCTCGACCAACTCCGACGACACCCTCAACATTGCCGAACACCTGCACTTCCAGATCCACACTGATCCCAACTCCACCCTCCAAGGAACTCTGGTCTACAGGCCCCAGGGACCCCAGCCACAGTTCAGCGACTCCATTGCTGACTTGTCAGCATGCACGCCCTCGCGTCCACGGGCTGCATCCTTCGTGGGGACCTGAACTTCCACCTTGAGAAAAAAAAACAACACCAACCCCACCACCCTGCTCGACAACCTTGCCAACCTCGGACTCAAACACCTTGTCACGACTCCCACCCACTCCGCCGGACACACACTCAATCCCATCTTCTCCACAAGCTCCCACGTCTCCTTCAGCCACACCACCGAACTCCACTGGACTGACCATCACTGCGTCCACTTCACCTTCGAGAAGCCCACCACGCACCACCGCACCCAACAGATCTCCCCGCCGTTGCTGGAGCAAAATCACCGAAGACCAGCTACACACCGCCCTTGCCTGAAGACCCACACACCCAACCGACCCCGACGCCGCTGCCAGCAACCTCAGACGCTGGATTGAAGACTGCTCCAACACCCTCGCCCCGATCAAGAATCCCTCCAACAGCCGCGCCAACAAGACTGCCAGCTGGTTCCCTGTGGACCTCCAGACCTCCAAGCAAAACTGCCGAAAGCTGGAGAAGAAAGATCGCCACGAACAGACACCAGGGAGCCAAGCAGCCCACAAGAATGCCATGCGCCAACATCATCACCTCATCAGACCCGCCAAAAAGACCTCCTTCAAGGACCGCCTCAACAACAACGCACACAACAGCAAAGAGCTCTTCAACATTGTGAAGGAACTCTCCAACCCCAGCGCCAGCACCAACGACATCCCACCCTCGCAAGACCTGTGCGACTCCCTGGCCTCCTTCCACCGCAAAATCGCGGACATCCACAACAGCTTTGACAACCAGGCCTCCAATACAGCCAACAACATCTCTGACCCCACGGCCTCCACCCAAGGTGACCACCTTCTCACCTGGACTAACATTAACGATGACGACACCATCAAAATCATGAGCACCATCCACTCCGGCTCCCCATCAGACCCGTGCCCCCACCACATCTTCAACAAAGCCAGCGCCACCATCGCACCCCACCTCCGCAAAGCCATTATCATCTCCTTCGAGACCGTGACCTTCCCGGAGAGCTGGAAGCATGCCGAGATCAATGCCCTGCTCAAGAAGCCCAAAGCAGACCCCAAGGACCTCAAGAACTTCCGGCCCATCTCCCTGCTCCCGTTCCCGGCGAAGGTCATCAAGAAATCTGTCAACAAACAGCTAACCCACTACCTAGAGGAGAACAACTTCCTGGACCCGTCCCAGTCCGGGTTCCGCAGCAACTACAGCACCGAAACGGCCCTCATTGCCACCACCGACGACATCTGGAACCTACTGGACAACGGTGAGACCGCGGCCTTCATCCTCCTGGACCTGTCAGCCGCCTTCGATACTGTCTGCCACCGCACCCTACGCACCAGCCTCCACGACACAGGAATCCTAGGCAAAGCACTGGACTGGACCACCTCCTTCCACTCTGGCAGAACACAGAGCGTCTGCCTCCCTCCCTACCGATCCGAAGCCGCCAAGATCATCTGTGGCGTACCCCAAGGATCCTCCCTCAGCCCAACGCTGTTCAACATCTACATGGTCCCATTCATCCACGTCGCCAGACTGCACGACCTCAACATCATCTCCTACGCAGACGACACACAACTGATTCTCTCACTCACCAAGGACCCTCTCCCAGCCAAAACCAACCTCCATGAAGGTATGAAAGCCGTCGCCGAATGGATGAAGAACAGCTGTCTGAAGCTGAACTTGAACAAGACAGAGATCCTCATTCTCGGCTCCACGCCTTCGGCCAGGGACGACTCCTGGTGGCCGACCGCCCTAGGAGCAGCTCCAACACCCACCGACCACGCACGCAACCTGGAATTCATCCTCGACTCTACACTCTCCAAGACCAAGCAAGTCAACGCCATCTCATCCTCCTGTTTCAACACCCTACGCATGCTCCGAAAGATCTACAAGTAGATCCCCACCGACACCAGAAGAACGGTCGCCCAGGCCATAGTCAGCAGCAGACTGGACTACGGAAACGCCCTCTATGCGGGAGCCCCGGCCAAACTGCTGAAACGAATGCAAGGCATTCAGAACGCCTCCGCCTGCCTGATCCCCGACATCCCTCTCCACAGCCACATCACACTCCACCTGAGAAACCTGCACTGGCTTCCCGTCAACAAGAGGATCACCTTCAAGCTCCTCGCCCACGCACACAAAGCTCTCCACAACACCGGACCAGCATTCCTCAACAAACGGATCAGCTTCTACACCCCGAACCGCCAGCTCCGCTCCACCGACCTTGCACTGGCCACCGTCCCCCGCATGAGGAGAGCGACCACCAGCGGCAGATCATTCTCCTACCTCGCCGCCAAGTCCTGGAACACCCTCCCCATCCTCCTACGGCAAACCGAAGACCTACTAACCTTCAGGAGGCTACTCAAGACCTGGCTGTTCGAGCAGTAGCAGCACCCCGCCCCCCCAGCGCCTTGAGACCCTCGCAGGTGAGTAGCGCACTTTACAAATGTCTTGATTGATTGATTGATCCTAAGTATTATGCGGTGCCTACCACAGTTATGAAAAGCAATGCTGCCAATGATATTATGTGGGATGTCAATGTCAAATCAATAGCGCAATGCTATCCTGTGGCACTTCAGGACAGTGATAGTGAATGACATTTTCCCCAATATAATCCAGTGTGAAAACTATACCTCGTAGGCAGAGAAAACTGGCTGCCTATGTGGTGGTAGGAGTAAGAGGTACTTCTAGTTTTTTCATGTAACTTTACATTTTTTTATAAATGAAGGCAGCTGGTGTTGGAGAAACAATGCAGGAAGATGGGGGCAGCAGGATGATGAATCTCTACTTCTCCTATGCTAAATGGCTTGGCCGCTTAGCGGGATCAGAGTTAATGAGCCATAGTGCTGGTCCATGAGAGACAAATTCTGCAGGACAACATTCATCTTAGATGAGAACAGACATCAGGGTGGCACGACAGTTGTGCTTGTGTCCAGGTTAAAAGGTTCCAGTTAATGATCTGGTCCCTACAGTGACACTAATGTTGGACACTCAGATGGAGCTTAGAACAACTCGAGCAAGTGAAACACTTACCAGGTGCGGACACAGAGGGCTCCCAACCCCATACTCCCATAATGTGTGAGGTGTGATTACTGCAGACAAAAGCTTCCTCCAGGGCTTCAGGACAGATGGCATGCCTGAGCAGCGCTCTCCCAGGTGGAGTTGCCAAACTTGAGCCCTGTATCACTGAAGTCCTTGTGAAAATTAAAACTATAAGAAAGGCCCATTGGGGGGGGGGTTGCTACTTCTTTGTGCATGTCGCTCATACTTCCCAAAGCAGTCTAAAGCTCTGAAGGCAGACCATGACTTTTTTTTCTTCTAAGAATGGCTCCCTTAAATTAACTTGTTGGCTCTTTAAACAGGTCAATCAATCACAGTAATTTCTGAGATCAAGGCGGTTTGGGCCTCTCAGATGGTCTCAGTGAAAATAAAATGTGCCTCTGCGTGGTTGATCACACTCTTGGATGCCTCGACTGAGGTTCTGCTGGCTCCAGAGGACCAGTACTTGGATGGTCTTTGATTTTGGGAGTGGAGCCTAGTTGTTAGGTAGAGTCCTAGAAACAACATCTAAGGCCCTCATTTTGAGAACCCACGGAGGAGGGTGCGATCTTCATTTATCGCATCTTATAAAATCTGAGACCGCAGAAATGAGGGCCTACATCAACGTTCTAGGTAACTAGCGGTGAACAAAGGCTAACAGTGGAGAAGTGTGGCTCAGAGGTTAGAGGCAGCAGACCCGGAAGCTGAGACTGGTCCTGGACCAGGGTTCAATTCCCCGCCTCGGCGGGTCTTGGGCTAAAAATTCCACGGACTCGATAATTCTCGCCCCGGTGCCTCCTCGACTCACGGGTTCACACTCTGCGACTCTGGGCAATAGCTTGCTTAATCTCCACAACGGCCCCTCGTGGCGGGATGCCTGACTTTCACCTTGTGGATACCCTGCTATCTCACAGGGGAATACCAGGACGGGTTCCTTAAGCAAGCGCCGGGAAACCCACTGCGGGTAGCTGTGCGCTATATAAGCTCAACTACATTTACAACTCAAGATGGCATCCAATGGTGGCTGGCACTTTTGCCTTCTAGGTCTAATGGAATTGGAGGGAGTCTTTTGGGGAGGTTTTTTGCAGCACAGAAGATCTGGTTTCTTTCAGAAATCATACAGACGCCTCAAAGGAGTTCTAAAGCTCTCACGCAGACTTTTTCTGCATGTCCTGGGGTTTGTAGAGAGCCCTGAGCATCCTCAGAGATCAACCTGTTCTTTTCACTAGTATAGAATACTACATATTGTGTGGAATGGTTTTCTTGACTTTTTTTTACTAAAATCTGTAGTCAAGCAGTCAAGGCTTACTCTGAGAAGGTGGTGGCAAGGCTAGTGTCAGATAAAATGCATCACTCAAAAGTAATAATTTTTACTTATATAGCACTTAACAAATCAATTTAGCTGTTTTAAGTGGTATACATTTCAGGTGTAACCATGACCAGCCTTATGGCACTGAAGTCATCAAATGTTGTAAAATGAAAGGCTCAGCACTGTCGGTAATCAAACTGGTAACCTTCAGGACACACATATGGCAACATTGAGGGCTTAATTCGCCAAGTCCTAGAGCCAGCTTCATAACTTACCGCAATCGATAACGGTTAAGGTCTAGCCAGCAGTATAGAAAGACAGTACATTTAAGATGAATAACCACAGTGACAGCCAGAATTACCTACACCTTCCAAACATATGTTTAACTGTGTAACCTAAAACAGTATGGCGGCTGCTCCTTATACCTTGTAAATGCAATATAAATCCACGGGCGGCATCATCAGAAGCACACAGATTTTTCATTACACAGAAAGTATAAAGGCATCTGTAAGTACCAGGCTGGTCTGGCACAACAGTCTATTGATACTTGGTAAGGATTTGAAGGCAACTTGGCGGGTTTGGCAGCTTTGGGATTTGGGCTAAACGTTAATTAAAGTTCAAATAAAATGAATTAAAGGCTTTTGTGGTGTCAAGTTGTATTGTCTTCATTTGCCTCACTTAGCTTGCAGTTTGTTTTTTGGATCTTCTTGGAGTATAAAAGGTCATACATTTTGGCACAGGTTGGGTGCTGTACCTAGCACGCTTACCACGTGTACTTGATAACAGGTCAGGCGTGGTCAATAATGCTGTCACCTCTCTTGTCCTGAAGTTCTGGGAGTGTGTTGGTAGAGTAAGAGCTACTGGTGGAACTTTACATGCCAATATCCTGGTGCGTCATTAAACCCTCCACTTTAGCAGCTTGAGTGGGAGTTGGCATCAGTGGGCAGTTTCATGTAATATGAAATATTTAAGTTATTGTTAATGGCTCTTTTGGAATTGATGAGACTTTGATCTGCAAAAAGCTCTTTATTGGAACTAGCTTTAGTTGTGTGATGTGATAGGTAATGAGAATGTTTATGTGTCATGTAGAATGTTGATATTTAAAATGTGCAGGAAGGCACTTATTATAATCCTGAGTCCCTGTCAGTTTTTTTTAAGATGCTCCATCAAAAACAAATGTTATTTTCACTCCAATTTTCTGTGTACGCTGCATCTTTTTATTGGTGATGACTACTGGCAGGAGAGTAACCATGGGTGCAGTCCTGGTGGCCGATTACGAGTCTGGCGGGTCCATGGACCACAAGACTCGAGGAGGCGCAGCGGCAGCAGTCTACCGAACGCCCTATTATGATTAGGGTGGTTGGACTGCCATTGCCCCACCGCAGCCACCAGGGATCCGCCGTTCCCTGCGGTGTTACGGCTGTCAGGAGGCTGCACAATGCTTGGCAGAACCGCTGCGGTCCCACCAGGCATATTACGAGTTTCCTCTCCACCTGTGGAATCATGGAGGTTCCTACTCTATGAACACTGTGGCGGAGGGGAAACAGAGGGGGCCTGCCACCTCTGCATGTGGGTGCATGTGCCCCCCATGTGTGCATGCACCTCAGTACCTGCACAGCATGGACTTTGCAGTCCATGCCGTGCAGGAATTGTTTTAGGCGTTCCCATTGAGGTGCCCATTTTCTGAGGCACTGCTGTGGGAACGCCAAAAACCAGCCCACCAGACAGAAGGAAACTCCTTTTCTGGTGGGTGGTCTGAACACGGCTTTGGCGGGGCGGACCCAGCGCTGCATCGCCAAAGTTGTAATCAGGCTTCATGTCTGCTAGAGACTAGGGGCCCGATGTAGGTAAATGGCATTTACCGATTCGTAAATACCGAATTTTACCGATTCAGTATTTACAAATCGGTAAATGCAATGTAGGTATATATACCGAATTTGTTACAGAATCTGTAACATTCGGTAATTACCGAATCGGTATTTACCGATTCAGTAATTGCCATTGATTCCTATGGGCCCTGAGGCCCATAGGAACCAATGTCAATTACCGAATCGGTAAATACCGATTCGGTAAAATTACCGAATTTACAAGGGGGACAGGGTGTCACTTTGACACCCTGTTGGACCCCTGATTCAGGCTTGTGTGCCATGTGGCACACATACATGCCCTGAGGGCATGTATGTGTGTCACATGGCACAGGTGTACATGCACAGATGTGCATGTACACAGAAATTCGTTGTTTACCATGCAATAGTATTACATGGTAAATAACGAATTCTTAGGGGCCTGTGGCACTGTTTCCAGTGCCACCTACATATGGATTAACCCATTCGGTAAAATTACCGATTCGGTATTTTACAGAATCGGTAAATTTACCGATTCGGTAAATTTACCGATTCTGTAAAATATAGGCCCCCTACATCTCAATCATTCGGCCGTTACCGACCGGTATTTGGTGACCTACATCTGGCCCTAGGTGATTGGATCCTCCTTGTTATTGGATTGATTCCTGGTGTGCAGTGTAGGTCGATGCAAGTGAAGTAGGGTCCAGGAATCAGGGTCCAGTTTGTAAGTGGTCTTCGTGGTTTCAAGTTCCCCCTTAGTTGGGAGGTTTCTGCGGCAGTTATCAGTGTACTGCCCACAGTGGATGTCCACATTATAGATGTCATCAGCAACCATCCTGGGTGTACCACACATCGCTGTTTCAGTCTTACTTCACCGCCTATAGGAACTATTGTAATCCACGTTGCAGGTGGCTATCTTGAAAGGACTTTTTGATTATTTGCCACACTTGCACACAAGTGTTTGGTTTCCTGCGATGAGTTCTTCATACAGTTTTCTCTTCATAGGATTCAGTTAGGTCCTCTCCAACGGTGATTCGCACAATTGTATGAATGCAGGTGACTTTTATGATATGGTAGTTGTTAATTTGATGGTGATATCATTGTAAAATATATAATCACTTTAAACTCTACGGTGATATGCAATCTCCATGGTTTATTTAACTGCATTTGTAGGAGTAGTCAATTTTACCGAGATGTGTACACCCTGCATATCACTATTTTAAACACTATGGTGATATGCACACCCTGTGGTTTCATTTAACTGCATTTGTTGGATTTGCATTTCTGTTGAATGATTTCACATTTTTATCATTATCAAGTTTTATAATTTATCATGCACATATGTCACATGTTGTCTTTCTGAACTTTGTGAAGTGTAGAATTTATGCAGTTTGTGGTGTGTGTGTGTGTATATGTATTATAGGTTGTATCGTTGTGGATTTTCGCAGGATTACTATTCATAATGCAGCAGAGCATTATACCTCCACCATCTTTTATTCTGAATCCAGGAAAAAGTATGCTTTATTGAGGCATTGTCTTGGATCTGAAGACAGGAAAATTCTGAAACATTTATCTCATCAGCTTGTAATGAGTGAAGGCGACTTTGACGAAGAGTATGCTCCATGAAAATGTTAGTTTCCAGATTCAAACCTCGCAAGAATGTATTTCTCCAAAGGCATAAGTTCTGCAGATGTCATCAACTGCCTGGTGAATCCATTCAAAGTTTTGTGGATGCTCCAAGAGGTTTGGCCTCTACTTGTAGATATAACAAATTTGAGGATGTGTTAGTCAAAAATCAGATTGTTGGGCATATCAGCAATAAGAAAGTTCAGGAGTATGTATTGACTATACCTAATTTGACACTGGAAAAAGCAGTGGAGATTGCTGCTGGAATTGAGAATACTGCATCTAATCTAGCAGAAATTCCAATTGCTCAACACGGGGCTACGCCTCAGGACATGGTAGCAGATATTAAGGGAAATAAGTTGGGAACCTCCAAGTCTTAAAGTCTCAAATGTTAGAGATGTGGCAGTAGCAACCAGTTGGGGAATTCTAAATCCGATCCAGCAGTTGACAAGGAATGCATGAAATGTAAAACAAAAAATTGGGGCGTTTTGCTAAATTATGCAAACCTAGTAAGTGTCAACAATTTAAAGTTGTCAATGTAGTCAGTGAAATTGATATCGTACTTGAAGCTTCGGAGTCAGTGAGGAGAGGGTGTTGTTGTGTATGAATATAGTTCCTCCTGATGTTGAGTGTAAGTAGAATCAAGTAATGCAATTGGGCTGTATTCTTTTTACACAACCGTATTGTTAGGTTGGAATTAGATAAGTTTCTATAGACATGATAGCAGATTCGGGTTCACTTTTAACTATAATAGGAACGGATGATTGGTAGGATTAAAAAATATGAAGTTGAGAAGTTATTAAACTTGTGGCTTATGGGGAAAAACCCATTGAGGTTTCGGGCGAGTTTGATGCAGAATTATCTTTCAAAGGTAATATCACACAAGCTCCTGCATTTATAGCAGTGAATGGGTTATCATTATTGGGATGGTTGGAGCATAGGAATCTAGGCGTAATATTTACTATTAATCTAGATAGCTGGAAACAGTTTTTGTGTACTCTGTCACTTCTAGCAAGGTGAATGAGTGTTGGAAAACGTATTTCCGTGGTAAGGAATACAGGATGAAATTGTTACAGATAATGTCATGTTATGCTATGTTATACGACATTTATAGTGCGCACGGCTACTCAGGAGTGTCCCGGCGTGGAAGCCATTTTAAAGGAGATAAAAGGGCGTGGGACGGGGCTGGATGTTATTTAAAAAGCAAGATTTTTAACTGCTTTTTCAACAGCCTAAGATCCTGGGTGTTTCGCAGATCGTATGGAAGAGCATTCCAGGCTTTGGCCACCCTGAATGAAAGGGAGCTGCCCCCTGTTCTAGCAAGGCGGTAGCGCAGGATAACGGCGAGGCATTGCGCTGTAGAGCATAGATGTCTTTGAAGCACATAGAAGTTGAAACGCCTCCTCAGATAATGGGCCACAATTTGTTTCAAATGAATTACAAGTGTTTTTAAAGAGATAGGGTATCAAACATATAACTTCTTCTTTGTACCATCCAAGAAGTATTAGTTTGGTGGAAAGGTATAATAGAGAGATAAAAGAAGATTAGCAGTTGTCGTTTGCTAGTGGTTTGGATCGGCTGCATGAGATAAAAAACATCGGTTGTGGGCAAGCCACACCTAATGAATATACCAAAGTTTCACCTTTTGTTTTGTTGAAAGGAAGTTTACCAGATGCAAAACAGTTCTCGGACAAAATATCGAAACCACAAATATCGTGGGACCTAAATATCGAGTCAAAAATATATAACACAAAAATTTCATTATCCTATACTTTTAAAGTAATTGACAAAAATATTTACATTAAAACATTGTCATACACTAATATCGAAGACAGAAAAATTGTTATCTCTCTCTCTCTCTCTCTCTATATATATATATATATATATATATATATATATATATATATATAATTATTAATAAACACTACGGGCCTGATTACGATGTCAGTTGGGAAGCCTCCGGCCACCGATCAGAGGCTTTCGACTGATATGGTAGGTTTAAAATCCAACCGCTGTATTACAATGATGGCGGTCAGAGTTTGGACCGGTCGGGGATCAGACACGGTTCTGACGGGCTCAAGGAACCCGTTGGCCAGTCGGAAACCGCCGTCAGGATTATGAAGTCAGTTTTCTAACAGCCTTTCCATGTCGGCCTTTCCGACATGGAAAGGCTGTCGGTAAGTGACTTTGGGGGCCCCTAGTAGGGACCCCTTTACCCTGACCCTTCGCTTAGGGACCTGGAGAGCCCCCATGAAAATCCCTGCACCGACATCCCACACATAAACATCATAATATTTTAAATGTAAACAATATGAACAGAACTATAAAATTATATAAATAATAAATGTATTAATCCCAGTCCAATGCCTGCAAAAGTAGGGAAATCGTTGGACACAGTAAGGGTAAAATGTTCCATTCCCACTCTGTGCAACAATAAGGTAAGCGTTGGACTCAGAAGGGGTATAAATTACTATTCCCACTCCAGTCGGTGCAACAGTAGGGAAAGTGTTGGATTGTGGAGGGTAGAATGTACTATTCCCACCCAGTCAGTGCAACAGTAGGGAAAGGGTTAGAATCAGGAGAGATAACAATTCATTATTACCACTCCAGTTTGTACAACAGTAAAGAAAGCGTTGGATTCAGGATGGGTATAAATTACTATTCCCACTCCACTTGGTGCAACAGTGAGAAAGTGTTGAATTGTGGAGAGGTAACATTTACTATTCCCACTCCATTTAGTGCAAATGTAGGCAAAGTGGTGGACTCAGGAGGTGTAACAATTTCCTATTCTCAGTCCCATCAGTGCAGCAGTAGAGAGACAGTAGTTAACTTCAAATAAATACAATATTTTAACAACTGCATTAAATAACAAGAAATAGAAAGATTTAAATATAAAATTTTGTAAAATAAATTGCATATTTATTACAATGTGTAATAAATATTTTAATTAACAACAAATATTATTCATGTAATTAAAATACCACACTATATTCTCATAATAATAACAATAAACAAATATAAAGTTATTTACAGGTAAAACAGTAACACAATTAACACAAAACATAAAAATTAACTTTAAAAAAAATACTTTTACATGTACTATATCTTAAACAACTTCCTACCCTATACCTCTACAAATTCAACTCACACCTAAAATATATCTTTAAAATTATATTAATGACTAATTTTACTTAATTATCAATTAAACAATTAATAACAATGCACTAATAATAAAATAATTATATTTAAAAAAACTTCCCACCCTTTATCCCTAAAAACTCAACACACACCAAATATATAATTAAGAATTATAATATTTACATTATTCACATATTTAATTATCAATTAAGCAATGAATGACAACTAACTAATGATACATTAATTATATTTATTTAACCTTTCACCCTTTACCCCTACAAACTCAACAACCCGCACCTGATATATAACTTAACAGACATCAGATGCACCACCTCCCTGAACACCTTCAGGAAGACCCTCAAGACCTGGCTCTTCGGCTGAAACGGATCTGCATACCCCCTCCCCCGCCATAGAGCCTTGAGACCCTCACGGGTGAGTAGCGCGCTTACAATTCCCTGATTGATTGATTGATTGAACAATTATCCTAATTACACAATTTACATATTTAATTATCAATTAAATAAGTATTCATAATTAACTTTCATTATTATAATTAATGTCCTTCACAACCATTTCCCCTACAAAAACAACTCACACCAAACATACAAATAAATTAAATAATTACACAATTTACATAATTATCAATTAAATAATTAATAATACGTGAAAATGTATTACTAATTAATTATAATTAATGTACTTCCCTCCCTGTACCCCTATAAACCCCACAACCCGCTACGGCACTAAAAATAACAATAAACTAACCAATTAAATTTAAAAACAACAAAAAATTGAACCAACTTTATTAAAAAAACACATTACCAATAATTTCACAAACAACTTACTAAAATAGATAAAAATAATTTAAAAACAATATTATTAACAACTATATTTTTGTACATGATATTAACAGCATAGATATTTTTAAGATCGATATTAACAACGTAGATATTTTTAACATCGATATTACTTACCTTAAAATCGATATTCTTGTCCACGATATTCCTGAACACAATATTTTTGCATTACGATATTCCAAATTCTATATTTTTGCCTCTAGATATTTTATTTTTGATAATTTGTCTAAATGCCGTTCAAAACTGAATAGATTATAGATGGAAAATAAATTGCCACCTAAGACAATTATGATGGAAACACTGGAGAGAAGAAAAGCACAGGGAACTATATAGGGAAGAGAAGTCATTGTTTGAATGTAAAGGAAGGAGAGGAGAAGAGAGTCAAGAGAAAATTTAAGTGTGGGAGAGGATCCCAGTTTTCAGAGTCAATGAAAGTAGTGAGAGTGTATGATCAAGCAGTAAGATTGGAAGATGGTAAGTGATGGAAAAAAGGTAAATTATCAATGGTGTGTCAAAATTCTGAAGTGGAATCTTCCAGGGGGTGTTTAGGAATTATTTCCTCCTCTTCATACGAGGAGCAGTAAGAAGTTGTGTCCCAGACGAGTGCATCTAGGAAAGGTTTACTTCCTTTTGAAATTTAGGGACTGTGTTCTAACGTAGAATTTACTTTAGAAGTTTTGTTTTATTTGTTTTGGTTGTTGATTTAGCATGTGGAAATTTCTAATTTGCATTTTTCCTTTGAATTTCTGATGGGTAATTATGTGTTGGAACTAGCTTTAGTTGTGTGATGCACTAGGTAGTGAGAATGTGTATGTGTCATATGGAATGTTAATATTTAAAATGTGCAAGAAGGCAGTTATTGTACTCCTATGTCCATGCCAGAGAGATGATGAGAAGGATGGAGAGAGGGTAGAAGGATGGATGAATGCAGAGACGGATGGATTGAGGGGTGGACGGAGAGAAGGATGGATGCAGAAAAGGATTGAATGAGGCTGGATGGAAAGATGGTTGGATGCGGAGATGGCTGGGTGCAGAGATGGATGGAGAGGATAATGAAGTTATGAATTGACAGAAGGATAGATGATGGATGGATGGAGAGAAATATGAATGCTGAGAAAGATGAACGGAAGGACAAACAAGAAAGACTGATTGGTGGAAGAAAAGAAGGAAGATAAGATGAATGATGGATGGTGGGTTTGGCTACAATGAAGGATAGAGAGAATATTAAAGGACTGTAAGAAAGAAAGATATGCGATGGATGAAAAGGGAAGGAAGAAAAAGACAAGGGTGAAGAGAAGGAAGACTGGATAGATGGAAAAGGCAGAATGGATGGTTGTATGGACGGAAAAGATACAGAAAAGTGGAGAGAATGAAGGACAAGAAGTGAAAAAACTATGGAGAAAGGGAAGCAAGGAAATAAGAATACAGAATCCCCTGAGTGGGAGCAATCTCAGAGCTATTTGGGACATAATTCAAAGTGGCGACGTTTTTTTTTTCTGGCTACTCCCGTGCCCGTATCTAAGTATCTAATAGTTATGGTGGCTCCTGAGGCAAAGGGAGCTTGAGTTCATCTATGGGGCCAAAGATATTCACAATTTGAATATGATCCTTAATTACTGGTTTCTGGATCTGAATGTCACAGTAGCCAGAAGACAAAGTGATGGGACCCCAACCAACTTTACACACACTCGTAACGCCCCAGAGTGGCTCATGGTTCCCTGTTCAACTCCAACAAGATGAAAAGTGCTGAGAAACCAGAGTATCACAAGTCCTTTTTGGAGGGTGTGGGGTAAAATCTCTGCTTTAGACTGCTTGATTGCACTAAATTATCATCTTAATGCACTGTATGCACTTCTCCACCACCACTTCTGTAACTGTTGGTCCTCCTTTGAACTGTATTACAGTCTCTGGGTTGGACACGCAGGCAGTTCCTCGACATGTAAGTGACCTCCTTTTCTATTGCAACAGTCAGGGAGGCTGGCCAAGCTCTAGTTAGACCTCTTCGAGCCTTGTAGGGTATGGGCAACTCGCAGCTCTTATCCAGGAAGAACGTTCAAGGCGAACATAGGCCTGTTGATGTGCAGGTGATCACCTTAACAAATGAAGAGGAGTTAGACAGGGCTATATCACCATTCAGCCTATTTTAATTGTATGCAGCCAGATATTCTGAACAGAGAGCATAATTGCAGCCGGGCAAAGTTTTTTGTGCTTTTATGGATGACTGTTTCAGTCCCAAGACATATATCGTAAAAAAACTCCATATTTAAACTTAGACAATGTTGGCAGTGGTTACAGGGGGATTAGCATTAGAGTCACAAGGCTGGCTGACTAGTGCGGTGCCACAATATTGCACTGTTCTTACCAATAGGAGGGGTCTCTGACATATATTGTACGCTCCCCACACACTGAAGATTGTGAAAGAAAGGGTCATCTTAATAAGTGGCCACGTGTATTTTAGCAGTGATTCGTTGGTAGGTCTCACCCTAAGTGTACAGTAAAACGGAGTTGTACTTCTGACTAGTTAAACCGCCACCAGCCAAGCAATCACCAAATTACCTGACCCGCAGGTTGCACCCTGTTATGAAATGTGGAGCACCCCTGGATTTCCTCAGCTATGCAAGCTGTAAAGTCTCAGGGACAGGACGCCATTTCCAGTAGTCAGAACGTATGACAGCAAACCCCTACAACTATGAACTAGCTTCCTTTATACTTTCAGCCATAAGTTATAGCTGAAAGAAGTTACAGGGAAGCAGAACATCTGCAGCTATTGATCAAATCAGACCTGCCCACATGCAAATGCTACGAGAATCTATAACTTTCACCCCCCCCCCGTGATATACCGGGAGGCTCTAGTACTCTGTGAGTTAAGGAATTTCCTAACTCTTGACGATCCATTCCCAAGCTATCCGACTTTGGAAAACTAGATAGACTAACCAAGAGTCAAGGTGGCCAATCTGGTAGCAAAGGAATGTCTTCACCTTCATAGATCTGTACATAAATACTGGACTTGAAACTACCTGAAAAGACACTGTTCCTATCTGGCAGGTATAAGGTGCCACAAAAGTCTCAACCAATCAATTCCTAGATATAGGTCTATTTTACTTTCCAATAATACAAAACCAAAATCATGAATGCAGGTATCTCAAGAAACCCTGTGGTGACTGATATTGCCAACGGTGACCAGTAGAAACGGTATGAGTCTTTTCTGATCTTTATATTGGAGAAGTATTTCTCATAAAATGCAGAAAAGAAACACCAAACCACATGGTGGCTGTGAAAACCTGTATCGCTAGACTACGAGGGGTGGTGCCTGAAACGCACTTTGCCCATAGACTCCCATATTAAAATATTTCAGAATTAATGATGGCTTCATCACGTTCATTTGTGCTATATCAGTGCAGACTAATATTGGCACTTTCTGTCAAATAAAAGGGGGAAACAAACTGCAAACCTTAAAGCTCCGACAGACTTCCAATTCTCACTGGGCTCTTTAATTTTATGGGCCTTATTATGATGGCAGGTCGGACTGCCATAGTTTTGGACAGGAACCGCCCGACAATGAGTCGGAGTTCCCGTCCGCCCTATTATGATATGACCACCATGCAGGCGGTTGTGAAATGGCTTTTTCTACTGCGACTTGTGCTGCGGCCCAGGAAAAGGGCAGCAGCACAAGCTGCAATAGAAAATGGCACTTTGTGCACATCAATGCATTGTGTGCCAGGTACCATGTGGTGTCTTGCACACAATGCATGGATGTGTGGGGGGGCCTGTGCCCACTCAGGTCACTTAGCAGTGGCCTACAAGGGACGGGGGCCCTGCTTGGCACCCCTAAAGTCTGTTTCCATCTGCCTTTTCATGGCTGTGGGGCCACCACGAAAAGGCAGTCGGAACGGGGTATCCTAATCCCTACGGTGAGGCCTGCACAGACACCACCTCCATTGTAGGGATAGGAGTCTGAACGCCACCCCACAGGATCTTGGATCCTTTTGGAAGCAGCAGTCTTTCCCTCCGACATTATCGCTCCGACCACCTGCATCCAAATGCAGCAATAGGACCAATGCCTTGTATGTCAGGCGGACCGCCACCCTGTCGGTGGTGATCCACCCGACATCATAATGAGGGCCTCAGTCTTCAGTTGTGGGTTTGTAAAAGTGTTCTTAGTTAATATCTCTTACTGTACATTGACCATAATTGTGTGTTTGATAATTAATTGTGTTACACATTGTCTTGTCTCAAACTTCATGTTACTTCTCACACTCTAGACTTTGGGCCAGATGTATGTACATAGCAAGTTGCGATTCTGAAATAGTGATTTTTACTGAATCGCTATTTTAAAATCCCAAAATGCTTTGTATGTAGGAATCACGAATTTTTTTGCGACTCCTTAATATTACCTAATAGTGATTCGGTAAATAGCGAATTGCTATTAGGTAATATGACTTCATTCATTCCAATGGGCCTACAGGCCCATAGGAATGAATGATGTTGCATTGGCTAATTTGCGATTACCAAATTGGTAATCACAAATTATTAAACGAAAAGCCAAGGGTGCCCGGGGGCCTAAGCCCCTTCTGAAGCACCCCCAAAATGTAAATAGTGCATATGTAGAGCACACACATGCCCTGCGGGCATGTGGCGCAACATGACACTTTGAAAAATGATTTTTTTTGCATTTTTCAACATTTGCACATGGTTACCATCAACTTGAAGTTGATGGTAATTATAATTCCTAAAAACACAGTTCACATTTAGGAAAGGCTTCCTACATATGCAATAGGGATTCGTAAATTGCAATTCCCTATTTGCATTCGCAATTTAGATCATCACTAAAAATTGAGATTACCTAAATTGCGAATGCCAAAGCCTTTCATACATAGGAAAAGGCCATTTTGTATTCGCAAATAGCTGAATTTTGCAATTCGCACAGTTTGCAAATGCAAAATGGTTTCATACATCTGGCCCTTTGACTGCTAAACCAAGATAGAAAAGACAGTGCAGAAAAACTTAAATGATAAGCGTTCCATCTCAGACAAAGCACTCAAAATCATGCCCATAATTGTCTGGTTTTGATACCGTTAATTGGTCCTTAAACCCTCTAGAATTCAGAAACCACCTGAAAGAATGGCAGTTAGGAATAGGTGCGTATGTGGGAAACAGACAAAGATGCACTGAGATCTCTTGCAGCTCAAGTGTGTGATTCTGAATCCGGATGAGCGAGAGTAGCACATGCACAATCAAACCACCTGTGTCCCAAACCTTGGAATTTGACAAATGGGCCCGACATCGACCCCTCAAATCCTTCCTCCCTCGACTGAACAGCAAATGCTTCTTATCTCACTTGGCCTGAGAGTCCTAATGCTGGGTGCTTGTCATTGACCTACACACATGCACACACCACAAACAAATGCACAGCTTTATTTTCATGCCTGGTGTGCTGCTTTTTGAGTTTAAGGACTTGTTTTTCTTCTGTATGAATACTAGACTGTGGAGTAAAACAGGCCTGATTGAGCTATCTCTCCTAGCTAAGGACACTTAGGGCCCGATTATGCCCTTAGCGGTCATAATCGGCCAAAGCTATGGTCGGACCGCCCGCCAGATTAGGAGTTTTCACCTGTCTGGCGTGCTTTGTTTTCGTGTTCCCTTGGCGGTGCCTCTAATAACGGGCACTGCAGTGGGAACGCCAAAAACTGTTCCTGCACAGCATGGACTGAAAAGTCCATGCCATGCAGGAACTGGTGTGCATGCACACAGGGCAGCACGTGTTGTGCCCTCCTGTGTGCATCCACCGGGCACAGAGTCACTGGTGGCCCTGTAAGGCCCCCTTTGTTTCCTTTCAGCCAGGATTTACATGGAGGAGGAACCACCCTGATAACCCTGGCGGAGAGGAAACTCCTAATATGCTTGGTGTTACTGCGGCAATCCCGCCAAGTATATGTCCCCCAGCCGTGGAAACAGGCTCTTATTCTGCCTCTGCTAAAGAAAACCAACTTGAACCCTGAATCCCATGCCAATTATAGACCAATCTCCCTCTTGCCAGCGCTTGCGAAAGTGGTCGACAAACATGTCCATACCACCCTGTCCCATTTTCTTGAGACGAACAACATACTTCATAAGTCGCAGTCCGGTTTCCGTTCCAACCTGAGCACAGAAACAGCTTTGCTCGAGGTCACCGAGGCTGTTAAGGAAACCTTGGACAGTGGAGGCAAAGCTATGATGGTTATGCTTGACCTCTCCGCTGCTTTCGACACCGTCCCCCACGACCGCCTCCTTTTTAGACTCTGGGAGATTGGTCTGAGGGGGACGGTGTTCCGGTGGTTTAGGTCTTTCCTCTCGAATCGCCAGCAAACGGTCTGGGCACCCCCTTTCTCTGCCGCAATGCCGCCTTTGGAGGTCGGAGTTCCGCAGGGCTCAATTCTGAGCCCTTCGCTCTTTAACATCTATATGACCCCTCTGGCGGCACTGGCGGAGGATTTTGGGGCCGAGATCGTGTCGTACGCGGATGACACACAACTTCTGTTCACCTGCAACAAGGGCTGCGATTTTGATGGGGCGTCCATCTGGGGTTGCCTTGGGGCAGTATTTGACTGGTTTAGTCATAACAGCCTCAAGTGCAACTCCGACGAGTCCGAAGTGCTTTTCTTTGGCTGCCCCGCGGACCCCAGATGGAAGGAATGGTGGCCTACCGCCATGTTCCCTCCTGCCAGCGATTCGCAGGCTGCTAAAAATCTGGGCATCAAGATTGACAACAGCCTCTCTTTTAAAGCCCAGGTGGCTGGTCTGGCCGGCAAATGTTTTGCAATCCTTAATATGCTAAGGAAGTTTCTGCCGCTCTTATCCTTAGAGCATAAAAAGATTATGGTACAGGCCCTGATAGGCTCTCGCCTGGACTACTCCAACGTACTGTACCTAGGCCTTCCTGACTTTCTCCTTGCACGTCTCCAGGTTGTGCAAAACTCGGCGGCCCGGGCCATCTTTGGCCTCACTAGGAGAGCCAGGGCCAGTGACCTTCTCAGAACTCTTCACTGGCTGCCCATTAAGAAGCGGATCACTTTTAAGGCCCTTACCATTGCCTTCAAAGCCCTTCATGGTACGGGTGCCTGTTATCTTCGGAAACGAATCAGCTTCTATTTGCCTTCTAGATCTTTGCGATCCTCCACCCAGGCCAGGGCGGTCACCCCGGTGATCCGACGGGCGCGCTGCGGGGGGCGTTCCTTTAAACATCTCGCCCCCCGGCTATGGAACGCTCTTCCTCTGTCACTCAGATCCAACACCAATCTGCTGGCATTCAGGAAGGATTTGAAGACCCTGTTGTTCACGGAATAACTGATTCCATTCTGTTCTCAGCTCTCTCTCCCTTTTCCACTTTCCACTATGGGTCCGTGATGATCTTCAGCGCCGGGATACTCTTCGGAGTAGCTGTGCGCTATAAAAGTACCCTATTAACATAACATAACATAACATGGATACCACTACACTGCTGCAACACCGCCAAGGAACCGCAGTTACCTGCCAGCTGTAACTGAGCTGTGGCGGTCCAACCGCCCGAGTCGTAACCGAAGACCACCACCGCTGGTCCCCCACAAGTCTGGCGATCCATGGTCCCCCAGACTCGTAATCGGGACCTTAGAGATATATACATGATTTGCATAACTACGGTGAGAGTTGGCGCAGAATGTGATGGCTGCAACTGGCAGCATCTGCCATAGGGTGGTGGACGCAAGGGGCGGACGGGTCAGGAAGAGGTTTGGGGGCACATGTACATGATTGTGTACACCTGAGACTTTCCATAGTGATAACATAACCTACAGTTCTCTTTTCTGAGATATACTGGAACCTGAGAAATACAGGAACTTGCTACAACACTTGAAAACGTAGAATAGTATTCAAAGTGCTGTCTTTTTAGGCTTAGATCTGTGCATTTTGTTTTGGCTATAATACTATTTCACTGCAGTAAGGTGAGAGAGCTATACATGTCTAGTCATATAAGCTGCCAATCCACCAGTGTGGTAGAGGAAACAACCTAGGACTGCTGCAAAGTTTCTGTGGCAGCCGGATCCACCATGGCATGGTGGCCTGATGGAACTGCTGTCATGCATGTGGGTACGGGAAATGTACCCACAATATGGGAACACTTTTTCCGTACTCACGTGTGTGCATGACGTATTTGAGGTTTCCTCACAGGAAATTTGAAAAAAAAAAAAAAAAAAAACTGAGAGA
The DNA here is from genome assembly GCF_964261635.1 of Lissotriton helveticus. NCBI lineage: Eukaryota > Metazoa > Chordata > Amphibia > Caudata > Salamandridae > Lissotriton > Lissotriton helveticus. The sequence continues at coordinate 295,386,570 of NC_136065.1, forward strand.
TTTCTGCACTGTTTAGTTGACATGGCGATCTTATGCAGAAGGGACATTGCATTAAATGATTGTGGGCTACAACCTAAAAGTGGGTGGCTGCCCAGACACCATTTTCGTCTGCATCATGACATGTTCACCAAGTAAACCTTCCCCTTTTCTTCTGCTGATGCCTTGGTACAGCCCTCCTCTGAAACAAGACTTAAGTCTAGCAAAGCAAGTGGTTAGGCAGATGTTGGGCAGCACTCTACCCCGTCTGGCAATGTAAAGTTGGGTGAGATGGGGCAGCCCATGTATGTACCACGGTGCTCATTTGCACAAAGGCATCACGTTGTGAATGGTCATTAGTTTTCAAGAAGAAAAAGATGCAAATAAGAAGCGGCGTCCAAACTGATGTGTTGTCCAGGTAGAGTGAGTGGAGGTATGTGGGATGGGAGGAGAAATGGTGGCGAATTAGTGAGGGTGCAGATATCAAAAAATGTTTTGCAGGACTTAGCAGTCAGATCAGGTGAATTACTGAACAATAGTGATGGCCACTTAAGTTTCAGAGATGGCTAGTTACGAGCAAGGGTGTGTATGGTACAGAGCAGTGGTCGAAGTGCATTAAAAGAGTATGAGCAGTGTGGTCCTGAGTCCTGAGGATCCGGGGTCAAAGACAAGGCTAAAAAGAGTAAAATATTCTTTAACTATTTTGCTGACCGTTCCCCTTCAAAAAACACGCACATTAAATGAAAAATAAATGCAAGTTAAATTACCAGTGAAAGATGCATTTTTTATGTTGTGAAACCTCTATTGGTTAATGCAATCACTGCAGATATGTGTGTTTAACCAGAGAGCCACAAAATTGAATTCTGGTTGGTGCAGTGGGGAATAGTGACTTGGAGTTTTTTGTGTTGCCTATGGCAGAAAGCACTAAGAATGTATACAGTACGATAGACTGCCACTAAGTGCCCAAAAAGATTTAGGTTTCAAATTTTAAAAAAGTGCTTCCATAGTATAGATCAGAGTAATATGTAAACTGTACCTGGAGCAAACAATGTTTCTAACTGTCCCTAAAACGGACACACTCCACAGCTCATTAGGTCACCTTGCAATACCTCTAAAAAAGAATACTCTTCAAGTGACTCCCTCAATTAAAGCCACTACTGGCTCCCAAGCAGCCTTCATATTTACAAATTATCCTAATGGGTACATTTCCATTTCTTTCAAGCAACAGACACTCTAGTAAGAAGGCCTATTTCTTCTTCACCTGTCTGCCCCTCCCTCCGGTTGACAGCACAGTAGACCCTCCCCTCCCCTCTTCCACTACAGCTGAGGGGGGAGCCCTTTTCCTTGTTTGTGCTGTCACCGGATTACCGAGGAATCACCGCCCTGAAGGCTACCCAGCTGTCACTGACTCCAACCTCGCCGGACCCGCTCCGCGGGTCCCGCAGCGCCTCGTGTCACTGAGGAGGCTGACTGTTGTGGGAGCTAGAAGAGGAGGCGCGGGCAGGTGAGAGTGCCGGCGGGGCTGCGAGCACGCAGGCAGGGACTCCATTGTCCAGGAGCCCCTGCGCGCCCATCAACACACCTGGGCTGCTCTCCCCGCTGGCCACGCCCCCCGCTTGACTGCCACAAAAGCCGCTGTTTGCTGCATACTTTGGGAGCCCTTTTCCTTGTTTGTGCTGTCACCGGATTACCGAGGAATCACCGCCCTGAAGGCTACCCAGCTGTCACTGACTCCAACCTCGCCGGACCCGCTCCGCGGGTCCCGCAGCGCCTCGTGTCACTGAGGAGGCTGACTGTTGTGGGAGCTAGAAGAGGAGGCGCGGGCAGGTGAGAGTGCCGGCGGGGCTGCGAGCACGCAGGCAGGGACTCCATTGTCCAGGAGCCCCTGCGCGCCCATCAACACACCTGGGCTGCTCTCCCCGCTGGCCACGCCCCCCGCTTGACTGCCACAAAAGCCGCTGTTTGCTGCATACTTTGGGAGCCCTTTTCCTTGTTTGTGCTGTCACCGGATTACCGAGGAATCACCGCCCTGAAGGCTACCCAGCTGTCACTGACTCCAACCTCGCCGGACCCGCTCCGCGGGTCCCGCAGCGCCTCGTGTCACTGAGGAGGCTGACTGTTGTGGGAGCTAGAAGAGGAGGCGCGGGCAGGTGAGAGTGCCGGCGGGGCTGCGAGCACGCAGGCAGGGACTCCATTGTCCAGGAGCCCCTGCGCGCCCATCAACACACCTGGGCTGCTCTCCCCGCTGGCCACGCCCCCCGCTTGACTGCCACAAAAGCCGCTGTTTGCTGCATACTTTGGGAGCCCTTTTCCTTGTTTGTGCTGTCACCGGATTACTGAGGAATCACCGCCCTGAAGGCTACCCAGCTGTCACTGACTCCAACCTCGCCGGACCCGCTCCGCGGGTCCCGCAGCGCCTCGTGTCACTGAGGAGGCTGACTGTTGTGGGAGCTAGAAGAGGAGGCGCGGGCAGGTGAGAGTGCCGGCGGGGCTGCGAGCACGCAGGCAGGGACTCCATTGTCCAGGAGCCCCTGCGCGCCCATCAACACACCTGGGCTGCTCTCCCCGCTGGCCACACCCCCCTGTCCACTAACCAATTAGCTACAAGGAACAGAGATTAAATCTGCCCACTACCTCCGCCTCGCGGGAGCGCGCCGGGAGAAGCCCGGGACAAGGGCGGGACCGTCTGTGGCCGTCCGGGGCCGAAGGAGGCCGGGCTGGGCCAGCCCCTTAACACCTGCTGTTCTGCGGCCCGGGTCTCGCCACACGTTGGACATGGCGACAGAAGAGGATACCCAGGGGAAAAAAGGTAGATTACGCAATGGGTCATTGGAGAATTATTTTCAAAAGAAGAGTGAGGGTGAAAAGGACTCTATCCTAGCAGAGCGTAGGGCTGAGCGCCGCCGCTCAGTTGAGAGCATGAAACATAGACCCCTCACTGATAGCTCCCTGCTTGATCTGACCCGGGAGGGAGGTTCTGTAGACATGAGTGAGGACTACGGTAGTCAAGAAGGTGTTCCCCTATTGTTCCGTGATTTTGTTGCCACTCCCTGTTTGCCTTTGGATAACATTATAATCGTTTCTCCTACCCCTAGCCCAAGTCGCGTCATTGTTACATCTAAACCCAGGAAACAGAAACCTAGACTTTTAGCTGCGGCCCAGATCCACCACCCACCACCCAGTAAAAAAAGGAGAAAATATAGGGTGGCACCAGGTAAAGCCAAAACCCCGCACACTGAGTTCGGTAAAGGGGTAAAAACTCCCAGTTCAACTGAGATTATACCAGCAGTGGCACCACCTTTGGTTCACAGCCCATTTGTAGTAGCTACACAGGCGGTGGTTTCTGATAGTAACGTTAGAGCCACAGCAGCCGTTACCTCACCTCCCCCCACATTGATAGGGAACTTGGAGTTTTTATTGAGATCTCTCCTTTTACCTATTAATGAGTCCATTAAAAAGGTGGAAATCAGACTGACCATACTGGAAGCCGCCATAACCAGCATGGCCAATCTGACCAAAACCCAGGGGAGTGGTGTGGTGCATCCTGCACCCTTGATAAGGCCTCCTCCCCCCTCAGTCCAAAAAAACCCACTTGCCCAAGTGCAGCCGACCAAGCAAACTGTACAGTCCCAGGTTAGAGTAGACACTTCCCCTCAAAACCCACCGCCTCCAAACCAAATAAAGACATCTGTAGTAGAAGTGGGTGCTGCCCCAAACAAACCAATTTCAAAGGCTCCGACAAGTAACAACCATAACGTCCACGGGGAAGGTAGAAACAATAGAATTCCACAAAAAAAGGTCCCACAAGTGGAGATTCCCCCAGAAGCAGTGCCCTTTGTGGTGGTCTTGACTGGGGTCCCACAGTTAGCAGAAAACAAGAAGGAGGGATATGTTGACCTCAAGAATAAAATCATTCATTGGCTGAGAACATACAGGACGATAGCGCCCAATATAGACGGGGATATTGTCCATGTTAGACGGATCAATTGGCTGGGGAGTAGAATTAAAAATATTGAGGGGGATGTAGTGGTGGTCAATTTTAGAGATCCTCGGGCTGTTGATTATATTTTAAACTGGCCACCAGGAAACGGGGAAACTTGCATCACCCCTAGGGCCTTAACATATTTTTATCCCAGGTCAGAGGCAACCCCTTTTAAATTTCCAAATAAATTCCAATCCTATAGGCCTTCTCTTACCTTGCCCTACAATAACAATTATCCTCAGCATGGGCAACATTTTGCCATGTTGTCGGAACAGCACCTTGGTTGGTCTACGGTCCCCCACAGACACACGATGAACTATGACACCAGGATGAATCACTTGAGACCTTTTACCCCGCTGGATACTTACAATCGGTTTTCTCAGCTCTCTGGGCTGGAAGACTGTGATTGAAGTTCAGCGTCTGGGGGGGAGGCAAGTGAATTACCCGGGGAGGAGGTACCACGACGATTCTGTGGTAGTATAGATACAGGGGAAGTCAGTCCACCTTTAGCTCGAATTAGTATTACCAACAACATTACTGAGGCTTCTATGTCAGTTAGGCCTCTGACTAGCATGGGTGGTCGCCCTGCAACCCCTGCTCCCTCTGTACAGGAGGGGGGGAGCTGTTTGACCATGGTGGATAATGAGGGGGAGATCGGGGAGATATATACCATAGCGCCCAAAGGACGGCGGGTAATAAACCTCCTTTCTTGGAACATCGCGGGGTTAAAAAGAAAGTTAGAAATTCCAGAGTGGCATACGTTCATTGAGAGGTTTTACGTTTGCCTGTTTCAGGAAACTTGGAGCCTATCACCGTTATACAAATCGGGGTATACCACCCACTTTTTGTCAGCAGTAAGTAAGGGAAAGGGTAGACCAGCGGGTGGCCTCTTGGTCTGGATTAAAATAGAACTGGATTGGGTGGTCACACGCCATATCTTGGAGAGTAATGATATACTCCACCTCTCCTGTAGAGGAAAGGGGGAGGGCAGTAGGCTTGACCTCTTCAATGTATATGCTAGAGGGGCCACTGGGGACTCTGCCTCCTTGATTTTAACAGCTCTGGACTCCGCCTTAGCTAACTGCCCGTCATCAGCAAAAATCATCGTGGGGGGTGATTTTAACTGCACGTTCGAACCCCTCCTCGGAGATGACCCCTTGGGCATTGAAAAGGAGGATTCAAAATGGTCCATCCCAAGCTTATCTCTGCCCCCCATTAGGAAATGGTCAGCTAAGGCAATCCAAATCAATGCACTGACTAGGGACCACAAGTTAAGAGCCCTTAATGGCAGGACTTTATCCGATCAGACAGGGGCACTGACCTTCAATAGAATTACTGGGCCGTCCAGAATTGACTACATCCTCATGGATGTTAGTCTTTGGGAAGACCTTATTGATATGGAGGTCCTCCCAAGTCAGGATAGCGACCATAATCCCCTGTGTTGTAAGTTTAATTGGGGCACCCATAAAGGTAGGAGGGTGAACCTCACCTCAAAATCACCTAAAGAGGTTATTCCATTTAATAATAACCGCAGACTGAAATGGGATAAGGCTAAACTTAAGGAGGACGATCTAGGGGCAATTAAATCTCTGGTAGAGGGTTTGTCCTCTGATTTGGAGGTCTGGGTCGGTGAAAACCAGATTAGCAGGGTTTCATACCCCTCCCTTGACTCAGTTTATAAAGTCACAATAGATCATGTTGGTCAATTTTTTACCTCGAAAGGAAAAAGTAATAGGGCTACTGCTATACCCCCCACTTTTAATAAACCGTGGTATACTGATCAGTGTAAGGGCAAAAGAAAAAACCTGACAAAAGCCCTGATTTCTGGGGATCCTTTGCTGGTTAGAGCGGCCAGGAAGGATTACCTAAAAGCATTATCTCTGGCCAAACTTGAGTGGGAGGAACAGCATTGGCAGGACCTATCCAAAGCTGTGAGTAGTAGGAACCCGAACCTTTTTTGGGATCTGATTAATAGATCTAGGCAGAGGAAAGTACAACCATTGGCCGCACATATAACTAGTCAGCAATGGTATGATCATTTCTCATCCCTATATGGTGGTATTGAGGAAACAGCCAGCCCTGTGGCAGTCAGGTTGGGTGACGGGGATACCCCAGGGGTGGTTGATCTTCCCTTTACGACCACAGAGGTAGTGATGGCTATCAAACACCTAACCCCCAAGAAAGCAGCCGGGCAGGATGGGATTCCTGGAGACCTGTTGATAGCGGAGCCACAGGCTTGGGCCAAACTAATAGCCACAATAATGAACTTGATTACCAGGGGTCACCAGGTGCCAGATTCTTGGAAGGGGGCAGAGGTAGTAACCGTGTTCAAGAAGGGGGCGAGAGATGACCCTGCGAACTACAGACCTATCAGTCTGATAGACATAATCCAGAAAGTGGTTGGCAGGGTCATTATTTCAAGAGTAGGAGACTGGATCGAGGAGGCTAGCATTCTCTCCCATCTACAAGCAGGTTTTAGAAGAAAGGTAGGCACGATGGACCAGGTCTTTCGCTTTTTTGTTATCTATTGGAAGGCAGTTACCATCAAGAAAGGCAGCTTATATATGGCCTTCATAGATCTCAAAACGGCCTTCGACCTGGTCCCACGTGCAAAATTATGGGAAATCCTGGGAGAAATGGGATTTCCCAGTGGACTTCTGAACCTAATCGTAAAGCTCCACGAGGGGAATTACGCGAGGGTCAGATGGGGATCACAGGGCCAGTTAACAGATAGGGTTCCTGTGAGGAGAGGAGTACGCCAGGGCTGTGTCATGGCTCCGACCCTCTTCTCCCTATTTGTGAATGGAGTGGTGGACCATCTGAAGGGGGAGGAGGCGGATGCCCCATCCCTGGCGGGGGAAAGAATCCCCACCTTACTCTTCGCCGACGATACCATATTAATCTCCAAATCCCCAGTGGGTTTGCAAAAACTCTTGAACCGGTTTAGCTCCTTCTGTACCAGTCGAGGCTTAACCATCAATACCTCGAAAACTAAATTGATGGCACTCTCCCCCTCCAAAAGATTCAAAAATAACTTCCTGCTCAATGGTGTCCCTCTGGAGTTGGTTGAGTCTTTTGACTATCTTGGTGTCCGGATAAACAGTCGCATGACCTGGAGGGACCACTTGGCAAAAATGTTACTCAGTCACCAAAGAGTATCTGGGGTGACTTTGAGGGAGCTCCGTGAATCAAGTAGTAAACCTGTCTCCCCGGCCATGGCCATTTATGAGGGTCAGATTCTCCCGGCGGCACTATATGGCTCCGAACTCTGGGGGTTTGAAAATGTTTCTGAGCTATCGAAAGCGGAAAACAATTTTCTAAGGAAGGTGGTGGCTCTTCCTATCTCCACCCCATTGATTCCCCTGAGAATAGATCTGGGTAGAAGAGCACTAAAGGACCTGGTAAGGTTACGCCCGTTGCTCTTTTGGACCCGTCTAAGAAGAACTGAGGAGCTTGCAAAATATGCTGAAGGGTTGGACGATCTTCTTCTACTGGACACGGGGAAAAAAATAGGATGGCTGAATAAATTGAAAGACTTGGCTCTTAACCTGGGGCTAAGAGATGCATGGGAGTCTCAATCACCGCCACCCAAGGAAGTGATCAAAAAGCTGTATTGGGATTGGGTACAGAGTAATGCGCTGAGGGCCACGGATGGGGGCTCACTCACGGACCAATTTTTGTTATTTAAAAGTGTGAGAAAATTGGAGCCCTTCCTTGACCTGATAACTAAACCTCTAGATCGAGCGCTATACCTAAAATTGCGATATGGGACGCTCCCGGTGCATGATTTCACTGTGAGATGGTCAAACTCTGGTGCCCCCCTGCGCTCATGCCCTGGCTGTGTAGCACCAAAGGAGTCTGTGGCCCACCTATTCTTTGCCTGTCCAGCTTACAAAGGGGCGCGAAAATTTTGGTTGAAACCTGTCTGCAGGGAACTGGGATTGAGGTGCCACAGCCAGGCACTACGTGTACTTTCTACGGACTCTTCATCTTCCACCGTGATTTGCGGGGTGGCAACATTTTTGGGCAGTGCGTGGACGACGCGCTCCCGCCTACTGAAACTGCATTCGGGGAGACCTACGGTCTGATGTTGTATCCGCTGGTAGCAACTTAGTGACTGTGGTGCACCTCCTTCTTTTATTCGTATTTTAATAATTGTCTTGGAGAATTGGTAATGTATATTGTATATGTATTCTTTTATGGTGATCAATTTGCCGAATAAAGATAAAAATACAAATACTACAGCTGAGGCATCTCAGATGTCGGTATTAACTATCCCAGGATGTTGTCTGGGGCGTGGCCAACAGTAGAAAGATGGCGGACGCACTCTAACGAGACTCCACGCTTGTACCCCATTATCCATCAATTATCTATGCTTCTGCCAGCCATCTGAACATGCTGAGCCCTGTGCAGACTCTCGAATCCATACTTTGCATGCCGGAAGGGGAGTCTGTTTGACAGGCATGCGATATCGGTGAGAACACCGCCGACTGCGGCCTGCTCTCTTGTGTTGTGGGGTTAGTGCCTGCCTCCCCAGCGGATGGTGCTCTGAGGGTGACAACTGGGAACCCTGTGGTTGGTGACCCCCCGCTGGTGACCTATCTGCTACGGTGGACACTGCTGTTGCATGGCGGAGGACGCATGAGACTGGTGAGCAGCAGTGAGCGGTGTGGGATACAGGGGTCCTGGTGGTGGTGGCGGCTGAGATGCCGTGAGGCCTCCCCCATGGTGTCCTGTTTCATCTGGCGGGTGCTCCAGGGGCTGTCCTGGCATCGTGGAGACAGGTGAGCATGTGGCCTGGACTCTGGATGGTGGCGGGCCGGACCCGGGGGCCGGATCAGGCTCAGGCCGACCCGCAGAGCCAGCCACCTGACCCGGTGGGTGCTGCACTGCAAAGGTGTTGTTGAGGCTTGACACGTGTGCTGCTGTGAGGCTCTGGGGTCGTGCTAGACCAGGGCCTTGTGGCAGAAACATTTGGGGCCCATCTGCAGTTACACCACAGCCACCATGCATGTGAGCAGCGGTCCCCAGGGACCCCCTGCAGTTTGCACCACAGAAATGGTGGTGCTGGGACTGGTGAGGGCCTGGTCAAAACTGCTGGCTGCACCTGTTCATATGCTGTGGAGACATATTGGGACAATATGCTGCTGGGATCCGTTAATTAAGGCCAGGGCACGATGTCACAGCTAACCTATGTCCCTTCTATTGATGTGACTGCTGCAGGACCCAGGGGTCATGTCGGGCCCAGGCCCTCCGGTCTCTGTTGGCCTGACTGGGAGTTTTGGTCTGCTTGTATGGAGGTGGTGCCTCATGGTTGCCTCACATGCGGCGCCCTCCGCAACTGTCTCATTGTGAGCATGCGGGCCACTGATGCCTGATGGTGGTTCTTGCATACACTGCTGCTTATAAAAAGATTGTGCACTGCTGCAACAGGTTGAGGCGCAGTGGTGGGGCCCGGGGGTCATTCTGGGCCAAGTCCTCACTGCATTAACGATTTCGCAGCCAGCATCTAATCAACAACATTTGTGTGCTGCTACCTGTTTTCCTGCTGGGCCTGAAGTGTTTGAACCTCGCCTAGGGCATTTGATGGGGGACGGCATGGGAGCGAATGGGTGAACTTGAGGGTGTTTTTTTAGGTGTCTGGCGACGGGATGTCATGGGGCGGGGGGTCCTTGTTACTCTGCTAGCTTGTTTGGTTCTGGTGACCCCTGCCCGGCCAGGTTGGTGGCTTCAGTTGCAGAGGTAGTGAACCCAGAGGTTAATATTTTGATCTACATGTCCCTACAGACCGGTACAGTTCCTCTAGCTTGAAAGCAGGCCAAACTTTTGCCTTTGCTGAAAAAACCTTCTTTGGACCTGATAAGCGTGGCTAAAATACCACCCGAGTGACTTACCTCACTCACCTACAATTACCCAAAATAAGTCAGCCGGACAGTGGAGAAGAATAAACAAAGCAAGTTTATTAGGCCACAAACTCCCATATGAGAGGGCCCTATATCGACCTCACCCCTAAGAGTGTGCCGAGAAGGACTGCCTCACATCATCATGGTGATACATTATATTACGAGAAGGCAGAGTAAACACGCCCATAATGGAAAAGTACTGGTCCACCAGGAGTGTGGACAATGGCCTCATACAAGAGGCATCTGCACCTGTAATAGCAACACTTGTTATCATCTCCCAAGGACACAGAGCCAGGCCGCTACATCCCCAGCGCATGAGAACAGCCTGATAAGGAGTTTCGCTAGCAGGAGCCTCAGCTACAGTAAACCAAGAAATGCATATATGCTGACACGAGGAGTTATTCCTATTCCTACGGGAGGGGGAATGAGCAAGTACAGTTTGCACGTAGAGAGAAATAATTCAAAATGGTGGCACACATGCTAAGCTAAGAACACTGCAAACGATATCACACGCATAAGTGAATAACTGCATAATGAGAACATAAACGTAAATGCGTAAATGCAAGTAATTAGTTAGACACATTCCGCTAACTCATAAGCATAATGTACGAAGGGGGCGGGGCATGGAATTGACGCCTATCAGACCCTCCTTTTAGCGGACCGTGGCTAACACGTTTGTTTCCATTTATTAACCAAAAGGAGGGCCTTTACAGCAAAATCTATGGGCTGGGCAAAACTGGAAAGACATACTTAAACCAGAACATCATCATGAATGAGTATCAACCAATTAGCATCAGTAAGCTCTTCAGCATTGGAGACAGGGTACTGTTTCAATCTGTTCGTAGACTTTTTCATATTGCTGGCACACATGGAGCAACAAGGGGGAAGGCAGTAAACGCAGAGGCAGCATGACAGTAGGAAACCTATCACACCTATAATGACCATTAATATTTTCCAACCCCAGGAAGACAAAAGGCCCCACAACCATGTCTGTAGGGACCAGGTACCAGTATCTTGATGAAGCTCAGCAGCCAACCGATGAAGTTTCTGCACTGCCAAGTTAACTGTCGGGGCGGAGTCAGGAATATACACGCAGCAAGACGTCCCGATGACGCGGCAAGCTCCACCCCTATCTGCCAGGATGACGTCAAGAACCATTCTATTCTGAATCGTAAATAATCTCATCGCCTGCATCTCCAGTGACATATTAGCTGCAATATCAGCTTCAGTATTCACTACCTTTTCCATAACCCGTGAAAGACGTCTGATAGACCTACTATTAAAAATAGGGCCCCAGAATGGCAGCAGGCCTTTAGAAAAATCTTTAAACTGCTGTCCAGCGGTATCCGTCTGATCAACGTCATCAACTTTAAGATCCCTCCTTTTTCGCTGTTCTTGCACCACATCAAACCTCCTATGTGTCTTATGATAATCCGAAGGTGCTACATAAACAGGAGGGAGTAAATATGCCAGGTAACATGTCCCACCCCAACCCTCAGGCAACCACAGGTACCCGTTATCTCCACATACAAAGTAGACATTAGGGGGAGTGACAAGCGAAGGACTAAGGGTCAGCCGAATCGATGTCGTCACATTACAAATACTGTCGCCCACCTTAATCGGACCTCTACCCTGTATACAGAAATAAGGCGAGGGTCCCACTACTGCTAGGGGCACCAGAGAATGACCACTACTGTTTGTTGCAGGAGGGCGTCGGTATGCTAGAGATGAGTTTAACTGTAGAAAACTCTCTCGTACCTTATCAGTGTCATTAGGTATCAGAAATTTGTCCAACTTTTTCGAGCAAGTCTCTAAAAACTTTTGGTCGAAACGTCCATCAGTAAATAATCGTCCAAGGGATGAGGGAGGCAAAGGGCGTACCCGCATCGTCAATGTAGACTTACTGTCGGGGAGTCGTGGGGTGAGAGAGTCAGGCTGCTGAAAAAACTTCACCCTACCTATCAAGGTATACCAGCCCACGCAGCTATTCACAGGGGTCAATTGCAGCGCCCATAACCTGTCCTTCTTATATGCTGCAGAAGGAAGCAACCCACATACCCAGCAATCTGTCACATTGTATACAGCGTGTGCATGATGTAGCGTTTTTATGAAGACATTATCACGGTAACCTTTTCTCATACATTGTTCACCATAATCAACAGTAACCATATTATGTTCTGGTAAGGGAGAAGGGGTAGGAACCAATTTGTGGACGGGGTAAGCTTTATCCAGAAAAAACAGTATTCCAAGCATTATCAGAAAGACAATAATGAGCACCACAATAACCACAATTTTGCTTTTTCGTGATAGGGCACGCCATGGTGAATCTGGTTCTGGTCTGCGAGGGGCAGCAAAAGGCTGTTCCTCATCTGGTATTGGACGGCCAAAAGGATACATGTCTGCTAGAGAACGGGGCAAGGGATATCCTAAAAGTTCAAAAGCTAGGGACACTGCTAAAAGTTCAGACACTCCAAAACCGGCCAGAGGGGTTCTTCACCCTTCGATGGGCTGTTCTCCCTATGTCCGTTAAAGCCTCATAGGCAGGCTTTCGACTTCGCAAACCCTATTCCCTCGACGGAGTCACACAACTGCAGTGACTCAGGAGCACAGAACTTGGGCCCACGTACAACTCTAATGTTCCTTTCAGCAATATCTCAGAAGCAATGTCTCAGAAGTGCACCAGGGCTCCTTTCAGCAGTCCATCCCTATTGCTACAATAACCGACTATAGTCCACTCCTAGTCCCTATCTCAGCCCTTCTTCCAGTGCTCAATGCGTTTGCCTCTCTTTCCTGGGCCGCAAGTTATAGCGAGTGCTCCCTCGCACTTCGGGGTCTGAAAACAGAATTGGTGGGTCGTTTTGAAAAGAGGTGGCTTCGGTCGCTTGAGCACCGTGACCGATAGAAGCCTCGCTACTCGTACTCAGGGTTGGCTTTCGTGCTTTTCCGTCGTGCTCCTCCCCAATCAACACAGCATCAGAAAAGGGGAGATACTTAGGCAACGATTCTGTTTCCTGATCTGCAATGCCACCTCTTACCCATGCATCATAGGGTAAAGGTAGTGGAACCTTCCTTACGTGGGAGGCATGCGTCCACGCCTTTCGACCCTCCACTCGAAGTGCGGTGCGGGTGGTGAGCAGCACCAACCGTGGCTCAGACCACCTGGGCTCCAAACAGGACTTCCGCTGGTACTTCTTAACGACGACCCAGTCCCCTGGGTTGATGCCGTGGCCGGGCCCCTCAGGCAGCGGCTTCAGTGTGTCTGCTACCTGCTGGTGAACAGAATGGAGATCTTTAGTCAAAGCATACAAGTAGTCTGTCAACATAGGATATTCTATTTCTGAGAAACATTTGGGTCTAGGAACTCCCCACACATTGGAGGGCCTGCCGAATACAACTTCGTGGGGAGAAACACCTGTCTTGGAATTTACTGTAACTCGTGTGGAGAGCAGAGCAAGGGGGAGAGCGTCTGGCCAGCGTAGCCCAGTACTTTCCTGTATTTTGGCCATTTTCAATTTCAGTGTACCATTAAATCTTTCAACTAAACCCGCAGCCTGTGGGTGTAGGGCTGCGTGGAATTTTTGAGAGATTTGTAATCCCTTACAGATATTTTTCATCAGTTCAGCATTGAAGGATGTACCGTTATCGCTCCAGATCACTCTAGGTAACCCGAACCTACTAAAGTATTCCTTAATCAACATTTTGGCTGTCGACATGGCTGTACAGTCTTTTGTTGGAAAAGCCTCCACCCACCTGCTGAACGCGCACACCACCACAAGTACATAATTAAGGTTGTTCACTCTTTCCATTTCAATGTAATCCATCTGTATTACTTCAAAGGGGTATGTTGGGGGTGCAAAATTACCCACAGGGACGGGTGTTCCCTTCCCAGGATTGTGTCGTAAACAAATCATGCACTGTTGTACCAAACGTGTGGCCACCCTGGAAATGTTCTTATTACTCCATACTGGGTCTAATAATTTACATATTCCCTTGGCACTTATATGAGCTGGTCCATGAGCCATTGTCACCACTGGGAGGACATATGCATTTGGGAGCAACCATCGTCTTTTGTCTGTCACATCCGTCCAACACTCATCCGAGTCCAACTGTCCCTTTCCATTCTTCCATTCCTTCAGCTCCTCCTCAGTCACTTTCTCTTGTATGTTCCGCACACTCTGTACAGTGTCTGCAAACATGTTAACGTCTGGTACCCATCTAGCCGGTCCAGCCACAAACATTCGCGGAAGTCTGTTCCTGGCAGTTTCTTTAGCTGTCTGATCTGCAAACGCGTTTCCCCGCCCTACGTCATCAACCACCGCTTTGTGTGCACTGCATTTTATTACTGCTAGTCGTCTGGGAAGCGTTAGAGCCGTCAGCAGGCGCAATATCAATGGGCCATGTTGAATTCGTTGTCCGTGTGATGTCAAAAATCCCCTCTCTGCCCACAGTCTTCCATAACTATGAGCCACGCCAAAGGCGTATTGGCTGTCAGTATAAATGTTCACATCCAATCCTTCACTCAGTTCACATGCACGCATCAACGCTATTATCTCTGCAGCTTGGGCTGAGTTGTACGGGACTCTAGAAGTCTCCACCACTGTTTGTAATGTCGTGACTGCATATGCTGCTGTTGTGGTACCGTCCGCTAGTTTAAAACAAGACCCGTCGACATACAACTCTCCGTCAGGGTCATCTAGGGGCTTATCCGTCAAATCTACTCTCCCTTTTGTCTCCTCCTCTGTTCGGAACAGGCAGTCATGCACTTCACCATCTTTCTCATCTGAAGGGAGAGGCAACAGTGTGGCCGGATTCAGGGTAGCGCATCTTTTTATCGCTACATGTGGGGCAAATAGTGTCATCTCATAACCAGTCAGGTGGGCGCTAGTTAAATGCTGCGTCTGTGTTCTGTTCAGCAAAATGTCCACTGCATGTGGTACCATTACCGTAAGAGCTGAACCCAGTACGAGCCCTGCCGATTGTCTTATCGAGACTGCAGCAGCCGCTGTAGCCCTTAGACAGCTCGGAAGCGCTCTTGCCACGTTGTCGAGCATTGCAGAGAAATAAGCACACGGTCTCTGTTTCCCTCCAAAATCTTGTGTTAAGACAGACAACGCGCAACCTTCCGCCTCGTGCACATAGAGTACAAAAGGCTTCTGGTAATTGGGTGTTCCCAAAACGGGTGCAGAACATAGAGCAGTCTTCATCAACTCAAACGCTTCTTGGCATTCAGGTGTCCAAGGTAGGGGCTCGCACACCTCTTTTGTGGTCAGATACAGCAGGGGTTTCGTTAGTAAAGCATAATTAGGTATCCACTGGCGACAGTACGATGTTATGCCCAAGAACGCGCGCACCTCTCGCTGTGTGTTAGGTACTGCCATGTTAGTTATTGCCTTGACGCGCTCTGGTGTCAGCCTTCTCCCGTCCTTCGATAGGAGGTGACCGAGGTAGGTGACCTCCTGTCGACAGTATTGGAATTTAGGGAGGGACACCTTGTGTCCCTTACGAGCCAAATGGTGTAACAATTTAACAGTAGACTCTCGGCACCCCTCCTTAGTATCGGAGGCGATGAGAATATCATCCACGTATTGCAACAAGACATTTCCTTGCGGGAGCTCCAAATCATCTAACTGTGCTTTTAATGCTTGGCTGTAAATACTAGGGCTTTCTGTATAGGCTTGAGGAATTCTACAAAATCTAAAACTGCGGCCGGCCAATGAGAATCCGAAGAGGTACCTGCTATCTGGGTGTACAGGTATACTAAAGAACGCATTCTTAACGTCCAACACTGAAAAGTATTTAGCTGAGGGTGGTATCATAGTCAAAATGGTAGTAATGTCAGAAACCACTGGGTACTGGGGTTCAACAACCTTGTTAATATGACGTAAATCAATCACAAAACGATAGACATCAGGTGTATTCTCACCAGCGTCACCTGAGGATCTTTTAAGTATCGGAAGTATCGGACTGTTACAGATATTCGAGTCCGTTTCCTCGACTACCCCCGATCCAATCAAATCCTGTATAATCTGCAACAGAGCCCTCTCACCATCCCTAGAGATCTTGTATTGAGGTATGCGAGGCAGCTTCGTTCCCACCTTAACATTGATGGATACCGGTGCAATGTCCATTTTTCCCACATCAGTATCGCTACTGGCCCACAGACTCGGGGGGACATCCCTGAACTCAGCTGGGAGGGGCTCGTCCTTTGAAAAACATTGCTGCGCACGCGCGACAGAAGGACCCATCGTAAGGTACACACCATCCGGGGAACAGTAAATCGTAGCATGCAACCTTTTTAACAAATCCAAACCTAGTAAATTCTCACCACAATTCGAAGTCAAGAGAAAGGAGGAGTCAACAGTGAAGGGGCCAATCGTAAGTGTCAAGGGCTTAGAGATGGGGCTAACCACCGGGGTACCAGAGAACCCCACTGAAATATTAGTTTTGCCAGACAGAGCCGCCCCTGGAACCTGAGAACGTGCTACAGAACTTTTCGTAGCACCTGTATCCAATAAAAATTTCTGATGGGATCCCGACAAGTCTGCCGTTACATAAGGCCCACGTTGATCAACATCCACAGAAACAGGTCCCTCACTCTGCCCTACGCTGTCCTAGTTATAGGAAAATCCTGTGAAATCATCCATGGCGTACGTATCGTTGTAGAACTGTCTATCCCTGCCGCCATCGCCCTCCCTCTGAGAATGCTGTCTATCCTTTCCTCCGTCAAAATAATTTCCTCCCGGTCTCCTACCCTCCTCGGACTGTCTAATGTCTCTATTCACCTCTCCCCTACCTCGTCCTCTCCCAGGTCCACCCTGGGACCGTAGTAGAGGACAATCTTTCCACCAGTGCCCTTCCTGTTTACAATTAGCGCACTGGTTGGGTCCCAAACGCTCTCTTCTCTCTCCCCTTCCGAAGCTACTTCCTCGACCACCTGACACGGGCGGGGCTCCCCGTCCTCTCCCCTTCGCTACTTGCTGCAACAAGACCTTTGTCTTCAAATCTTTCGCCTTCTTTTCTTGCCTGTCCTTATTCTCATTCTCTCTATGTTCATAATACTGGGCCATGCTCAAAATTCCTGAGGGGGTAGATGTTGTCCATGTACTCTCCGACGCTTGCAGTCGGGCCGATATTTCTGGCAGCAGATTCGTAACGAATCTGTTGACAAAAAGACGGAGCCCTCCATCTTGAGAGATATCTTGTCCGCTAAAATCCATAAATGTTTCTTCAAAACGAGTGAAGAAATCTGAAACTGCCTCATCCTTTTTCTGTTTGCAAGCCGTTAACTTATCCCAATCTACCTTCTTAGGAGGAATGAGTGAATGCATATATTTAATAATACGCCCGGGTAATGCTAGTATCTCGGGCTTCGGCTTTTCACCTGGCTTTCGTTCCTTATCCCAATCTGTAAATTCTTCCCAAGTTCCGCCTAACTCCTCTCTATGTTCCGAGCCCTTCACCTATCTCCACACATCCACGGGGACCAATAAACCGAAAAACAGTTCAATATCTGCTAACGTCATTACTGTTGAGGAGGCTGCCTCCGTTAATTCTTTGTAATAAGCCGTTGGATTTTTTCTTGAGTCGGGTAACTGCGCCTTCAGAGCTAATACCTCGCTCCTTTTCCAGGGCGTATACACCCATTGTTCTTGGAAATGAGCATCTACACGTGGTCTAGTCACTACCAGGGTGGTCGGGTCTACTATTTCAGTTACCTCAGGGTGAAATATAGGGTGTACTTCACGCATTGGATGTATCCCCGGGAAGTGGGTCTCACCTGTCGCTGTTAGCTCATTCCTGTACTCCAACAAATACCTCAAACTACGGAGCACTTCCGCTGCTCCAGTATTAGCCCTGTAAGCATGAGTCTTAATGTCGCGGAGAATCGCTGGCGCCACACCACCATATCCCTGCTCCCATAGCGCTATTAGGGTCGTTGACATGTGCCACAAAGCATGCTGTTGCATCAAAGGCTCATAATCCTTCATAGTAGACCAAATATCCTCTAGTGAATAAATATTATTCCTGGCCCATTGACAAGCTTGATTAGCTACCATGGTCTTTTCGTCTAGGGGTACAGTAGCACGTGTGAGTAACTTTCGTACCTGAGTAAATAGTCCTCCCTCCGCTCCTCTAGCAGGTGTTCGCAACGCGCTCTGAGGGGTGGCGCTGGCAGAAACAGTGGGGATAGCGGGGCCGGCAGAGAACACCGGTGATAGCGCAGCAGACGCAGGGCTCGCCGCCGAGAAAGGGAGCAAGGGTGCCGTGGTAGAAGGGGAAGTAGGTCCCCCTGCAGAGGAAGCAGGTGTACCGGACAAGGGAGGGGCACCGACTTGGGGAACTGAAACCACCGCCTGTGGGGCGGAATCTCCGAGCACGGGGTACAGCGGCTGTGGAGCATATGGGGGAGGGGGTCGGGTGCTCAAAATATCTTCCATCTCGTCTATATCCTCTTCCTTTACCACATAGCACTTATTTTCCAATAACCTAAAACGCCTATCTGCGCGCTCAATCCGCAACTCATTCTCTTTCTTAGTGTGTTCCTTCGCCTTCTGCGCCATGGTCTGCGCCGATCTTTTCTGAGCTACCTTCTCCTCCCTTATCTGCCGTTCTCGTGCCTCCTTCTGCCACATTCGCAAAGAATCAAACATACTCTGACGGCTGCGCCTAGCAAACAATTTGTCTTGTAAATAGTCTAATTTTTCTGCGTCAAAAGAGCCCAGCAAAGGCCACTGTAAGTCCACATTATCCATTGTATACTTATGCCACAAAGAGGAAAAAAAAATAGGAGGTAAGCCATGTTTGACGTACATGTCGAAATTCGGAGAGCCTTCCTGCGGGGCAGGTTGGCTCTTAGCCAATCTCACATCTGAAACCTCCTCACAACACCCGAAACACCGCAATTTACTAAAGCACGGCATTTTTTATTCTCTTACAAACACACAACAGCACAAAAAAAAGAAATTCACCTTCAATATGCATATATCGATCAAATAGAATCCGCACCAAAACACGTGTTACCAAAATGGGACAAGGCCCGTCGACCAAGTCCTGGGAAACCTGGACCCTACCGCAGACTGAACAGCACACACCCGCTGTTCCGAGACTGGGAAACCAATCCGTTTCCCGGGCAGCACTACAAATCGGCAGGCGCCACACCGCGCGGGACCCGGCACTCTCCCGCAAATCCCCACATTAGGTGTTCGGTCGAGCCCAAAATCCTCGCGTAGCAAGCCGCTCACCAACCCGCAGTACTATCCAGTCGGATTTTCACAAACCAACGTTCCCCAATCTCCATCAAGTCTGTCAGAGCGCTATCTGCACCCTGAGTTTCCCGGAGCACACTAGCCCCAGAAGCACACCGGCTCCTCCAATCACCAGAGACACACCGGTCTCACAGAGCACTCCGGCCCCCTCAATCATCGGTCGGACCACTTACCTTCCGTGCGCGGTCCCGACCTCTACCGTTCTCCACTTCCGGCTGGCTGGACCAACACGGTCAGCTCCAAGGTTCCGCCTTCCGGACTCCGGCGTAGGATCTTGGACCGAGACCTCCTCCGATCAGCAGGGTGGGGCAGCGCTGCGAGAACCAAGCTCGGCATCAAAGTGGGTACCCAGACCCACCGTGCCGACCAGGGGGTCTCCGGCCTTCTGCTACCCACTTACGGGTGAGAAAGGTCCTAATCGCGGAGTCCCTGTTCGGGCGCCATCTGATAAGCGTGGCTAAAATACCACCCGAGTGACTTACCTCACTCACCTACAATTACCCAAAATAAGTCAGCCGGACAGTGGAGAAGAATAAACAAAGCAAGTTTATTAGGCCACAAACTCCCATATGAGAGGGCCCTATATCGACCTCACCCCTAAGAGTGTGCCGAGAAGGACTGCCTCACATCATCATGGTGATACATTATATTACGAGAAGGCAGAGTAAACACGCCCATAATGGAAAAGTACTGGTCCACCAGGAGTGTGGACAATGGCCTCATACAAGAGGCATCTGCATCTGCAATAGCAACACTTGTTATCATCTCCCAAGGACACAGAGCCAGGCCGCTACATCCCCAGCGCATGAGAACAGCCTGATAAGGAGTTTCGCTAGCAGGAGCCTCAGCTACAGTAAACCAAGAAATGCATATATGCTGACACGAGGAGTTATTCCTATTCCTACGGGAGGGGGAATGAGCAAGTACAGTTTGCACGTAGAGAG
Source organism: Lissotriton helveticus (assembly GCF_964261635.1). Classification (NCBI taxonomy): domain Eukaryota; kingdom Metazoa; phylum Chordata; class Amphibia; order Caudata; family Salamandridae; genus Lissotriton; species Lissotriton helveticus. Next base: position 295,406,641 of record NC_136065.1, read on the forward strand.
AAATAATTCAAAATGGTGGCACACATGCTAAGCTAAGAACACTGCAAACGATATCACACGCATAAGTGAATAACTGCATAATGAGAACATAAACGTAAATGCGTAAATGCAAGTAATTAGTTAGACACATTCCGCTAACTCATAAGCATAATGTACGAAGGGGGCGGGGCATGGAATTGACGCCTATCAGACCCATCTATCCCGGCTAGCTACTGCCCTATTTCTCTCCTCCCGGCCATGGCGAAAGTCTGTGAGAAAGCTTTTAACAAACAGCTTACCAACTATGTTGAAGGTTCTGGCCTGCTCCATTCAGCCCAATTGGGCATCAGAGCCTCATATAGTACAGAGACGGCCCTTGTCGAAATCTCAGAAGCAATCTGGGAGTGTTTGGGTGCTGGTGGCAGAGCGGCTCTAATTTTATTAGACCTCTCTGCGGCTTTTGATACTGTGCCTCACTCTTTGTTACTGGGCTACCTCTCGGATATCAGTATCTCTGGGTCTGCTTGGAACTGGCTTAAATCATTCCTTGAATACAGATCGCAGCAAGTCTGGCTACCCCCGTCTTCATCTGCCCCTCAAATGGTGACTACAGGAGTGCCTCAGGGCTCCACCTTGAGCCCCCTCCTCTTTAATATATATGTCACCCCGCTAATTCATCTGGCGGAGGAGTTGGGCACCAAGATCATCGCATATGCCGATGATACCCAGCTCCTCATTACATGGTACAATAACGACTCTTCCCCTGCTCGAGCTAGAACTTGCCTTAAGGCCGTTTTTCAATGGCTCCTCTCTGCGCAGCTCAAGTGCAATGAGGACAAATCAGAGATCCTCTAGTTTGGGACCTTTCCTTCTCAGTTTAGGGAATCTCACTGGCCGGCTGACTATCCACTGCCCAATTCCGTAGGTCAGCCCACCAAAAACCTCAGATTTTGGTTCAACAAAGATCTCCGGTTTTCCACGCAGATAAAGAAGCTAGCGGGCAGTTTTTTGGCACCCTTAAATCACTCAGGAAATTTCTCCCCCTCCTCCCTAGGGCAGCCAAGGAAATGATTACCCGTGCCTTGATCCTTTCGCGCATTGATTATGTGAATACTTTGTATATTGGCCTGCCAGGGTACCAGTTGAAGAGACTGCAGGTAGTTCAGAATGCTGCAGCAAGGTCTCTACTTAACATTCCGGGGAGATCCAGTATAAAGCAACACCTGCACGATCTTAACTGGCTTCCTGTGGTTGAAAGAGTAACATTTAAAGCCCTCACCCTGGCTCATTCGGCCCTGTATACCTTAGGAAACGTTTTAAGTTCTATGTACCCTTGTACAGTTGCGCTCAGCAGTGCAACTTCTGGCAGTCATCCCACGCTTTCGCCTTACGAGAATAGGTGGCAGCTCTCTGGCCTACAAGGCAGCGGTGGCTTGGAATTTACTTCCTCTGGACCTTCGTAGCATCCAGGATCCGAAGCTCTTCAGGAAACGGCTGAAGACTCTGCTTTCTATCTAATGATCCGTCGATCCTCAGCTCCCATTTTGGTGTTGTGCCGGGACACTCTTCGAGTACCTATGCACACTATAAATGTCAATAACATAACATGAAGCTCTGATTTCCCCCTGCATGCAGTATTCAGTCACAGCCACCAGACAATGATTGCTCTGTGCCACAAATAGGCAGTTTGACCTCCCTACCCTGCTGTAGCTTACACCTCTAGTCATTGCTGTACCTGTCACATTCCACATTCTGGCCAGACACATACATCGCGGGATCGTGCTAGAGGTATCATTACCACCCCACACCATTCGATATGGGTCAGTTATGGTCTGCTACTCCGGGCGCCCTTGCGCGTAGCGGCGGGCACATACCGCATCAGATGGAAATGCTGCAGGCTCCGGTGCCCCAGGCTTATCAGCGGCCACGGAAAGCAAATATGACACTCTACTGACTGCTATATAAAATTCCAGAATCTCCCTGGAATCCAGGTTAGATAATGTTGTCACTGACCTGATGCTGCTGAGGGCAGAGCACAGCAAACTTTCAGACAAAGTCACATCTACGGAGCGAATCTGTGAAGATCTCCAGCCTGCATCGCGGAACATGGATACCTCACTGAAAATGTTGATGGACCGGGTGCACTTGTTGGAACAGAGAGCGGAGGATGCAGAGGGGTGATCAAGGAGGAATAATATACGTATAGTGGGGCTGCCAGAACAGTCAGAAGGACGAGATGCCATTACTTACGTTGAAGATTGGCAGTGCAACCTACTGCCCCCACAGGTGCTCTCTGTATTTCACTATTGAATGTGCTCACTGTGTTCCAGCATGCCGTCCACTGCTTGGCTCCTGTCCCAGACCTATGGTGTTTTGAGGTGTTGCACTTCCATGACAGGGACACTATATTACGTGAGGCAAGGAAGCTCCCAGAGGTAATGGTGGGAAGCTCATGCATCCTTTTTTTCCTGGACTACACCGCAGCGGTCCAAAAATGACGAAGCACTTTCACTGCGGTGAAACGCATGCTCTGTGAACCAAACCTGAAATACACGCTGCTTTAGCCAGCCAGACTCCGTGTAATTGCCGACAGCTTTACACATTTCTTTGAATCATCGGTGGACACGCGGGGTTGGTTGGAGACATATGGACCCCATGCTGCTCGAAGGACGAGGTCAGACATTGAGACACAACTTTGGGTGTGCAGACCAGGCTCCGCAGACGCCATGCTGCAACGAGAAGGACCTCCCTGTCTGGAGCCGCCCCAGACCTGGAGCAAATGATTGCGGAGCGCCGCCAAGTGTCGAAACAAGCTGCTCCAATTACAGAGATGTTACAAAGCCCTGACATGGATTCGATTCATTCCTCCAGCAATGATAATTGAGTTGCAACATGGCCATCCCATCTGGATTTGTTGTCTCTGCCGGAGGTGACGCCGCAGACATCGGAAGATATCATTTGACTAAACATGACTGCACCTAAGACTGACCTTCTTACCTTAGGTGAGCTTCCTCCTTAATACCCAATATAACAGAAGAATTAATGGAATTCCCACTGAATACATCACCCAATTGCTTGAGTGTTGCCCCTGTGATGGTCCCCCACAGCCCATAACGGAGCATGTAAACTGTAGTTCATATACTAATACCGGCATAGGCCATATACAATATAAGCGAAGGGGTCCATAGCGGGTTAGACCTGTTGGTTTTTTCCCCCCTTGCATTCACGCTTTAGTTGGTGGGGATATGTACATTCAGCCCTGGTTCGGGTGAGTGCCCGGTTGGTATTTCGCTCCTCTAGTATTTGAGATGTTCTGTTTTGTAGTATTGTTTTGTATACTCAGATAATACTCACACAATGGCTCTGTTTTCTTATTGCAGCAGCTCAGTCTCTATCATATCCTCACAAGTGCACATACATGTTGCTCCCTGGCACTGGCGCAGACGCAACGCTTTGACTAAGATATATTCCTATTACTTCGCGCCACGCGCATTACATGACAGGATAGATAGGCTAGTAGGCACACAAGAGGTCACACAGCACATCACACATACTACACATTTGGATCATAACCCACAATATGTGCAACTGGCATGGACTACGTCACATCCTCCGATCTCAACCTGGCGATTACAGCCATCTGCCCTGGAAGACCCCCCGATCCGTGCATCGGTAAACACAGCTATTGCAGACTATTTTGATAGTAACACTGACATGGCAGACATGCTCAATGGAATGGGATGCATTTAAAGTCACGTTACGTGGTACATGAATTGGCTTGACTTGGCATATTCGCAAAGTGTTAGATATAGACCTAACGCGAGTAGAGAGTAAACTATTAAGGTTTTAAATGGCAGCGAAAGGTAGCCCCACTGGGAGAAAATGCTTGACAGAGGCACACACTGAACGTGCAGCTTTACTGAAAAGATTAAGCTGCCACGACTATGCAGCCCATCAGCCAAAACCTATGCTGTGGTGGATAGAGAAGGCTCCCTACTTGCCTGGCTAACCCACCAGGATTGCTCTAGCGGCCCGATGGCAGCCTACGCTCAGCCAGTGGTATGCTACTACACTTGCAATGTGACATTCATGCAGAATCGACCTGCCATCACGCATCCTTGTATCGCTCGCAAACATTAGCGACCCTGAAGTACGTCTCCTCTTTTATGGCTGCTGTGACACTACCAGCAGTTGCACCAGAGCAGAAGCAGGAACTGGACAAACCCATCACACCCTTTGCGGTACATCAGACAATACGTTCATTGGCGACAGGCTGGACTCCGGGCCTGAATGGCTTGCCAGCGGAGTTCTATAAAGCTTATGCTCCGTTGCTGGTGCACCGCCTGTATGCTCTGTATGCTGAAGCACTAGAGACATCCCGTCTCCCAGCTTCTCCTCGTGAAGCTGTTTTATATTTTACTTCCTAAGCCAGGCAGAGATTCAGAACCCTAAGCTCCTATAGACGGCTAGCCCTTCTCAATACCGACTGCAAGATTTTGGCTAAGGTACTTGCAGATAGGCTCTCCTAGTTGATAGCCAGCTTCACTAATACATGCAGACCAAAACGGTTTTGTTCTGTCCCGCACCACCTCACTCAACCTGTGCAGGGTGTAGAGAGGGACGGTGAAGTGGTATGAGGAGAGGGATGCAGCACTGAGGACGACCCGTCGGTGCAGTCAGTGTGTTGAGATAGAAGGTGAAGGATTCTTTGTGTGAAATGGATCATCCCATGGTGCAGCAGTTAGTTCAGTGTGTGGAAAGAAAGGGCCGCTGGTGCATTGGTATGTAACACTTTTAAAGTACAGTTCAGCATTCGCCATTCTGGTGTCAGTTGCAGCATCGACTATCAAGGGGTGAGAAGGTCCATTGAAGTTTGCTCATTGGGCATTAATTGTCTTGCAGCCTCCTGTCTGGCACTAGGTGGTTTGGTCGGTCAGGTCGTGTGTTGTATCACTGAGGGTATTCTCTTCTCAATTGATGGTAGATACATAATGGTACTGTAGACTAGAACTCTCATTACCTGTCCTACAACTGATCTGTATTAATCTCTCTGAACTTGTCATCTTTCTCTAAATCTGGTTGACTGAGCCACAGTGCCCTCCAGATATCTTAAAAATATGTAAGCATCTTACATGCAGCTTAATGTGATCCAATTTTGATCACTGTATTTTGAATCTTAACTTACATGATTCCTTTTGTAATTATTACTACCTGATCTGTTGCTCTAGGTATACACTCAGATGCTCATTTGGCCTTGTATGCACTACATATAACTAAAAAATAAATAAAAACGGGTGCAGAGGAGAGTCTTGTGACCTTCCTCTGATCCCATGTGTGTTTGTGTATGTGTGCGTATCAGTGTCTTTTTGGCAGGCACTGTGTCTAGGTTTCTAGTGCCTCGATTATGAGAACTCTGCCCTGCATGCGGTAATAATCGCACCTGTGAAAATCCAATGCCTCGGTGTTCAGAATTTAACAGGCGCGATAATTATGACATTTTTGTAGTTAAACACTTTAAAATTAGACTACCTGGCACATTTTGGTGCTTTCTGCACCACAATCTGCATGCCCTAGTGTTTTCCAGACATTGTGCTAAGAATGACCAGCTGAGATGTATCAGGGGAAAAATAGCGGAGGTGTGGACTTTATTGTACACAGTAATTACCGAGCGCATGGGTTTGAGCAGAGGTTGGAAATATCTGGTCCACTTGGAATCAGAACCTAAGTGTCTCATCTTCTAGCTCTCTGATCTAGGCCCCTGATCTAGCTCCTTTGATTTATAACACCCTCAGTTCTGGTCATCTCAACTCAAGTGATCAATGGTAATTGGGTCTTGTGAACTTGCTCCGAAGTGCCTTTCTGAGAGGTGGGAAGTGTGGCCATGGTTATCTGGGTTTCATCTGTTGTGTTGCCCACGTGTTTGAAGAGCCTGAGTGCTGTGTTGTGAGTTTGACCCTTTCGTAAGTGGTCCCCTAGTCCTGAGAGTTTATTCAAACTTTCTCTCCAGAATGGCATCGCCTTCTTTTGCCTTTCCTTCATCTCAGGGTGGAGAGCTATCCAGAAGGGACATTGTTGTAGGAAAGAGGAAAGGATAAAATAGGAATGGGTGGGAGGCAAAGGGTTTTGGAGGATTCAGAGGGGCCGAATGAGATGGTGGGAGGGTGGGCGGTGATGTCTGGGGGCATTGAGGCAGAGTTTGCATTAGGAAGAGGAGCAAGTAGTAAAAGGATAATATGAGGGAGGTTGGTAGTTTTCAGACGGAAAACGTGAATGGCCGAGGTTTTTGCTGTGGGCATGTGGAAGAAATGTCATGGTGGAGAGTGTGATAGGTCAGTTGTTGACTCAAAGGTAAGAGACGGATTAGCAAGCAAATAGTAATGAGTAAGGTGTGGCAAGAGAGGTGGGACCAGGACCAGACGTGGTATGGGAGAGGGTGAAGGGTTGATACGGTGGGCATGGGATTACTTCGTGCAGGGCAAGCAGAGAGAGATCTTGACAGTGGGACAAAGCTGAGAGGGTGGTGGATCGAGAGCAGGGAAGTCGTGGTATAGTAGACGGGGTGATGGGTGGAGTTGGTGCTGATGGATGTATTAACAGGTGGGTTGTGATTTGGTAAGAACTGGTGTTCTGCAAGAGTAGGATATGGGTAGTGTTTTAAATGCACAGATATTTCTAATTGGAGAGCACCAGTACCCTCACATTAGAAAGGTTTTTCCATTTAAAGAACTGGATATAGAAAATGTCAAGAGTGGAGGGACAGGATTTGACAGGAGGATGTTGGTGGGTTAGTGATTCAGGAGTGTTGCTGTTATGGAAGGGGGTTTAGGAAGAGTCGAAATTTTAAGGCTACGGTGAAAGGAGAAACCCAGAGATCATAAAGGAGCGGGGTTAACAGGAGAAGAGGGATCTAGAGTGTGATGTCAGGAGAAAGTTGCGAGTAGATAGGGGAAGCAGGCGTAGATGGAAGTCAAGGTGCTGGAGTGTTTGCAATGTCAGGGCATAATGGGGGCTTGGGGTGCATGTGGAATGGGGATGGCCATGCTGATGGGGAGAGAGTGTGTGGGTGCCAACATTAGCAGTAGAGGAAGATCTGTGAGGGAAAATGTGTGTTGTGTGGGGGTAGAAGCAAAGTGTATGCAGAGGAGAGATTGTACTGTAGCAAAAGCAATGGTATTGAGTAGGCAGAGAGGAGGTTAATGTTGGTGTCGGGAGGGAAGCACAGGTGGTTAAACTGAGGGGTTGATGGACAACATGGGCAGAGGTACCAGGTTGCTGAAAAGGAAAAGGAATGGGTGGTTGTGTTGGGTAAGAGCACTTTCAGAGGTCACGGCTGAAGGAAAAGGGAGAGAGGGTGTAATGATGATGGGAGTAAAGGTGGTGATGGCGCTGAACATTGGGATATTGTGGCGAGGGAAGGACTTGGATGAGGGGTAAGTGAGGGGTGACCCAGGATGAAGTTAATGGACAGGAAGATCTTGAAGTGCAGTGTGTGTAAAGGCGGGCCGAGGGTGCTGTGTGAACATGGGGTGCTGAAGGTATAAAATGTTGAGAGAAAGGGCGAGCCATTGAAAGTTCATTCCAGATGCCAGGCTCTGACTCAGCTTGTGATCCTCTTGGAACCTCAAGCCCACAATGAGCCGAGATTCATGGGAGGCAATGTCGACCATGCAATACGGGAACCAAATTTGAATCCCAGCCTCGCTTGGCTCAGCATCCTATGAATTCTGGCAAATCTCCCTGTGCCCCAAAAAAGTGTAAGGTTGTGCGTCTGTGTCTGTTATTAAACTCTCGTATGCCCTTGGTCAATGTTTGGGCTAAGTAAAACTGCCAAAAATAAAATGAACAAAGATAAAGACTTTATTTTACTGAACCTCCTTTTATTTCATTATTATATATTTTTGCACCTTCAATTACGCGAGTTCAGGATGTGTGCTCTATGAACAGCTCTTGGGTTGGATTTAATGGACTATAATGGTGCTCCGTCTACAATAAGAATCTACTTGTAGGTATACTTGTAAAGCGCACTGCCGCCCCATCTCGGGGCATCCTGGCGCTGTATACCGCTGTGGAACCCTTCCTGGCTTTCCCTGTGAGATGCTCCCTACTGGGCACCCGCAAGGTGAAGCCAGGCATCCCAGCGCTATTGGGGCCGTTGTGGAGATTAAGCAAGCTATTGCCCAGAGTTGCAGAGTGGGACCCATGATTAGAGTAGGCACTGAGGCGAGAATTATCGAGTCCGCGGATATTGAGCCCAAGACCCTGCCCGCGTCTGGAATTGAACCCTGGTCCCGAGCCAGACCACTGCAGCAGGGTCTGCCGCTCTAACCATTGAGCCACACTTCTCCACTAGGCCACATAGAGGATACACATGAATGCTGAATTGCCTCTTGGGTTAGGAACCGCATTGTCATCAGAGCGGGTGTAGGAATGTTTCTCAGTTCATGTTTTAAAACTCTAACTTTTAATAGACCATTAACCTACTGACATAATCTGAGTACTAAGGTGAAACGCTTCTGCATGTTAAAGAAACACAATTTAAAAAAACGTACAGACAGCGTATCGTATTTTTACATGATTTGTGTTGCACTATTTACATGCCAAACATTTTTATGAGCTCAACTCATGGACATAGCCTTGGCTCGTCTCCCCCTCTTAATTTTTGGGCTCGCCCAAAGCTAGGTGCAGTACAAGCACGACGGACTGGGACTGAAGCCATGAAGTGCGTTTATTGGCCGAGTTGAAGGGCAGATTGTGTCGTTGGAATCTTAAGGCTGATGGCAGTGCTTGGAGAAGGAGGATTGGCCGTGCTGCGTGTTAAGGATAACATTGTAGTTTGTGGAGAAAGGCAGGACCATAGGTGCAGAGTTCAGAGGGGGGACTTACTTCAGGTATTCAACTGTGTGGATGATGCCTGGTGAGCCAGGGGTTGTTGTTGATTATGGCAGGGCAGTGGCCACTGTGTGCTACGCATGGTGATGGGTGGTGGAGTGCATCTTCGAAGGTATTTGGGGGCGACAAGAATGCCTGACCGGAGACAGGGAGAGCTGAGGGGAAGAAAGGAATGTCTCAGTGTGAGTACCTCTCACAGAAGCTGAGTGATGAGAGTAAATGTTGAATGTGAGCAGACTTGCTTTAAACCCAGGTAGAAGAGGACTTCCAATGTGGGGTGTTGAAAGAAGGGGATAACATGGGTACGCGCGTCTAGGGTGCGATTGACGACGAGCCACGTGTCTGTCAGCCATGGGACAAAAGGTGGCGAAAATGAAACCTTCAAACACAAACCTCCTCTCAAAAGATATGCATAAATAAGCAGGGAATGAGGTTGGTGTCGAAGCAGAAGGCTTGATGCCAGCTCGGTCCCTGGAGACCTGAAGCTCTTCGCTCGACGGTGCCCGCAGCTCTGGCAACAGAGGGCGGGCGTCTACCCACCCCTAGCAGGCGGCGGCGGAAGGTGACCTGCGCCGGGAGCGGCCGTGTGTGGGTGGCGCGTGTGGCGCGCGAGCCTGCCTCTGTGCTAGTGCGTCTCGCCCGTGAAGGGCAGTGCCCCGCGCACCACCTCCAGGTTACGGGCGCAGGGGCAGAGCTCGCTGCCAGGTACCGGGATCTGTCTCCTTGGAGCTCGCCCCCAGCTCTTCCAGCCACAGACCGAGGAGAGCCATTGAAAATGATGATATGTGACAATCAGTCACAGCAATTAGTGTTTTGGTTAACAGGCCTTTTTTGTTTTCTCTCACCCAGACAGAATGTCACAAATAAATCCTCGCCCACATTTGCATATTAATTGGATCGCAGACGTCAAGCATCTTTCATTAAAGAAAATGATCTGCATATTTGGAGACATAAAATAGTTATTTTGATGGGTTTTTTCCTAAGATCAGGGGTGGGGGAAGGTGATGGAAGTCACTGGAAGGCTCGTGCGGGAGACAGACAAACGCAGAGACAGCAGCTGGCTGCCTTTAACCCCAGGGCGTCCATGGCGCAGCAAGCAGTTTAGCGCGGTGACGGCAGCGCGGGAAGGTGCCCTTTACGACCCTTCCTCAGTGATATCAGAAGGTGCCTCCATAAGCTCTTCTGTAGTAATGTGGAAGATGCTGACGACAGCCTCTGTGATGAGATTTGATAGAGGTCACATGGGCCCATCTAGGGTGAGATTGCATGGGGTGCCTTTTGTGGTGAGATTGCGCTGGCGTCTGTGGTGAGAAAGGGTGATGACTCCATTATCGATCTTCTGGAAAGAAAGATTGGTGCTCAAACTACACACGTGGTAGAAGACGCACAGAAAGTAGGAATGTGCTACACAAATGCTGATGACACAAATTGGGCCCTTCTTTTGTAAGACTGGACAAAGTATTCGTCAACCCTCCTGCGGTGAGACTGAGTAAGGCCTCTGCTGGTCCACATATCAGCCTCTCTTTGGTAAGATCTGATGGTGTTTACATTAGCCTTTCTGGTTTGGTTTTTTAGGGTGCTTCCATGGGTTCCTATGTGATGAAGATCTGAAGGAACTTCCACCAGGTACAGTACGGAAGATCGCAGGATGCTCTCCTTGCCTCGCCTGTGATAAGACTAGCCATGCTCATGTTGGATTTTCTGTGTTTAGATCAGATGGTGCTCATGTTGGTGTTCTTTTGAATGACTATCAGCACAGGAGTTGTTGGTTCAAATAGTGCCTTCAAAAATGCTTCATTCATATGCTGAAATTGTACAATGCCTCTGCCATCCTTTTGGCCGGCGACATCGCATGGCATATTCATTATCCCCTATGTGATGAAATCAGACTGCCCCTCTATTAACCCTTCTGTGAATAGATCAAATGGTGGCAGTAGTTGTGATTATGTGGCAATAGTGGATGGTGCCTTCACTGGCTCATTTGTTGTAAGATTGAATGATGCATTTGTTAACTCTTCTCTTGTGCTTATGAACTCTAAGGAACCTCGTTCCACTAGAAGTCAACGTCTTAAATAGGTTATATATTTGTATACTAACCTTAGGCAAGGATGTGGGAAGAATCACAAACAGCAACATGTGCTACGGCGAGTGTTGTAAACTGAAATCTGTCATTTACTAGCATTCACTGGGTGACACAGATCCGTCAAAGGAACAGTCCTGGACCTCAACAAATTGTAACATGGTCCTAGTTATTAAAACATAGTTTAGACATTAAGTTTAAGCCACTAATGGGTAATCCTGCTTAGTTAAAGGGTAATAAAGAAACTCCTGGGTCTGAGCCAAATCTGCTTAACAATGTTTCATGCTTTTGGGTAAGTAGCAGGGTAGATCCCAAAGTCCTAGTAGTGTAATTACTTTACTACTATTCAACTTCCAGTCTGATGTATGTCATGCTTATGAGTGTGCTCAGATGGCATGGATGAGGTGTAATCATTTTGTAGATGTCAACTAAAAGCTTGGTGCTGTGTATTCTACAAGGCCTGAGTGCTGTTGTATGTGGTTCTTGTTGTCAGATGGGTTGCTGCATAGGCGGTTTGAGCTAGGGTTCTGATTGGCTACAAGGACTATGGTTTCCTATTGAACTTAGGGATTTGGCTTTGATTGGCTGTTAAGGATGGGGCTGTGATTGGTTAATAGGGCCAGGTCTCCCATTGGCTCTAGGGGTCAGGGTTAGAGTTCTGATTGGCTAGGGTTAGGACTAGGGTTCCCTTGGCCAATAGGGCAATTTTAAGCATAGAGCTCAGGGCGTATCAGCCCAGGTGATGAGGCTCAGGGCGGAGTGGACAAGGGCAGCTGCCTGTTTGGGCTGGGCAGTGAAGACAAGGGCAGTTGCTTTTGGGCCTGTTCGGGTTGGGCCTAGGGCCAGAGATGCTGCCCAATTTTTACTTTCGACCTACTACCATAAGCCCTCCACATTCGCCACCATCCAAACACAATATCAGCAAAGGCATTTTACACATGCACCACAGACAAACCTCGTACAGATTTCAATGTGTATTGAACCATTACACAACCACTACAAAACCCCGCAAACCACACCTGCACACAATTCTATCCAAACTACAACACTATGTCACCTGCATTCTCTCACAAAACACAACTTTGTCCTATACCACTAACACATCCACACATCACCAACACAAAACAAAGCCACATTATACATAACTTTAATGTATCCAGACACACCCTCCCTGTTCAAATAAAACACCAGCTCTATCCTCTACTTGTTCCAAACAGATCCCCTTTTACCATGACTAAACCTATACTCAGCCTGCCATCACACCATTCATCTACACCGACTCTTCTTTTTACCAATTGAACACGCCCATGCAATCCTTACATGCCACTCCACCACACACATTAACTATTGCAGTGATCCAATCTAACTCAAACACTCATATCTCTTGTCCATCTCCTCTTACACACCACAAACTCTTCTCCAAAACACATCACCACCCCTGTACTATTCAAATACCACTCACCAGCTGTACTGCACATACACATATTTCATAGAAAACCACTACAGCAATATCTCCTCTCACTACTCCACAAAAACAAAACACACAGATCTCAATATATTATATTTGTTGCCCATATATTCCCTTACTATGTATTCATGTATCTATTTATTCTTTTAGTCATTTTGTACAAGAAAAAAAACTCTCTAAAAAGCTTTACTCTGTCCTCCCATCACCCTGCACCTCTATCAATGTGTCCTCTATCTTCACTCTCTCTTATCCCAAACCCTTTCTACTACTATGATCTCCAAAAGAACCCTTCCTAGACTCCTACCTCCTCTTCACCTCCTGGCTCACCCCAAACATCAGTTTACTACTTTAATCTCCCAAACCACCCTACTAAATTATCCCTCTTGTTATCTCTCCTTTGACTGATCCCATACCTAATTTTTATACACTGATTCTCTTTCTCCCTAATCCCTTTCGACTGGCTATTCCCTCCTCCAGCCCTTCTTTACTAATCCCAGACCTCAAGCCACTACTATGATCTCCCAATTAACACTTCTGGTTTTCCTCCCTTTTCTATCCGTCCATTACTCTCTTCAATCCAACTAACAGACTCAAGTCCGTGGCTCAAATTAACTCAAACCTCCTTATACTAATACTGCACTCATAGTTCCCTATAATAATCCACCACCAAGCCTTTTGGGTTCTGGAGTACCGTGGTACTCCCTAAAAAGCGATTGGATGCCTCATCAGGGATAGTAAGCACTATATAAATAGAAACACAATAATCCTTTGCACTTTTTCAAATATTTTCCCTTTTGAAATTACACAATTTCTGACCTTTTCTGGCTCTGGTGCCAATAGACACGACATGATGCCAATGTTGCTTGTGTGCCACAGAATTTCTATGTTTCTGCTGGCTAAGGATACATAATATACCAAAATCTAGGGTGGATAAAAACTCCCCTAGGGGACAACAGTAGCTGCATGATTGGTGGCACTATTACTTGTATTTTGAGGTCCAAATTGGCTTCTGTACCCAGGGTCATGTTTAGAGGCAGCCCCATTTAAAATCATTGAGGAGCCTCTGCAATGTGGCCTTGTCTCACCTAGATGAATAACGGGGAGTTCATGAATTAGGACTGCAAGATCTTGTTCGTTCTGTTGGTGTTTGCTATGCTCATACATAAACATATAAAGCTTATTTTTAAAAGAATATAAGCCGCAGAATTCTGACTTTGTTATTGCCCTTTGCAAAATGAGTAATGGAGTGAGTTTATGGATTCTAATGTTTGGAATCCGGTAGTAATATGACCAAGCAGAGCTTGGAGGTACAAGGTCACCTCTTCCAGGTGAATAGCCTCTAGTCCCAAACCCTGCTATCTGATTTGTTTTGTTTCTTGCAGAACTAACCCTCAAAATTCCTGCACATCATAAAATTAAAAAAATCACTGTAAAGATAGGTGATCATCAGTGCTTAATTTGTAAAAAAAGATAAGTGCCAGGGCCCTCGTCAGGAGGCTACTGCAGCTTGCACCACCAATTGCCTCTGCCAGAGCTGCCAATGACAGCACCAACACACTGCTAATCATCACACTCTTAAAGGTGTGACAGATCCAGGTCCCCATAACTACAAAAAAACGGTATGGGTGGTAGGTATCAGTAACTTTTTATTGTGCATTGAATTAATAAACAGATGCTGTCCTGATCGGAAAATTCGACTGACTGTGCACCATGTGCAGACTGTCATTAGAACTGTTGCTGACAATTAAGTGCCTGTGCCGAGCACCGGAAACCACCGGCTCAAATTAAGCACTGGCGATCCTTCTATAAAGTCTGTTACATTGATTTGCATGTAACTGGAAGTCAAAGGTTGGTTCTCCTGATATAAGAGCATCCAAACTGTTGTGCTTCAATGGACAATTATTTGCTAAAACATGGACGCAGTTAGGATTGTGTTGTCAAAAAACATTGACACTCAGACATTCCCTGAACTCTGTGTCCTGCTTCTAAGCCTTTTATAGGATTCAGTTCTCAAATTAAAACAGTGGTAATGATCACCCTACTAGAGTTTGGAGAAGACTAGTCCCAGAGATAGAGATCTAATTGCTCTCAGCTGGGATAGCGTTTGTGAAATTGTCTTGGCCAGTTTAACAGCCTTACATTGCCAGGCTAAGTATCCTCATCCAACAAGTACAGCTGGGCCTCCCAATTCACTCCTTCATAATACTGGTGCCTTCATTTGCCTGCCTAACAGACTGTTTATTGGCTACATCAACGAAAGAAAATAAATCCTGCTTCCAGGACTGTAAATGTTACTACTCTTCTTGCCACAGTCTGCTGTATGCATGTGGTATTTGTATAGCATGAACCTAGTCAACAGGCAGCAAGTGCTGTACAGGGCTGAAGGCAAGCATAGAGTTGACGAGTGATAGGATATTTTGCTGCATTCTAGGAGCAACAATGCAGTGTTTCTGCATTGTAATGTAGTGCTCTCTAAAAAGGTGCACCTTTAACACTCTCCTAAATTAAAGCAGCATTGAAGTGGTCCTGATGAACATGGGGATTTTGTTTCAGAACCTGGTTCCATAGATGGAAACCACTGGGGAGTCTGATAGGCCATGGAGCAGGGCATTACCACCATCTAGAATCTAGATGCAAGAGTATGAGAGCTTGAACCACAGTTCTGAAGCTGCTTTCTGAAAGAAATAGTTTCACTTTCTTTAGAAGAGAAAGCTGGTACCAGGCTGCCTTCAGGTGTTTTTTGCAGTGTGTTCCTTGTAGATGAGATTGGTGTCCAGGGTGAATCCAAGTACCATGGTATTCAGTGAAAGTTGATGTTGCAAGCTAAAAAGGTTCATGTAATTGAGCCACAAGTGTACTATTTATTGCTTGTTGTTCTTGGCAAATAACAGGAATTCTGCCTTCGTGGGATTCAGCTTCAGGTAGACACTTGACATCTAGGTCTGGCTGAAGGGCTGGCAGTGTAGAGTTGTTCGTTGTTTTGAGCAGAGGAGACTTTCAAGCAGACTTTCTAGTATGCATTGGCTACATACTGGTGAATTCTGATTCTATTATATGTCAGTAGAGCCCAGAGGGGCTCCATGTAGAAGTTAAAGATGACAGAGGACAATATGAAACCCTGGAGGTACTCTGCATGTGATAGGAATCTGAAGGTGCCCAAGTGAATGAACTGCTGTTGGTTGGTTGCAGTGGCAGGAGGAGAACCAGTGAAGGACATTGCTAGTAAATCCCATTTTAGTCTCCGTGATGTGGATGAGGATGGGTTGTTGAGTGTGTCCAAGGCAGCTGAGAACTCCAGTAATATTCGAAGGCAGGGGTCATCTTCATCTGTGGTCAAGAGGGCATCATCCATCATGTGCAAGCTGGAGGTCTCCATGCTGCAGTGTGATATGAAAACAGATTAGTAGTTGTGGAGGAGATGGGGCGTGGCCAAGCCGGCAACCAAGATGGCCACACCGCATTGGAGCTCCGTCGAGCTTAGCTCACAATACCCACCCATTGAACAATCCACCCCTCACTTATGGGTGCTTCGCTCCTGCTGGGCTTTGCCTAACCGTGCTGGGGTTGCAGAATGCAGGGCTGTAGCTGGATGAATCAACCATCCTGCCTTACTTTCAGCGGACCACGTGTTGTGGTCTGAGGCATCCTTCTGAGGCCCCACAGAGACAGGGCACGTGGATGGGCCGGATGTATGATGTTACAACGCCTACCTTTACAACGCCTACCTTTACATCGTAAGTTTTACAACGCATACCATTACAACGCATAATGCTTTTGGGCGCTGGATAGTGAATAATATAATTTACTATTCCAACTCCAGTCCCCGTGGATAGTAGGGAAGGTTATTGGATAGTAAATTAACCTATTCCCTATCCTAGAGCGCCCCCCAGAGCAATGCGTTGTAATAGTTTGCGTTGTAAAAGTTGCGTTGTAATGGTAGTTCGTTGTAAAAGTTTCGTTGTAAAGGTTGTATACCGGATGGGCCTGAAGGCGGATCCGCGGCTTGTCTGGAGTTTGAGGCAAGGGGTTTCATCAGAGGTCACCGGACGAAGCCCAATCTACTGCAGGGACTTGGGCTGGGTTCTTCCGGTGGTGCAGCGAATTGGGGCGATACATGCATTCATCCGGCCTGCTGGCAGAAGGGATCCTGGTGCGTGGCCCCAATTTGAACTGCCCGGGCAGGCTATGCTGCCGGAGGTAACTGCCGGGCCCGACTTATGCAGCGCATTGAGGAGACGCTTCTAGCTCTGGTGGTAAGCCTTTTTGCCTTACTCATCAGGCGGTGGCCCTTCATCATGCTGCAGACCTACCTGGTTACATGCTTGTTGGAAGTGAAATAGGCGGGGGTACACTACACTACCTTGCTGCTGGGCGATCGCCTGCTCTCCTTCCTCTGTCTCCTTGTGCTGGACTGGAGGCACATGCTTGTTGGCCCCGACGCTGTTGCTGCTGAGGCCTGAGAACAACCTTGCCTCCCTGTTACTCTATTTTCTGCTTAACGGTCAGAGGCTTATCCCTGGCTATATCGTAGGTGCAATCAGGGGTGCCTTTGGAGCTGGGGCATCCCTCCTCTCAATTTTTTCCTGCTAATTAACTCTTCACCTCTGATGATGCACAATGATCCTGCAGCTTCCTGCATTGTTGTATTCACTTGTGTGGAGTGCTAATATTGCCTTTGCCTCTTACTGAGCCTGACACCATCTAGTGTTATTGGTTAGTGCACCTCATCCTGCCACCACTGCATCGGCTGCCTAGCTGTACTCCTCTGCATATTTGCGTCTGGCTGCTTTTCTATGTGCTGCTCACTATTATGGCTGGCTCCAGTGCTCTCAACCTTGGCAGTGGCAGTGTCCATACTGCAATGAGACGTGGTGACCCCAGACATAAACAACTTACCTTCAAGCCAGCTAGATCTCCACGCCGTCAGCATTTACCCTCTGATTCCACTAGTGCTGCAGACCATACAATGGCTGACCCTCCGGTAGTGTGCACGGCTGCAATATAGCCGAACTCCATGACGTGTTTAAGTCTGTTGATTCCAGATTTGATACGCTAACACAACGTTTCTATGCTATGTCTGAATGGCTTGATCGTCATAATGTGAGGCTAAATGGTGCAGAGTGCAGAATCTCAGAAATCGAAGACAGTAATGCTGACACAATGAAGCGCGCTGAGTGAGTGCATCGTATTCTCAAGACTACTGCAGCCAAGAACAAAAAAACCTGGAGGTGAGATCCAGCCAAAATAATATTCAAATAGCTGGCATATCGGAATCCAGAAACTCGGGACGAACGGATGTCTTTGTGGAACAGCTCTTAGCAGAGAATTGTGACAGGAAGGCCTTCCCTAATACTTTTGCGGTCAAAAGAGCACACCAAATCTGGGTCCCCGGCCGGTCCTTGGGTCGCCGCCCTGACAGATTATCACCAGGCTCCTCAATTTTAGAGATCGTGATACCGCACCATGACCGGCTTGAGACAAAGGTTTTCTGCAATACCAAGAATCTACAATTTTGCTATATACCGATTACACTCCATTGGTTCAAGATGCCCATAGCAAATGTATTGATGTCAAACACACTCTACAAAAGATAGGGCTAAAATATGGGATGCTCTACCCAGCAGGTCTTAGGGTGGAACTTGATGGCCTCCACCACATTTTCAAGACCCCTGCGGATTCTGAAAGTTTCTGCAAGAAGCACCTTCTGGCGAATCCCCACCTTGCACTAGTCCTGGTGCTGCAGCTTCTGCAGACCTGGGGCCCGCTTCCCCTGGAACACACTCATCGTAGCCTGCCTTGTGTGATCTGTTGATTTATTAATGTGGTCAGCCTCCTCTTGCTACATGTGATGTTGTTCCTCTGCTGACCCATGCTGGTTGATTATGCAGTATATTGTATTGTGCCATGTTAACTTTTTTCATATTACTCACTTGTTCAATGACTTTTAATGATTTTCAATTATTGTCACTTCCGGGCTTTGCTTATCGGGGCGCTGTTACCCCTTATGGTGTGTATCAATACATTTGTACTTTTGATTTCTTTCTGGGTTATTTGGGTTCTCCAGTGTTTGGTTATGCTGGAGTATGAGGGGGGGGGTCTATTGTTTGTCTGTTTTCATTATTTCTTTTTGAAGCCTTGCTATTTCCATGGTATGCATTGAGTTTACCCCTACAAGCTTTATTTATGTGTAATATTGTTTTTCAAAATTATGCCCTAAGCCTCTAGTAGGGACACGCGGTGTTATCACTCTCTTGAATTACATGGAATATCAGAGGTCTGAACAAAACCCAAAAAGGGAATGAAGTCCTTGCTGATTTATGCTGCCACGGGGTCCAGTTGGCCTATCTTCAAGAGACATAGACTGTGGTTACGCATTTTCCTGGGGTATGCATCGCTATTTCTCTCACAATAGTTTGTATTTGCGTGGGGTGTGCATTTTGATACATTGTGGGGACCCCTTTTAGTTGATGCGAACTGCCTTGAACCCCGCTGGTTGATATTTGTTTCTGATAGGGCAGTTGGCAGGTCGAGCAGTGTTACTAGTCAACATATATGCGCCAAACACCGATTCCCCTGATTTCTTTGCTGACTTATGTTCCCAAATCAGCCAGTACCAGACTGACTATATTATATTGGGAGGCCATCTGAACCTTACTCGGCAACCAGAGCTTGATTCCACTGGCTCTACATCTATTTCTAAACCCCACTCTTTATACTCCAATGCAAAACAATCTGCCCCACACCAATCCAAAACAATCCGCCTTATTCAATACGCCCCACTCCAATCCATCCCACTCCAATCTAATCAATCCACCTCATCCTAAACCAATCTACCCACCTCACTTCAATCCACCCCACGCCAATCAATCCACCTCAATCCAATCCACCGAATTTCCATTGCACCCGACTCAATCCAATTCTGCAATTTAATCTACCCCACTCCAATCCAACCCACACCAGTCCAATTCGCCCCACTACATTCCACCCCACTACATTCATATCACTCCACTCCAATCCACCCCACTCTAATCCACCCAACCCAAATCCACCCCACTCCAATCCAATCCACCCCAACCCATGTCAATGCCCCCACTGCGATCTAATCCACCCCATCCAGTCCACCCCACTCCACCGGAGTCCAATCCACCCCACTCTAGTTCAGTCCACCCCACTCAATCCAATCCATCCAGCCCACCACACTCCAATCCACCCCACCCCACCCCACTACAATTCAGTCCACCCCACTCCAGTCCAATCTACCCCTCTCCAATCCAATCCACCCCACTCCAATCTAATCCACCCCACTCCAAACCCCCAGTCTAGTCCAACCCACCGCCCTCCACTCCACTCTAATTCATACCACTCAAAACCACCCTACTCTAACCCAATTCACCCACCCCACCCCAATCCACCCCACTCCAATCCAATCCACTCCACTCCAATCCACCCCAATCCAATCCACTTTACCCCATTTCAATCCACCCCACCCCACTCCAATCCAATCCACCCCATCCAGTCCACCCACTCCAATACACCTGACTCCACTTAATCCAACCCTCTCTACCTCAATCCAATCCAATATTATGTTATGTTATGTTATGTTTTGTTAAAAGGGTTTTATAAAGCGCTCGTACACCGGTTGGTTTCATGGTGCTGATTCTAGGAGATGCCGAACTTGGAGCAGTTTATTCGTAGTCCTGGATGTACAGCCATGTTTTGAGGGATTTTCTAAATCTCAATAAATCAGTGCTTGACCTGATTTCCAAGGGATGGAATTCCCCAGTCTGGGAGCCAGAGTTGCAAACCTGCAACCCACTTGACGCTTCAGCCTGAAGGTAGGGATTGCCAAAAGTTGGGAGATGAGCCGAGCAGAGATTGTGTGAGGGTTTGTACCGTGATATAAGATTGACTATGAATTTAGGGCTCCGGCCATTCAGGGATTTAAACACCAGACAGACAATTTTGAATGCATAGTGTTGGGGAATAGGAAGCCAGTGTACCTTCCTCAGGAGGGGGGAGGCATGTTGCCACCTGGGCTGTTTGTAAATCAGTCTGGCCGCTTGATTCTGATACCGAGATAGACTGCATTGCCGTACCCTAGATGCGATAGGATCATGGCTATCATGACCTGTATCAAAGCTGCTTGGGTAAGTAGCTTGCTTGTCTTCCTAATCTTACGCAGCTGAAAAAAGCAAGTGGAGATCATAGAGCTTACATGTGTTTTTAAAGATAGGTCATTGTTTATTGGGACCCCAAGGCTTTTGACTGAGGAGGGGGGTGTTGGGGGGAGTCCTAATTTGTTTGGCCAATAATGTGGGCCCCAAAAGTTGTGACTGCCACCTCTCAGGACTAGTTCAGTCTTGCCTGGATTTAGTTTTAGGTGATTGCAGTCCATCCAATGACGGATGAACCGCATGGTAGACTGAAAGTCAGATATTGACTGGGGAGAGTTGTCCATTGTGAACAATAGTTGTAGGGCATCAGCATAATTGATCCACCCCACTACCTCAATCCACTGCAACACACTCCACGCTATTCCACCCCAGTCAACTCCACTCTACGTCAGTACACTGCATTCTATGATACTGCTCTCTACGACTCTCTCTGCCACTGAACTCTACTCTACTCCCCTCCATTCAACACCACTCTACTTTCCCTACTCCAATGTCTGACACTCCACTCCAGCAAATCCAGTCTACGACACTCTACTCCCCCCACTTCACTCTAGGACACTCCACGCCACAAATTTTTAGCCATGCTGGGCAGCAGCCACACTGGTGTACAACATGGCAAAAACACATTGCCAAAGCCAAAAGCTCTTTATAAGCGAGACCTATTGGGTTTGCCAATGCTTGTTCTACGTGTGTTGTGGAATGCATCACACATAAAAAAAAGAAGTAGCAAGGAGAAATAAGGATATTTCTCCTCGTTCAGGGAGGCGCACCGTTTTGGTGCAATCCCAGATTTACTGACCTTAGTACACCTGGGACTGTGTCAGAATCCATGGGTGGATGCATGGGAACGCCCATGCTGCACCAATGGAACACCTCCACGACGAAGGTAACGCAAGGCAGCGCTCATGGAAGGTGATTGAAGGTTGATCTAGATGCAGTATAACATTATTATTATTATTACTACCCGCAGTAATATGAATGTCCTATCAGGGCTATTACATGGAAGAAATAACGTATAAACAAACCTCTTAGAATGTACTTTAGAATGGGAATAAGAGGCAAAAGTCTCAAGCTTGTAGCCCTAGGCATTTACAGGAGAGGCAAGAACCAGGCTTCAATGTTAGAGACTTGTTCTGCGGTTAGGATTGTTCAGGGTAAGTTCTGTGGCACGTTTTTACAGAACGAGGGGCCAAAATGAGCTTTTTGAATTTCAGTATCTCGAATAGCTCTGAACCTCTTCAGAGTGATGGCATTTTTTGACATTAAAATCTGTTGTGGTGACCCTGAGTATGGTAGTCCAAATCATGAGCAGCAAATTCTGATTGTCTCCCTCCGATATGTAGCCGTAAGACACCCTGGGATTTCTGGCGACTTTGGGGATTATCCTGAGAAGTAAGTGAAAGTTGGATGAAAGTCCCATTGTCCCAAATCCTACTTGCCATGATCAAAATATTGTTGTCACTTGGGGTGCTGTTTTCTCCTGGTACCTTAGATATGGGTTCAGGCATCACTTTTGGCTGCAATGGTGATTGGTTTCCAATTGCAATGGCTTAGAGTTACAGTGATTCGCGAACACCAGTGCACAGGATGACCCTCTGATTAGGGGTAAGTGGCCAAATAGAAATAATAACAGTGAAATCTTTTGAATGCTGGTCATGGTTGATCTATTCCAAAAGTGCGGAGCTACAGGGCCTGCGGGGAGATGGATACCTTTTAACGTTAGGAGGGCCTTGAACATAGATATTGTTTTAGCTATAGTATCAGTCACTATCCTGATTAGGCCCCCAGGAAGACACTTTTGGTGATGAATGGGTTGAGTTTCCAGGACAGACGAGCTAAGTCATAGTTGTACCTGTGGCGTGGTCTATAGGCTGCTTCAGTCTGAAGGAAATCTAGGTATTTCTTTGGGATTCTTTTTAAGTACCTACCCCCAAAACTGGGCAGAGGCTTAGTGGCTCCTTAGGATGACGGGCGGACTTAGTCCGCCCGCTATCCTGTCGGAATTCGGGACCGCCCGCCATAAGGGCGGGGGTCCCGTGGGGGGTATTAGGATGTGCCCGCCACAGTGGCGGGCACATTCTGCATTTTTAGCATTGTGGCGGGCGGTGCTCTCCGCACCGCCCACCACAATGCTAAAAATGCATTACAGCATTTGCATAAACAAAGCGGCAGGCACCGCGCGGTGCCTGCCACTTTGTTTTTGCAAATGAAGGGGGTACCACAGGTACCCCCCCGTGTGCAACACCCATCCCTCCTTCACTCTGGGGAGTGAAGGAGTGATGACCGCATGCCACCACGGAAAGGCATGTCTGAAAGCCCATGCTAATATGGCTGGCGGTGTCTAATAGACACCGTCACCATATTAAACATTTTCCGCCCCGGCCGCAAGGCGACCGGGGCGGAAAAGCGGCAGACGGTCTTTACGTCCGCCGCGTCCCCCCGCCATTCTAATATGGCAGGGGGAATTCTGGAGAGGATTTTGGGCGGATTGCCCCCCCCAGGCCGGCGGTGGCTACCGCCAGCCTGGCGTGAGCAATCCGCCCAACATCATAATGGGCCCCTTAGTGTGCCGTGTTGATTCAGTGCTAGACCACAGGTTAGGAAAAGGGTCATGCGATGGTCCTCACAGGGATGCAGGTAGATATGGATGGCACCTTTGTGGTCCCCTCTAGTAGATGTAGACTTTCCTCTAATCAAGAATGCTATAAAATGGAAACGAGCTTCAGTGCATATCAGTGAACCAAACTTTAAGAGAAGCCATGTATGTAAATTAAGAAAGCCTCTGAACAACTTAAGAGTGACTTGATTAGGTGCCGCTCACAAATAAACGATGGTGCTGTAGCGCCCCTAACGACTCTTGCCACCTGTTAATAATACAGATAGGGCATGCTTGGGTATGTGGGACACAGACACTCTTCGGGAGTCCTGTCCTATGACCAAACACATGAATTATATAATACAAAGTGTACTTAGTAACTCTGATAGAAGAACACCTGTAAGTTTTAAGGCAGTCACCTGAAACCTAATTTGCCATGTGAATGTTTGCAGTTCAACGGCAGCTGCCGGGCAGTGTAACCTCTGAGATGCCCCTAACTTATAAGGTTTGCTTAATTCTCTCAAAACAATAAGTGTTACCATTCTCACGCACACAGGAACTGCACCAGAGAGGAACAGTACTCTTCTCACAGAAAATGGCACCAGGTCAGCAGGAAGACGTGTCTCGTTGCAAAGGAAACCTCTGTTGGAGTCTGGGCCTTTTTATAGAGCTCTTCCAGGTATGAAAAGTCAGAAGGAGTGTCTCATTAAAACGTATGTGCAGATCGAGTTTACTAACTCCCCTTGTATGTAAGCACCTCCACCATTAGTAACTGCACAGCTGCCGCCTACGAGTCATACTCTGGCTTCAAACTCCTTGAATCACTCAGTCGGAACCCTTACATAAGTTTCAGTGACCCAGAAGATAAGCATGTAGTCTACCAGTCGTAGGTTCACCTCGTCATCTAGGAAGAGCGCCCCTGGTGTTCTCTTTCGGTATTTACTAGCATCAAAGATCCCAGAGCCATTCTTGGCCAAAACCTTCAAGTCACTCTGGCACTATATTGAAAGACATCGGACTGGTGCGTATCATGTCTTATTCACAACTCCCTGATGTCTGCTCATCTAAAGTCCCGATTGCCATTTTTTAGATTTATGCTTGTTCTTAGGTTTGTCTTTATGTGTGCTTCTTAAGTGTCTGCCCTGTTCATGTCAGTTCCCTGGCCTCTTAGGACACACTGGGGCCCCCATTAGGATGGCGGGCGGACTTTGCCCGCCCGCCATCCTCGTGCAAAACGGGACCGCCCGCCATAGGAGCGGCGGTCCCGCCTTGAGCATTAGGATGCGCCCGCCACACTGGCGGGCGCATCCCGTATTTTTACCATTGCGGCGGGCGGTGCAGAAAGCGCCGCCTGCCGCAATGGTAAAAATGCACGTTGTGCATTTCAAAGCACAACATGACAGGCACCGGTGCCTGCCATGTGGCACTTTGAAATGCGGGGGAGTACCATAGGTACCCCCATGTGCACCCCCCACCCCCCTGGACTCCCAGGGGGCCCGCAACGGACCCCCGCATGCCTTTCCGTGGCGGCATCGCCGCCACGGAAAAGCATGTCAGGAAGCCCATCATAATATGGCTGGCGGTGTCTCATAGACACCGCCACCATATTAAACATTTTCCGCCTGGACGGTGTTTACGTCCGCCACGGTCCCCCCCGCCATAGTAATAAGGCGGGGGGAAATGGGTGGCAGGCGGGCATTAAGGGGTCGATTAGGATGGCGGACGGACTCCTGTTGTAGGAAGGGACCGTCCGCCACAGGGGCGGAGGTCCTGTGTGTCGAATTAGGATGCACCCACCACAGTGGCGGGTGCATCCTGCATTTTTAACATTGCGGCGGGCGGTGCTGAAAAATGCATGTTGTGCGTTTCAAAGCACAACATGACAGGCACCGTGCGGTGCCTGCCATGTTGTACTTTGAAACGCAGGGGGGTACCATAGGTACCCCCATGTGCACCCCCCATCCCTCCTTCACCCTGGGGGCCCGCACAGGCCCCCAAAGCAAAGACCGTATGGCGTTCCACGGCGGCATTGCCGCCGTGGAAAGGCATATGACCGCCGGCATCGTAATATGGTTGGCTATGTCTCGCAGACACCGCCACCATATGTAAGCACTTTTTCCGCCCGTCGCGAAAGCGACCGGCGGAAAAGCGGCAGACGGTCTTGACGTCCGCCGCGGACCCCCCAGCCATCCTAATGTGGCTACCGCCGGCACGGCGGAGGCAATCCGTCCGCCATCCTAATCGACCCCTAATGTCGGGCAGATCGCCACCGCCACCGTGGCGGTGGCGATCCGCCCGACATCCTAATGGGCCCCTGGATGTCTGCTACTACTTTGTTTATATCTGGGAACGTGTAGCAAGCGGTGGGCATGTTAAGAGATTAAACTACCTGCTTCTCTCACTAGACCATGATACAGGATACGTTTGTACAATTGCTTGCAAAGGTTTCACGTGACCCCTTCGTTTAATTTATTTTCCACTGGTAGCTATGACTGAGCAGTTAAGGTTTACTGAGACGAGGTGGATTGAAGGTTCAGCTAAGACACAATATAACACAGATGGTCTATCACTCAAAAAGTCAAAGTCCAATCAGACATATTTTTAAAATGCAAATTTGCCGTTTACCATATGGTTTCAGGGTAAATCAGACATTCTTTTTTTGTTTGAATCTGTTTTATTGTTTTTTAAAAACGAGTAGAAACATGGTAAGTGGTTGACAATCCAGGACCAGTAATTTTGCCAATTATACATCAACATTGCATGAAAAAACATGTTGCGGGAGCAAAAAATACAAAGTACGCCTGACATAGAAGTGGCATATGCTGCAATGAGCATGCATAGAGTCACGCAAAAAGGCCGTAGTCATAGAAGTCACAGTGTACAGGAGTCATTGCTAGGTGCTGATGTGGTACAATGTATGGTTTTGGCATAGGCAGAATGTCTGCAAAAAAGTCAACAACCAAAGTAGATATCAAAAAGAAACAAGCATTTGCAATGCAATATGCCTCGCATTTACGCAAGTTTAAGCTATTGGCATTGTAAATGACAATGACAATGCCTTTAATTTATGCTTTAAAAACCAAAACATAAATAAAAGGCATTGTCATTTACAATGCCAATAACTTAAACTGGCGTAAATGCGAGACTCATTGCATTGCAAATGTTTGTTTCAAGTTGGGTGAGATGCGCGTCTTGTTGTATAAAACAAGCATTGGCATAGCCAATAAGTAGGCACCACCAACGGAAGGGAGGGCGGTGGTAAAGAAAGCACCACGGGCAACGGGAGGGGGAGAGGGCAGGGTGATAAAGAAGGCACGGACAACGGGATGGAGGGCTGGAGGTAAAGAAGGCATGGACAACGGGAGGAAGGGCGGGGGGTTAAAGAAGGAATGGACAATAGGAGGGCGGACAGGGTTGTAAAGAAGGCACCACGGACTGAATATAAGCAAAGCACATTTTGCCTGCAGTAAGAGAAACTTGATAAAGAAAATAGTGCTTACAGACTGAATAACAGGTGCTGTGTAACAATCGAATTAAAAGGGCCAGTCACCATGGGAGGTTACAAATGAATAGAAGGCGGTACTAAGGAGGGACTAGTTACACTATTTACGAATCAGAAGCCAGCATTTAGGAAGGACAATGGCAAATATGGGCGGAGAGTGGGCAGGCTTCTATTCCCTACTCCACTACAACAAGTCTTGCAGAGCAGCACATGCACGCTGTCTCCTGGCTCCACCTAAAAAGGAGGGGAAAGGGGAGAAGGAAAAAACTAGGAGAAAGCTTCACCCAACTTGGGTCTCCCCAGCCCACTTCGTTCCTCCCACTCCCGTGTAAATCAGCCATTCATACCAGTTGCCTAAATAGTATTTTTTGGGTTACCCTATTTACAAACTGACCAATATATCCTGTCAGCTAACTGCCCAATGAATGCTTACGGTCCAAACATTATCATGTTTTTCTGGTATTCCAGCAATACTTCAACCCATGGCCCGGGTTGGAGATACAAGACAGATGCAGCAAAGTGGTCTTCAGTTCAAGTCACAGGCGAGATGTATTGGTGCCGTTGGTGTCATACAGTCCAGGAGCCTCAATGTTCGGAATAGAGGTACCAATGAAACTTCAGATTGCTACATCTCAGGATCTATTCTTTTACCAGTGTTTTTAAACATGTTTGCAGTACATTTTTAAATAAGCCTTTTGGACTTCTGAAACAAAGGGGCCTTGAGTCCATCAATAAGGGAGGGGGGCTGAGGGTAGGGGGCAAGGATTTTCCTAGTCTAAATCCGTAACTTGACTACTGATTTCCAGGCCTTGAGACTGTGCCAAGTGTGCATCAAACAGGGCTCAAAGGGACAAATGAACAGGCACACAGCAGATCAGAAGTGATTAACATATTCAACATTAATAACCGAAATTCACTGATTCAGGGAAGTAAGCTGACCAGGCCGAGTTGCTACCCGGGGCCATGTAGGCAGACAAGTCCTTCGGCTGGTCATTGATCTCCACATTGTGCTGGGGATGCTTCCAGTCAGCATACATACTCTTCAGCAAGCAGACAGGTCAGAGTTGGGCCCTGATAGAACTCTTCCATCTTGATGCCCATTGGGGAAGAAGACGCAACATGTTCAAATATTCAGGCAGCACCAGCCATGTTCACGCTGGTCGGATGAGGGTATACAGTCAAAATATCGAGTACAAAATATAGAATTACATTAATATCGAATTAAAAATATAGAATGGACAGAATATCGAATGGACAGAATATAGACAACAAAAATATCCAATGTAATGGACAAAATATCGAATGGACAGAATATAGACAACAAAAATATCGAATTTGAGGTAAGTAAGTTAATATCGACTAACATAAATATAGAAAGTCAAAATATCGAAGTATATAATATAGATGTTAAATATATCGATTTTTAATGATATCGAATTTTTCAAAGTGTTTTTTATGTTATTATATGTGTGAAAAGTGTATATTTTTTTTATAATTTATTTTAAGTAATGAATTTTATGGTATTTAATTTTTGCGTAATTTAATTCTGTAGCGGGTTGTGGGTTTATAGGGGAATAGGGTGGGAAGTAATTTAATTATAATTGATTAAATGTTTTAATTTATTTACTGATATTTAACTTGAATTAATTGTTAATTAATTTTTGATTGTTAAATATTTAAATTATAATTGGTAATTATTTTTTATTAATTGATTAATTGATCATTATGTTAATTTTATTAATTTATTTTCTTTAGCGGGTTGCGGGTTTATAGGGTGGGAAGTAATTTAATTATAATTGATTAAATGTATTAATTTATTTATTGGTATTTATCTTGAATTAATTGTTAATTAATTTTTAATTGGTAATTAATTTAATTATAATTGGTAATTATTTTTTATTAATTGATTAATTGATCATTATGTTAATTTTATTAATTTATTTTCTTTAGCGGGTTGCGGGTTTATAGGGTGGGAAGTAATTTAATTATAATTGATTAAATGTATTAATTTATTTATTGGTAGTTTTTATTAATTGATTAATTGATGATGATGTTAATTTTATTCGGTTTTTTTCTGTAGTGGGTTGTGGGTTAATAGGGGAATAGGGTGGGAAGTATTTAATTATAATTGGTTAAATGTTTTAATTTATTTTTTGGTATTTATCTTGAATTAATTGTTAATTAATTTTTTATTGGTAATTAATAAATTATAATTGATAATTAATTTTTATTAATTGATTAATTGATAATTATGTTAATTGTATTAATTTATTTACTGTAGCGGGTTGTGGGTTTATAGGGGAATAGGGTGGGAAGTAATTTAATTGTTATTTACATTTTTAAATTGATGTATTGGTATTTATTTTTAATTAATTGTTAATTATTTTTCATTTGCTAATTAATTATTTGTAAATTGGTAATTAATTTGTATTAATAGGTAATGATTTTAAATAAATAATTTTTATTTGTATTTTTAATTAATTAATATATTTTATTAAATTGGTAATTAGTTTTAATTAATTTGTAATTGTTATTAATATTACATTTTTTTCATTAATATATGAAGTATTTACTTTCCCTACTGTTGCACTCACTGGAGTGGGAATATTAATTTTAATATTAATTTTTACCCCTACGCTATCCTACGCTTTCTCTACTGTTGCACTCTCTGGAATGGGAATAGTAATTTTTACCCCTATGCTATCCAATGCCTTCCCTACTGTTGCACTCTCTGGAGTTGGAATAGTAATTTTTACCCCTACGCTATCCAACGCTTTCCCTACTGTTGCACTCTTTGGAGTGGGAATAGTAATTTTTACCCTCCTGCTATCCCACGCTTTCCCTACGGTTGCACTCTCTGTAGTGAGAATAGTAATTTTTAACCCCACGCTATCCAACGCTTTCCCTACTGTTGTACTCTCTGGAGTGGGAATAGTGATTTTTACCCCCACGCTATCCAACGCTTTCCCTGCTGTTGCACTCTCTGGAGTGGGAATAGTAATTTTTACCCTCCCGCTATGAAACGCTTTCCCTACTGTTGCACTCACTGGAGTGGGAATAATAATTTTTACCCCTACGCTATCCAACGCTTTCTCTACTGTTGCACTCACTGGAGTTGTAATAGTAAATGTTACCCTTTCTGCTATCCTACGGTAAAAATATTTTATCTTTTTTGTTAATCTTACGTTCATATATATATATATGTATTAATAAATCTATTTGTGCGTTGTTGTTTTTTTAACTTATATTAATTATTTATTCATTTTAAGGTTATTTAAGTATTTTAAGTATGTTTAAGTTAATTATATTTATTATTTCATTAATTTTTAATTACTATAAAGCATTAAAAAAATTCGATATTTTGACTAACTATATTTTTTACAACGATATTTTTGATTCAATATTTTTGTACTTACCTGTTGGTGATAGGAAGTCGATATTTTTGCATTCTATATTTTTTACTCGATATTTTGGAAGTTCTATATTTGTGTCATCAATATTGTTTCAGTGATCCTCGGATGAGGTGTAGCTCTTCAAAATTCTGATTCTAGGAGTCTAGTATTTATTGTGTTTCTATGAGAGTGTGTTTGGAGTTTATGAAGTCAAGTCACTCAGAATAAATAGAATTTTTTCAGGCTATCAGTGTTAACAAGCTGGAGGAAACAGGGTTGAGCCTGCAGATATGTATTGAGCCCTACATCAGGCATCATGAAAACCTATTCACCTTTGGGCACACAGTATGTTGGTAGTCGCTCTAGAAGGAAGGTGATGAGGTCAATATGGCTGAAACTCAATAGAGGAGTCATTACATATCACTCAGACACATCTCTATCAGCAAGGTCTGTACACTGCAGACATGAGCTAACAGATGAAAAATTGATTAGGAATGTGTAAAGCACTTGATTAACCAGATGTGGTGTACACCCTTAATATGAAAGTCAGAATGTCAATAGTACTAAATATCGAAGACAGAATATATAGAGTAAGATTATATAGAGGTAAGTATTCGCTTTGACAAGTAAATCCTTTTTCGAATTTATACAATAATATCGAAGGTGTAAATATTTAAAACTTAAATATTGTTGTATAATAATATTGTTTTGAAGTATTTTTAATGTACTATTTATATGTACATTTTATATTTTGTATTTGAATGTTAAATGTGTTTATATTTTTTTTAATGTTTATTATAGGTTAAATATGCATATGTATACTCGCATATCTACATATGTATATATGTATTTTAATTTATTTTAGATCATGTATTTTTGTTTCAGGGTATTGTAGGGGACAATAGTGGGTAGTGTATTTGATATCAATTCTTTTAATAATATTTTTTTTAATATTTGAATATTTTTGTTGCATTAATTGTTTATCATGTACTTTTGTTATTTGTTATTCAAGTTGTGGTTATTTAGCAATTTTGTTGTTTGGGGGTAGGTTAATTAATGTATTCATTTGTATCGTTTTAAAAATTGTTTTGCTTATAAAGCATAATTATGTTATTTATCGGTCCGGTTTTTTATGTTTCATAGGAGTTTTGAGTTGGTACTGTATTAAATTGTGGGTTTTTTATAATAAATTCCTAAGAAATAATATTTTTCTTACTTGAATACATTTGTAATGAATTAATGCTATTTATTATTGTTGATTATTTTGGGGCTTTGGGTGGGTAATCTTTAAAATTATATTTTTAAATTTGATGAATATTCTTTGGAATCTTACAATTTAAAAATATAAAAATTTAATTATTTTATTTATAGTTTGGAATGTAGGTTTCATAGGGGTTTGGGTGGGTACTATATGACATTTTTAATTTTATTTAAATTTTAAACCTTTGTTTTTCTACTTTGAATTGAAATGTTATGTTTTTATAATTGTGTAAATGGTATTTATGTTAATCTGTCTTTGGTTTATTGGGTATTAGAATGTTCTTTGGTAGTATACTAAAGTGGATTATTTAAACATGTATATTTTAATTTACATTTTTAAAGTCTAAATATGTTCTTTTTTTGTTTTATAGGTTTTATAGAATTTGAGTGATAGTTTTTGCACTGTTCTAATAATTTGTTTTTAGGATTCTGGGATGGATATTTCACTGATTGACTAATTCATTTTTAGGGCACTTTTGTGGATGTTGTACTGGATTACTGATTAGTTTTTAGGTCGTAGAGATGAGTAGTGCACATGATTACTGATTACTTTTTAGGGCAGAAGAATTGATGTTGCACCCTTGTACTGATTAGTTTTTGGAGCACAGGGACGGATATTATCCAGGGTACCAGATCCGTTTTAGGCGCAGGAATGGTCATTGCACTGGGTTATTGATTACTTTTTAGGGCACTAGTGCGGATATCGCACTGGGTTGCTATTTAGTTTTTGGGGAATGGGGCTGGGTATTACACTGCTTTACTGATTAATTTTTAGGATTCTGGTGTGAGTATTGCACCAGGTTAAAAATGAGTTTTTAGGATGCAGGGATGGGTATTGCACCAGCTTACTGATTCGTTTATGAGGTGCTCGAATAATTATTGCAATGGTTTGCTGAGAAGTTTTTAGGGTGCAGGTGTGGATATTGTACTGGGGCACTAATTTGTTTTTAGGACGCAAGGATTGGTGTTGCATCAGTTTACTGATTCTTTTTTAGGGTGTTGATGTTGCATTGGGTTACTAATTTGTTTTTACAGTGCGGGATGGGTATTGCACCAGTTTACTGATTAGTTTTATGATGCAGGTGTGAGTATTGTACTGGGGTATTAATTAGATTTTAGGGCACAGGCATGGGTGTTGCACTGGTTTACTGATTCATTTTTAGGGTGTCCCTTTTGCATTGGGTTACTTATTCATTTTTAGGTTGTGGGATGGGCATTGCACCAGGTTACTGATTAGGTTTTAGGGCGTTGGTGTAGATATTGCACCGGTAACTAATTAGACTAAGGGTAGATTTTATTGCACAGGAATCGGTAGTGCACCAGTTTACTGATTCATTTTTAAGGGTCCTGCGATGGGTATTGCAAACGGTTACTAATTCGTTTTTAGGGTGCAGGGATGGGTATTGCACCAGTTTACTGATTCGTTTTTAGGCTGCAGGGATAGCTACTGGTCTGGTTTACTGATCAGTTTGTAGGGCGCCAGTGTAGGTGTTGCACCAGTTTACTGAATGAGTTTTAGAACAAAGGTGTGGGTATTTTACTGGGTTATTAATTCGTTTTCAGGGAGCAGGGATGTACATTACACCAGTTTACTCAGTGATTTTTTGGAGCAAATGTGTGGGCATTGTACTGGGTTATTAATTTATTTTTGTGGCACAGGGATGGGTGTTGCACTAGTTTACTCATTAGTTATTAGAGCATAGGTGTGGGTGTTGCATTAGGTTACTGATTCGTTTTTAGGGCACACGGATGAGTATTGCCCCTGGTTACTGATTAGTTTTTACGGCACAGGGATAGGTATTACACCGGGTTACCGATTCGTTTTTAGAACACTGGGGTAGGTATCGCACCGATTCACTGATTCATTTTTAGAGCAGTGGGATGGGTGTTGCACATATTTATTAATTTGTTTTTAGAACAAAGAGATAGGTGATGAATAGTGGTAGTAAGACGTTTTTAGGGCTCTGGATTGTTAGTGAATAGAGGTAGTAAAAGGTTTTTAGGGCTCAGGGAGGGGGGAGAAGATAGTGATAGCAGTGAGTTGTTACGACTTAAGGATGAGTGTTGTTTCATAGTTAGGAGTACGTGTCCATAGGAAAAGCATTTTTTATGGTTTGCCTTTAACTTTCACGCTGTTTGACAGACCTTCATGTAACTTTCCCCCAAAAAGTCTTATCAACTTCAGCTCCATCCTGGAAAGTTTTGGGTGGATCCATCAAGGGGCATCCATCAAGCGGTGGGAGAATAAAAGGGAGGGGTCCCAAAATAAGTCTTTGACAATCCACTTTTTCAAGAGGAAATTGAACAGCAATACCACAAAAACTGTTGACGAAATTACACAATTTGGTATATATATCGATGTTGATTTAAAAATGTCTATAATGTTATTGATGATTTTGGATTTCAGTACTTTGAGACGTTATATATAGTTTTATATAAACATATTTTAGATTTGATATTTTGGTTTATTTAATTATGAGCATAGGTTTAACAATGTAATGGGTGTAGATATTTTGGTGTTTATGTTGTATTGCAGCATTTATATAGAACTTATTACTCCTATTTTGGACACTGGAGCACTTACCTACGTGGGTAGCAACCTACACTGTATAGAATGTGTAGGTGGAAGGATGTTGTCTATGTTTTTATTCTGTGAGGTAAGTGTTTCCATTTCTTGCGTGATAACCACCAACGGGTGGTTATTGTGTTATGGAACATAGGGGCATATTATCAAGGGGCTTTATCTCCGCTTTTTTGGCTTTAAAAGCCAAGAAAGCGGAGATAAAATTATCTCCCTATTACCAAGCTGTCGCTAACACCAGTTAGTGACAGCTAATAGGAGATAGTGACCATCTTGGGCCCGCTTTGCATGTCAGTGATATTTATCACTAATGACATGCAAAGTGGGCGTGCCAAGATGTTAGCGACTGAAAACAGTCGCTAACATCGCTATCTCCTATTACCAACTTTTTGGAGATATTCGCGCTAAGCTAACACTTGCCCAGGAGCAGTTCTTAGCCATGTTATCCAATGGGAGGTGGATAACATGGCTAAGAGCATTTGCTCGATAATGCATGAATATCGCTGACTTTTCAGCGATATTCATGCATTGCGGCCGTTTTTTATCGCATTTGCGATAAACCTTGCTAATAGCAAGGTTTATCTGCGATAAAAATCTCCGATTTGCGGCGATAATTTTTGTCTCTAAATAAGTTAGAGACAAAAATTATCTCTATTGGTTGGTAATATGCCCCATAGCGTGTAGCAGTGTGGTGCATGATAATGTTTGAGAGACAAACACGCAGTTTTATGGTTTTCAGCATGCTGGTAGCTTTGAACAGTTTAGCAAGTCCCACTGTGGTATTTCCTATGATTATAGTCTGCTTAGCTGCTTACTGTACTGGGTTGTCCAGTTTGAGATTTTGTGTATAGTTCTGATCCTGAGCTGGAATGGCTAGAGGGAGAGAGAAGTGGAGAGATCTGTTGGGATTGGCACTGTTATTATCATTCCATATCTGAGTGTCCTTGTGACAGAAGCAGTCCGAGTGTATAGATGTTTTGGACCTGCAGTGGTAGACTATATAAAAGTTCTCTGAATTGTCCAACAGTATGTGACAGATCTCTTCAAGTATTCCATGACTGTTCATCTGGTGATAGCTGTGTTTTGGGCTGTACAGTACTGGTGTTGGACAACCCTTGTAGCCTATATTTCTCATGTGAATGTAAAAAGTTTAAGTTACAATTTGCAGCTGACTGCTGTGTATTATGGGCTTAGTGTTATTGTTGGCCATAACTGTTATATATGCAAATAAATATTTTTTAACAGAGTTTTACATAGGGCGAACTTGACCCGAATCGGGTATCAGAGCGCTTTACATAGCACCAGTTGCATTACATCACGACACATACATTTTTTTTTTTGTTAGGCACAGGGGGCCTCATTTATGAGAAATTACATGAAAGCAGCGATGCATCACTTCTC
Source organism: Lissotriton helveticus (assembly GCF_964261635.1). Classification (NCBI taxonomy): domain Eukaryota; kingdom Metazoa; phylum Chordata; class Amphibia; order Caudata; family Salamandridae; genus Lissotriton; species Lissotriton helveticus. The sequence continues at coordinate 295,441,963 of NC_136065.1, forward strand.
AGTGCGCACTCCTTGCGACATATCTGATGCGTCATATTTAATGTATGACGCATCATGTCGCAAGGAGTTACAGATACCTCAGTATTTCTGATGTATCTGTAAGCTCAAAAGTGATGCATTGCTGGAGTGTGTCACAAAAGTGACGCAACTCCAGCAATGCGTCCTTTCACATGGGGCAAGCACTATGTGAAAGGTCTGCGTCAGACTTACGCCTGCTGTGATGCAGGCGCAAGATTTTGATGCAACTGCGTCATAGATTTCACTGCGTCACTTCTACGAGGCTTTTTGCAGGGGAACGCCCCCGCATACATTATACCTGACGTAGGTATAATGTAGCGCAGGGGTTTACAAAGTGACGCATCTGCTTAGATGCGTTACTTTGTAAATAGTGCGCAACAGGAGGGAAATTTTACGCCGCTGATACGTCACAAAAAGTGACGCAACAGAAGCACAAAACTGACGCAAGGCCTCATAAATGAGGCCCAGGGAATTACGTGATTTGCCCATAATCACAGGATGTTCAGTGTCATTGCCGAGACTCGAACCCAGTTCCCCAGACTCAAAGTCGACCCCCCTAGCAGTTAGGCCAACTCCTCTCCTCTCCCTCTAATGCCACAGCAAACCATAGGTCAGCCCTTCTTAGCTTATCTATATAATGAAAGCAGTTTGCTGGTTGGCTTGGTTCCAGTCTGTGGTATGGAAGCTCAGGATTGCGCCCAAGGGTGTGACTGTTTTATGGGCGCTATAGCTGGGAAGTGCGATGGTGCAGGTACCTAACAAATAATCATGTTTTCAACTGTCTCCAGGGTCCTATATTCTACTGACTGGGTTTCAGAACTAGGCGGCTTGTACTGAGAAAGCAGTGTCTCCGACGGATATGTTATGGTAAGGTGGAATGATGGTAAATGGTGCAAGCCTGCAGAGTGTCTTAAACATTGCCCTTCTGGCTAGCAATTGCAGGACTGGAATCATGCGTTTTCTTGGGTGAAGGTGGAGAGGAAGCCTTGCAGCAGCATTTTGGTTGAGTTATATTTTACGCATGATGAATGCAAGTGCACCAAGATATAGGCTGTTGCTATATTCAAGCTTAGAGATTAAGAGTGTGAGGATGGCTTGCAGTTTATATTGGTATGCATGGTAGGAAAAGATGCAACGTAGTGCTTTAATTTTGTAGAAAGCACTCTGTGACTTTGTTAACATGCAATATTAAGGAAGGGACTGGATCCATAGCTACTCCTAGGTTTCTAACTCTCTTTATGTTGTTGGACAGGATTCAGGTTCCTTAGGCCATAGAGCAATAGGCTGTCACTTTAGTGATTTTCAACAGGTCATAGTCCCTGTCTTAGCGGTATTGAACTTTAGATGGTTATTTATCATTATGGCATGAAGGCAGTCATCAAGTTTTGAATTGTAGAGGTCTTGGGGTCTATGCATTTTTAAATGATTTTTTAATCATTTGCACAGTTGTAACAGGTGAGGTTGACTAATTAAGTCAGGTTTGGTAAAGTGGTTTGGTAGATGTTGAAAAATAGAGGGGATATGATTGATCCCTGAGGAGCACCACATTGTATTATGTGAGGAGGTGATGTGAAAGGTGGTAGGTAGACTACACTCTTTCTGTGTAATATGAAGCAATCCTTTTTGGGCACTTTCATGGTCTCTGATATCGTGGAGTCTTTGTAGTAGTAGTGTTACATGCAGTTCATAAATACAGAATCAACAAGGCAGCTACTATGTTCATGTCCACTGTGAGTTTTAAATCATCCCCGGTGGATATGATGGCTGACTCTCTGCCTCTGCTTAGTCTGAATCTGGTCTGTTCCAGGATCACAGAAACTACATACCGGCATTCTAGAGAATCATGAATTCTACCTACCCCAACAACTGATATTTGCCTTGAAAAAGCCCACGGCCTATACGAATGTGCCACAACACAATTGGGCCCTGACTATTGTAGCACCTAAACCCAGAAATTTCCACCCAATCAGTGACCCTTAGTCTGAATCCAGACTGTTGGTGTGACATAAAGTCATTATGTTCGGTGAAGTTAGAGAGTTAAGTAAACACAAAGTAGCTGTGTCTTTTTGTGGTTTTGATGGCTCTTCCGTAGGCTCTGTAATTTTCTCCATTTGCATTATGGTTTGTTGAGCTGTGTTTTCTTTCTTTTGATGTTGTCATTAATTCATTTGGTGTTCTTTTTGTGGTCAACCCTGGATGTGTTTTTTATTGGTATCTGTTTTTCCAATGCAGTGAAGATCCAGTTGTAGAAGGTCTGCAGGCCTTTTGGCTGCATGTTTATTGTGGTTCTTTCAATGTGGGTGTTGAGTTGGTAGATATCTAGTTTTTTCCATTGCCTGTATGAGCGTTTGTTATTATTGTTTTTAATCTCTCTGAAGTGTTGTTGTTGATAAGAGTGATGATCTTGAAAGTGATCATGCTGTGGTCACTCCAGCTTATATGGGAGTTGTCTGTAACTGTGGCTTGTCCTAAGGATTCAAATATGACATCTAGAATATGTCTTCGGCAGTGAGTTGGGTCAGAAATAATTTGTTAAAGGTTGAAGACTTCAAGGTTGGTTGTTATAGCTGTATTTGTGGTTAGATTCTTCTTGTCAAACCATATGTTGAGGTTTCCTAGAATCTGTATGTTTGGGTGGTTCATGTGGTTATTGGTTACTGTATCTAGTAAGAAATATTTAAAGTTGAACTTCCTGTGTGGTGGTCCATATTTTAAAAGGAAGAATACATTATAGTTGGAGTGGGGTGACATTTTCTCATCAAGAATTCACAGCAGAGGAGGAGCCACGCGCAGAACCAAGATGGCCGCGTGAGCTCTAGGCTCCCGAGACCCCAGCCGCCTCCGATATTATCCTGTTTTCAATCCTGAGCCCTGCGCCGGTAATCCTGTGGCGGAGGAGAAGCGGCACCCGGCGCAGCAACTCCGGGCGGAATCCGATGTCGGGTTCCCAAGATCTGTCGCCTGTAAGATCGAGGCCTGCTGCCCCCTAAGCCGGGACCTGGAGTAGTACCAACGGGCTGCTGCCAGTCCCTGAGGGCCGGGTGTGCACGGTGAGATTCCCCCGAAGACGGGAGACCGCGCATTGGAGTGTGCGGCTGGGCGTGGTGCCTTAGACAGTACCAGGGGCGCTAAGTCCATACCGCGATCCGTGCAGGAAGTGACTGCTCAGTGTTGGGGAGATCGGCGCTTTACGTGAGATAACTGCTGAGTGGAATGTGGGGAGAGACGACGTTGACACACTAAGCAACAGGCAAGAGACAGCCAAGATTGTGACTGTGTGTGGACAGTTGCGGCTGGCTGGGAATACTGACGGGCTACAGGCTACACAAGTGTATTGCTCTGGTGCTGGAAGTGAGGGGTAACAATTAGGGCTGCCTTGGAGTTCAGTCTGTTGGTGTGATTCGTGGGATGTGGTGGCTCACGTCCCTCGCCGCGTGGAACTTGGCCGTTTGAGACGGAGGGAGACACAGTCTTCTGGTGTGATATTTAAGAGGTGGCTCCGTACGTTTATGAATCGGTGGAGGCTGGGCTCATTGACTGAGGAACCCGTGGATGCAAGGGTCTTCAGTGCATGTTTAGATACGGCAGAGGATAACTGTTCCTCAAGCAGAGGCACACGATCGAAGCCAGTAGCGCGGCACGGGTGAGTGACGCCCACAGTGATGGCGACGAAGCTTGACTCTGATAAGGCCATAGCCAGGACATCAAAGGGGGCGAGACAGGTGCAATCTAACAAGCTTGATAGATACACGATGCCTAAAGGGTCCCCGGTGGAGCCTAAGAAGACTCGAGGGTTGGGTGGAGACGAGCTTGGTGGAGACGAGCTTGGTGCCCTCACTGAGCCAACGCTGATAGATGTCATGGCTGCAATAAATGGGGTCCAGTCATCCCTAGGGGTAAAGATGGAGTCTATGGACAATAAACTGGACGCGGTCATGATTGAGGTGAATCTGATATGTGCGGATCTCACTAAGGCTAGCGAGAAGGTAAAGTCGCTTGACATCAAGACCACTAGTTTGATGGACGACGTGGTGGAATTGCAGCAGGAGGTGCGTGCCCTCAGGGCCTCTCGTGACTCCACAGACCGGAAACTCGATGAGTATGATGGGAGAGCCCAACGCAACAATGTTTGCATCCTTGGAGTTCCCGAGAGGTCAGAGAGTCCTGCGCCGGACTTGTTCGTAGAAGTTAACCATCTCAAGCCGAAGGGTCTTAGCAATTTCTTTACCATCGAGAGGGCACACAGATTGCCGGGGGGAGACCTAGACCTGGAGCACCTCCTCGCCTGATGATCGCTAGAGTGCTTAATTTTTGGGACGGTGGCGCTATCCTACAGGCGCGTTGCAAAAGTAGGGTCAACCCAAAGAAAGTCACTGGGACCTGGGTATACAGTTTTGTAGTAAGAGGGGTCCCAGAACGGGAGGACAGATAAAACAAATCAGAGGACATTGTTATTTATTCACAGAGTACTCAACCACATATTTGGTGTACATTGCATGAAAAATATCAATTGGTAAGTAATTGTGCCCAAAAGGGAGGGGTGGGATGGAGGCGGTGATGTGGTAGGAAGTGAAGTCAGATCGGGAACTAGGTGCAGGTCAAGAATACCTTATTCACAAACAAACAAAGTTTTTGGCTTCCCACCTGAGCCAAGCATAAGTACCACAAATGTTCATAGATCTTTACAAGCAACCAGGCTTCTGAGGTAAGCAGTGTAGTTCTTGCTAGGGGTAGAAGCTGGTACGGGGGATAGTAGTCTATGTTTCGACCCTGGCTGGTGAAGGGTAGTTGTTCCCTTACAAACGGGTCTTCATCCGACGGGAAAGGAGGGGTTGGGCAGAGTTCGATAGGACGCCTCGCGTGCATAAATAACAATGTACTCCTAACTTTACAGCTATCCTACAGGCGGGGCGGACGGGGGCTCCACTGCGGTACGAAAACACGACTCTTCTCCTTCTTCCCGGACTTCACTCAGACAGTGCAGAAGCTAAGACAAAGTTTCCTCCCAGTGAAGAAGAAGCTTCGGGATAAGGGACTGCGATATGGTATGATGTATCCGGCTCGATTGAGAGTGGAAATTGAGGGAAAGGCCTGGTTCTTTGACAAACCAGAAGTTGCATCGGACTGGATCGATAGTAGACCTATGGCTGGGGCTGAGAGACAAGAACACGAAGAGGAAAAAGAGAGAACGGAACAGTAGAACTGGGGGCATAGGTTTGGATACACTTTGGAAGCGCTTCGAATTTTTTAGAATGGGCCGGCTGCCGTCTCTTCCTGGTGGTGATAGATCGAATTATTGCCGTAATAAATACAGGGCGGAAGATGTTACTTTGGAGGTTGGGGGTAGCGGTGGGACATTGGTTTTCTCCTCTCTATTACCTTTAGTTACTTAGTTGGGGGGATTTTGGGTGACAGGCACACTGCAAGTTGGGGATGGGCACTGGCCATATGCAGGGGTGCAGGGAGGGGGGATGGAGGTTGGGGGGTGGAGTGGGTTGGCTTTGTGATGTTCTTGATTGTAGAAATATTTGCATTGTTTGATTTATTTTTGGTTCCCCATTTTTATACATCAGACACATTCGATTCTGTTAAAGTCTTTTTCATTTACACATTAGGTGATAAGGTTTTTTTTGTTGTTGTTTTTATTCGCATCAGGTGACAATGTCACAGCTGGACGCTAGTGGTGTGGGTTGAATGTCGCATGCTAGTCAGGGATCGGGTATAAGGATGCTGATCTGGAATGTCAATGGCCGGGGTGACAGGATTACGAGAGGGATGGTGAATCAGCTTGTTAGAAGACACTCCCCGGAAGTCGTATTATTGCAGGAGACACATCGTATCGGTAATCGATGCATGGCCCTCCATAAAGGGAGGTATAAACTGGTGGCGTATGCTGGATTTACATCAGGGTCCAGGGGTGTCGGTATTCTGACAAAGAATTCCTTTCCGTTGGCGATTCAGGCTACATAGTTGGATCAGAGAGGCAGATATGTCGGAGTCTTGGGGCAGTTGGGGGAGAAGACAGTTACCTTTTTGTTAATATATGTACCACCTGGCCTTCAGTTTGATACTTTCCGAGACCTGTGTGCAGTTTTTCTGACCTTGCCCTTGGGCCTCCTGGTGTTGGGGGGGTGATTTTAATGCAGTACTTGATGGGGGGATTGACAGAAATCCGGCACGAACGCACAAACCATCGCATAGGTGGCTCCCGGACTTCCTCGAAACGTTGGGGCTGGTTGATAGCTGGCGGGTACGTAATTCGACGCAGAAGCACTTTACTCATGTTTCCGCTGCACATAATAGTATGTCCAGGTTAGATTACATATTGATACTGGCAGCTATGGCCGCTACAGTTAGAGAGGCACGATACCTTGGCTGGGGCATCTCGGATCATTCCCCAATGTGGTTACAGGTTGAGTTCAGTAGTTGAAACTGACGAACTCCTGAGGCGGAAGCCGGGAGCCACGTTTTTTTTTAAAAATTGTATTGTATATTGTGATGTGCTTTTAAACTTACTGGCAACCCCACTTGAGCACCGGATACTTCCACCCTAATTACTTCTCGCACCGCAGCCGAGCAAGGTGCTGCAGCGGGTCGCAGAAGGATCCCCGTCATCCCCGAGGAAGCCCTGAGCCCAAGCCACGCCCTCAGCCTCAGGCCACGCCCCCAGGACTACTTAAATCGCGCTCCCGCGCGTCGTAGTTGAAACTGACGAACTCCTGAGGCGGAAGCCGGGAGCCACGATTTTAAAAAAAATTGTATTGTATATTGTGATGTGCTTTTAAACTTACTGGTAACCCCACTTGAGCACCGGATACTTCCACCCTAATTACTTCTCCCCGCGCAGCCGAGCAAGGTGCTGCAGCGGGTCGCAGAAGGATCCTCGTCATCCCCGAGGAAGCCCTGAGCCCAAGCCACGCACTCAGCCTCAGGCCACACCCCCATGACTACTTAAATCGCGCTCCCGCTCACGCGCGTCGTAGTAGAACCTGACGAACTCCTGAGGCGGAAGCCGGGAGCCCCGATTTTTAAAAAAATTGTATTGTATATTGTGATGTGCTTTTAAACTTACTGGCAACCCCACTTGAGCACCGGATACTTCCACCCTAATCACTTCTCCCCGCGCAGCCGAGCAAGGTGCTGCAGCGGGTCGTTGAAGGATCCCCGTCATCCCCGAGGAAGCCCTGAGCCCAAGCCACGCCCTCAGCCTCAGGCCACACACCCTCCCCCTCCAATTTAACAATGTGCCTTCCCCGTACGCTCAGCGTGCGGGCGCAGCGGGTGCGCCGGCGGTGCGCCGGAGACGCGCCAAAGGCAAGCCCGTCTGCGCCCATCCGCGACCGAGCGGGACACGGGGCCATACCCCCTGCATCTTACTCCTCACATACAAGGGTTTACAGCTCAGACACCCTGCACAGTATGAGGTTCACAGAGACGCAGGGCTGCCTACACGCATCTATGGCCACCGAACTGCCATTGGTCTGCCCGATCTGCAGACACACACTCAATAACAGTCAGCCGCGGGTCACGAAACAGGAATATAACATGCTACTGTTAAACTGCAGGTCACTACCTAAACACAGGACAGAAATCGCCCTCATGTTAGAAGAGCGCACGCCGGACGCAGTTTTTCTGACAGAAACGTGGCTGACTCCAGAATCCGAGCCTGATATAGTAACAGCCCTGCCCCCAGGCTTCCAAATCACCCGACTAGATCGGGTCGAAGGGAGAGGTGGAGGCCTGGCAATTATATTTAAAGAGCAGTACCGTTGCCGAACTACCCCCAAATCTATCCCAGAGTGTGAGAGCCTTGCATTTAGTATTGAGTTCTCCCCCAACAACTGTTTCTCTGGAATCATGGTTTATCGCCCCCCGGGCCTGTCCAAACAATTCCACAAACTTCTCCCAGCTATTCTAGCTGAACAGGTCACAACCGCCTCCAATTTTACACTGTTAGGCGATCTTAAACTACATTTTGATACCACCCATGATCATGTAGCCAGGGAACTGATGGACGACCTAGCGGCCCTTCAGCTAGACCAACGGGTCCAAGTACCAACACACATCAAAGGTCACCTCCTGGATCCAGTCTTCAGCAACTGCACTGAACTTTTTGTCGGTCAACCAATCTGCCTCCCCTGGACAGACCACTCTCTTATTCCCTTTACATGAATCATGTGTAGATCACCACCCTCCACTCCTTTGGTCAGGAACTCCAGGAATTGGGCCAGACTACCAATTGACTCCTGGCTCCATAATCTGACGCTTACCCGCCCACCCCATAATGAGGACCCGAGTGTAGCCAACCAGGAATATGAAGAATGGGTCACAAAATCCCTTGAAGCTACGCTCCCCCTCCGTAAAGTCACACCAAAACGGTCACATAAAACTGCTCCCTGGTTCTCAAAGGCCCTCAGAGACAAGAAACGTCTCTGTAGGAAACTGGAAAGAAGGTGGCGTTTGGATTACGCACTAGAGGTGAAAACTGAATACAGAGAGGCAATTAAAACTTACAAGAGTGATGTAAAGTCCGCTCAATCAGCCTATTTCTCGGGGAATTAATGGACGCAAAATCCAAATCTAAGGAAATCTTCCACATAGTAAAAAGCCTCATCAAAATCCCCACCTCTGCCACGCCTCCTGCCAAAACATCAGCTCACTGCAACGACCTAGCAGAATTTTTCCACCAGAAGGTCAACCAAATTTACTCCTCCTTCCCGACTGCAGTAACAGACACTACAGCACAGGGACAGGGGAACCCGGAGGTAGCCCCCCCTCAACCTATGGTGACATTAGATCACTTCCCTCTACTAGACCTTGAATCCCTGGACTTACTAGCTCGCCAAGTAAAATCGGGCTCGCCAGGTGATCCAGCCCCGCCAGAGATAATGTTGCTGGCAAGCCAGACCGTGTTTCCTACTATAATGACTCTCCTGAACGCCTCCATCACCTCCTGCACCGTCCCGCCTGCCTGGAAGAAGGCCAGGGTTCGGGCTCTGCTAAAAAAAACAAATCTGGATCCTGAGGATCCCGGTAGCTATCGCCCGATCTCCCTGCTCCCCTGGGTGAGCAAGATTCTCGAGAAACATGTCAACCTCCATTTAATGGACTTTCTCGAGAATAACCAGCTGTTAGATGCCACCCAGACGGGCTTCCGACCTAAGCACGGAACATAAACCGCTCTGTTAGCAGTCACTGAGGAGACCCGAAAGATCCTGGATCAAGGGGGATCAGTGGCAGTGATCCTCCCTGACCTGAGTGCTGCTTTCGATACGGTCAGCCATGTCACCCTGCTGAGCCGTCTATCGGATGTCGGAATAGCGGGCAGGGCCCTGCAGTGGCTCGAATCATTTCTGAGCACCAGGTCTTTCCAGATCTTTGAGGGAGATACTGTCTCAACGAGTAGGCCACTGAACTGTGGGGTTCCGCAGGGCTCCTCTTTAAGCCCTGCGCTATTTAATATCTATATGAAACCACTGGCTGAGGTTGTCCATCCGTTTGGTATTAAAATCATATCATACATGGACGACACTCACCTAGTGGTCTCTTTGGCGCAGGAGGGCGGTCAACCATCATCAGTAGGACTAATGAAATGCCTGGAGGAAGTCAAGGGTTGGATGACCACATCATCCCTCAAACTCAATGGGGATAAAACGGAGCTGATGCTTCTGGGACCTACACCTCGGGTACATTTCAATTCCCTCTGGCCTCCTTGCCTTGGCAACCCCCCGCCCCCAAAGACAACATAAAGAGCTTGGGGGTATGGCTGGACAAAGCTCTCTCCTTCAACACTCAGGCCACGAAACTGTCTGTAACCTGCTTTGGTCTTCTTAGGATGCTGAGGAAAGTTCTCCCTCTCCTACCTATGGAGGCCAAGCAGGTAGCCGTCCAGGGCCTGATCCAATCCCGGTTGGATTTCAATAATGCCCTGTATCTTGGCGCCCCGGAATACACACTATGAAAACTGCAGATAGTGCAGAACTGCGCAGCCCGTGCATTGCTCCAGTTGTCCCGCAGACAATCAGCCAAACCTGGGCTGAGCAAGTTGCACTGGTTACCCGTATGACAAAGAATTGTCTTCAAGGCGATGTGCATTTCCCATCAGGCATTTTGGCATACAGGACCAGCAATTGGCCACAAACTAATAACTCAGTACCACCCCACCAGATGTCTTCGATCAAGTCAGGCTTTTCTGGCCTCAGTGCCCAGAATAAAAAGGGCAAGAGCTGGAGTCAGGTCGTTCTCCCTCAATGCCGCTAAACTTTGGAACTCCCTTCCCCTCCAACTCAGGTCCAACCCCAACCTTCTTTCCTTCCGCAAACAATTGAAAACTTTTCTGTTTAATGCTCACCACTAATTTCCTGGCAGAATCCCCTTGGTCAGTAATCACACCTACATTAGCGCTTGGACGCCCTTGGGCAGCAATCGCGCTTTATAAATACACATTTCATTTCATTTCATTTCAGACAACCAGAGGTAGGCAGGGTAGCTCCGATTAGTGCGTAGCATTTGAAGGATCCTGCTACTAAAAAAGAGGTGCTCCGGGTTTTGGAACGTTATTTTCTGGAGAATGTGGGTACTGTCGTTTCAGCGCAGTCTTTGTGGGAGGCATATAAAGTTGTGTTGAGGGGTGAGGCCCTCTCCTTGGTGGCGGCTAGGAAGAGGAAATACCAGGCAGAGGTGGTTAGGGTAGAGGCCGATGTGATAAGGTTAGAGGAAAGGATGGCTAAATCTGCCACTCAGGGGGGCCTTCACCTATTGAAGTTAAAACAAGATGAATACAAATGCCTTGCCAGGGAGAGAGCAACTGTCCAGAATAATGCCATACAGAGTCGAATATATGAACACGGGGACAAGGCTGGTAAGTTGATCGCTTGGCTGGAGCATGGGGACTGGGCATCTAGGTTAGTGCCGGAGCTAGAGGGGTAAGGATCCGACAGAATTACAGATCCGCAGGTAGTGGCAGATGAATTTTCTGAGTACTACAAAGAGGTGTACACCACGGTTGGTAGGTATACAGAGGCAGAGAATAGTGAAATGATTAAGGATATTTACATGCCGAGATTATCTGAAGATGGTAGGGAATATTTGGACTCCCCTTTTACTGACGATGAAGTCGCGCAGGCGATTAGAGGTATAAAATCTGGGAAGGCAACGGGCCCAAATGGGATACCAATAGAATTATACAAATTTAATGCTCATAAAATTGCTCCGTTTATTCGGGCTATGTTCCTGGAGAGTAAGGAAACAGGTCAGCTTCCATACGACCAGCGGGTGTCAAATATTGCGGTTATTCACAAGGTAGGCAAGCCTAAGACATTAATTTCCTCATATAAGCCCATCTCGCTGCTCAATGCAGAGCCTAATATTTTAGCGAAGTTGCTCGCCACCAGGTTGGTCAAGGTCGTCACAACCTTGATACACCCCGATCAATCCGGCTTCATGCCGCGTCGGAACACGGCTCTGAACCTGTTGAGGTTACACGGGATCCTGGGTGGTTCCCAAAAGATACTGGAGTCGGCGGTCCTGGTGTCCTTGGTTGCCACTATGGCGTTTGACAGGGTCGAATGGACCTTTTTGTTTGCGATTTTGGCTAAGTTGGGCTTTGGTTCGGAGTTCATCGGTTGGGATCGATTGTTATATACCCATCCCTTGGCCAGGGTGGTTGGAAATAATTGTAAATCGGACGACTTTTCCCTTGTGAGAGGCACGAGACAGGGATGCCCTCTGTCTCCACTTCTTTTTGCTCTGGCACTGGAACCTCTGGCGGCGTCGGTCAGAAGGGATCGGTCTTTACGTGGCTTGCGATGGACACCGGAGTGGGAGGATAACATTTCGTTGTATGGCCCCCGGAAATGGGATAAAATTTGGGGTGCCTGGAATGAATATAGAGGTTATTTGTGAGATCCACCAATGCCAGATGGGGAGAGTGATTTTAATTAGGAGGCGGGAAGGAGTGGGGGACTCTAGAGACGTACCAATGGAGATGGAATTATGTCTTTTGTTTTTCTTGAAGAATATGCTGACACTGTTATCTATAGTGCTCTGTACTACCCAATGTATGTACCTTTTATCTGTTGTATGCCCTGCTAATATTCTCAATAAAAACATTTTTTTTTTTAACTTTGTATGGGGATGATATCCTGCTGTACCTCACCAACCCTAGGGCGTCCTTGATTCGTTTTCTAGATGTCCTGGCCATATTTGGTAGATACTCCGGGTTTGCTTTAAACTGGTCGAAGTCGATACTGTTCGTTTTAGCGGGAGAGCCGCCTGCGATTCCGCAGTCATGCCCTATAAAGATTGAGCCGGTGGGATTTAAATATCTAGGGATATATATATATAACACTCGACCCGAAGATGAGATACGCTAACAATCTGGATCCTCCCTTGAGCCGGTTAAAAAATGACGTGGAGCGCTGGAAAGCGCTTCCGCTATCATTGCTGGGAGGGCGCTGCTATTTAAGATGATGCCCTTGCCTCGGTTTTTATACGTACTCCAGAACACAATGGACCCGGTACCGGCATCCTATTTTAAAGAGATAAAGACACTTCAGCTGCAGCTCCTCTGGGAAGGTAGACCCTGTATAGTTTTTGTTAATTTAACCCTCCCATGGTACGATGGGGGCATTGGACTCCCAGATTTAAGGAAGTATTATTGGGCCAGCCACCTTGCAGCGGTGAATCATGTTGTTTATGGTCCCCCTGGGAACCGAGGCTATGCTATGGACCGTGGGCAGGCGCCAGATGGGGATATCATCAGGGCCTTATATGCCAGACCCGGAAGGTTCTCGCTGGTGGGCCCGACAGCGCACGCCGTGCATGTTTGGCACGCTGCTACCAGAAGTTTGGGATGGGAGGGAAGGTTGACGTTAGCCACCCCCCTGTTCTGCTCTGAGAAGCTCGGGAGCTTGTGGAAATCTAAAGGATTTGACAAATGGGATCTCATCGGGATCAGCCAGATTAAGGATGTGTGGGGAGGAGACAGAGTGCATACATTTGACTTTCTTAAACAACAGTACAGTTTGAATGATAATGAACATTTTCGGTATCGACAGATTAGACATGCCCTTCTCACTCACGTACCCGGAGGTTGTGGAGAACTTGGCACTTTCATGCATATTCTTTGGCACTGTGTGGAAATACAAGACTTCTGGACTTCTGGTGTGCATTTATTATTGGTGGAGTTTAGGAAGCATTAATAGATAAACATTTTTAAGTGAATGGTTGCTTACCAGGAATTCTTATGGAGGAGATGCAAAGTGTCTGGAAGTGGCTCTTTTTCAAACCCTCAGAGGTCCAAACAGACAACAACCCTTAACCTACCTCCCTTTACCCATACGCCATGAGCCTAGGTTAAAAAAGCCACAGTGATCAGATGATCTTTGGCCAATGTGAACCCTAGCTTGAACCTTAACCCTAGAACCAATGGAAGCCTTAGGGGCCAATCCGAGCCTAGCCCTGCCATCCAGTCACAACCTAAATACTGAGCCTTAGGTCCAATAGTAGGAGCCAATCAGAACCCTAGCCCTATCATCCAATCAGAACCCAAACCATGAGCCCTGTATCCAATAGTAGACCTAGGCAAGGGAGCCAATCACAACCCAAGCCCTATTAACCAATGAGATCCCAAGGTGTAAGCCCAAAGTCCAATACGAACCCTAACCCTATTAACAAACCAGAACCCAAGCCCTAAGCCCTTGGTCGAATAGAAACCCTAGCCTGGGGGCAGCCGGAATACAGGAGCAACAGCCAATAAAAATCTTACTGTCGGAGCATGTGACCCTAAACTTAAGATGCTGCGTATGGTGTGAGGGAAGGAGGAAGGCCTGGATAGGTGACTTGGGCCCATGCCCAATAACTCTAAAACTGGTGTGCAGACGGGGAAAGGAGCAGTTGCACAGCTCAATATATACTGCCATCTCCCAGTGCAGGATGTTCTGTGCTAAACAGACAAGCCAAGTAGCAATAAGCTGATTAAAATATGAAAACTCATAGGTTTTCAACTACTTTCGAAAGGGAGTAGAGCATTTATTAAACTGCAGAGAGATAGGCATCAAGTTCCAAGTTTTAGCAGTTAAAATCGCATAGCCCTTTCACCCCACCTATCAAGCTCATCAGATCCTCAGGATCAGAAAAGTTTGGACAGGCCCTGAGCACAGAGGTCTGGCAGAATGAAGTAAGTGAAGAACTTTTAAAAACAGGTATTTGCAATGAGAGGAAAACCTGATGGCAAAGACTGCCACACTTGAGTAGACAATGAAGATACGTAAGCAAGAGTGGAAATCCAGAAACGTCTTCTAAGTCCAAGGGTCAGACAGACTGTAGAGTGCTACATATGTTAACCCCTTCGATGCTGATGACAAAGCCAGCTCGTCATCAACGTTACCTGCGGTGCGCGGATGACGAGCTGGCTTTGTCACGATCAAGCCATTTTTTAAATTCCCGCGTACAGCGGGAAACCGCGGTAGCGCGGTAGCGGTTAAAGAACTTCGAAAAGGTCGTGGGGAAGACCCAGATATAAGGTTGTAGCAATAGTCCAGTTTGGATAATCCCTTTACTGAACTGCTGCCTTCTTAAAACTTGGAAGTAAAGCTGCAACTTTTCGAATAAATTTTAACATTAAATAGCAAATTGAAGTGTTTTTAAAAATACCCTCCTTCAAAGATAATTGAGTATCAAAAATGATGTCTAAATTTAGAGCAGATGTGGCAGATAAAGATTCCCCACCCCCAAAGTGAATTCTGTAATTGAACTGATTTGCAATTGTGGCAGCTGTGAAACTACATTTTCCAAGCTGTTCCACTGATCCAACAGGAACATTCTACACCTATGTGAGCCTCTTTTGGACTGTCTGAATCGTGACTGGTTAGACAAATTCTATGCCCAATGCACAGAGCATTTCCTCTGAATGTGGAGTGGCAAACATAGGTAAGAGGGAAGGGTGAATAAGATACAGGTTGTTGTGAGAAGAAAATCATCAGAATGATAGACCAATCAAACGAAGAAGAGATCTAACCTGTTTATCAAGAACTAGTTTGGCATGTATTCTCAGATGGACTGAAACTGCTTAT
Source organism: Lissotriton helveticus (assembly GCF_964261635.1). Lineage (NCBI taxonomy): Eukaryota > Metazoa > Chordata > Amphibia > Caudata > Salamandridae > Lissotriton > Lissotriton helveticus. The sequence goes on from NC_136065.1 coordinate 295,457,055, forward strand.
GCATTCCTAGCCCTTGAGCACCAAATTAATTGTTCTTTGGTGAATGTGTGGTCCAAGTTTCTCTGAGCACAATTCATTCACAACTTAAGTTGGGACCACAGATAATCCTGACGACCTGAGAAGTGAGACGTTTGCAGCGGATGGCCGTGAAAGGAGGCTGGCGATTGAGCGTGTAATATCGAATGCAGTTTGATCCCGGAAGGGGACAGTGAGTGAGGACCTTTGCATATGGAATGAGCGCACTTGTACTTTGCGGCCAAATGTATACTTTGTTGAGAAAATGCCGCTTATGTTCTGAACCTACACCATATGGACTACAAAACGCAGAATATACGTTTATTTATGTCTTTGCCCTGAAGAAGCCAGCATGGGTGAAACGTGTTGGCTGTGTTATGTTGAATAAAGAATAAAATAATCTACAAACCTCAAAAGTGAAAGCCTCGACATTTCTGTCATCGTTTTTCTATATTATTTGTGGGATTTGTACCCAATGATCTTGGGTTTTCAAGGCAATGCCTCTCCCATTTCTTGTATTACCACAGATAACAACTAGCACATATCATGGAGCCTGGTTTCATGTGGTGGGAGAGTACATTTCTGAATAACCCGGTCCTTCTTCATTACACTATTGTAAAAGTGATTAGATTAGTCAGACCAGAGTTGGAGTTAACATTATCACCAATGATGACCTTGTTCTATCCTTTGCTGTGGCTTCTTTCCCGCCTTGTACCAGGTACCTTCTGCACCTCAACTAGCACCATGACGTTAGTAGTTTAACCAGCCCTATGTGGTACGATGGAGGTAGAGACTTTCCCCAAACGATGTTTTTGATGTTCCCACTCTTTGACTTGTACTCCTTTTATGGCCAGATAGTTGGAGACATACTTTTTTTTATTTTTACATTTATTAATTTATAGAGTGTGCATTCTCTCTCAAGGAGTCTCTTGGTAATGCTTGGTGAAATTGCTATGATGGAGGGTGGAGGTGGTGGAGAGGGCTTTTTGTTTAAGTTTGGGGCTCGAAGGCATTTCAAGCGAGTACGCCTGAAGGTCCTTAGGGCAGCCTTGGAAACGTGGTATAAAGAGAGATGTAGATGGGGAATCGGATATTATTCAGACTTTACACCGATATGGGATTTGCCCGGTACACCCCTATGTCTTAGGGATAGCTTGGCTGTACCTATTAAGAGGGCAGGCATTAACATCTGGTCTGACCTGTTAGATACAGAAGGGATTTATCCTTGGGAGTTGCTAAGGGCCAAGATCGGCACAGGGTTTTCCAGGTTTAAGTATCTACAACTGGTTTCATGGTATGAAGCAGAAAAGCAAGATGTAAGAGGAAACTGGGAAATAGAGTCACCCTTTCAATCAGTACACACAATCAAGAAAGAGATATCTTTGTGGTATAACAAGTTTTTAGATGCCGAAGACCTGGAAATTCCACCACAGCCCTCGGTGTGGAAACAATCCCCTCTTGAGCCTTCTATAGGTGCCCTGTTCAAGCCTTCCCTGAATTTACTATACACATTTATCAAACCAGCAAGCCTAAAAAAGAGCCACTTTTTCGTCATCAACAGGCTTTACTATACACCAGCCAAAATAGCCAAGTTTGCTCCAGTACCTACCCATAAATGCCCTAGATGCATGACTTCTAATGCCAACGATATTCACATCTTGTTTGAGTGCCCCGAATTAAGACATTTTTGGAAAAGGGTGGGAGACACTATCGGTGGCATTTTTGAAGTAAGCATTGAAGTCAACTTGTCCCTATTGTTGTTTGGTGACGATGGATTGTTTAGCCAGAATGCATCACAGACTCATAGAGGGTTGTTGTTATACTTGGTGCTATTAGCTCGGAGAGAGGTCTGTAAGAAGTGGAAAGACTCTCTATCCCCGAAGAGTGACGATTGGCTCAAAGCCGCTTTTGCCACGGCGCGTTTAGACCAGGATGGAACAGGGGAGAGCTTGATAAACATCTGGCAGTCCCTTTTGACTTGGGGTCGTAACTTGAGACTAATATAATAGGTCCTATGATTACACCAAGGTCCTAACAAAAAGGACCGGTCCGGTTGACCTAAACAAGTGCGGTAAGCTGAAGGGCGTATAGATCGAAACATCAGATTTGTAAGATCCGCAGAAGCTTATTTGGGAGATGAGGACAAAAAAAAAAAAGGAGTCTCTTGGTACTACCTAAGAAACTGTTCTAAAACACTGACGACTGAGCTTATCAGATTGTTGAAGGTAATCATGTGACCCTAACGATAGGGAAAAACTCATTTTCTTTTTTTTAATCTTAGAATAATTATATCTAAGACAATGCTTGTAAATATATTATTCCACAACTCTGTAGCCTGAATCCTACAGTACTGCCACCCACACTTTAAACCTGGTTTTTGGATGTTGTATACATTTCTTGGTAAAACGGTCTCGCTGGAGTTGTTGGAAGTCTGGTAAGCAAGCATGCTAACTAAAACATATTTCGTTTATAGAGCAAAAGCCAGTGGGGTTGGCTGAGACAAGAAGACATGCCATTGTTATTTTGGAGTTTGAAGAAGAGTCGAACTGTAGCATTATGTATCATATTGCAGTTTGCAAATCCTTTAGTTTGGTAGTCTAAGGTACTGTTATCACCGGAGAGAGAGGAAATTTGAACTGTTACACAGCCTTCATATCCACATCGTACAGCACAAGAAATTCTACAAGTCAAACACTAATATGGAATCCCTTGTCTACCACGGGTTTCAAGAGATAATGGCTAAGGACACCACCCACATGTTGGTGTCCTTCTCCCATTCAGCTAGGTAGATATCACCGGCGCAGACTTAACCCTTTGAGGGAGCTCAATATGAGAATAAACTGAACGGGATCATTGCAGTGATCCAGATAAGCTCAGCATACCTCAGGGTAAACCCAAAAGATAGATATTTTGTTAGTGGGTTTCCAAAATATGGTCTCTCCTTTTGCTCCTTTCCCACTTTACTGTAACCAGGGTACCTACTAATAAAAGAGATATCGTTTTGGTTTACTCTGAGGTATTTCTAGTTTATCTGGATCCCTGAAACTGTCTGGTTCCTTTTTATAATGAACTCCCTCAAAGGCTGAAACTGTCCTGGTGGCATCTGCCAGAATGGGAGAACGACACCAATAACAAAGCATGCCACAAAATGCGGATGAGGTCTCCTTATCCATTATCTTTTGAAGCCCATGGTAGGCTAGGGTTTCAATATCAGTGTTTGATTATCTGTCTCATATCTTGTGATGTATGATAGTCCAAGGTAGACTGATCCACATAAGTATAACAAGGATCGAATAAAAGCATTTGCCACAGCAATCCCTCAAGTCATGGTAAGCAATGTTGAGATCTGTTTCAAAATTCGCCAAGTAAAACGAACAGGCTGCTGTTATTGAGGCAATATTCAATTTGAACTCCTAATTAGAGTCCATTAACATTCCCAAATTCCGCTCCACCTGCACTGGCGTGGGCTAATTGCCTAATTGTATCCTACATAGGGATCCTTCCTTGAGCAGGCTGAAGGTCGTGCTTCTATTAGAAAGACATTAACTAATACTTGCGTACAAAAAGGCAGAAAGTAAAATCCACGTGTCGTTTCGTAAGAATCCCCTTTCCTCAACATTCTGGCGACTTGTTCTCTGTCGGACCGGTTCCTTCCGTTCTCCCTTCCCATTGTCTCCGTTCCACTCTTCCCTCGTGCTTTGCGAGTCCCTCACTCTGTCCTGCTCTCTAGTACTTTACCCCGTTTGTCTCGCCCCACCTCTTTTACCCTCACTTACCCCTTTCCACACCTTTCCCTCCACACTCAGTCGGTCTCTCCCTTTGTCTCTTTTCTCATCTCTGCCCACCGTTTTCTGCTCTCTTCTTCTACCGGTCATTTTCTTTTCTTCCGTCGCTTTAATGGCTCACTCCCCCTTCCACCTTCCACCCCTTTTCTGTTATTTTCATCCCATTCCCTTTCGTGCCCTGTGTGTATTTTCTGTTTTGCTCGTCGCACCTAACTTTCCTCTTCTCTGACGCTGTGTTTCCTTCTCTTCTCTTTTTTTTATCACACTGTCGCTTCTTTTCTAATCTCTTTGTCGTAACTCCCTTTTACTCCTCTCCCGTGTGATGTCGTACTTCCCTCTATTTTGCCTCTACATCCCATGTTTTGTTGTCCCGTTCCAGTCCTTTGCTCTTCTTTCGCTGCATTGTTCTTTCTTTCTTCTTTCTGCCCTCGCCCCTTAGCTTTGTTTGCCTCTTCCCTGTCTTGTACCCTGCGCATTTTTTCTTCACTTTTCTTCTCGCCCCTTTGACGTCTGTCTCTCCCTGTCATTCACCCTGGACATTCCTTTTCTGCCTACTTCTTCCCCTGTCCTCCGTTTCTCTTCCCTGTCGTTGGCTCTCTTCCTCTTCCCGTTCCTTTCTTCCCCTCGTCTCCTTCGCCCTGCTCGTCTCTTCTCTTGCCCCTGCACCTCCCATTATCCCCGCTCCCCCCTTCCCTCGTGAGAAATGTTTTTTCACAATCCTGAACTTCGGAAGCCGTTGGCATCCCGGGAGCATTATCACACACCCTCGAAATAACCCAGAAAGCTGGCAGCTCCATATTAGGGAAAGAATCGCTGTCACAGAGCTAGTGAACACAAAATTTATTGACAAGGCAGTGTGACTGGAGGCTGCCTGTACACACTCTCCGAGCGCGCATCCCACCCCGCGCGTTTATAAATTTAGCCTGTTTGAGCCGGGCGCACTTGTCTCTGTCCGGCCGCGTCAGGGCAGCGGCTTCGCCTCCTGCTGCTCGCCGCGCTGCCGGGGGCTCTCCAGCAATAAAGCGCTTTTCAGATGGAGAGCATTCAGTGTGAGCTCAAACTACTCCGAAGCAGGAGTTCAAGGAAACACCCTGTGCACAAGAGCACAGGTGGGTGTGCACGTGGAACGGGGTGCGTGGGAACGTGCGCTAGAACCCGCAGCGGCAGCCTTGTGCATGCCCCCTTCAAGACTGCACAGGTGCGAGGGGGTACTGGAGGACACAGGGGGCCTCATTTATGAAAAGTGACGCATTGCTGCGTGAAAACAGCGATGCGTCACTTTTCACTGCGCCTTCCTTGCACCACCAATGATGTGTCATATTTACAGTATGACGCATCATTGCGCAAGGAGTTACAGATATGTCAGTATTTCTGACGTATCTGTATGGCGCAAAAGTGGCGCATTGCTGGAGTGTGTCACAAAAATGACGCAACTCCAGCAATGTATCCTTTCACATGGGGCAAGCCCCATGTGAAAGGGCCTGCGTCAGTCTTACGTCTGCTGTGAGGCAGCCGTAAGAAATTGACGCATTTGTGTCCTAGAAGTTGCGCAGTGAAATCACATAGATTTCACTGCGTCACTTCAACGACCCTTTCTTGCGTCAATACGCCCCCTTGCATACATTATACCGGGCGCAGGTATAATGTGGCGCAGGGGTGTACAAAGTGACGCATCTACCTAGATGCGTCACTTTGTAAATATGACGCAACAAGGCGCATTTTTTACACCACTGGTGCGTCACAAAAAGTGACGCACCAGCGGTGTAAAAGTGATGCATAGCCTCATAAATGAGGCCCAGGGTACATACCCCCTCCTCTCCACAAAGGTGACGCAACGGCGGCGTAAATGAGGCGCAAGGGGCTTGTAAATCTGCCCCTATATACCCATAAAATAAGGGCCGCATTCTTTCCCCGAACACTGGCTTCAAAGATAGGCCTTTAGCAACCCCTCACGTCACAGGACCTTGTTGAGAGCTGCACGCCCCCTAGCTGCGGAGCAGGGCCCAGGGTGGGTAAGTCTGGAGGGTGTCATACTCCATGGCGGGTTGGGGAGGGGAGTCACAGTGGTCTCTGTCACAACCCCCACCCACTCAATGGATCACAAGGAGTTTTGCAAAATGCGGAGAGACATGGGGCTCATCCCCCACCTTCTGCACCAGTTAAAGCCCTACAGGGCAATACAGTCTCAAGAGTCCATTCTGTACACATGCCCAACTCAACCCCTGCGAGGAGTCTCGTACAACCAGTCAGGCCTCACACCCCAGCTCTGACGCTGACCCACTGCAGCATTCGTGCAGGCCACGGAGACCATATCCCTTGCACGTGCACTGAGTCCCTGAAGTACCTGTGCATACTTCTAGCACTGGACTGACTCCGTACCAATCTAGCACTGAGAGGCCTTGCAACCCAAGCTCACAATGAACCCAAGCACCAGTACGAGCTTCAAGTGAGGTTATACTGCAGCTCTGATACTACCCCTCACCCCAGCAGCAGTACAGGATTCAGGGAGGTTATACAGCAGCTACGACACCAGCCCCTCCCCCAGCACCAGTGCAGGCCTCACAGTCTGTACTCCATCTCTAGCACAGGGCCCCTCCAGCACCAGTGCAGGTCTCGGAGGTTGTACTCCAGCTCTGACACGGAGCCCCTCCAGCACCAGTGCAGGCCTCACAGTCTGTACTCCAGCTCTAGCACGGGGCCCCTCCAGCTCCAGTGCAGGCCTCAGGGGTTGTACTCCAGCTCTAGCACGGGGCCCCTCCAGCACCAGTGCAGGCCTCAGGGGTTGTACTCCAGCTCTAGCACGGGGCCCCTCCAGCACCAGTGCAGGCCTCAGGGGTTGTACTCCAGCTCTGACACAGGGCCCCTCCAGCACCAGTGCAGACCTCAGGGGTTGTACTCCAGCTCTGGTACGGAGCCCCTCCAGCATCAGTGCAGGCCTCACAGGCTGTACTCCAGCTCTGGTACGGAGCCCCTCCAGCACCAGTGCAGGCCTCAGGGGTTGTACTCCAGCTCTGACACAGACCCCCTCCAGCACCAGTGCAGGCCTCAGGGGTTGTACTCCAGCTCTGACACATGCCTCCTCCAGCACCAGTGCAGGCCTCAGGGGTTGTACTCCAGCTCTGACAAGGAGCCCCTCTAGCACCAGTGCAGACCTCAGGGGTTGTACTCCAGCTCTGACACGGGGCCCCTCCAGCACCAGTGCAGGCCTCAGGGGTTGTACTCCAGCTCTGACACAGGCCCCTCCAGCACCAGTGCAGGCCTCAGAGGTTGTACTCCAGCTCTGACACAGAGTCCCTCCAGCACCAGTGCAGGCCTCACAGGCTGTACTCCAGCTCTAACACGGAGCCCCTCCAGCACCAGTGCAGGCCTCAGGGGTTGTACTCCAGCTCTAGCACGGAGCCCCTCCAGCACCAGTGCAGGCCTCAGGGGTTGTACTCCAACTCTGACACGGGCCCTTCCAGCACCAGGGTAGTCTGTACAGAGGTTGTACTCCGAGCCTAACACGGACCCCTCTGGCACCAGTGCAAGCCTCAGAGATTGTACTCGAGCTCTGACATGGGGCTCATCCAGCACCAGTGCAGCCCTCAGCGGTTGTACTCCAGCTCTGACAAGGAGCCCCTCTAGCACCAGTGCAGACCTCAGGGGTTGTACTCCAGCTCTGACACAGGGCCCCTCCAGCACCAGTGCAGGCCTCAGAGGTTGTACTCCAGCTCTGACACAGGGCCCCTCCAGCACCAGTGCAGGCCTCAGAGGTTGTACTCCAGCTCTGACACAGAGTCCCTCCAGCACCAGTGCAGGCCTCACAGGCTGTACTCCAGCTCTAACACGGAGCCCCTCCAGCACCAGTGCAGGCCTCAGGGGTTGTACTCCAGCTCTAGCACGGGGCCCCTCCAGCACCAGTGCAGGCCTCAGGGGTTGTACTCCAACTCTGACACGGGCCCTTCCAGCACCAGTACAGGCGTCAGGGGTTGTACTCCAGCTCTGACACAGGCCCCCTCCAGCACCAGTGCAGGCCTCAGGGGTTGTACTCCAGCTCTGACACAGGCCCCCTCCAGCACCAGTGCAGGCCTCAGGGGTTGTACTCCAGCTCTGACACGGGCCCTTCCAGCACCAGTACAGGCCTCAGGGGTTGTACTCCAGCTCTGACACAGGCCCCCTCCAGCACCAGTGCAGGCCTCAGGGGTTGTACTCCAGCTCTGACACAGGCCCCCTCCAGCACCAGTGCAGGCCTCAGGGGTTGTACTCCAGCTCTGACAAGGAGCCCCTCCAGCACCAGTGCAGGCCTCAGGGGTTGTACTCCAGCTCTGACACAGAGCCCCTCCAGCACCAGTGCAGGCCTCACAGTCTGTACTCCAGCTCTAGCACGGGGCCCCTCCAGCACCAGTGCAGGCCTCAGGGGTTGTACTCCAGCTCTAGCACGGGGCCCCTCCAGCACCAGTGCAGGCCTCAGGGGTTGTACTCCAGCTCTAGCACAGGGCCCCTCCAGCACCAGTGCAGGCCTCAGGGGTTGTACACCAGCTCTGACACGGGCCCCTCCGGGACCAGTGCGGGCCACAGGGGTTGTACTCCAGCTCTGACACGGAGCCCCTCCAGCATCAGTGCAGGCCTCAGAGGTTGTACTCCAGCTCTGACACAGGCCCCCTCCAGCACCAGTGCAGGCCTCAGGGGTTGTACTCCAGCTCTTACATGGAGCCCCTCCAGCACCAGTGCAATCTAGCTTTTACTCCAGCTCTGACATGGAGCTCCTCCAGCAGCGGTGCAGTCTATAGAGAGGTTTTACTCCAGCTCTGACAAGTAGCCCCTCCAGCATCAGTGCAGGCCTCAGGGGTTGCACTCCAGCTCTGGCACGGAGCCCCTCCAGCACCAGCCCAGGGCTCAGGGGTTGTACTCCAGCTCTGGCACGGAGCCCCTCCAGCACCAGTGCAGACCTCAGAGGTTGTACTCCAGCTCTGACACAGGCCCCCTCCAGCACCAGGGCAGTCTGTACAGAGGTTGTACTCCAAGCCTAACACGGACCCCTCAGGCACCAGTGCAAGCCTCAGAGGTTGTACTCCAGCTCTGACACGGGGCCCCTCCAGCACCAGTGCAGGCCTCAGAGGTTGTACTCCAGCTCTGACACGGGCCCCCTCCAGCACCAGAGCAGTCTATAGAGAGGTGGTACTCCTGCTCTGACACAGAGTCCCACCAGTGCAGTCCTCAGGGATTGTACTCCAGCTCTGACATGGGGCCCCTCCAGCACCAGTGCAGGCCTCAGAAGTAGTATTTCAGCTCTGACACAGAGCCCCTCCAGTGGATGTATGATGTTACAACGCAGGCTATTACAACGCCTGCCTTTACAACGCGGTTTTTACATCGCAATCCATTACAACACATAGTGCTTTTGGGTGTTGGATAGTGAATAGTTTAATTTACTATTCCAACTCCAGTCCCCGTGGACACCAGGGAAGGTTATTGGATAGTAAATTAACCTATTCCCTATCCTAGAGCGCCCCCCAGCGCAATGCGTTGTAATAGTTTGCGTTGTAATGACCACGTTGTAATGGTAGTGCGTTGTAAAAGTTTCGTTGTAAAGGTTGTTTACCCCCTCCAGCACTCCTGCAGGCCTCAGAGGTTGTACTCCAGCTCTGACACAGGCCCCTTCCAGCACCAGGGCAGTCTGTACAGAGGTTGTACTCCGAACCTAACACTGACCCCTCAGGCACCAGTGCGGGCCTCAGAGGTTGTACTCGAGCTCTGACATGGGGCTCATCCAGCACCAGTGCAGCCCTCAGCGGTTGTACTCGAGCTCTGACATGGGGCTCATCCAGCACCAGTGCAGCCCTCAGCGGTTGTACTCCAGCTCTGACACAGAGCCCCTCCAGCACCAGTGCAGGCCTCACAGGCTGTACTCCAGCTCTGACACAGAGCCCCTCCAGCACCAGTGCAGGTCTCGGAGGTTGTACTCCAGCTCTGACACGGAGCCCCTCCAGCACCAGTGCAGGTCTCGGAGGTTGTACTCCAGCTCTGACACGGAGCCCCTCCAGCATCAGTGCAGGCCTCACAGGCTGTACTCCAGCTCTGACACAGAGCCCCTCCAGCACCAGTGCAGGCCTCAGGGGTTGTACACCAGCTCTGACAAGGAGCCCCTCCAGCGCCAGTGCAGTCTATAGAGAGGTTTTACTCCAGCTCTTACATGGAGCCCCTCCAGCATCAGTGCAGACCTCAGAGGTTGTACTCCAGCTCTGACACAGAGTCCCTCCAGCACCAGTGCAGACCTCAAGGGTTGTACTCCAGCTCTTACATGGAGCCCCTTCATCCCCAGCCGAGGGCTCAGAGGTTGTACTCCAGCTCTGACACAGGCCCCCTCCAGCACCAGTGCAGGTCTCGGAGGTTGTACTCCAGCTCTGACACGGAGCCCCTCCAGCACCAGTGCAGGCCTCAGCGGTTGTACTCCAGCTTTGGTACGGAGCCCCTCCAGCACCAGTGCAGGTCTCGGAGGTTGTACTCCAGCTCTGACAAGGAGCCCCTCTAGCACCAGTGCAGACCTCAGGGGTTGTACTCCAGCTCTGGTACGGAGCCCCTCCAGCACCAGTGCAGGCCTCAGCGGTTGTACTCCAGCTCTGACACGGGGACCCTCCAGCACCAGTGCAGGCCTCAGAGGTTGTACTCCAGCTCTGACACAGAGTCCCTCCAGCACCAGTGCAGGCCTCAGGGGTTGTACACCAGCTCTGACAAGGAGCCCCTCCAGCGCCAGTGCAGTCTATAGAGAGGTTTTACTCCAGCTCTGACCTGGGTCCACTCCAGCACCAGTGCAGGCCTCAGGGGTTGTACTCCAGCTCTGACCTGGGTCCACTCCAGCACCAGTGCAGGCCTCAGGGGTTGTACTCCAGCTCTGACACATGCCTCCTCCAGCACCAGTGCAGGCCTCAGGGGTTGTACTCCAGCTCTGACATGGAGCCCCTCTAGCACCAGTGCAGACCTCAGGGGTTGTACTCCAGCTCTGACACGGAGCCCCTCCAGCACCAGTGCAGGCCTCAGAGGTTGTACTCCAGCTCTGACACAGAGTCCCTCCAGCACCAGTGCAGGCCTCACAGGCTGTACTCCAGCTCTAACACTGAGCCCCTCCAGCACCAGTGCAGGCCTCAGGGGTTGTACTCCAGCTCTAGCACGGGGCCCCTCCAGCACCAGTGCAGGTCTCGGAGGTTGTACTCCAGCTCTGACAAGGAGCCCCTCTAGCACCAGTGCAGACCTCAGGGGTTGTACACCAGCTCTGGTACGGAGCCCCTCCAGCACCAGTGCAGGCCTCAGCGGTTGTACTCCAGCTCTGACACGGGGACCCTCCAGCACCAGTGCAGGCCTCAGAGGTTGTACTCCAGCTCTGACACGGGGCCCCTCCAGCACCAGTGCAGGCCTCAGCGGTTGTACTCCAGCTCTGACACAGAGTCCCTCCAGCACCAGTGCAGGCCTCAGGGGTTGTACACCAGCTCTGACACAGGCCCCCTCCAGCACCAGTGCAGGCCTCAGCGGTTGTACTCCAGCTCTGACACGGGGACCCTCCAGCACCAGTGCAGGCCTCAGAGGTTGTACTCCAGCTCTGACACAGAGTCCCTCCAGCACCAGTGCAGGCCTCAGGGGTTGTACACCAGCTCTGACAAGGAGCCCCTCCAGCGCCAGTGCAGTCTATAGAGAGGTTTTACTCCAGCTCTGACCTAGGTCCACTCCAGCACCAGTGCAGGCCTCAGGGGTTGTACTCCAGCTCTGACCTGGGTCCACTCCAGCACCAGTGCAGGCCTCAGGGGTTGTACTCCAGCTCTGACAAGGAGCCCCTCTAGCACCAGTGCAGACCTCAGGGGTTGTACTCCAGCTCTGACACAGGGCCCCTCCAGCACCAGTGCAGGCCTCAGAGGTTGTACTCCAGCTCTGACACAGAGTCCCTCCAGCACCAGTGCAGGCCTCACAGGCTGTACTCCAGCTCTGACACGGAGCCCCTCCAGCACCAGTGCAGGCCTCAGCGGTTGTACTCCAGCTCTGACACAGAGTCCCTCCAGCACCAGTGCAGGCCTCAGAGGTTTTACTGCAGCTCTGACACGGGGCCACACGAGCACCAGTGCAGGCCTCAGGGGTTGTACACCAGCTCTGACAAGGAGCCCCTCCAGCGCCAGTGCAGTCTATAGAGAGGTTTTACTCCAGCTCTGACCTGGGTCCACTCCAGCACCAGTGCAGGCCTCAGGGGTTGTACTCCAGCTCTGACCTGGGTCCACTCCAGCACCAGTGCAGGCCTCAGGGGTTGTACTCCAGCTCTGACACATGCCTCCTCCAGCACCAGTGCAGGCCTCAGGGGTTGTACTCCAGCTCTGACAAGGAGCCCCTCTAGCACCAGTGCAGGCCTCAGGGGTTGTACTCCAGCTCTGACACGGAGCCCCTCCAGCACCAGTGCAGGCCTCAGGGGTTGTACTCCAGCTCTGACACGGAGCCCCTCCAGCACCAGTGCAGGCCTCAGAGGTTGTACTCCAGCTCTAGCACGGGGCCCCTCCAGCACCAGTGCAGGCCTCAGGGGTTGTACTCCAACTCTGACACGGGCCCTTCCAGCACCAGTACAGGCCTCAGGGGTTGTACTCCAGCTCTGACACAGGCCCCCTCCAGCACCAGTGCAGGCCTCAGGGGTTGTACTCCAGCTCTGACACAGGCCCCCTCCAGCACCAGTGCAGGCCTCAGGGGTTGTACTCCAGCTCTGACAAGGAGCCCCTCTAGCACCAGTGCAGACCTCAGGGGTTGTACTCCAGCTCTGACACAGGCCCCCTCCAGCACCAGTGCAGACCTCAGGGGTTGTACTCCAGCTCTGACACAGAGCCCCTCCAGCACCAGTGCAGGCCTCATAGTCTGTACTCCAGCTCTAGCACGGGGCCCCTCCAGCACCAGTGCAGGCCTCAGGGGTTGTACTCCAGCTCTAGCACGGGGCCCCTCCAGCACCAGTGCAGGCCTCAGGGGTTGTACTCCAGCTCTAGCACAGGGCCCCTCCAGCACCAGTGCAGGCCTCAGGGGTTGTACTCCAGCTCTGACACGGAGCCCCTCCAGCATCAGTGCAGGCCTCAGAGGTTGTGCTCCAGCTCTGACACAGGCCCCCTCCAGCACCAGTGCAGGCCTCAGGGGTTGTACTCCAGCTCTTACATGGAGCCCCTCCAGCACCAGTGCAATCTAGCTTTTACTCCAGCTCTGACATGGAGCTCCTCCAGCAGCGGTGCAGTCTATAGAGAGGTTTTACTCCAGCTCTGACAAGTAGCCCCTCCAGCATCAGTGCAGGCCTCAGGGGTTGCACTCCAGCTCTGGCACGGAGCCCCTCCAGCACCAGCCCAGGGCTCAGGGGTTGTACTCCAGCTCTGGCACGGAGCCCCTCCAGCACCAGTGCAGACCTCAGAGGTTGTACTCCAGCTCTGACACAGGCCCCCTCCAGCACCAGGGCAGTCTGTACAGAGGTTGTACTCCAAGCCTAACACGGACCCCTCAGGCACCAGTGCAAGCCTCAGGGGTTGTACACCAGCTCTGACACAGGCCCCCTCCAGCACCAGTGCAGGCCTCAGCGGTTGTACTCCAGCTCTGACACGGGGACCCTCCAGCACCAGTGCAGGCCTCAGAGGTTGTACTCCAGCTCTGACACAGAGTCCCTCCAGCACCAGTGCAGGCCTCAGGGGTTGTACACCAGCTCTGACAAGGAGCCCCTCCAGCGCCAGTGCAGTCTATAGAGAGGTTTTACTCCAGCTCTGACCTAGGTCCACTCCAGCACCAGTGCAGGCCTCAGGGGTTGTACTCCAGCTCTGACAAGGAGCCCCTCTAGCACCAGTGCAGACCTCAGGGGTTGTACTCCAGCTCTGACACAGGGCCCCTCCAGCACCAGTGCAGGCCTCAGAGGTTGTACTCCAGCTCTGACACAGAGTCCCTCCAGCACCAGTGCAGGCCTCACAGGCTGTACTCCAGCTCTGACACGGAGCCCCTCCAGCACCAGTGCAGGCCTCAGCGGTTGTACTCCAGCTCTGACACAGAGTCCCTCCAGCACCAGTGCAGGCCTCAGAGGTTTTACTGCAGCTCTGACACGGGGCCACACGAGCACCAGTGCAGGCCTCAGGGGTTGTACACCAGCTCTGACAAGGAGCCCCTCCAGCGCCAGTGCAGTCTATAGAGAGGTTTTACTCCAGCTCTGACCTGGGTCCACTCCAGCACCAGTGCAGGCCTCAGGGGTTGTACTCCAGCTCTGACCTGGGTCCACTCCAGCACCAGTGCAGGCCTCAGGGGTTGTACTCCAGCTCTGACACATGCCTCCTCCAGCACCAGTGCAGGCCTCAGGGGTTGTACTCCAGCTCTGACAAGGAGCCCCTCTAGCACCAGTGCAGGCCTCAGGGGTTGTACTCCAGCTCTGACACGGAGCTTCTCCAGCACCAGTGCAGGCCTCAGGGGTTGTACTCCAGCTCTGACACGGAGCCCCTCCAGCACCAGTGCAGGCCTCAGAGGTTGTACTCCAGCTCTAGCACGGGGCCCCTCCAGCACCAGTGCAGGCCTCAGGGGTTGTACTCCAACTCTGACACGGGCCCTTCCAGCACCAGTACAGGCCTCAGGGGTTGTACTCCAGCTCTGACACAGGCCCCCTCCAGCACCAGTGCAGGCCTCAGGGGTTGTACTCCAGCTCTGACACAGGCCCCCTCCAGCACCAGTGCAGGCCTCAGGGGTTGTACTCCAGCTCTGACAAGGAGCCCCTCTAGCACCAGTGCAGACCTCAGGGGTTGTACTCCAGCTCTGACACAGGCCCCCTCCAGCACCAGTGCAGACCTCAGGGGTTGTACTCCAGCTCTGGCACGGAGCCCCTCCAGCACCAGTGCAGGCCTCAGGGGTTGTACTCCAGCTCTGACACAGAGCCCCTCCAGCACCAGTGCAGGCCTCACAGTCTGTACTCCAGCTCTAGCACGGGGCCCCTCCAGCACCAGTGCAGGCCTCAGGGGTTGTACTCCAGCTCTAGCACGGGGCCCCTCCAGCACCAGTGCAGGCCTCAGAGGTTGTACTCCAGCTCTAGCACAGGGCCCCTCCAGCACCAGTGCAGGCCTCAGGGGTTGTACTCCAGCTCTGACACGGAGCCCCTCCAGCATCAGTGCAGGCCTCAGAGGTTGTGCTCCAGCTCTGACACAGGCCCCCTCCAGCACCAGTGCAGGCCTCAGGGGTTGTACTCCAGCTCTTACATGGAGCCCCTCCAGCACCAGTGCAATCTAGCTTTTACTCCAGCTCTGACATGGAGCTCCTCCAGCAGCGGTGCAGGCCTCATGGGTTGCACTCCAGCTCTGGCACGGAGCCCCTCCAGCACCAGCCCAGGGCTCAGGGGTTGTACTCCAGCTCTGGCACGGAGCCCCTCCAGCACCAGTGCAGACCTCAGAGGTTGTACTCCAGCTCTGACACAGGCCCCCCTCCAGCACCAGGGCAGTCTGTACAGAGGTTGTACTCCAAGCCTAACACGGACCCCTCAGGCACCAGTGCAAGCCTCAGAGGTTGTACTCCAGCTCTGACACGGGGCCCCTCCAGCACCAGTGCAGGCCTCAGAGGTTGTACTCCAGCTCTGACACGGGCCCCCTCCAGCACCAGAGCAGTCTATAGAGAGGTTTTACTCCAGCTCTGACAAGTAGCCCCTCCAGCATCAGTGCAGGCCTCAGGGGTTGCACTCCAGCTCTGGCACGGAGCCCCTCCAGCACCAGCCCAGGGCTCAGGGGTTGTACTCCAGCTCTGGCACGGAGCCCCTCCAGCACCAGTGCAGACCTCAGAGGTTGTACTCCAGCTCTGACACAGGCCCCCCTCCAGCACCAGGGCAGTCTGTACAGAGGTTGTACTCCAAGCCTAACACGGACCCCTCAGGCACCAGTGCAAGCCTCAGAGGTTGTACTCCAGCTCTGACACGGGGCCCCTCCAGCACCAGTGCAGGCCTCAGAGGTTGTACTCCAGCTCTGACACGGGCCCCCTCCAGCACCAGAGCAGTCTATAGAGAGGTGGTACTCCTGCTCTGACACAGAGTCCCTCCAGCACCAGTGCAGTCCTCAGGGATTGTACTCCAGCTCTGACATGGGGCCCCTCCAGCACCAGTGCAGGCCTCAGAAGTTGTATTTCAGCTCTGACACAGAGCCCCTCCAGTGGATGTATGATGTTACAATGCAGGCTATTACAACGCCTGCCTTTACAACGCGGTTTTTACATCGCAATCCATTACAACACATAGTGCTTTTGGGTGTTGGATAGTGAATAGTTTAATTTACTATTCCAACTCCAGTCCCCGTGGACACCAGGGAAGGTTATTGGATAGTAAATTAACCTATTCCCTATCCTAGAGCGCCCCCCAGCGCAATGCGTTGTAATAGTTTGCGTTGTAATGACCACGTTGTAATGGTAGTGCGTTGTAAAAGTTTCGTTGTAAAGGTTGTTTACCCCCTCCAGCACTCCTGCAGGCCTCAGAGGTTGTACTCCAGCTCTGACACAGGCCCCTTCCAGCACCAGGGCAGTCTGTACAGAGGTTGTACTCCGAACCTAACACTGACCCCTCAGGCACCAGTGCGGGCCTCAGAGGTTGTACTCGAGCTCTGACATGGGGCTCATCCAGCACCAGTGCAGCCCTCAGCGGTTGTACTCGAGCTCTGACATGGGGCTCATCCAGCACCAGTGCAGCCCTCAGCGGTTGTACTCCAGCTCTGACACAGAGCCCCTCCAGCACCAGTGCAGGCCTCACAGGCTGTACTCCAGCTCTGACACAGAGCCCCTCCAGCACCAGTGCAGGTCTCGGAGGTTGTACTCCAGCTCTGACACGGAGCCCCTCCAGCACCAGTGCAGGTCTCGGAGGTTGTACTCCAGCTCTGACACGGAGCCCCTCCAGCATCAGTGCAGGCCTCACAGGCTGTACTCCAGCTCTGACACAGAGCCCCTCCAGCACCAGTGCAGGCCTCAGGGGTTGTACACCAGCTCTGACAAGGAGCCCCTCCAGCGCCAGTGCAGTCTATAGAGAGGTTTTACTCCAGCTCTTACATGGAGCCCCTCCAGCATCAGTGCAGACCTCAGAGGTTGTACTCCAGCTCTGACACAGAGTCCCTCCAGCACCAGTGCAGACCTCAAGGGTTGTACTCCAGCTCTTACATGGAGCCCCTTCATCCCCAGCCGAGGGCTCAGAGGTTGTACTCCAGCTCTGACACAGGCCCCCTCCAGCACCAGTGCAGGTCTCGGAGGTTGTACTCCAGCTCTGACACAGAGCCCCTCCAGCACCAGTGCAGGCCTCAGCGGTTGTACTCCAGCTCTGGTACGGAGCCCCTCCAGCACCAGTGCAGGTCTCGGAGGTTGTACTCCAGCTCTGACAAGGAGCCCCTCTAGCACCAGTGCAGACCTCAGGGGTTGTACTCCAGCTCTGGTACGGAGCCCCTCCAGCACCAGTGCAGGCCTCAGCGGTTGTACTCCAGCTCTGACACGGGGACCCTCCAGCACCAGTGCAGGCCTCAGAGGTTGTACTCCAGCTCTGACACGGAGCCCCTCCAGCACCAGTGCAGGCCTCAGCGGTTGTACTCCAGCTCTGACACAGAGTCCCTCCAGCACCAGTGCAGGCCTCAGGGGTTGTACACCAGCTCTGACAAGGAGCCCCTCCAGCGCCAGTGCAGTCTATAGAGAGGTTTTACTCCAGCTCTGACCTGGGTCCACTCCAGCACCAGTGCAGGCCTCAGGGGTTGTACTCCAGCTCTGACCTGGGTCCACTCCAGCACCAGTGCAGGCCTCAGGGGTTGTACTCCAGCTCTGACATGGGGACACTGCAGCACCAGTGCAGGCCTCAGGGGTTGTACTCCAGCTCTGACCTGGGTCCACTCCAGCACCAGTGCAGGCCTCAGGGGTTATACTCCAGCTCTGACATGGGGACACTGCAGCACCAGTGCAGGCCTCAGAGGTTGTACTCCAGCTCTAGCACGGGGCCCCTCCAGCGCCAGTGCAGCCCTCAGCGGTTGTGCTCCAGCTCTGACACAGAGTCCCTCCAGCACCAGTGCAGGCCTCAGGGGTTGTACTCCAGCTCTGACCTGGGTCCACTCCAGCACCAGTGCAGGCCTCAGGGGGTGTACTCCAGCTCTGACATGGGGCCCCTCCAGCACCAGTGCAGACCTCAGCAGTGGTGCTCCAGCTCTGACACGGAGCCCCTCCAGCACCAGTCCGGTAAGGTTCTTGTTTTTTCTGTTTGGTGGTCTGCTGTCCATCAGGAAGAGATATACTATGGAGAACCTTTTGTAATAGTGTGTGCTTTCTGCATTGTTAGAAGCCACAATTATATTTGAGCTCAAAGAGTGGAATGTCAGCTAATCTACAAAGGCTTCTAATTCTTGTTCAGCAAAATCTGGTTTAAAACTTTGAGGTCTTAAAAAAAGGGAGCTTTTTGAAGCAACTCTACGGTTAGAGGAAGTACATGTGTCACTGACTGGTATGTGGATGGAAATGTCCATGTCATGGCCTTGAAGAGTGTGCTCCTCTTGCCTTATGCTGATCTCCTGACAAGTCACTGTACGATCGTAGTAGGATTTTATTTTGCCCCCAATGAGCACAAAAGTCATATATGCTCTCTATGAGTCTCTGTGTTAAAGGCTGTGCTATTCTCACATAACCTGATTCTTCTCATTGGAGCTGCTGTGTACCATCAGCCTACCATGAACATGCAGTGTTAATGGGGGAACTGATTTGAGGAGTCCCAAGATCTACATGGTTCACAGGAGCTGATCAATCACCCCTGTGGGTGAGTACAGGCTCCTCTTCTTGTTAGGAATTCTCAGTTACCGAAGAGGAATTACACACCAGTGTTGTCCCGAAGATTCTGAGATCAAGAGGTAAAGTTGTCTGACTGACACTTTTCTACCAGGTTGTGGGCTGAGCTTTGACCAAGACCTCTGCTAAAAATGCTGCCTTGAGGGAAGAAGTGCCACGCCTGCCCTGGGGAGGCGGACAAGTGTACCATGCACTGGAGAGCCTGGCTGCAACAAGAGGCCAGCATTCCAGCTGATAGCAAGGTCCTGTGGGAGCATTGTGAAGTCTGTGCTGGTCTAGATCTCAAGATTGTCCACTCCTGTGCAAAAAGAGCTATCTATAGTGCTTGGGACCCAAGGAAAAGACCTGCGCCTACAGAGTCTTGCTGTTTGTCATGACCCAGTTGGTGTTCCCATGACCCCACTGGTGTGCCCATGACCCCGCCGGTGTACCAGTGACCCAGTTGGTGTGCTCATGACCCCACCAGTGTGCCCAAGACCCCACCAGTGTACCCAAGACCCCGCCAGTGTGCTAACAACCCCGCTGGTGTGCCCATGACCCTGCCAGTGTGCCTATGACCCCGCCGGTGTGCCCCCTTGCTGTCTCCAGCATGCCCTGAGGTGCAGTTCAGTTGCATCCCTGCCCTGAGATTGTCAGCGAGGACTCTGAACCTCCCCAGAATCTGCACGGTTGTGGAGCTATCAATTGTTGAACTCGCTATTAGTAAACTGGTTGTGGTAGGCCATTTTGAAAATAAATCACATTCACTTAAAGTCCTCCTAGGTGCGTGGAGCCACCGTGATCAGCAGCTGCAAAGGTTAATCGCCTTAGCACTGGGATCAAGGTGTTCGAGACCACCTCCTGTCCCAACGACAGCAGGTTTCCGTAACTGTGTTAGACAATCCTCCATAATCTCCCTTTGTGTGCCCAGAACAGTACTCCAGCATGGACAAGATGGGCGTGGATTTGAAGGGCAGTGCAAGCAACCAGCTCTGCGTCACCTGCTATTGAAGTACCCACATGTCCCGTGTGGCCACTGAGCTTCATAAAAACACGTTATACCTCGTGGGGTCACGGGTTGGGTTCACGAATCTGATGTTTGTGAGTACATCATGAAGCCTTGGCGTCCATACAGCATTTCTAGTGACACCGTGTGTGCCGCTAGGAGGGCATTTGAGACATAGAACTCCCCCTCGGAAGGTCCTGGAGAGTTCTGGTTTTCCCTGTGCATCTCCATGTATTAGTTAGTTTTGTAAGCATTAAAGTAATTTTTTCTAAGAGTATGCACTACACGTATTGCTCCATTAATGGGTGTTAGTGCACTTTACAAGGTTCTGAATGTCTAACGTCATCAAATCCTGGGTATTGCTCAACCTCTCTATCCTAGTGCCACGTGCTAAAGGACAGTGCTTTAAATGGGCCGGTACTGTCCGGTACTGAGTAACGGCACTTTTTTATTTTGAGGGGGAGAGTACCAGCACTTCTCAAGAGAAACATAATACTTTTAATTGGAGAGTACCAGCACTTCTCAGAAACAAGCAGGTACTCTGGTACAGAGCACATGCACTTCTATTGTTCCATTTCAAGCACTGTAAAGGGGTGTACTTGGTATTCAGTTTGGGCCTTATCGGAAGAAGGCCCCAGGACAGCATAGGTACCTGCCTCTACTTGTTACAGTTGGAACCCAGTCATCCCTGTTTGCTGAGACCTCCCCCCCTCCACTCTAGATCTCCTGGGGGAAGATGATATAAGGGCGGTCAATCCACAGTCATGAATAAAAATTCCCCTATGCAAAGATGCATGGGGCAGCTGTGACCTGAGTGATGAGCCTGCTCTCTTCTTGACCCATGAGTGAGCTGACCGCTTTTGTTAGGCCCAGTGAGTCCTCTTTTAGGACCTCTAACGGCAAGGTGGCCACCCTCACTGTACCAAGTAAAGCTGCCCTCTGGGCTTACGATGAGTGAAGCTATCAGCTCTGTGTGGCCGGTGAGGTTTATCTCTGGCCTATAATGAACGAGGTACCCAGGTGTCTTGGTCCGAGTGAGGGCAATCATTGCTCTTATGAAGGAAAAGGCTGCCACCTGTTTTGTGCCCAATGAGCCCGGTCCCTGGGCCAGAGACAAGTGAGGTTGGCGTCTGTGCTGGGCCACCAAGAGACGTTTAAGGCATGGGCAAAGTGGGTTCTGGCCCAGGGCCCCAGCCTTTCAAGGGCCGCCCTGATAGTGCCTGCTCTATTGCTTGCCCTGATGACCTTGATGAATTCTTAAACAGATTGGTTTTATTGTGAGGGATGTGTGGGTCTATTACAGACATTTTGGAGAGAAATGCTGTGTTTATGTTTCATGCAACATCCATAAAAAGTTTCTTTTAGGTCAAAACAGGAGGTCATATATGAGAAATTGGAAGGGGTCACAGAGATTATTTGCAGTAATATTAGTGAGCTGCTACTTTGTTACAATATTGAAAACACAGGTCACTATCTTGGAATATTAGATGTAACAACTTTAGAATTTGGATGAGTGCGTCTGTGCTGTCAGTGACCTGACCAAAGACTTAAGAGTTGAAATTGGATCATAAATTCAAAGCTGTTCCAAACAGGGCCTCTCCCCCCCTCCGCCCCCAAATATGTTCATCCCCATGCCCCCATTATCCTTAGGATGTCCCTGGGCCCACCGAAGCCAGTGGCTGGGCCAATCATGGGTGTGGTAGCTACCTTGGTTAGGAGCAGTGTGGCCGATCTCTGTTCTATAAAGGGTGAGATGGGCCCATCTTTTGAGACAGTAAGGTCGCTATCTAGGCCTTCAATAAGCGAAGAAGGCCTCTGGGAGGAGTGTCAGCCTGGCTCCGCTAGCGCCTTGTGTCGGAGATTTGTGGCACACTCAGCTGCCGTCTGATAGAAGCCATCTCGTTAGCGCATAGCGTTCTTTAGCGGTCGTCCGGCCACATTAATCAGGTCCATTTGCAGGTTGGAGAGGATTCCCAATCAATTATAATTGCACTTCACCCACTACCCTGTAAATCAGACCCTTTTACTACCTCGGAACAGGCAACTTTCTTTGTGAAGCTTGGCGCGGAGATTGTCCATCTCCATGTTACTCGAAGGCTTGCTTCATCTCAAGGTGATTGCAGGCACCCAGGAATGTTTTACGTCCTGGCCTCTTGAAAGCACAAGTTTTATAGACCAGGCCTTGAGTGGTATTGCTAACCTGCTCCACACAAAAGCAGACGCTCTGCGTAGACCACTCCTACTGCGCCTATCGAGTCACCAAACACCATGCAGGGCAGAAGTTTCTGGGCTACAAGGGTCGAAATGGGCTATAAGGCCAGTGCAGGTTAGATCTGACAGCTCAGTGCCTGGGGCAGTGTTTGTCTGCATGTTTGATGGTCTGGTGGGCCAGTCTTTGCTGTTGATTTCCCTGATATTAGCCCAACCGTTTCCTAAAGCAAGCGCAAATGCATGCAGTCTCCCTTACCTTGCAAAACACCTATATAGCATGCCTTTACAAGTTCGACTTGGCTTCGATTTGTACGATGTGGGCTACTTTTTTAGCTATCTAAATTGCTAATGGGGCCACTTTTATTTTGTTTCCCGTGGCCTAGTACGACCCGACTGGGTAGATGCAGGAGAGATGTTGCTAATTTCCAGAAAGTTATAGCATGAACGTTAGGCCAACTCTCGGGTCCTGGATGACCTCTTTCCCTTTGTATTCTTACAATTGGAAAATTGTTTAAAGGGCAGGAGTTTTGTAAGCAATACCCGGGCTGGTACAAAATGAGATCTGAAAAAGCAATGAAACCATCTGTAAAGGCATCAGAAAAAGGAATGAAGTAATTCATTTGATTATCAAATTAATTAAGAAAAAAAAACATATTTGAACAACACAGAAGAAAAGGAATCTGTTCATTTCCACCAACATGTATCTAGAGAGTGCATAGGCAGCAGCATACGGAGACATTCACAAAGGAAGACGCAGCAGTCATATGATGAGGACAGACTCAAGAGTAGACAAGTCATGTGGAGAGCCAGGTAACATTGTACCGCACTGGTTATTTTATGAAACAACATTGTGATTTAAAGGACTCTGTTGATCGGTAGAAGCCTTGAGTTAGCCCTTACTTCAGAGTGGAGGAACAGCAAAGACCCAGGTCAACAGCTTTTGGGACAGAGAAGACTTCCCTGCAAGGCTCGGGATAGAATGCAAGACCTGCCTCTAGTTCACTCATCATGGCATTCTGCAGCTTTATGATCTCTTCCTCAGCATACACAATTGTCATGCATTTCCATTGGAGCACTTTTGTGACTGATTGAGATCCGGAAAGGGATCTGTGCAGTATAGGAAAACATGTGCACCCTCCTTATCAAGCTTGATTATTGTCACTTCGCCACTGGTCGTTGTGGCAGCTAAAACCTTTCTGGTGGCAATGCAGGCCTTTTCCCTGTCCCTGCCAGGGAAAGTTAGCTAATGGCCTCTCTTACTTTTTAAAAGTTGCCTGCCAGTCTCCTGTACCTGGCTCCTTTGCCAATCCGTACGGGAAATGAATGTAGCATGTGTGTATCTCTCAGGGTGGGTAGAAGATTCATGTATGGCACAACCACTGGAATCGGTTTAGTTTTTGATGAATCCAAGTGGCACCCAAGATGGAGGGTTGGAGAAAGTCTAGATAGCAGATCTGAATTGCAGGACTTTTGCAGGACAATCCAAGAGTCTATTGTAGTAGGCCAGACATTTGGGAGTGGAGAAAAGGAGACAGAGGGCCAATTTAAAGCTTGTGGAGTTTCCCTGCTCTTTCCCTGCCCAATGTTTATTGGAATGGGTACCCACCAAAGGCTAACAGGTAAATAAGTGGGGAAGACTTTCTTTTGTTGCCTTGTTTTGGTCTCTCCTGGCATGAGACTCCCAGGTTTAGTCAACCTTCATGCTCACATTTGTGTGTCAAACCCTTGGTTGAACTGGTCTGAGTGAATTAAGCCTCATTTTCATAACTTACTGTTGGAATACACAACTGTCTGCAACTTCAGTGTAAATATGGGGCAGAAAATTCTAGCCAAAGGCCAAGATTCCTGTACCAAAATTCGGGGCTCCACCCAGTGGTGCCTAAGAAACTCTTCTGTGCTCCAGAGTTGGGTGTACATAACGAAATCCCCTTGCGAAGCTAAAAAACAACCAGGGGAAGTTTGACAGCCTGCCAGAATAAGGTGCTACGAGGGCCCGTCCTGAGATTAGGAGTCAGCCTACTGCTGAGAAGGGGCATTGGCTGTGCTGTTACAAGAGGTCAGCAAAGGAGCTGAAGAGCTAACAAACTGTGATAAAGGCAGCGGTTAATTTGTAAAAAATAAATGAGTGTTGGGCCCTGGTCAGGAGGCAGCTTGCACCAGCCCATTTCTCTTGTTAGCGCTGCCTAAACAGAATCAACTACTGACCATGAAAGTGTGGAGAGAATGTGGCGTAATGGCCAGAGCTGCTAAGATCGAAGCTGGGAACCAAGTTCGAGTCTCGACTTTGGCTCAACATCCTGTGATTCTGATCAAATTACGTAATCTCCCTG
This sequence comes from Lissotriton helveticus, assembly GCF_964261635.1. Lineage (NCBI taxonomy): Eukaryota > Metazoa > Chordata > Amphibia > Caudata > Salamandridae > Lissotriton > Lissotriton helveticus. The sequence continues at coordinate 295,481,162 of NC_136065.1, forward strand.
TGCCTACCATAAATGTCCTTAACTGGTGCGCATGAAAAGCGCTGGTGTTGATGATTAGGTTCCGGTGCTGAGCACCGGACACCACCGGCTGAAATTAAGCCGTGGATGAAGGCCGGGGAGGACCTGTTTGACTCATTAAGGGGGTACGGTCCAGGCTATTAAAGAGCATCTAAAACATGTGTGATCCCATGAAAGTGCCTGAGGTTGACAGGCTTTCCATAAGTATCACAAAGTACTCAGTTGGCGAGCCCACTACTACTATAAGCTAACACCTTAAAACAAAGAGGCGTTTATCAACTTATGACCAGCGTCAGCAGTTGCACCGCTCTCAGCTGTGCCAAGAAGGAAGGTGCCCCCCCCGTCTTCACAGAGGAGGACATCAGATATCACTTGACCCAGGGCCGGACTGGGAACAGAAACCGGCCCTGGCAAACTGCTCAGCCGGGCCCCCCTGGGGTGAGGGGGAGTTCAGTTGAGCAGTTTGCGAGAGCCGGTTTCGACCTATTTTGTTATCGGGTGCCAATATTGCCGACCCCCGGTAACAAATAAATGGCCCCCAGGGGCCCAAAACCGCCCCCCCACCCTAGCAGCCTACCCGGGAAATGCCTGGTGCCCGCTATGGCCAGTCCGGCCCTGCTTGACTCTCAATTGCAAGTAGGCAGGTTCCTTAGTTTGAGTGGCGGACTGTCATTTGTGCCTCAGGATGAACACAAGGAGCAGGACTCACCCAGCTGCAAGGGATGTATGACGTTACAACGCATGCTTTTACCACGCATGCTGTTACAACGCAGTTTTTACAATGCAAACCTTTACAACGCATAGCGCTTTGGGGTGCTGGATAGTGAATAGTTTAATTTACTATTCCAACTCAAGTCCCCGTGGACACTAGGGAAGGTGTTGGATAGTAAATTAAATCTATTCCCTATCCTAGAGCGCCCCCCAGCGCAATGCGTTGTAATGGTTTTCGTTGTAAAACCTGCGTTGTAAAAGCACTGCGTTGTAAAAGTTTCGTTGTAAAGGATGTTTCCCAGCTGCAAGCAACACAACCATAGTACAGACACACCACCACCGGTACTGGTGCTTCCTTACCGAATGCTGACTAGCAAAATACCACAGATAACAACCACAATCAGTTGGACTGGGGAAAAGAGCAGCCGAGCTCGCCGCAAGGCACCCCACCTGAAACAGCAAGGCTGCTGACCAACAATGATCTGTAGGCCCAGACTGCACAAACTGATATCACAAAGAGAAGGTACTGTGTCATTGTGACCCAAAAGAAGGGGAGGGGGCATAATTGCACTTATGGAACTGCAAACAAAAACGTTTGGGCAGGAAGGCAAACTGAACCACAGGGCCCCCCAATCAACAACTCTCCTGAGAATGTATAGAAAGCACCATTGACGAATGCAGATCTTAACCTTTTGTTTCTGTGGACCCTACCGAACCATTACTGGAACCCAGGGACAGGGAGTTGTTATTGGATATCGGAGACCCCCACCCTAAGTAATTTCTATGATTTGAAATTCAAAACAGTACGCAAAACATAAAAACAAGTATACACCACATAAATACACAAATATTGGAATATTTATTTTAATTTGCAATCAAATTTGGAAACGTTTTAAAAGTTTCAATTATGTTTCTTTATTTGTATATTCTTTATACATTTAAATTAATGTATGTGTCTTGTATTGTTGAGGGCCCAACAACTCCCCCAACAATAACTTTTTACAAAAACCATGCCAAATCAAAACAAGCATCGACAAAGCCAAAAGACTGGCAGGCAGCACCTGACCTATTGGCTTTGCCAATCCTTGTTACCTGTATGACTGCACTGTAGTTCAGAATTTTCATGAGGAAACAAAACACCTGAGGCTTTATGTACTGTTCACCTCCACCCTTAGCTGAAATCCAGAAAGTGGGTAGCAATGATGAACAAGTTACTTACCTTCTGTAACGCTCTTTCTGGTAGAGACTCTATCTAGCCGCAGCTTCTTAATCCTTTGAATGTTCCCCAGGTATCAGACTGGATCTGGAAAGTTTTCCATAGTACCTCTGTGCACCAGAAGGTGGTGCCATGTGGCTCTGCACTGACGCCATTCCAGCCCGGAAATGGCGTGTGGGGCACCAACCCGCATGCCGACATCAGTTGCTTTCAAGACTGTCTGCTCCCACAGACGTGGAGCCCCAAAAGTGAATTGATAGACCAGTGCGCAGATTCCTAGGCTTGATATCTTATTTATGGGTAAAGTCCAGCCATAGAACAAGGAGGAAGGACGGGTCAGTGAGCAATCTGTAGCTAGATGTATTCTCTTCTAGAAATAATGTTACCTAAGGTAAGTAACTTGTTCTTCTGATAGAGACTTCTAACTGTGCATTCCTTACCTTTTGAATAAATATCAAAGCAGTAACTATGGTGGTGGGCTAGGAATGGACCCAAACCAGAAAGTTGTGCAGAACCGAGTAGACAAAGTGCCTGAACAGGCAGACTTGGAAGTCCAGACAATAGTGCTTCATGAAGGCGTCACAACTTTCGGTGGAAAGGAGGCTCTAGTTTGATTAACCAGCTTATCGGAGAAGAAGGTGGTGTATGGTGATTTAATACACAGAGCCTGAAGGTCACTTACATGCCATTCAGAGGTAATGGCAATTAGGAAACAGTTTTAATGGTGTGGTGCCGCAAAGGACAGTTTTGAAGCAGCTCGAATGGAGAGCACATTAAATAAGTAAGGACAAGATTGATCTCTGTTTGGGGCATCACAAATGAAAAAGAGGGAAACGTGTTTTAGCTCTTTCAAAAATCGTTTCCCAACTGGTGATTTAAACAAAGAGGGTTGATGAAGCAACCATAGGAAGCCAGAGAGAGCCCAAAGGTAATCCTTAACCATGCCCAGAGCAAGGTCTTACCAGGCAAGAGAGAATAAATAATAAAACATCAGATAGTTTAGCGTGAAGGTGGTCAACCCGGCGAGTGCCGCACCAAGCCACAAACTTATCCCAATGACAGGCATATACAGGTTTTGTTGAGGGATGTCTCCTGCCATGATTACATCAACCACCTCTGGAGGAAAGTTGGTGTCCAGCTGTCCCATCTCAGTCTGCATGCTTGCAGGTGGAGGTTACGATGGCCCGGGAGCAGGACCCTATGCTGCTGTTGCGACAGCAGGTCCTCTTGGAGGGGCAGCCTAATCAGGGGACATGTGCTCAAGGCCAGGAGATCTGGATGCCAAACTTTCCATGCGTAATCCAGAGCAGCTAGGATGACTTGGGCCCAGTCTGTCCTCATCTTCTTGAAAATTCAGGTAAGAGGTTGCGTATCAGCGAACAGGAGTCCCAAATTCCACTCTGTGTGAGATGTACCTTGAAAACTCCAATGCGCAGAAGTGCTGACATTGTGAGTTCTCGGCAGTGGCGAATAGTTCCAGCCAAGGTTCTCCCAATTTGTGGAAGAGACCTGCACCGCCTTTGTGTGTAACTGCCACTTGTGATCCACTAGGCGCCGATTGCTGAGCTTGCCCTGGTGTTCAGTGACCCCACCATGTGCTTCACCACCAGGAAGATACCATGGGGGTCCAGCCATTTCCAGAGGTGCATGGTCTCCTGGCACAGGTTCCATGACTCCCACTCAGCCATGTTTGTTGTAGTAGCACATGATGATTGGCGTTGTCCTTGAGCGCCTGTACCAGCCTCCCCTTGACCGTCAGCAGGAAGGCTTTCAGCGCCAAGCAGATGGCCTTCAGCCCCAGAAGATTGATATGGAGCCAGGGCTCCTCCGGAGACCAGAGGCCTCTGATCACCACCTCTCCCAGGTGGCCTCACCAGCCTTGAAGCAACACGTCACCACTATGAGCTCTGGGTGGGGAACAGAGAGAGGTCTGCAGCTGGTCCAGTCATGGTCCAGTAGCCACCACTGCAGATCTTTCACAGTCTCCTCCAAAATCTGAACATGGTTGGAGAGTTTTGATTGATCTTGGGCCCACTTGGACTTTAGATCCAACTGTAGAGTCCGCAAGTGCCACCTGGTGTGCTCAATCAGCAGGATGCAGAAGATCAACAGTCCCAGCAACCTCAGAGTCGACCTCAGGACAGAAGCTGAAAGATCGGGATCATAGCCTGAATACCCTGGGCTCTCTTTCGCGGAGGAAAAGACACAAAACTGAACTGTGTTCAGAATGGGGCCACTGAATTGGAGCATCTGAAAAGGTGTCAGGTGTGACTTCGACACTTTGATAATGGTCCCCAAAAATGACAGGAAGTTTGCCGTAGTCTCAAGCTGGATAACAACTGGCTGGCAAGAGCCCACCCACAACAACCAGTCGTCGAAGAAGGGGAAGACTGGAACCCTTGACCTCCGAAGGTGTGATACTACCACCTCAATCACTTTCATGAACACCTGAAAGGCATTGGTGAGACCAAAGAGGAGCACAACAACTTAGATTCACAGTATCCCATAACAGTGAAAAGATCAATTTCCTAGACGTATGGATCCAAAACAACAAAGGTTTGTTGGAAGTGAGTTTGTACACCAAACCCACTGATCGAAATACATTATTGCACTTTACTATCAGGCATCCTAGAAGTCTGGGCATTGGCGCTGTTCCAGTGGCCCCGCAGTTTATTGTAAGTACGAGCTTTTTCCCTTACAGAGACTAGGAGCACTGTATTATTCCGCTCCTGCTCCCAACCCCACTTAGTTTTGTTCATGGGGATTCCTGTACCGGGTAATAAGAGTGACAGTAGTTGCACACTGGTGGTGGCTTTATTTTCTTCTCTTAGTCCAAAAAGGTGCTGTTTCTAGTATGAGGTTCTGTTGTTATAAGTTTTTATAAGTGTTTATATGTTTCATTGCCATGTGCTTTTTATTCAAGTGCTTGCACTGTCACTTGCACTGAAGATCGGGCACCTTGGGTTTGCAATATAGAATATTTGAATTATTGACTTCAGTACATTACTTTGTGGGTGCTCTTTTTGCCCATGTGCTGATGAGGCACGACTTAGTGGTCCGAATCGCGTCGACTTCATAAATTGGAGTAGTCCGACTGATTAGAAGTCATATGCAAGACATCTGAATACACACTTGTTGGACTGTGTGGAGGTTGAAAGTTATCCTCCTATATGTGTACTAGACAATCTCCCACACGGATTGCTAATGAATTGTTGTTTTTCCGCAACCGTCATTAGATTGTATGAGTAAGGAGGAATCAAGAAATACTGATGATTATTGTGTTATTGTTATTTGTTTGATGTGTCTTATGTATGTTTCAGAAAATATAAAGTTTCGATTTGAAAGCCAACTTGGGGTAGATTTGTGAGTCCTTCAAATCATTAAGTAATAAGTCTGGGACTGGGCTCCCACGTGTAGGGACTAATTCATTGTTTTCCCTACAAAAAAACATTTGGATGTTTTCCCACACATCTTTTTTGTCTGTTCTCATATGTTTTTGCCCAGATGTGTGGGGGGTGATTAGGGCAAACCCCTGTGGTTTATCTATACATGAGAATTTGGAGCACAACGCAGACCAGCTCAAGAGCAGCTCCTTCGCCTTTGGGAATGGGAGCGGGACCAGGAGTGAGCTTTGGACTTGAAGCCAGGAGTTGGAGCTGTCCTGGCGCTGCGTCTTCGTGTGCATGTCAACATAGGGATTCACCATGCGTTCCCTGATGATTCCTCGACGCACAGTCGCACACAGGACTTGGAGTTGTTACTCGACCCCACACACCAGAGGTAAACCTGGTGGGGACATGCAGACATCTGTTTACGACAGTGATTACAGGGTTTATAAACTGTTTTCTTATTGAGTGACATCCTTTGTACACTATACAGTGTCAATTGAACATTGGAAGATAGAGTTCCGAAAAGATGGAAGAATGGCAGCTTAATCTAAGAAGGATGAGCAAAACAGCCAGACACCAAGAGGTACTGTCCGCACAGCCACCACAAGTGATGGCAGAACACCGGGGGCTTTGGTTAATATAGGCATCAACAGTCACAGCTGAAACTGGGACGGTGGAGTTAGCACATAGACATCATCAGGGCAGCAGCAGCAGTAACCACAGAAAGACATGGTTAACAAAGATACCTGCAGTCCCTGCTTGGCAGGAGCAGTAACAGCAACAGCTGAACCCAGATACAGGTAAACACTAACAGGGTCAACATTAGCATCAGCAAAGAAAGCCAGAGCCAACAAAGGCATCAGCAACCACATTTTAGTTTAGGAGAGTAGAAGTATAAGCATCGGCAACCACAGCAAAGCACTGGAAGGCAGTGCCAGGACTGGTGCCTGGAGCCACATCGGGATTCAGGAAGTTAGAAAGAGAACTTTAATTTGCAGCCACAGCAAAACACTGGAAGGCGGCACAAGCACTTTTGGAGCAGCTCGAATGGAATGAAAAGGGGGAAACGAGTTGTAGTTCTATTAACAATCCTATAACAACTAGTGATTTACACAAAGAGGGTTGATCAAGCAACCGTGAGAATGCCGAGAGGGACCAAAGATAACCCTTGAGCATGCTCAGAGCAATGTCTTGCCAGCCACAGCTAAACACAAAAGGGAAGAATCAGCATCAGCGACCATACCTGAACACTGTTAACACAAAACAGACACTATGCTTCAGTAAACTAAAAATACCCCTCTCTACAAATCATAAAGTCTCATACGTAACAGTTCACGCAATACCTAATCTTTCCTTGCCTATCTAGTCAACCCCCTCTCATTGATCACAAATTCAACTTCTGTGTAACCTCTTCTTGCAGTCTCACAATTTCTAACCTCCTCCACCCTATTTACTTATCCAGTTTTTCCACTTTCATGAACTCCTCTAATAATCATATGTAAATACGATCAACTTAATCCACCACTAGAGACTGAAGGAAATGCTTCAGTTTCCTCAAAGCACAAAATTAACCCATTATCCAACAAATTTACAGCAACAAATATTAACTCCTGTACTAACTATTAACTTTGTGTTACGGATTAACAGTAACCCACCATAAATGGCTTCAATGCCTCGTCAGGGGTAGTAGCAGTCACTGTTGAACCTTAGAAGTTAGAGTCAACATGGGTCTCAGCTGTCACAGGTGAACTTAGGAAGGCAAAGCCACTAAATGTATAAGCAGCGACAAATCAACACAAGAATTTAGAATCATTGCAGGCATCAGCAGTCCCATCTAAACAGAGGAAGTTAGAGTCAACAGAGGTAGCATAACAGGAAGGCAGAGCCTAAAGAGGCATCCGTGGCCCCAGTAGACCTTTACAAATTATAGACAGTATCAACAACAGCCTCCACAGCTGAGCTGACGAAGGCAAATTCAGAACAGGCACCAGAAGACAGACTAGCGCCAGCACAAGTAGGGTCCGAACAGGTATCAACATCTATTGCTGAACACAGACAGTCAGTGTTAGCATGAGAATATACAGCCACTGCCATAGCTGCACACAGAAAGGCAGGAGCAGTACAAATATCAGCAGAAGAAGACAAAAATTGATCGGTGAAAGCTTCAGTTCATCTCAGCTATAACTCTTGGCTTCATCCCAGCCATTGAAGTACAGTTTGAGAGCTATGACAGTGAGCATGGAATCCAAGTCTGGGCATGCTGATTGGTCTATGGGTGCCTCACAGAGAAAAACAAAAAAGTGAAGGTGAAATGCCTGAATGAATCGTAGCCACTGGCAATTATTCCTGTCCAAAGTGTCATTCTATGTCCCCTCTAACACAGAAGCGCTAAAAATGATAAACAGGCATGTGGCCTTTTCGTGAAGGAGAGGAGACGCTTGTTTACCAAACCAAGGTGAGATATATTGCGCTAGAGTTCCAAATTGTGTGACAGACTGTGAATTTTGCAGCAAAAGTTTATCTGAGATAGCTGAAATTAATGCTGTCACATCAGTGATTAATTTGAGCCGGTGGTTTCCGGTGCTCGGCACTGGCAACTAATTGTCAGCACCGGCACTTGTGAAAGCCTCCCACATGGTGGCACTGTTTGCCTAATTTAAAAATGAGCACAATAAATGTTTATCAATTCAAGTATATACTAAATGACTATTACCTGCCGCTTAAGTCATTCTTTTCGATTTCGTGGCCTGTAATAGTCTTAATTGTCACACTTATAGGAGAGTGATGGTTCGTTTTAGTGCTGGTGCTATCATTTCCAGAGCTGACAAGGGCATTTTTTTGTGCGAGCTGCATATGCTTCCTAACGAGGGCCCTGGCACTGTGCCACATGATACCTTTAGAGGTTAATTGAGCAGCAAGGACTTCACTAGGAAATTGTGAATCTCAAAATAAAGTAAAAGATCAATTAATTTCCTGCTGTAAACAAGAGAAGGACTCGAGAAATCGAAAGTATCCCATCCTGGGCATGAGAATCGCCTGAAGAAACTCCAAGTCTTCCAGCCTGACAGGGACTGGGGCCTGAGAAAGGCTAGTTCTGGCTAGTTCTTGGTCCTGTTCCTAGTTTTGAGCTTGGAAAACCCAAAATGCCCCATCATGAACCTGAAAATAACCTGAGGTTTTCTGTCCTGCACCTAAGAGCAAGCCAGAGAAACTCCAGGAGTCCGCCACGGATCTTAATGACACATGATGAAAACTCCCTGTCCTGATATGAGAAAGATCCAGAGGAAACCCAAGTCTCCAATCAGAACTCAGATGTAATGCATAGCAGCAGAGCAAGAGTGGCAAGACAGGTGCTGGGCAGCTTGGATCAACAAGCCCAAAAATGGACCAGGGAACCTGCAAAAATGGGGCAGGGACTAGGATCCTTGGAAATTGCCTGAATTGGAAGAGCAACAGTCAAGTGCTAGCTCCTTCCACTGCCCAGGGAATTTAATGTTTGCCTCAGAATGAAGGAACACTCCTGAACCATGACAGAGGACCAAGTGAAAATTAGGGGTAGGTGGAACTTGCGGGGTTTCACTCTGCAGAATTCTGCAGAGTTACATAAAAACTCTCCAAGATTCTTTGGAGTTCCGCATACAGGCAGAAAATATGAATGTTGCACTGTACGCACTGCAATTTAGCGCCGGTAGTGCTAGCAGCGCTGAAACGTCAGTGCGAACTGCACCATGCGGTGTGCAAGAGCGCGTGGCCATTCAAGTTGATTTTGCTGCTGCTTGAGGAGAAAATCTTCTCAAGGAGCAGCAAATCTACTCGAGAGCAGCCCTCTGACCGTGATCGCCTGCAATAGAAAACCGCACAAGGGGATGTCAAGCCTCGCTCACATTTCTGGAGCCTCACTGGGGAACAAAAGTGCTATCCGGCGATTGACGGATTTTGGCTGGAACTCCGTGTTACACGAATAATGCGAAGTCACCCAAATACTCCAGTTCTGAGGGTGGAGTGAATCATACCACCCACTCCTGGTGAAAATAAAATTGAGAGAACAGAACAGACGTGTGCTTGTACATAGTACTATAATCAGACACTGTAACAGCAAGTATGGCTACTTCTGCCCAGTTCTACACCAGCAGTACCTAACTGCAGCTCTGCAGCGTCCTGACACATGCGGCGCTACAACCATCTGTGTGTGGCTCAGAGCAATAAAGAAGGGTTCAGAGTTCCAGATTCCGGATATTCATTCCTATAGTGCTGGAGGACCTTTGCTCGAGGCTCTGGACCTTTCCAGCCTCGTATTAACAAGTAAGAATAGGGGTGTAAGCATATGTTCCTTCCTTCCAAACGATCTGTATTAGCCAATAGGGTAATTCCTTTTTATAACACAGAACAATAGTCCAAATTGGTTTAAGTGAAGGTAGTTATTTTATTTGCATTCACCGCTTTATAGATCCATTGTGCATGATTTCACTCTTTTTAGCACGTTTTTTTGGAACGTTTTTTAAAAAAAGGAAACAGCCGACACATGTTACGCCGTATGTGGCAAGTTAAGCCAGGGCTTTCTCAAGGCTAATCATTATGTTCAGAAGTCGTAGAGTCAGAAGAAATTTAAGTACATTCCAGTTTGCTTTAAAGTAACGAATAATAACATCCAAAGTACGAGGTATCCAAGTTCTGTCTGTGCACTTGAAGGAAGGTCCCAGGATAAATCTGTGAGAGTGGCACTCCAGTGGTGTGACAATTTTCTGTAATCACCAATTGGCATTGATATACTGTGATTTACAATGTTTTAACTATGACTTTGGATTTTTATGCATACGAATAAAGCCCTTTTTTGATACCACACTCTTGGGTCTGGTGGAACTTTAGTAGTATAATCTGTATGTGTGCATTCCCTATTGACAAGGACTGAACAATTTGAGTGAATCTGTATTTGAGTGAACTTTAAGCATTTTCTTCTGGCCTTGGGACAGTATTTCTTTTTCACTGTGTACCTTTAAGTGCCAGGCTCGAGGGCCCTTCCTGTCCGTAGTGGGCTGTAGGGGGAAGTAGGTCGTGACAAACAAAGCAGAGAACCGAATTTTAGCATGTGCTGACTTGGGTGTTTCTGAACATGTAACATAGCTGTAGCACAGCGAAGGTGTGTCTGGTTGTTAATGCACCTCGTATAGGGTGACCAACCGTCTGCATATTTCACGGACTGCTCATAATTTGGGCCTCTTGTCCGTTGCCCGTGAAGAATTCTTTCATGGATGCCTTTGTCCGTAATTTCAGACTTTAGAGCGAGCTGCAGTCTGAGAACCCTGTAACTCTCACTGCAGGGGGCCAGCTTGCACTCCTGCTGTGATCAGTGGCCTCCAGCAGCCCCTCCCCTACCTGGCACAGGCTGCTATCGGCCCATTATCATTCTGTATGTCGGCCTAACTATCACATACAGAATGATAATGGGCCAGTGACAGCATTTTCTGGGCTTCCTCCTCCAGAGCTCAGGCCATGGCAAACTGATTTTGTTTATGGGCTCCTGTCACCTCATCAGGGGCCAAGCATTGGGGTGGGTGGAGGTTTCATTTTGGCGCATGTTACTCAGGTGCATCCAATATGCAAACGCAGGTATTTAAGTTTCACTCCGGCACACAACGGATGCAGTGCAAGGTTCTCTCAACCTAATATAAACTTAGTTGGACTTGTGCTTGTGTTGGCTGTCTATTTACTTATGTAATATTGTGCGACCTCCTCCGGTCCCCTTACCCTGCTAGCAGGTCAGACCGCCCCCCACACCGCACAGCTCCGCCTGTGTGCTCCTGCCTCTGAGACAGCTGCTGCCGCCTCAGGAGTTCGCCTCTCCCCCTCCCCCCCCTTCCTCTGCTGGTAACACTGTTCTGTGCCTTTTGCTCCTGTTCTGCGCTCTAGTCTGCACTGTGCCATTTTTATTTTAATTTTATTCTATTTTCTGTAACTGTGCCACTTGTATCTGTATTTGTATTTTATTTTCTCACTGCTTCTGTTGCCCTGCGTCGCTGTATAGCGCCCCTGCCCCGCCCCTTTTAGCCTTCGGCTTCTCTCTGTCCCGTTCTTCCCGCCGCTGCCCCCTGCGGCCCCGCCCACCCCGCGCTCCCATTAGCCGCCCCGCTGCCAGCTGCCCCTCCCTCCCACATCCCCTTATATGGCGGCCGCTGGGGGGTAGAGGGAGCGACCCTTGACCCTTCTTGCAGGTCAGGCCGACCCCCACACCGCACAGCTCCGCCTGTGTGCTCCTGCCTCTGAGCCAGCTGCTGCCGCCTCGGGAGTTCGCCGCTCCCCCCCACTCCGCTGGTAACACTGTTCTGTGCCTTTTGCTCCTGTTCTGCGCTCTAGTCTGTACTGTGCCATTTTTATTTTCATTTTATTCTATTTTCTGTAACTGTGCTACTTGTATCTGTATTTGTATTTTTATTTTCTAACTGCTTCTGTTGCCCTGCATCGCTGTTTAGCACCCCTGCCCCATCCCCTTTAGCCTTCGGTTTCTCTCTGTCACGTTCTTCCGGCCGCTGCCCCCCTGCGGCCCACCCCCATGCTCCCATTCGCCACCCCGCTTCCACCTCCCAGCTGCCCCTTCCTCCCACATCCCCTTATATGGCAGACGCGCAGCGGGCACGCCAAAGGCAAGCCCGTCTGCGCCTGGACCTCGCCCAGCGCCAGAACCCTGAAGACACCACGACACCCGACTACACTACGACGCCAGCACCCTCCACACACTTAACCCCGAGCGAGAACACACATGCTACAGGGCCACCCCGAAGCACACCCAAGGGCCCTTCACCTGCCGGAACTGCAGATTCACCAGTATCCAACCCGCGAAACCACCAACCAATGTACCCACCCACCTGAGGTGCATCATCCTCAACACCCGCTCCACCCGAAAACACGCCGTCGAAATCTGGGACCTCCTCGACTCAACCACCCCAGACGTCGCCTTCCTGACGGAGACCTGGCTGACCCCCGCCTCAGCACCAGACATCGCCATAGCCATCCCGGAAGGATACAAGATCGCCCGCAGAGACCGCATCAACGGAACAGGTGGTGGAATTGCCATCGTCCACAAGAACACCCTCAGCGTCTCGACCAAAACCGACGACACCCTCAGCACCGCCGAACACCTACACTTCCAGATTCACACCGACCCCAACACCACCCTCAGAGGAACCTTCATCTACAGATTCCCCTGACCCAGACCACAGTTCAGCGACTCCATCACCGACCTCATCAGCAACCACGCCCTCGTCTCCACTGACTACATCCTCCTCGGGAACCTGAACTTCCACCTCGAGAACAACAACGACGTCAACTCCACCACCCTGATCGCCAACCTCGGACTCAGACAGCTTGTGACAACACCCACACACGCCGCCGGTCACACGCTAGACCGCATCTTCTCCGCAAGCCCCCACGTCTCCTTCAACCACACCACCAAACCCCACTGGACCGACCACCGCTGCGTCCACTTCACCTTCAGGAAGCCCATCGCACATCGCCGCGCCCAACAGATGCCCCATCGCTGCTGAGGAAAAGTCACCGAAGAGCAGCTAGCCACCGCCCTCGCCCAGAACCCACCAGCCGACCCGACCGAACCCGACACCGCTGCCCTCATCCTCTGACAGTGGATCAATGACTGCGCCAACACCCTCGCCCTGCTCAAGACACCCTCCAACCACCACACCAGCAAGAAAGCCACCTGGTTCACTGAAGACCTCCAAGCCTCCAAGCGTACATGCCGGAAACTGGAGAAGAACTGGTTCCACGAACGATCAGCAGACAACTACACGACCCTCAAGAACGCCACCCACAGACACCATCAACTCATAAGAACCGCCAAGAGGACTGCATTCAAGGACAGCCTGAATAACAACGCACACAACAGCAAAGAGCTCTTCAGCATAGTGAAGGAACTCTCCAACCCAGCTCCACGCCCTCGTCTCCACTGACTACATCCTCCTCGGGGACCTGAACTTCCACCTCAAGAACAACAACGACGTCAACTCCACCACACTGATCGACAACCTCACCAACCTCAGACTCAGACAGCTTATGACAACACCCACACACGCCGCCGGTCACACGCTAGACCCCATCTTCTCCGCAAGCCCCCACGTCTCCTTTAACCACACTACCGAACCCCACTGGACCGACCACCGCTGCGTCCACTTCACCTTCAGGAAGCCCACCGCACATCGCCGCACCCAACAGATGCCCTGTCGCTGCTGTGGAAAAGTCACCGAAGAGCAGCTAGCCACCGCCCTAGCCCAGAACCCACCAGTCGACCCTACCGAACTAGACACTGCCGCCCTCAACCTCCAACAGTGGATCAATGACTGCGCCAACACCCTCGTCCCGCTCAAGACACCCTCCAACAACCACACCAGCAAGAAAGCCACCTGGTTCACTGTAGACCTCCAAGCGTACATGCCGGAAACTGGAGAAGAACTGGCTCCGCGAACGATCAGCAGACAACTACACGACCCTCAAGAACGCCACCCGCAGACACCATCAACTCATAAGAACCGCCAAGAGGACCGCATTCAAGGACAGCCTGGATAACAACGCACACAACAGCAAAGAGCTCTTCAGCATAGTGAAGGAACTCTCCAACCCCAGCTCCAACCCCAACGACATCCCCCCATCTCAGGACCTGTGCGACTCACTGGCCACCTACTTACACCGCAAGATCGCAGACATCCACAACAGCTTCAATACCACGACCACCCCGCCAACCATCGAGACCCCACCGCTACAACCACCGGCCGCCTGATCGAATGGTCCAACATCAACGACGATGAAACCATCAAGACCATGAACTCCGTCCACTCTGGATCCCCGTCTGACCCATGCCCACACCACGTCTTCAACAAAGCCAGCACAATCATCGCACCCCATCTCCGGAAAGTCATCAACACCTCCCTCGAGACAGCAACCTTCCCCGAGAGCTGGAAGCACGCCAAAATCAACGCCTTACTCAAGAAACCCAAGGCGGACCCCATGGACCTCAAGAACTTCCGTCCCATCTCCCTGCTCCCGTTCCCGGCAAAGGTCACCGAGAAAATCGTCAACAAACAACTGACCCGCTACCTCGAGGACAACAACATCCTGGACCCATCCCAATCAGGCTTCCGCAGCAACCACAGCACCGAAACCGCCCTCATCGCCGCCACCGACGACATCAGGACCCTGCGCGACAACGGGGAAACAGCAGTCCTCATACTCCTGGACCTGTCAGCCGCCTTCGAAACGGTCTGCCACCGCACACTACGAACACGCCTACACAACGCTGGGATCCAAGTGAAGGCCCTGGATCGGACCACATCCTTCCTCGCCGACAGAACACCGAGCGTCCGCCTCCCCCCCTTCAGCTCCACCGCCACCAAGATCACCTGCAGCGTACCCCAGGGTTCCTCCCTCAGCCCAACGCTGTTCAACATATACATGGCACCCCTCGCCTCCGTCGCCCGTCAGCACGACCTCAACATCATCTCATACGCCGACGACACCCAGCTGATCATCTCCCTCACCAACGACCCTCACATCGCCAAAACCAACCTCCATGAAGGAATGAAGGCCGTCGCCGAATGGATGAGGAACAGCCGACTGAAGCTGAACTCGGACAAGACGGAGGTCCTCATCCTCGGCTCCAACCCCTCAGCATGGGATAACTCCTGGTGGCCAACCTCACTGGGAACAGCCCCGACACCCACTGACCACACACGCAACCTGGGGGTCATCCTTGACTCCACCCTCTCCATGACTAAACAGGTCAACGCCGTATCCTCATCCTGCTTCAACACCCTAAGAATGCTCCGCAGGATCTTTAAATGGATGCCCACCGAAACGAGAAGAACTGTAACCCAGGCCCTCCTCACCAGCAGGCTGGACTACGAAATGCCCTTTACGCAGGAACATCAAACAAGCTCCTGAGACGGCTGCAACGCATCCAGAATGCCTCAGCACGACTGACCCTCGACATCCCCCGCCGCAGCCACATCACACCGCACGGTGCACAGACATAATATCGACTCCAAAATATCGTTTGGACAGAATATCGAGTTTGAAATATCGTTTGGACAAAATATCGACAGGACAGAATATAGACAGCCAAAATATCGTTTTTAAGGTAAGTGAAGTAATATCGACTGTAAATAATATAGAAAGTGAAAATATCCAAGTATATAATCTAGATAGTAAAAAATATCGTTTTTTAAATAATATTTAATTATTTATAGTGTTTTTTATGTTATAATATGTGTGAAAAGTGGCATTTTATGTTATAATTATTTTTAATTAATGATTTTTTTTAATTATTGTGTAATTTTATTCTGTAGCGGGTTGTGGGTTTATAGGGGAATAGGGTGGGAAGTAATTTAATTATAATTAATTAAATATGTAAATTTATTAATTGGTAGTAATAATTAATTAATTGGTAATTAAATATTATTTGTTAATTATTTAAAATTTAATTGGTAATTAATTTAATGTAATTGATTAATTGCTAATTATGTAAATTTAAATAATTTATTTCCTGTAGCGGGTTGTGGGTTTATAGGGGAATAGGGTGGGAAGTAATTTAATTATAATTAATTAAATATGTAAATTTAATAATTGGTAGTAATATTTAATTAATTGTTAATTAAAAAATATGTGTTAATTAATTAAAATGTAATTGGTAATTATTTTAATTTAATTGATTAATTGCTAATTATGTTAAATTAAAGGGGTATTTTTAGGGTTCAGGGTCAGTTTTTGGTTTTTGGGTAAAGGGGTATTTTTAGGGTTCAGGGTCAGTTTTTAGTTTTTGGGTAAAGGGGTATTTTTAGGGTTCAGGGTCAGTTTTTAGTTTTTGGGTAAAGGGGTATTTTTAGCGTTCAGGGTCAGTTTTTAGTTTTTGGGTAAAGGGGTATTTTTAGGGTTCAGGGTCAGTTTTTAGTTTTTGGGTAAAGGGGTATTTTTAGGGTTCAGGGTCAGTTTTTAGTTTTTGGGTACAGGGGTATTTTTAGGGTTCAGGGTCAGTTTTTAGTTTTTGGGTAAAGGGGTATTTTTAGGGTTCAGGGTCAGTTTTTTGTTTTTGGGTAAAGGGGTATTTTTAGGGTTCAGGGTCAGTTTTGGGTTTTTGGGTAAAGGGTTTTTTTAGGGTTCAGGGTCAGTTTTGGGTTTTTGGGGTACAGTGTAAAAATAAAGTAAAATTAAATTGACATTAAATTAATTTAATGAAATGAAATTAAATTAAATTATATTAAATTAATTTTAAATAATTTAAATTAAAAAAATTATTATATACTTACCAATACTTACGTTGTAATGGTAGTGCATTGTAAAAGTTGCGTTGTAATGTCATATATCCACTGTTGCACTCTTTGGAGTGGGAATAGTAATTTTAACCCCTACGCTATCCAACGCTTTCCCTACTGTTGCACCCACTGGAGTGGGAATAGTAATTTTTACTCTTTTGTATTTGTACGTTAATAATATTGGCTATTATTTAATTAAATTTTGTTACTATATATATATATGTTTTAAGAAATATGATTAAGAAAATATTATTTTTTTACTTTCATTAATTATTTAATTATTAAAAGTTATTTTAAGTATTGTTAAGTATATTTTAGTAAATAATTTTTTATATTAATGTAATTAAACATTGTTTTTATTAAAGTCGATATTTTTTACAACTATATTTTTGTAAACGATATTTTTAACTCGATATTTTTGTACTTACCTGTTTGTAGATAGAAACTCGATATTTTGTCTCTCGATATTTTGTCAACGATATTTTTGTTGGTCGATATTCTGTCCCTCGATATTATTTCAGTGATCCACACCGCACATCAGAGACCTACACTGGCTCCCCGTCAACAAGAGGATAACCTTCAAACTCCTCATCCACGCAGACAAGGCCCTCCACAATGCCGGCCCAGCGTACCTCAACAAACGACTCAGCTTCTACGCCCCTACCCGCAAGCTCCGCTCCGCCGACTCTGCTCTCGCCAGAGTGCCGCGCATCCGAAGAACAACCGCCGGTGGCAGATCCTTCTCCCACCTCGCCGCCAAGACCTGGGTCACCCTCCCCACCAACCTACGGCAGACCCAAGATCTCCTGGCCTTCAGACGTCTTCTCAAAACTTGGCTCTTTGATCAGTAGCAGCACCATCCCTCCTCCCCCCCCAGCGCCTTGAGACCGTCACGGGTATGTGGCGCGCTTAACAAATGTCTTGATTGATTGATTGATTGATAAAATGTACCTTTTGTCCTGAATTTTTGTCCTGAATTCTGACCTTCTGTCCTGAATTTTTGTTATGAATTTTGACCCTTTATTCTGAATTTTTACACTCACTGTCCTGATTTTGCACCCATGCCAGTTGGTCACCCTAACCTCGTAGGGTTCTCAATTTGAGGGAGAGGCCAGCCCATAGTGACTGGGCCTGAAAGTGAAAGGCATCTCTGGGCTGGGCGCTGGCCCTGCATTTCGCTGTGTTGTCTCCTCTCAAGAAGAACAAACCTGATATTTTCCGTGCTGGTTGCTGAGATACAGAAACTCAACTCAGAGGAACAAGTCTTGTGAATACAGAACGGGAGTATTTCCACCCGTCGTGTGCTGTGCCCAGGTGAGCCACGTGCAAAGCTTGGGCATGTCTGGCGCGGAGCAGGCCTGTGATGGCAGCCGCTTTTAGAGACTCCTTGCAGTACTCGAGTTAAATGTTTTCCTGCTCTGCACTGTAACACCAAGCTCGTTTAATGTGATTTTAACTACTTGACACATTTATAAATCAAAATAATTGAAAACAATAAATGAGGCTGAATAAATAGCTGCCATCCCAAGACTTCGGAGTTAGTTTGGGGTATTGAGGGCTTAAAGAGGAGCAGTATGTGAACGATTCGCAGCACCGATCTGGGCCGCGAAATATGGTACAGGTTCTGTATAGCACGCCTTCCGCCATTAGTGGGGCCTCGCAGCGCTGGCGGACTTTGGCCACCTTCAAGCTGGGTCCTCGAGAAATCTGTCACAGGTCAGAGTCTGATTTCTGGTTGTTTGAGTTGGAAAGTCAGTATTGTGGGTGTGAATAATACGAAGATCTTATGAATATGTTTGGTTTCGTGTGTTTTGTGGGCGTTAGTAGTTTGTGGGGTGTGTATCAAGCAGTCTTAACATGTCTGGATTAGGTGTGTTGTGGAGTGGTATATTCTGTACTGCAGTTAATACTGTTGTGGGTTTGATGGTGCTGAACGATATAGAATATCTACTGGGGTTGTGGGCAGTGTTCAGTTCATTGAATGTTATTTATTACACATACTTATATAGCAGGGGATAAAGACAGAAAACACTGGTATGCTACAATTTCGAGTAACAGCAGAACGCCTTCCATACTGGTATTATGGCGTGTGAAGTGAAATACAAACACCTCATTTTGAAAAGTTCTTTTACATGAGTGGTTATTTCCTTTTTTGAAATCTGCACTATTGTGAGTTTGTGCTGGGTTTCCAAACTAATGCAAGTACAGCTGCTAGAACGTTAATTGGTGTTAATATAAGTATTATAGTTTGCAAACATTTTTAGGTCTTGCCTTTCAAAAACTTACAGTGGGCTTAGAGCCCACCCACTGCTTATCATTGGCTGGCTTCATTGTCACTCTCATTTACTTTCTTCTTATTCAGGGTCTTGCCTTGTAGTTCTTGTGTTTGCCCCTCCCCTGGAGCAAATCCTCTATATCAACTGTTTGATTTGAGCCCACCCACTGCTTATCATTGGCTGGCTTCATTATCACTCTCATTTACTTTCTTCTTATTCAGGGTCTTGCCTTGTAGGTCTTGTGTTTGCCCCTCCCCTGGAGCAAATCCTCTATATCAACTGTTTGATTAGCTGGCTTGTATCCTTCCACTGCTCACATTTAGAGAACAACTTTTTTATTTTTCTTTAAGCACTCCATGAGAGTCTGTATAAATAACAAAAGACTTTGTCCCTTTCTAGCTTGACGTGGATAGCAGTGTGCTAATTCTATGCTTAAATCTTTGCTAGAATAACACGAGGGCGGCTCCTCCGCTATGGCGGAGGATCTTCACCCCACAGCTGCTACTCAGCAGATGCAACAGTGAACAATAAAATGATTATAAAATAATGTTATCATTTTATTTCTCACTGAGTCCGCTGAGTCACAGGTCATAAGAACAGACACAACAAGAGATGTGTGTGAAAAAATCCAGGTAATTTCTGTAGAGGAAACAATGAATTAGTCCCTACATGTGGGCGCTCAGTCCCCAGAATTATTATTTAATTAATTGATCATTCACAATTCTGCCCCAAGTTGACTTTCATTAGTCACAGGACATGGCAGGACCAGGCCATCCTGGGCTTCAGGGAGGAGGAGTGATGGGCACAGCTATGCGCACATGGCGATTTGGCCAGCCGTCCTAGGAAGGCCAAACCGACATGTGCACCTAGCATTTCTCCAACCTAAGCTGTGTTGTACAGCCGGATGGAGAACACACAGGCTCCCAGGCCCTGTCTGAGAAGCAAACCAGGCCACTCAGACCAATCCCAGTGCTTCTCTTATGCTTGGTAATAGTATTCCCAGCATGAGAGCAGCGTTGGGATTGACATCTAGGAACCTGCGCTCCAAATATTTTTTGTGGGTGGGGTGGGTGGCAACAGCATCCAATTGCTGCTGGGCTGCTCTGCTTTTTAAAATTGTGCCTTTGCATAGGTATTTAAAAAAAATATTTATTTACCTCTCCAAGCAGTGTCTGACATCGTACACCAGTAAAAAGCAGAAAATTACATCCATGCTGTTGAGGCGGCACATGCGCATATAAATAGCAACACACATATGTAAGCCAAATGAATGGCTCTGTGACAGTAGCTTTATGACATATACTAACTATGCATGTGTTGATTCATGACAAATGTTTTTCTTTTTTTTGCGCCAATGCTCCTCAACATAGGTAAAAAACATGTTTTTTTCTGATGCTATACAACATTGCCAAATAGTATTGGCAAAGCCAATAGGTTCCAAAGGTGAGAACTATTGGCTTTGACAATGCTTGTTCACAACGTTGCTATGAACAATGAGAGAGTAAACTTCTACGACTGAAAGGTAAGCACACAGTCGCTCAGTGTACTACTTTTAAGTCATGCACAAGTGGCCGACTTGCAGTATAAGTGAAACTATGCAATGAGTGGCTGTTTAATGATGCTGCATTTCTTTGTGACTGGAGAGTTGGCTGCTATTGAGATGGGCAAAGCCCTCTCCTTCAGGTCCTTTTTCGGATGATAAAAGGGGGGTGTCTGTATGATTTCTGAATGAAAGAAGCATAATTAGGAATCCTTTACAAGGGGTGTGACTTATGTAATTGTGGGCATTGCCTAAAATATCAACTGTGCTTGACACAGTGTGCCACCTGTTTGGGTACCGCTACCTGTGTTTTCTGTTAGCGCATACAAATACATCAAACAACTTATTGGCTTTACCAAGGTTTGTTAACCCTGATTTTGTTCAGTATTAGATAAATGAGCAGCAACACCCATTCTTCCCTTCACATCACTTTTCGCTGCAACTTTGCTCTGTTAGTCCCTTTAGTCCGTTTTCTCCACACATCTCTTTCTGGAGTCCTTCCATCCGCATCTCTCACTTAGTCTTCTTCCCTCTTTCCTTCTGCATGTACTGCCCTTTAATATCCTTCAGTTGATCATATCCATGCACACACATACTGCATTTTCTTTTCTTTTCTTTTCTTTTGGTGTTGTCCTTTTTAATAGCTGTGTGCCTCCTTTACACACGTTCCCATAGAATCATAATTACCGTCGAGACAAAGGTGACCATTGCTAGCTACGTTCTGCAGAGATGCCATGGACTGGATGATCATTTTGTCAGGACACCTTTATGACAGGCACTATCAGAAACTTACACTAACTTCAGCCTCAATCCAGAGCTCTTGTTTGCGCCCTTTCATGAACACCCATCAACCTGAACTCACCTGGAAGCGACACACTTTGCTGTATGTGTTATACAAAACTCGTATGCTGCATGAAAACAAAACACAAAAATAATCTGAGAAAAGGAAATTTTCTTATGAAATAGGGACATCCATACAGTCAAACATGAAGTAAATGTGAAATGTAAAATGTGCTTCATCACAGACTTGGATTATTTTAAGGGTTCTTGCACACGTTTTCGACAACAAATTCAGTGGTCTTTCTTATGACCAATGTCACTGCCTCTTTTTAACTTCTGCTGGTGCTGAGCACTGCCAGGACCTGCCACATTTAAAGCACTTGTTTCTTTAAAAAAAAGTGGTCACCGATGCACACTGGTGGGGGAACAGATAAAGGCTACTTTGCTGTGCCTCTTCCCCAGAGAATCTCAGGTTCGTTTAGATTTCGACCTCACAACCAAATATTGGAACAAGGGCCAATCTATTGAAACTGTGATTCAAATTATAACAAGCAGACGCCAGGACTTTCAAATTTTATCTAGATATCTTCATCACCCTGGCAAGAGGCAATTCGGACGGCTTTGACCTACATACAGATGTCCTTCCCCCTCCCCCCCCCCCGGCTTTGGACATCACACATGACTCATTCAAAAGTCTTTTACATGAGACCATCAAAAACCAGTCAGTAAAAATTGATATTGTCACACTAAAATCTAGGGGCATGATTTAGATTTAGGTGGACGGGTTACTCTGTCACAACAGTGATGGATATCCCGTCCGCCGAAATAAAAATCCAATAATATCCTATGGGATTGATATATCAGCGGACGGGTTTTTGTCACTGTTGTGTTGGAGTAACCTGTCCACCGATATCTAATTCAAGCCCTAAGTCTCACTACCATTTTGTTGTAGCAAACTATGGTGAGTCGATCCCGCAGCCTTATCTGCGACTCCCTTGTTAAAATTCTGTCAAATTAAGGTTTGTAAGGCTGAGAATGGGCCTATTTGATGTGGGGGAAATAGTCCAAAGATGGAAACTTACACGAGCAGGAGATTCCTGGTGCTTCTGCCCTTACCAGAAGGAATCACTGGCCCATGTATTGGTATTCCTGCCCCGGGTTTGCGTGGGAAAGGTACTTTTGGCTCAAGCCATTATTTTGAGAACTGAACTTTCGCTTAAGTCAGGATGCAATTGACAGTGCACTTTGTGAAGTTTATGGACACGGTGGCCGCTAGAAGCACCTCACAAGTGAACCCTATGCCTGGTGAAATGCAGCACATCCGCGACCTCTGATTAAATCATACTTGGTCCTGTACTTTGGATAATCTTTTTAGAACGCCCATTATAAGTTTTAAATACCCGATACATTTCGGACCTTTCTGAAACCTCTTCTCAGGGACAAAGATGCAAGAAGCCGATTGAAAACTGTGTCACACATGTCATGACGTGCATTAAGTGTGTTGGGGGGAGGGGTCGGGTTAGGGAGTTGTATTCTTTTACCTTCAGATTATCACGTGCACGGCTCTAGCCTGGTGGGCCAGTTATATACATTGTATACTGCGTGTTATTTACCGTGCTGGTTGGCTTATGAGAATGTGAATAAAAAGATTTGAACCATAAATACCAGCTTGCTGTATATGAACGGTCCCCTCCGGAAAGAGTGACAAATGCACAGTTATGCAGTGGTTGGAGGTTGAGCACAGCAGAGACAGAAGCCTGTTCCATGTAGAAGCTGGCCTCTCCTACGAACTAGGGGTCAGTTTGAAGACTTGGTTTAGGGAACAAAGAATGGCGGGGGGATGCAGTGGGAGGCATACTGTCATCCGTGCAGCAGCTGCAGTGACACAACGACCTAGATTTGTGAGGAGAATTCACTCACATTGTAGCAGTCTTCTACTAAAGAGGGGAAGGGCCGAGAACAGCAGGTGGTCCATTTCCCTGCTTGCAGTGGGGCCCAAAGGATCCCTGCTCACCACTGAATGTAGTGTATGGTCCCTATCTTTAAGACCTCGAAGGGGCGATCCAAAAATGATGAACCATGCAACAACTTTAAATACCCCTTCCTTTGACATTGGCAACCAGTCAGTGATCTCAAAAGAGAAGTAGCAGAACCTTCTAGAGCCCTTTAGTCAGCTTCAGATCAAGGAAATTGCAGAAGTGAAGCCTTGAGCCCATCTGGGCAAGAGGCAGTGAATGTGACGTGTGACCTGAAGGGATGAATATGGCGAAGATCCTTCTCATAAGCTTTGGTTGGTAAGGGCAGTCGTGTCACACATCAACAGTTTCTTGACCTCCTGAGTAATTTGCATCAAGCTTCACCTCCCGAGTTCCTAACATCCTACACAGGGTGAGGACAGCTTCAAAGAAGCCCTGCAAGGATCGAAAGCAGGACTGCGTTGGTCCTCTCCGACTGCACACAACGGTAACCTCAGCTTTGAGTTAAGTTTACCATGTCCCCATCCAAACCTGGGTGCCATCAGCCTACTCATAAAAGTGAAAGCCATCGGCCCACATCAGATTGCCATGGGCAAGTCAACAGTTGTTAACAAACTGGGTGACAATGGTGAATCGTTCAAACATTTATGCGATTTCATTTTATAGCATCCGCTTTATTATAAGGGACCTTAAAAAGACCCTGCCAGTAAGATGTCTGGGCTAAGATGTAAAAGTAAAATTGGAAATGCCTTGATATCAGTAAGTAAAAAAAGACTTTACACAAGGACCATATCCATCAAGCCGAGGGTGTGCAAACTGTTTTAGCAGAATGGTACCGTCAGTATTTGGACAAAATATCAGAAACACAAATATCGTGGGACAGAATATTGTGTCAAAAATATCGAGGACAAGAATATGGGTAAGTAAAGTTTTACTACATATAACTCCACATATATGTACCTGGATGATATATATATCTTCAAGACGTAGATCTGGAGTTAAGAATAGTACATTTATCTTACCTATTTGCACTTACCTACTCGATATTCTTGGCCTCGACATTTTTGACACAATATTCTGTCCCACAATATTTGTGTTTCTAATATTCCGTCACTGATCTGGTATGGTCAGTGGTTTAAACGTTGCTGAGAAATGTAGCCATTCATCCAGAACCACCAATGAGACTGAACTGTGCCATGGTTAGTAGTAGACCTCACTTGGAATTCATTTAGAAATATAGGTTCCATGTAGTTCGGAAGCTGGAGAGACACGTTGGTCTCAAGAACAGGACTCTAATGGGGGGGGGGCAGCAGGGTTAATTGCCAGATCCTTAATCAAAGGAATGACTGTTGAAATGTTAAATGCCTGTGGGACGGTGCCCGGGGCAAGAGATTAAGAATGGTAGATACTGTAAGAGCATCCAGGCTTTAAGGATCAAACATGGCACACCTTAACTATGACTGAGAGAGCTGCCTCATTGTACATAAGCAGCAATCATTACTGTACCAACAGCTGCGACTACTTCTAGATATTACAACATAGCCCAGTCTACCCACACCTGTTTACGTATGCTTGTAAGTATATGGAATTTCAAAAGCTGGAACCCAGCCAAAAGAAAGTGGGGCACTGTACAGGGTCAAAGAATAGAACAAAATCAACAAGTGATAGGAGATGTAGCTGTGTACTGTGATGTGGTGTTCTTTCAAGAGGTGACTCTTTCAGCTCTTTTCTAAATTGGAGCAGAGTTGTGGTGGTCCTGATGGATACAGGGATGTTGCTCCAGATTCTGGGTGGATAGATGATATTGGCCTGCTCCTTTGTGTTTTCTGTTTGTAGGCTTCTTAGTGTGCAGTCTGGTGGTGTTCCGCCTGTGGCTGTGCCGAGAATCATCAGAGCTCGTGAGCTTGACTGCAAGATAAGCTAGGACGTTGGTTGTGATGACTTTTGATGCTCTCATGCTGTAATGCTTCTGCATATTACTACACCCTGATAGCTCATACTGAGCTACTCTGTGCTTCCACAACATAGCTCAGAATCACACTGACCACCATACACACACATATGTATGTGTTTCTTCATAGTAGAAAGCTATATATCCAGAACTCCAGCTTGGGAGAAGTTGCTCCACCCTGAAATCTTTCCTTTTTTCGATCTTATCACCCATCAGTATCTGTCCCATACCCACCCTTAGAGCAGCAGGGTGCCCATCCAATTTAAATCAAGGAAACTATAGACTGCAGCTGTCTAAAAAAAAGCATCAAACACTTCACTGTGAGCAGTGGCGCACCTGACAGCAAAAGGATACACCAGCTGACCCCCCTCACAATGCCCTGCAGTACTGTGACCTCCACCTCACCCCGAGGGAGGCACAGCAAAAATTATAGGACCAGCCATGAATGACCAACACCTTGCAGGTGAACAGCATCTAAGTGTTGACTCTACTATGCATAGTCCTTAACTGCATGAACAAAATAACCTTCTTTTACTAGAAGACATCTAAAACTCCAGAATACCCTGTTCTCTTTTGGTCACAGGCCACAGCTTCACATTCAGTCTGGGTAGGGAGGAAGTTCCTGGAGCCACACTTGAGAGTTTGCCCTTTGATACTACACATGGTTGAGATAGAGTCCTCTGAGGTCCACCAGATCCAAAGTCAGTTGTTGTGGTGGTCCTGAGATCCTGCTACTCAATTTACCTCTGATGTTAAGCAGTGGTACCAGATGAGAGTGGAGGCAATATCTGAGCCCAACACACGTCTTGGGAAAAACCCCAAACCGGTAACTCAAAAGTCAAGATCGATAAGTGGACCATGAACAATAAATAGCCCAGGACGGGATCACAGCTGGATTTATCCTCTCACCCCCCTCCCCGTCTGTAAATAGACTCATAAGTTATTAATTATAAGCAGCAAGGACAGCTCCAGATGTGTCCATGGTGATGAAGGTTTGTGAGAAAAACAACGTTGACCAATGGTATCCAAAAAGAGCTGAAACAGCCCAAAAAACTGTGGCACAAACCATGCCAAAGCTGAGTACTGCAAAGCATGGAGATGGAAAGGTTCTCAGGGGGTATTTACAAGCTCAGAGGGCCCTATAGAGTGAAGGCAGTGAGGAAATATGTAATCCTGGAAAATGATGAGGAATGGAACAAGAGGAGAGTGGCCAACTGTTACAAGGGTGGTCAGTGTCTCATGTCTGTTAACGTCAGCTGGTGTTTAAGAATAGCAAAAAACACAGTTGATGGACAGAATGTAGAACAATGTCATACATTCATCCCAGTACAAGGATCCGGGCCTCAATCCATCGTTTTTTTGCACTCCACACCACCCTGGGTTAGACACTGGCTATATGCAAATCAGCTCTGACCCTGTGCCTCATGGGAACAGTCCAGTCCGAACTACCAAGCCCGGTTTCTGGCTATCAGCCTTCATCGGCCTGGATAGCTTGACTCCAGTGGTGTGGAGAGCCTGGGACTCACGTCTGAGCATACCCAGCACACTCGGGGTGAAAATAGCAAAAAACACAGTTGATGGACAGAATGTCCATCATCCCCTTTTGTATCGCTTTGTTCGCCCTAAGTGTGGCAGGGTATGCTCAGACGTGAGTCCCTTGCTCACTTGGCCACTGGATTCAAGATAGCCTGGCTGATGAGGATTGTGAATCCGAAACCGGTCCCAGGATGCTTGTTTCCGGCCCAGGGAAGACATGGCTTGGCAGTTCGGGCTGGACTGTTCCCATGAGGCAGAGGGTCAGACTGATTTGCATATGGCCATGTCTGAACTGGGGTGGCTGAGTGGGCTAAAGAATGGTGATGGATTAAACCCAGATCAGTTGACTGGGGGTGAGTTTTTGATTTGCTCAAACGCTCCGTCCATCATCCCCTTTTGTATCGCTTTGTTCGACCTAAGTGTGGCAGGGTATGCTCAGACGTGAGTCCCTTGCTCACTTGGCCACTGGATTCAAGATAGCCTGGCTGATGAGGATTATGAATCCGAAACCGGTCCCAGGATGCTTGTTTCCGGTCCAGGGAAGACATGGCTTGGCAGTTCGGGCTGGACTGTTCCCATGAGGCACAGGGTCAGACTGATTTGCATATGGCTATGTCTGAACTGGGGTGGCTGAGTGGGCTAAAGAATGGTGATGGATTAAACCCAGATCAGTTGACTGGGGGTGAGTGTTTGATTTGCTCAAACGCTCCGTCCATCATCCCCTTTTGTATCGCTTAGTTCGACCTAAGTGTGGCAGGGTATGCTCAGACGTGAGTCCCTTGCTCACTTGGCCACTGGATTCAAGATAGCCTGGCTGATGAGGATTGTGAATCCGAAACCGGTCCCAGGATGCTTGTTTCCGGCCCAGGGAAGACATGGCTTGGCAGTTCGGGCTGGACTGTTCCCATGAGGCAGAGGGTCAGACTGATTTGCATATGGCCATGTCTGAACTGGGGTGGCTGAGTGGGCTAAAGAATGGTGATGGATTAAACCCAGATCAGTTGACTGGGGGTGAGTGTTTGATTTGCTCAAACGCTCCGTCCATCATCCCCTTTTGTATCGCTTTGTTCGACCTAAGTGTGGCAGGGTATGCTCAGACGTGAGTCCCTTGCTCACTTGGCCACTGGATTCAAGATAGCCTGGCTGATGAGGATTATGAATCCGAAACCGGTCCCAGGATGCTTGTTTCCGGTCCAGGGAAGACATGGCTTGGCAGTTCGGGCTGGACTGTTCCCATGAGGCACAGGGTCAGACTGATTTGCATATGGCCATGTCTGAACTGGGGTGGCTGAGTGGGCTAAAGAATGGTGATGGATTAAACCCAGATCAGTTGACTGGGGGTGAGTGTTTGATTTGCTCAAATGCTCCGCCCATCATCCCCTTTTGTATCGTGGTGTTTAAGAATAGGCAGGAAGCGGCACCATGTGGTCGACTTTCATAAATATGTGCTGCTGTTGAGAAATAAGTGCTGAAGCAGAGAAATGGCAAACACCGGCCTAAATTAAGCACTAGAGGAAGATATCTGGCACTAGCATGAAAGGGCCTCTTGTAGATTATTGTATCCCTGTAACTTTAACAGGGGCTCAGCCTAATGACCCTTGGAATCCACGGCTTTGTCCTTGGTACAAGAGAGTGTGACAGACCAGGTTCAGTCCTCTAGGCTCTTTTCAGGTCAGCAGCAGGTTCAGTCCTTTGGTGATCTTCCTCAGGTCCAAGAGTGATCTGAAATGGATGCCTGGAAATGCTACATTTATGCCTGGTACGAGCTAGTGGATGGAAATGACTCCTAGGCGCACACTAACCAATGGGGTGAAAGTTTCTGGCACCAACCCTACCCACTTTGGGCATCTTCAAAATGGTGAAAGTATTCAGCCACACCAAACTTGAGCCCTGGGGCCTGGGTGTGTGTGTGGGGTTTACTATATTAATTCTAGTGTTCTCCCACATCTAACACTAAAATCTAGTTTGAAGCAGCAACAGTACCCCCAATAAACTCAGCGATAGATCTCTGGCAGAACAAAGCAGGGTCTTACAGCACCCAGACAGTGGATATAGAAGAACTGTTTGTTTTGTCATCTTGTTTCCACTGCTTTCAAGTGCGCCCCAGTGTTATATGTAAAGGCCCAGTAAATCTGTACAGCAGGATTTGACATTCAAGCATGATTTGTCACTGTAATGTCAAAAAGGACGATCACAGCCCCACCCTCCATATTCTGTCAGGTTCAGAGGAGTAATCTCTGTCTATTCCGATCAGCATATTGTATGGCTGAGGGAAGCACTTCCCATTTTTTTAACTTACTCAAATTCTAATTACTGGATGCCAGATGGGAGAAATGAAATGCAAATTTAGCCTCCAGGAACTTCAGGCAGAGAAAAGATAAATTTCTAAAAGTTATTTTTCCTTAACATGCATTAAAAATCCAACTTCACCATTGAATTGGATGTTTAATAACTATGAAAAATAGTTGTTTAATTCTTTATATTCCCATTCTCAAGATACAGTATTAGGGTTTGTATTGTGGACTCTGGCTTTCTACATAAAATAGCTAGATCTCCCACAGTGAAAATTAGCTAGTCAATGTAAGGACATGTTAACATTGAATTTTTACATGTCCTACTATTAAATACCATACACCCTGTCTTGTGGGCTACAGGACCGACCTAGGGGTGACTTATTTATAGTTAAAAGGGTAGTTTTGACCTGTCAAATGTGTTTATTTTGACAGGTCGAACAGCAGTGTTTAAACTGCCACAGTCAGGCTAAATGGTAGGCCTGTAGGCATGTTTTACAGTGTCACTAGAGCAGATGGCACAATAGAAGCTGCAGTCCACTCGTGACTTTTAACTTACAGTCTCTGGGTATATTTTGTACCATACACTAGGGACCTATATGTAAGTTAAATATACCAATTAGGAATAGGCCAATTCGACCATGTTTAAAGAGGGACTTTGCCACTTGTTAGCAGGGGTAAAGTACACAGAGTTCTAAAGCCAGCAAAAATAGGGCCAGCAGAAGGCAAAAACTCTAGAATGACCATGCAGAAAAGTTGGATTTCCTACAGACATTACATCAATAAAGATGCGTTTAAATCCCTTTGCCTGTTCATACTTTTTGGGGAGACGTTACAACAGTGTGAGAAAGAGCAAGAGAGACACAGACAGCAAAATAATCAAATGTGATATAATTTATCTGGTCTCATCCTTCACCCCCACTCTCCCCCTCCCCCTCCACCCCCCAAAGCTTGGTGCTGACTACTCTACCAAGCTCCCAGAGAGATTTGAGGAGGCTTTGGAGCCCAATCTGCTGTATAACCAGCATCTTGGTCAGCATAGAAACAGTGCTTAATTTTAGCCGGTGGTTGAAGATGGGGCCCACCAGCACTCATGTTTGGAAACCGACACTTGTTTTTCCTCAGCGAACTTTGATTAAGAGCAAGAGAGAGAAACACACAGAAGGCGGAAAGAATGAGGAAGAGAAAATGGAAAAACAATGGCAAAGGTAGAGTGCAGGGTTGACAAAGAGCCTAAGAGTGAGATAAGCAGTGGCGTTGTCTGGTGGTGGATAAAAAAAGCCATAAGGGTGAATCTGCATTACACTGCCTTGGTATTCTGCCCCCCTGTCTTTGATAACGTCAACTACAGGCTTCTGAGTAAAACTTTGGGCCCTGCCACTCATTATTTTTTTAATTAAGCACTGCATGGAAGCCAAGCGGCCTCAGCTTTGTTTCACCAAGGGTGAGCCAGCGACCTCAAGATGTGGGGAAAAGCCTGCAACTGCACATTTTGGAGAGACGCCTCTGTCCCAGGTCATTGGGTTGTAGTCTTGTAACTTTAATGCAGTTTAATGCACTGAAACTCAAGATGGGCTGGTCCCATTCTCACGGGTTAATTGAAGGTCACAATCACCACCGCCCTTGGGACTCACAGCACTCTGTTTACAAACTCACAACAGTCTACACCCAATTGCGCAAAGATGTAAAAGAATTGCTGAACGTTGTCGTGCATTATCAAAACCGTGTTACTTAACTCAGTGGAAGTGAATAGACCTGATATCCACGTGACTCTTTGACTTTGAGCAGAATATTTTAATATCAGTTTCCTGTTAGTGCACTTATGAATCTGGAGCTGCAAAAGGACAAAGTCCCTGTTTGGTGCTCTGCGGCAGGTGTGCTTGTGAGACGCACGAGCAGTCAGAGATAGTGGTTGGCTTGGCACAGGGCACTGTCCCGCTGCCACCCAGCCCCTCTCCTGAGGTTAGACAGGAAAGCTCCGCTCCTGAGTGAAAGTGCAGGAAGAGAACGCCGCCTGTCTCTTTAAAGGCCGTTTGTGACAAAGCGATAAGGAATTTGATGGCTTTATCAGAAATAGCGAGGCTTTATTTAGCCGGGTGAGGCTGCACTATAGCACTCAGCGCGAGAATTTGCTGATAATCGTAAAAAAGAGCGGAGAAGGGCGGGGAGAGGGGGGGGGGCTGAAAAGCGAGTTTTCAACGTTGCACAGATTAAATTCCTGGCAAGGTAGAGTATTGCTACTGATAACAATAGAAAACTATTTTCCACCCTACTTGTGAACCCTTACACTTTTAGGCAGATTTGGTACGTGTATTTTTAGATAGATTGGAAAGTGTTTTTGCAAGAAAATTGCCTGCAAAGAGAGCTGCCTTTTAGGGCATTGGTGAGCTGAAGTTTGATGGGGTCATAATGGCTGAACTCATCCACCCCTTTGCACCTGTGCCGTCACAATTAAAATAACGCAGGAACGGAGGGTGTTGATTTCAGTGGGACCCCTGGAAGGCCGAATCACTGACTTTCCGCATATTTATAGACTCAGTGGAGTAACTGGGACTTTACCCCTGAGCAGGAATTTTAGCAAAAGTTTGAGTTTGAGTTTAAAATTATTTGTAAAAGCGCGCGTACACCAGCGGTTTCTTGGCGCTACAACTAACAGACTACCGAGGAGAAAAATAGAGGCAGGGGGCCGTTAGAGATTATTCAAAGGACTTCTTGAATAGGTGGGCCTTGAGTTGTTTCCGGAATTGTGGGTACAAAGTGAGGGATCGAATTTCCAAAGGAAGAGAGTTCCACAGGGACGGGGCCAGAGTGGCAAATTTAGAGCCTCCCCACTTCTTTGTTCGGAAACGTGGAACCATAAGAAGGGCCTGGGAGGATGAACGGAGCTCTCTACACGGAACATAAGGGGTAATCTCAGAAGAGATAAAGGCTGGGGCTGAACCTAGACGAGCAAGGAAGGCGATGGAAGCGATCTTAAATTGGACCCGGGCTCGTACAGGCAGCCAGTGTAGAGACTTCAGGAGGGGGGTAGAGTGGTGGAATTTCGGGAGGTTAAAGACCAGGCGGGCCGCTTGGTTCTGTATAAGTTGGAGACGCCGTAAACTATATGCAGGGATACCCGCATATAGGGCGTTACCATAGTCCAGGCGGGACACCACCATGGCCAGAATGATAAGTTTGAGGGCAGAAAAGGAAAAGAAGCGGGACACCCTGCGTATAGTACGCAGTGCAAGAAAAGAAGCAGAAACCACAGAGCCAACCTGGGAGTGAAGGGACAGTTGGGAATTAATTTTTATGCCAAGGGTTTTAACTGAGGTAGCAGGAGTCGGAGAGGGGCCAAGAGAAGGGGGCCAAAACAGAGGAGTCCAGGGGCTGGATGAACCACCTGTCAACACCAACTCGGTCTTGTCAGGGTTGAGTTTAAGGTGGTTGTGGCTCATCCAGTCCCGGATATGAAGCATGATAGATTGAAAGTTAGAAGCAGAGGAGGGAGAAGAAGACAGGTCAAAAACAAGCTGGAGATCGTCCGCGTAGTTAAACACGGCGACCTCCATTTGTTGCAGGGAAAAAATAAGGGGAGCAATATAAAGATTAAATAAAAGGGGGGAAAGGGAGGAGCCCTGAGGGACCCCGCACTGAACTCTACGGACGTCCGCTGTAAAATCACCCAGGCGAACAGCCTGGGTGCGGTCACTCAGGAAGGAGGAAAGCCAGACCAGGGCCGTCCCCCCGATCCCCGCCGCCCTGACACGGGAAAGTAAGATGGTATGATCCACCGTGTCAAAAGCGGCTGAGAGGTCGAGGAGCACCAGGGCCTGGCGTTGGTTAGTGTCCATACCCTCCCTGAGGCTGTCCAAGACCGAAATGACAACGGACTCCGTAGAGTGTGCGGGGCGAAAGCCGGCCTGACGGGGGGCAAGGGCTCCATGCATCTCCACAAAGGAGCTCAGGGCGCAGGTGACGTGGCGCTCGAGCACCTTTGCCAGAAATGGCAAAAGGGAGATGGGGCGGAAATTGGCAGGCACAGAAGGGTCCGAGCCGGGTTTTTTCAGGATAGGCACGATGACCGCAGATTTCAAAGGGTCAGGTACCACACCTTGAGCAAGTGAACTGTTTAGGAGGTGAAGTGGAGGGTCAGGGCAGGAGGTGAAGATGTGACGGAGAACATGGGCGGGACAAGGATCCTGTGGAGAACCGGACTTGACCAAGGGAACTAAGGTGGACAAGGTTTCCCTAGTCATGAGGGGAAAGGAAGTGAATTCGCCCTTGGGAAGGGGACACTGGGGATCAACAAAAGAGGGGGAAGGGGGAGGAATATTGGCCTTGATGGTCACAATTTTATGGATAAAGTAATTGTTAAGAGAGCGACAGAGTTCCTCGGACGGGGCAGGCTTAAGGGTGGATCTGTCCGAGAACGCCAGGTTGTGAACAATGGCAAATATTTCCTTAGACTGATTTTCAGCAGCCAGTATTTTGGAGGAGAAATAGGTGGTTTTGGCCTCCAAGATGTCTTTTTTGTACTGGGTCAAGATGGTAACATACTCCAGACGCACAGTGGGGCTGTAGTTTCTCCTCCAGGCCCGCTCGGCGCGCCGTACCGCTAACTTGGTGGCCTTAAGCTCTTTACTGAACCAACGGTTAGCGTCTTTGTCGCGCTTAGAAGTGATACGTTTGAGCGGCGCCACAGAGTCACAACCTGAAGACAGCCACTGTTGTATGGCCTTAACCTGTGAGAGGGTGGATAAACCCTGTAACGAAGGGGGGGAGGCGGTGAGCGAGGAGGAGAGATCTTGCAAATTGGCTCGACCCCAAGCTCGAACCCAGATGTTTTTAGGGCGAGGGGGTTTGGCAGGGGAGTGCACAGGGAGGGAAAATGAAATGATATAGTGGTCGGACCAAGTGCAAGGGGAGATTAAGAGAGATTCCACAGGGCAGTTCAGTGACCAAATCTGGTCAAGTACGTGACCTTTAATGTGAGTGGGGGAATGAACATGTGAGATGAAACTGAGGGATTGGAGGGTTTCGGAAAACTCTTTAGAGGAAAGACATTCGGCAGGGTCAGAGGGCCAAAAATTAAAATCACCAAGAAGCAAAATGGAAGAGTTGTTAACAGTAATGGTGGCCAGCACTTCCAAGAAATCAGGAAGAAACAGTAACGGGGATTGGGGAGGGCGATAAGTAAGAAAACAAGTCAGAGAGGGGGTGGTGGCAGTAGTGCGAATAACCAAGTATTCGGAGGTCGAGATGCCAGGAAGAGATAAAATTTGGAAAGGGAGGTCAGTACGAGCGATGACCGCTACACCGCCCCCAGTTCTGCCCGTAGAGCGGTCTGCTCGTAAAGCATAATATTGGGCAGGTAGGGTGGCTAAAAGGGCAGGGAGAGAGTCATCGCAAAACCAGGTCTCCGTTAGAAAAAGGAGATCCGGTGCATGAAGGTCCAACAGGACCGAGAGTTCATGCGCATGGGCGACAGCGGATCGGGTATTGAGATAGAGTGCCGTAAGGGCTATGGGAGTTGCCGAAGGGTTCGCATCTTCAAACGAGTATAGGGGATCAACTGTGGATGAGGAGATGAGGGGAGCAGAAGCTAGGGAAAGACCAAGAAGGGAAATACGAGAATGAGTAAGGGCTGGGATGGGCCACGGTCCCTGGAGGTGGTGGAGCTGGTCAGGGGTATAGATGATGTGGGGGGCAGAGTGACATGCCCCTAGCCCCAGACTGTCGCGGACGGGCGCAGACGGGCTTGCCTTTGGCGCGCCTTCGGCGCGCCATCGTCGCGCCCGCTGCGCCCGTCCGCTGCGCCTCCGGCCTAAACACATATTTTTATACAGGGATCCGAGGGAAAAAAGGGGAGGAAAGGGGGCGTTGCCTGCAAGGTGGGCGGGGCTTACTCGCCCGCGATGGATGGCGGCAGCGAGGGAGGACTCCCCAAGGCAGCGGCCAAGTCGGCTGTCAGGGAGCTCCAAAGAAGGCAGGGGTGATTGCCAAGATGTCGGTCAAGTTTAAAAGCACACAGGTACAAAATACAATACAATTTTAAAAACGAGTGAAATCAGCGCTCCCGGCTTTCCGCCTCAGGAGTGAGTTAGAAGGGCGCGCTAGTGATCAGCGCGCGCTTTTAAGCAGGTGAAAGGGGGCGTGGCCTGCAAGGTGGGCGGGGCTTACTCGCCCGCGATGGATGGCGGCAGCGAGGGAGGACTCCCCAAGGCAGCGGCCAAGTCGGCTGTCAGGGAGCTCCAAAGAAGGCAGGGGTGATTGCCAAGATGCCGGTCAAGTTTAAAAGCACACAGGTACAAAATACAATACAATTTTAAAAACGAGTGAAATCAGCGCTCCCGGCTTTCCGCCTCAGGAGTGAGTTAGAAGGGCGCGCTAGTGATCAGCGCGCACTTTTAAGCAGGTGAAAGGGGGCGTGGCCTGCAAGGTGGGCGGGGCTTACTCGCCCGCGATGGATGGCGGCAGCGAGGGAGGACTCCCCAAGGCAGCGGCCAAGTCGGCTGTCAGGGAGCTCCAAAGAAGGCAGGGGTGATTGCCAAGATGCCGGTCAAGTTTAAAAGCACACAGGTACAAAATACAATACAATTTTAAAAATGAGGGAAATCAGCGCTCCCGGCTTTCCGCCTCAGGAGTGAGCTAGAAGGGCGCGCTAGTGATCAGCGCGCGCTTTTAAGCAGGTGAAAGGGGGCGTGGCCTGCAAGGTGGGCGGGGCTTACTCGCCCGCGATGGATGGCGGCAGCGAGGGAGGACTCCCCAAGGCAGCGGCCAAGTCGGCTGTCAGGGAGCTCCAAAGAAGGCAGGGGTGATTGCCAAGATGCCGGTCAAGTTTAAAAGCACACAGGTACAAAATACAATACAATTTTAAAAACGAGTGAAATCAGCGCTCCCGGCTTTCCGCCTCGGGAGTGAGTTAGAAGCAAAGCACTTTAACTCCGGCCAGGGCAGGGTCGTGAGCGCTATATAAATCCAGTTACAGTACAATAGCGATGGAAATACGCAGTCTTCTGAAAACCTCACTGCTGTGTCAGTTACTAACACAACTATGCTCAGCAAGTCAAGTGCTAACACAGTAGCACATTATTGTAAATAGTCTTTGTAGCGTGGGAACGAAGCAAAACTGGCTCATAATCCGTACTTTGGGTGGCCCAAACCGACTAGTTTGTGAAAAAGTTACAGTGGAGGTGTTTACCAGTTCCATATGTTTTAGCTCAGCCATCCATGAATTTTATTTTTATTCTGTGACTTATTACCTTGCTATAACGGTGTGTTAATAGGACTACGAACCCCTCAAGCAATGAAAAACGGTACTGGATGAGCTACTCGCGCACATGGAACCGGGTAACGCGAGGCCTTATTTTTTGCAGATTTATACAGCCAGACTGGTTCCAAGAGCATTAGAGGATTTCACATGAGCACCAGATTACATTACACAAGGTCAGATTTTCTTTTCTTTTTAGGCACGAGAAGATTAAGCGATTTGCCCAGAATCACAGGATGTTGAGCCGACACCAGATCTTGAACCTGGTTCCCACTTCCAAAGTTGGCGGCTCTGGCTGTTAGGCCACATTTCCTGCCCTTGTCAAGCGTTTTCTTTACATTCATTCTGGGACATGTAGTTGTGTTCATTCCGTTACACAACTAGGACTACCAGTCCCAGGGTGCAGAGAAATCACCTGGGCCAGATCGGCTAATAAATAGTTCCTCGACCAAAAAATATTGCCGCAATGGATAAGTGACCTGACCTTGGGCGCTTTTGCCTTCCCGGGTCGCAGGTGGTGGATAATGCGCCCCTTGGAGCTGCACGGGCCGTACTTGCTTAGGGAATGTACCCTGTTTATAACTATCGCACGAAGAGGCCCCTCGCTCGCCCCAACACCCCCGCCCCATCCCCAAGTTCACGAGCTCGTTGTCTGTCGACAAACTGCGGCCGCGCGGTCCCAGAGCTCATTACCGAGGCGCGTGCTCTTCCGCGCGGCGGACAGCTTCCCCTCTAGGCCGCAGATGCACGCGGAGCGTGGAGTCCGCTCAGCCAACCGCTAGCGAGGGGGACGCACGCGCAGACCTCCGGCCCAGTGACAGGCGCGGGACCGGAGGAGCGAGGCGCACTGCTGGCGCGAGGTGGCCGCCTGCCCCGCGCCGAGGCCCGGCCGCTAGGCCCGAGAGCTCCCGCCGAAGCCAGCTAATAGAAATCAGCACTGATTAGGATTAGTGCAGCCGGCGGGCTGAGGCCGCTAATCTAATAACAATTCCCAGGGTTGCTTTACTCTGGGGAGGATTTGTCGTGGACGCTGGAGGGGCAGGATTACCCCGGCCGCATGGCAGGACCGGGGAGGAGACCGAGAGGGTGCCGCGGCCTGACTGGCAGCCGCACTAAGTGGAAGTGACAGGGTCAGGCGGGGCCTGTGTCCCACAGCCTGATTACAGAGCTCGCCCTCCGTTCCTTACACTTTAGGGATGTTGTCCGACAAACGGGAGCTTAATTCTGTCAGAGTCCACAAGAGAACATACTCCTTCCTGGGCGGTGACAAAATGCAGTCCCTGCTGAGAAACACGATAATCTGCCCATTCAACCACGGGCACTAGGGAAGAGTGCTGCGCCGTGGTCACTGTTGGGCGCTTTGCTTACAAAAACAAAAACAAATAGCCTAATTGGTGGAATGCTTTCACTGCACGAATGGCAACCAATCGTAGTTACTTTGGTTGCATACTAATCCATCATTTTTTTTGCACGCTGTACCACTCCAGATAGGTTTATGTAAATAAGACTTTGTCCTACTCCAATCAGAACAAGCCAGTACAAACTTCCAGGCTGTGTCCTTACTAGACAAGAGCTCCAATATTCCAGACTGTAACTAGTGGGCGCGCAAGTAGCACAGTGAAGCGGTAGGGTTTCCAGCTTGCTTCCTCTTATGAGTACTCGTTTTGTGAAGTAGGGTTCTGTACAATATCTCTAATCCTCTATCTAAAGAGGAGTTTTGGTTGTCCCAAGCTGGTTGTAATATCTGCACCACATACATTTCCTTGCTTTGTTTCAGTGCTACTAGGCTTGTCTTTCAAAGAGCTGAGGAACAGTACATGAAATGAGTATGGTTCAAAATGAAATGAAATGCAGTTATCAATAAAACGGTTTGGAAATAGTGCCCTGGCTTGATGGAGGCAGGATGGGAGAAAAAAAAGCAAAGGAAGAAAAAACACGGGGTTTGCTTTCAATAAATGCTTCTCTCACACTTTTTACTCATATCATGCAGGTTGTTAGGAGCATCTAGCAATATCAAATCTGTAACTTGAGATTATATGTTTGCCTCATATTGGCCTACGATGCCGTAATGTTAGCTAAGCTTCGGTCGAATAGTCAAGGCTTACTGCAGAGGAGGAGCTCTGAAGGTTGGTTTTAGAAACAAAATGGCAGCTACCATCCCTGCTATGCAATGAGCAGGCTTTGAAACCACTTAAAAATGCTGGAGTCAAAAGCTCTGAGACTAGCTCACATTTCAGAGGAAATGAGTGGTCCTTTGTACATGCAAGAGAATGGTCAATGAGCTGGTTGTTCTATGGGGTCATACAATGTATTTAAAGGTGTCCGTCAGTTATGTTCAAGGCAACGTTGGTCCTAATTTTAAGATGTGCATAATAGATCGGGGTATTTACAACACCCACTAGATGCAACCGGGGGGAAGTATTTACTGAATGTGAAAGGTACCTCCTTTTCTGATTTTAACATCGAAAGGAGGCATTATTCTTTTTAACACCATGAGTTCTTCATCTTTCGATGTGGGTTTATGGGCCCTCAACCATGCCAGCAAAGTGGAAGGTTTTTAATTGAGCCAAATGATGACCAACATTTGGGTAACACAAGTCTTGGGCTGTGTGCAGGTGTTCGTGCCTACAGACTAGTTTACCTTCATTTCATGTTGTCATCATTCTTTTTCTTGGGGCTGCGTCTCAGTTGGGCTCTAGTGGTTCTCACTAATAACTATCCCTGGTTCCTAGCTAACAAAAATAGAACCATGGTGCTGGATACAATTTCTCTTCTTAATATTTAGCAACCAGGAAGCTCTGGCTAGGATCCAGGCAAATCATCTCCCACTTTGGCCCCAGTTACAGGAAAGAGAATAGCGTGCAGCTCCATGTGTGTTAGTATTCCTCAGCTCCACTTCATGTTGTGAAGTTGGTGCTCTACAATGAACATTCACAAGGGGTGGGTAATTAGAGCCCTGACACAATATGCTCAGGAGATTGTTTTGAGTTAAGGGGTTCATTTTGTGAATGGGGTCACAAATGACCTCAAACCCCAGATGCGATTATCAAACAAAGCAACATTCTAGAATACCTATTGTTGGTGATTGTTAAAGATTGAGGCCTGGATAAAGAGTGCAAGCTATTTTTTCTCTAAATTAAATGCCCCCTTTAGGCACAGAAAATTAAAATACAGAAAACCTTCACAGGAGCTTTCCTTTAGCAAGCTGGATCAGACTGATTTAGATTGGCTAGGATTTGTAATCCAGTTTATGCCAGAGAGCGTGAAGAATTTTCATGATTTAGTCACACGGACATTGGCGGCGGGACTCCAATAGGAGGATACCATGTTCATAGGTCCTCTAGTGGGTTGTCACCATAACACACCCAGGTGTGCCATGAACGAGGATTAAAGTTTTCCTTTATCTCAATTTTTTAAACACAAAGTCAAGTGAAAGCAAGATTCTGGTTATTAGGTGGGGCACTTGGATATTAACACAGGAAATTGACTACACCACTCGGGGTAATTTAAAATGGCAATACCTCTGACTTTAGAAACATCCATCAACCAGGCAGTCCTCCCATTTTAAGACCAGAGAGGTAATTCGTTGCTGCTGAAAAGAGCATCACATTTGAAGACCCTTAGCCACGTTGAGTCTCGAACACTTCCTGGTAGCATTCTAAACCTTTCACTTTAATAGTCTGTGGCATTCTGGGCCATTATTTAAATAGAGATTGGTAGACTTTCAAGGAATAAATCAAAATGTGCAGGGTGGAATGGATGAATTAGTCATACATGGATATTTTGTATTTACAGTTTTTTTTTAAATTATCCTGAAAGCAATGTTCATACAGCGCTATCTCTTCTGAGAAGTTTCAATAACTTCAGTGCCATGTTTTATTGTAGACCATATGCATGAAAAGATGCACCACGTCACAGACACCAGGGTCTTCTGTGTTGGATCACTTGCTCCCCCCCAATAATCTATATTAGGATCTGAAGGGGAAAAAAAGGTTAATTTTTTTAGTAAAAGTAAAAGCACACTCCGATAGCAGCGTACTAAGTGCAAATTGATTGGTACTGGCACTTAAGTGCTACAGCCAATGAAGAGGAATGGCACTAATACCTATGTGAGCACCATGATTCATAGCTGATTGTTTGGAGCCAAAGAAGCTGCTGCCTGATTGGTCCTTGCCCAGCACACTAAACACTGGGGTTTTGTGTAATATTTAACGAGACAATAAATAGTCCATGGTTGTCTTCTTTTGCTGAAATTGATTTTTCTCATTTATGGGAAGTCATTTTTACTTTTGGAGATCCTTGAGCCATTGATTTTTTTCAAATTGGCCAGTTGCCTCTACTCCTCATTGACTTGATGTGCAGACTGCCCAAGACGTCCGCCAGCACCAAATCCAGTGCTACGCATGGCAGATGTAAACATTCAAGTCCTCAGGCAATCAATAGTTTTCCCTGTGCACCTGCTGTAGGGCCAACCTGGAGAGATTTCCAATGCCAGAGAAGAGCTACTCGCAACACCAAGATGCAGGTGCTCACTTGTCCTCTGGAGCCAGTGGTGCTAGAATCTTTTTTAGCGACAGAATACAGAGATCATCTATTGTGAACTGCTAAGTATGAAGCGAGTGAGACAAAGGTGCATGCCCATCAGCCATATTCCTAGTTCTCTTACTCTCAGCAGACCCCACCACAACGAAGACCAATTTCCATAACTGCATAAAGAACATCGCAGCTTGAATGAAGGTCAACTGCCTGAAGCTTAACTCGGGCAAGACCAAAGTGCTGATCTTTGCCAACCATACCTCCCTCTGGAACAACACCTGGTGGCCCTCAGGACTTGGACCCACCCCTACATCTAAATACCACGGCCACACCGTGGCACCATCTTGGACAGCAAACTCGCCTTGAAACGACAGATCAACACTCTCTCTTTGGCCTGCTTCCATACTCTCCACATGCGCTGTAGAGTCTTCAAATGGCTCTCCACAAGCACCAGGTAAACAGTCATGCAAGCCATAATCACCAGCTGTCTGGACAATGGCAACACACTGTATGCAGAGAAACTCATGAGAAGGCTCCAGATAAAGAACTCAGCGGCCAGACTAATCCTCAACCTGCCCACAAGGACCAACGTCACCAGCACCTAAGAGACATCCACTGGCTCCCCATCCAGAAAAGATGCCAATTCAAACTAGTGACACAGGCCTACAAAGCCCTCCGCGACCAAGGACCAGCATACATGAACCACTGCCTGAACTTCCACAAACCATCCAGCAACCTTTGCTCTGCCTCCCTTGCCCTGGCACAGACACTGCGTGTCCGCGGTAGCCACAGCAGAGGACGCTCGTTCACCCACCTCGCCACCAAGTTCTGGAACGCCCTCACCCTCCACTACCAATCATCTCCCTCGCTGACGGACTTCAGGAAGAAACTCAAGACCTGGCTCTTCGACTAACCCAGCATCTCAGCGCCTGGATACCCTTACGGGTAATAAGCTGCGCTCTAAAAATACTGTTTTATTGATTAATTTATGCAACCGCTGTGTAGCAGGAGCCCCCCTTTAACTGTAATCTGTGGAGAAGCTAGGGTAGCTGGGGAGTGAAGAGCTGCTTTGCAGGTAAAAGGCGTGAGGCTTCGGGTGTGTCTGTAGCAGTGGATTCCAGGTAGATTTTCTCTGGATGCGGGACACAAGATGTTTCATCACTAGTACTAGGCCTGCGACCAGAACATCCTATAAGTCAGTAAAGAGTCACTATAGTGAATAACTTGTAGTTTTTCACAAGCGGTTGATCGAGGAAATGTCACATTTGCTTAGGCCTCTATATGTCTCCGAGCTCTGGTTGTCCAGTTTTCACAAGTCCATGAGCCCCATTGCAAGTGCTACAGTTTTGCGTAGGAGTGAGTGATATGAGCCTGGTTGGACAGGCGTGCAGGCAGTGTCTAGCTTTGCACATGCCTGTGGGCATTTCACAATGACAGAGTCCAGTTATGCATAGGAGTGAGTGATAGGCGCCTGGTTTGGACAGGTGTATCGGCAGCATCTAGTGTGGCACATGTGTTTGTACAGGCATGCAGACAGCGTCTAGCTTTGCACACAGCTATGGGCACTGCACTGTGACAGAGTCCAGTTCTGAATAGGAATGAGTGATAGCAGCCTGATGTGGACAGGCGTGCAGGCAGGGTCTAGCTTTGCACACAGCTGTGGGCATTGCAAAATGACTTAGTCCAGTTTTGCATAGGAGTGAGTGATAGGCGCCTGATTAGGACAGGCGTGTAGGCAATGTCTAGCTGTGCACATGCCTGTGAGCAATGCACAGTGACAGAGTCCAATTTTGCATAGGAATGAGTGATAGGAGTCCACCTTGGACAGGCGTGCACGCAGCGTGTAGCTTTGCACACCCCTGTGAGAATTTGAACACAATGACAGAGTCCAGTTCGGTAGAGCAGTGAGTGAGAGGCGCCTGGTTTGGACGGACGTGTAGCCAGTGTCTAGCTTTGCACACACCTGTGGGCACTGCACAGTGATATAGTCGAGTTCTGCATAGGAGTGAGTGATAGGCCCCTGGTTTGGACATGTTTGCAGGCTGCTTCTAGCTATGCACACCTCTGTGGGAATTTGAACATAGTGACAGAATTCAGTTCTGCATATAGCAGTGAGTGAGAGGCGCCTGATTTGGACGGACGTGTAGGCAGCGTATAGCTTTGCACATGCCTGTGAGCATTGCACAGTGACAGAGTCCCGTTCTACATAGGAATGAGTGAAACGAGCCTGGTTTGGACAGGCGTGCCAGCAGCGTCTAGCTTTGCTCACATGTTTGGACAGGTGTGCAGGCAGCGTCTAGCTTTGCACACGCCTGTGGGTGTTGCACAGTAACAGAGTCCAGTTTTGCATAGAATTGAGTAATAGGCGCCTGGTTTGGACAGGCGTGTAGGCACTGTCTAGCTTCGCGCACACCTGTGGGCATTGCAGAGTGACTGAGTCTAGTTCTGCATAGGAGTGGGTGATAGATGCCTGGTTTGGACGGGTGTATAGGCACTGTCTAGCTTTGCACACACCTGTGAGCATTGCACAGTGACAGAGTCCAGTTCTGCATAGGAGTGGGTGATAGACGCATGGTTTGGACAGGCGTGTAGGCACTGTCTAGCTTTGCACACACCTGTGGGCATTGCACAGTGACAGAGACCAGTTTTGCATAGGAGTGAGTGATAGGCGCCTGGTTTGGACAGGTGTGTAGGCACTGTCTAGCTTTGCACACACCTGTGGGCATTGCACAGTGACAGAGTCCAGTTCTGCATAGGAGTGGGTGATAGACGCATGGTTTGGACAGGCGTGTAGGCACTGTCTAGCTTTGCACACACCTGTGGGCATTGCACAGTGACAGAGTCCAGTTCTGCATAGGAGTGGGTGATAGACGCATGGTTTGGACAGGCGTGTAGGCACTGTCTAGCTTTGCACACACCTGTGGGCATTGCACAGTGACAGAGTCCAGTTCTGAATAGGAGTGAGTGAAACGAGCCTGGTTTGGACAGGCGTGCCAGCAGCGTCTAGCTTTGCTCACATGTTTGGACAGGTGTGCAGGCAGCGTCTAGCTTTGCACACGCCTGTGGGTGTTGCACAGT
This sequence comes from Lissotriton helveticus, assembly GCF_964261635.1. Classification (NCBI taxonomy): domain Eukaryota; kingdom Metazoa; phylum Chordata; class Amphibia; order Caudata; family Salamandridae; genus Lissotriton; species Lissotriton helveticus. Next base: position 295,525,024 of record NC_136065.1, read on the forward strand.
AACAGAGTCCAGTTTTGCATAGAATTGAGTGATAGGCGCCTGGTTTGGACAGGCGTGTAGGCACTGTCTAGCTTCGCGCACACCTGTGGGCATTGCACAGTGACTGAGTCTAGTTCTGCATAGGAGCTGGTTGATAGATGCCTGGTTTGGACGGGTGTATAGGCACTGTCTAGCTTTGCACACACCTGTGGGCATTGCACAGTGACAGAGTCCAGTTCTGCATAGGAGTGGGTGATAGACGCATGATTTGGACAGGCGTGTAGGCACTGTCTAGCTTTGTACACGCCTGTGGGTGTTGCACAGTAACAGAGTCCAGTTTTGCATAGAATTGAGTGATAGGCGCCTGGTTTGGACAGGCGTGTAGGCACTGTCTAGCTTCGCGCACACCTGTGGGCATTGCACAGTGACTGAGTCTAGTTCTGCATAGGAGTGGGTGATAGATGCCTGGTTTGGACGGGTGTATAGGCACTGTCTAGCTTTGCACACATCTGTGAGCATTGCGCAGTGACAGAGTCCAGTTCTGCATTGGAGTGGGTGATAGACGCATGGTTTGGACAGGCGTGTAGGCACTGTCTAGCTTTGCACACACCTGTGGGCATTGCACAGTGACAGAGTCCAGTTTTGCATAGGAGTGAGTGATAGGCGCCTGGTTTGGACGGGTGTATAGGCACTGTCTAGCTTTGCACACACCTGTGGGCATTGCACAGTGACAGAGTCCAGTTCTGCATAGGAGTGAGTGATAGACGCCTGGTTTGGATAAGCGTGAACTGCAGGCAGCGTCTAGCTTTGTGTGGCAGTTTTATATAGCGGGCACTCAGAGGCCAGTGAGACAGTTGTGCACACCACTATGAGCGGTCTCTTCAATTTTACACAGGAGTGTGCGAATGATGGGAATTGCCATCCAGTGTCTCCTTGTTTGTGCAACGATTTCCCTTTCTATTTGTGCAGAACCCGGAGCTCAAAATGACTGCTTCAAACGCGACTATGCAGCAATAGCATGGAAGGCATAAAATAAAATCAAACTGGAGTTAGCTGGAGGTAGAGGCGCATAGACCGAGCTGGTTGTCGCCTTTCTCAAATCCCACTGGATGAAATGGGCTGAATTCTGCTGTTAATATTGCATCTGCTGATGAAGAATTCGTTAGGATAATGGAACGAAACTAAAATATAAATGACTTTCTGTCAAGAAGCAGCCTTTGTTTGTAGGTCCCTCGACGATGTATGTGTCGCAAAGCCGGCAGAGGCTGGGTGTGTGCAGAGCTGTGTGTTCGTGTGTATTTCAGCTGTGTGTTGGAACAGGAGCATGTGTATGTTTGCATGTGTTGTGCGTTCATTCGTGTTCTTTGTTCACATGTGCTGTAACTGCATGTCTGTTATGAGTGCACGGATGTTACCAGTGTACCCGTGCTGCACGCGCAAATCTACTGTATGTTCCATTAGTGCGCTTACATTGTGACTGCAGTCGCCATGAGTGTGTGTTGTGACTTCCCCTGGTGCGAGACACTTTTGCTCTGAGTGCCTGTGACTTGTGCATGTGTGCTGCAAATGCACATATGTCTTGAATGCCTACTCTTTGAAGGGATATGCAGCTGCTGTGCGGGTGTTAAAAGTGCGCTTTTGGAGTGAGTGTACAAGTGCCTTGCACACATATTTTACCACTGTATGTGTGTGTAGTGAGTCGAGACCACATCCACAGACCTCCCCAAGGACAAGACACTGTTTGCGGATGATGTGTTGTCCATCTAGGTTAGATGCTCAAAAAATGCATCAGCCTCACTTCTCAGTGATGCACCTGTCCGATCTACAGAAGAATTAAAAATTGTTGTTATATTCAGGTTGATTTCGCAGGGGCAGCACATCTTCTTGTTATCTAGGTCAGGCTCTCAGAAGAGACTTTATGTTCCATTGTTGTCTAGGTTCTGCCGTCAAAGAATACTTCACATGTCGATGTTGTCTGTACAAGGCCCTCGGAGGAGGCCTTTTCCCTTACATCTCTATGTTGTCCAAGACCAGCTTACAGAGAAAAGTTTGCATCATGGCGTGCCCAGGTCAAGTCTTCAGAGAAGGTTTCACATTTCAATATTGTCCAAGTAAGGGCCTCCGGGTTGCTTTCACAACTCGCCTGCCTGTGAAGTCCAAGTGAGATTTTATAAGGCACCTTACGTCATTGTGGCGCCGTCAATCCCTCATAGGATGCTGCATATATTGTTGTGTAGATCAGGTCCTCAGAGGAGGCAACACACCTCAGTACAGTGTGGTTCTTGTCCTTAGAGGAAATCCCGCTGTTTGCATCTTAGTGTTGTCCAGGGCAGGACCTCAGAAGAGAATGTAGATTCTCTACTTGAGTGTGAATGGAGGATTGGATTTCGTGAAAGATACGGAGACTAGCAGTATGCATTTAATTATCAACTCTCAGCAACCGTTAATCAAAACGCTAGCAAAACTCACAATTCCAGAATTGAATATTAATCAGTACATAAAAGCCCAATGACATTAGAATCCACCCTCTGCCTTTTGCTCCAAGTTTCCAACTCTTCTTGAAAAAAGAGAAAATGTGTTGTGTCTTCAGCATTCCAAACTATGGAGCATCTTTTCCATATTGAAATGCCAAATTCACTGTACATCTGTCAAACTATAAGCAGGAGTCAGTGGACCCTGCTCATTTTGGTGCACAAACGACCAGAACATGTTGTCTGTAACCCAAACTCAGCATAAAGTACTCTGCAACCTCACCCACACGATTGGATGGGAGGGATAATACTTTCCCCTGTGCTCTTAATGAAATCCCAATTCTCCATTTACACATGCACGCTCTTGTGGAGAATCTACATTTTTTGGCAATATTGGAGGCTAGCACAATTCATGTTTAAAGTCCTTGAGAGCCAAGCTGGAAACATTCTCCACCATTTTGAGGTAAAGCCTCACAAACATCCAGTATTGGACCAGCCAGCTGCTTCTAGTATTTCCTCTAGATGGCTTGTGCAATAAATCTTTACTTGATTGCACCTCTCACTAAATGACCACTGAACACACTCAGGTCCACTCATGCTTAACACTAGCCAGTTGCTGATAAAACTGGTTCATGCGACCTCAGAGATGCGGTTGCGGCTGGCATGATTGACGGGTGGGGGGTCCCTCTGGGGGACAGGCGAGTGGTCGCGAGGGAAGGGGGGGTCGCGCGGTTCAGGGAGGATGTAAATAATAAAAAAAATCTAAAATGTACCTTTTCCGGGTCCCGCGTATTCATTGCTGGGTCTGCTCCTGCTTTCTTGCCTCTGCAGGAACAGGAAGCAGGCAGCCTCCCTCCCCTCCCCATAGCCAGTCACAATGCTGCAATGGCATCGTTGTGATTGGTTCGGACGCCGACCACACAGGCATCTATGGGGAGGTCATTTTCTCCATGTAGGCAGCATGCAGCCTACATGGCAAAAGGGAGAGTACGCATGACTGGTTTGGTCAGCCCCAGAGGGCTGACCAAACAGTCATGGCCCGCAGCATTGGGCTAGCCATTCCTCCCCTTCTCTCAAGCAGACCTATCCATCCGCCCACAACAAAACCCGCCCGCCCCAACTAAACCCTTCTGCTTTCTCGCAGTGCAAGAAGCAGAAACATAAAATGGTATTCATAATACCATTTTATGTTTCTGCTTCTCGCACTGCGAGAAAGCAATGGGGCGACGCTCCTCCGCCCCCATGGAGGAGCCGCCCCTGCAGAGAGGACAACAACAACTGCTGAACTAGTTCACTTAGGAACTCATTCATCTTTGACTCATGCTTTTTTAAACATCTCACTACATACAGTTCTGGTTGATCATCAAACTTAGAATCGAAAATTGATGAGGAGATAGTCCTCTCAATCACATGTAAAAGGATTTCTTCATGAGTTTAAAATCTGTCATTTAACTCACCAGCTGTAACATAACTTGGAGAAGTGTGGCTCACTGGTTAGAGGAGGCAGACCTGGAAGCAGAGGTCAGCCCGGGACCAGGGTTCAATTCCCGGCTCCGCGGGGTCTTGAGTCCTAAAATGTCCATGGACTCGACAATTCTCGCTCCGGTGCCTACTCGATTCACGGGTTCACACTCTGCGACTCTGGGCAATAGCTTGCTTAATCTCCACAACGGCCCCTCGCGGCGGGATGCCTGGCTTTCACCTTGCGGATAGAAACCGCTTGCTGATTTGCGCTATATAAATTCCTGTACATTTACATTTACATTACAACTTTTCTGAAGGAAACCTAGCATAACAATGCTGCTACCTTACCAGACAGCTGACACTGTATTATATACCAATTCACAGGCCCTCTTACAAACAAGGAAAAAACACAAACTGACATCTCACATGAAATTATAGCGAGGTTTTTCTGGTCTATGCAACCTAATGCCTTCATAATCCTGCAAACCAATCTGCCAATTGATTTGCCCTCTACTAATGTGTGACCTGCTGCCACCGCTGACCTATAACAGTAAATATGATGTAACTTAATTCTTTACTATACAAGACATACAAACATTATACAAATCTACAGCAGGAGTCTCCAGGGCATATACACCACTTTCCGTGCACCAACATAACCTGGCCTTCAATGCCCCTCCACACTATTTTCTAGGTCCTGCAGCTCAGTATTCTCTGAGTAACTCTGAAAACCTCACTCAAAAGGTCACCAAACTCCATTCTTTAGACAAGAAGGTTCAGGATTGCACTGGCTACTAAAGCAGGGTCTTCTCCTCCTGGCCCAGCTAGCACACCTTAAAAATCTATAATCAACTACGGCTCCTCCATCGCTAACTCCATCACCCCCAGAAACCGGTTTGAGATACCCAAATTAGAGTTTCTAACACTAGCAGACACCTCAGACAATTTATATGCAACTTTGTCTCCTCTGTATTCCATCTACCTCCTGTTGGCCCAAACGAGTCCCTCAACCAGTCAGGCTTGTTTCCGATGCCTGTTCAAAATGTTGGTATTCTCCAAATATTACTTGCCCTTTCAGGCTTCTAAATTCTCCAACTACCAGTATTCCTTTGCTTCCTCTGTCAAAAGCACTTGATCTTCGTACTGTAGCCCTTTCCTCACACTTAAATCTTTCAAATGCTTCAAATCCCTCTAGTGCAGCAGACCCAGAAATATTGCTTGGATTGAAGCAGGAAAAACGATCGTATTCAAGTATGCAAGTTTCCTCAATGAAATTGTCTCCTTGTTCAAAGCACTTTTCACCTCTGCTTTTTGGATCATCAGCTTTTGAATTGGAGACCCAACACTGCTTTTGCCATATCCACTGAAAACATACCAATTCCAATTGCCTTCTTGGTTCCAACATCTCCACTGGCAAATGTAGATGGTGTCTTAACTCCATCTTATCTTCAGGCATCAACAAAAAAATCATTCAAGCAAGCGACCAAAGCCACCGGCCTCATAAGGAACCAAGAGGCGAAGCTAATGCAAACTGAAGGCACACAAACTGGTAAATTGTAGCTGACCACCTGAACTGAGCATTTCTTTGGCTTTTCTCTGCAATAGAAAATTGTTAAGTAAGCATCCTTGTGATCTAACTTTACCAACCAGTCTCCCTTTTGCTTAATACATCTCAAATGATATATACCCTACATCTTGAAATGTCTACACTCCATACATCAGTAAAGATCACTTAACTATTATTGCCAATCCACGTCCTTTTCTTTACGAGATAAATTGTGCTCACAAAAGTTTTGTATTTTTCCAGAACCTGTCCTCATCAACATTTGCTCAACATCCTCATCTTCCAAAGCCTTCTGGTGTTATGAAAATACAGCCCCCCTTGGTTTTACACTTTGATTGTCGTTTCACATGTAACCATCAACTACTTGCAGAAACGAATAATCTCTTGTTAGACTTTCCAGATTTTGCCTGAAAACCTTGAACCTCCCTCCTACCCTTTTGTCGTCCTCATACTTTACTTGGAAAGCCCCAGATGTTGGACTATGCAATGGGGTGATCTTCATATTCAAGACCTTCCCCTTTGGGGGAAAAAACCTTATTCTGATGAAAACCTCAGAAGGTTCCTCTTCCATACATTTGCTTGTGGGACCAGGAGGGCTCTCTTCAAGTGAAATGCCCCGTTACTCAGGTCCTACCAAAGGCACAGTATCCACCAAACACTATGCATGGAAACCTGTGCCTTCTCCACGGCAGTGAAAGTTGATAGATATTTCGCAACTCCTTTCACTAATCATTCTCCAAAAACTAATCCTTTCGGACCTTCGCTAGGTTCTCTTTTGAAAAATTCCCCAGCTTAGGATGTATTCTCATCAACATAGCCATCATTCTTTCAGCAATTGATGCCAAATTTGTGTTTCCCATAAAATGCCCCCTGTGTGTGCACCGCTTCAGTCATATCCATTATGCAAGTCAGTGGCCCAATTATATCCAGAAGTTTATCTTTACACTGTTTTAGTAGCGCTTCTAATCCTTATGGGTGCGTCCCATTTTAAAAAGGAAACTGATGAAATCTAGATCCAAATCTACGATTGAACAGACCTTATTATCAATCACTGAACAAGAACATTCCACCCTCCTGACTCCCCAGATGCTGCTTTTTCTAATAGCCTACGTATCCAGACGAAATAAATTCGTTCATGTGACTTAGGGGCCGCCGGTCAGCACTCCCAGGCGGATAAATCATGCATGGGCAATATATATGCTTACCATGAGAATCCTTCATATTACCTTTAGCTTTGTGATCAGTCTCACTGTTGTCACCATCCAAATCCGAGCTCCCACTTTTTGTGAGATCATAGCTATACCAATCTAAGTGAAATTTTGAATAATCCGGCCATCTGCAGTGAAGGCTTCACATCATCATCTGGTTGAGCAAGGCTCTTTTGGGCTGCTGAGGATACTCATTAAAGTGCTGCGAAAGGCACTATCACCTTCTGCGACGCTAAGGCCACTGCTTTTCAAAGTGCCAAAGAACCCTCATTATCTTGTGTGAAGTGTTTCTTTTTCATACTCATCTTGCTTCTCTTGCCAGAATCCTTTTCCTCACCCTCATCTAGAGACCAATGTTTTTTCAGTTTTTCAATATCCTCCATTCCCCTAATACCACTGAACACACTATTAGCCGCCTCTTTAATTGAATTTTGAATCTCCTTTTGAATTAACCTCCTAATACTACCTCACTATTTACATTTGTTTCCACTTCCATTGTATGTTGTTCTCTTTTTAAATATTAATTATACATGTTAGCCTTTTCACACCAAATCTAAAATACTTTAAGGATTTAACTAAACTTGCTTGCTCGATGGAAAATAAACAATCTCTATATTTTTCATTTAACCTGGCACAAAACTCCGAGAAGCAAAAAGAATTTTCCTCATAAACAGATCATTACCTGGAAATCCAGCAGAGAACGCATTCACACTAAACAGATTAGGCACTATAAATATTAACCCAATCCAAAAAGGCCGGCTACTCATGTGATTAGTCTCCTCACAGCATGAGTACAGAATTACCCTTCTCTCACACTATTCCCTCAAGTGGAAGCAAAACCAGTGTGATGCCAGCATGAGCCACGCCCGTTGATCCAACTGCCTACTCCGATCTTAAAAAACCTCAAAGTCAAGCACAACATGCTTAGCACAGCGCAAGACATTCAAAGCAACAACGTAACTTTTTTTAAAAATTTACTTTACTAAATTTTACCCAAAAAAATTCTAATGAAACATTCCCATCAAATGGAAAACAAAACCCAACAACAGAAACACCCCAATCCCCAACAAACACACCTCTCAAGCTAATATTGTTAAAAAAATTAAACAATAAGCAAACACAACCCAGAGAAAAGAGTCTGGACTTTTCAGCACTGTTCGTTTCAAGCACTCAAAGTAAGCTATATATCTTGGTGGTCTCAAGGTCAGGCTTTTAGAGGACACCACACATTTCACTGTTGTCCAGGATAGCTTCCATTTGAGGATCCACGTGTAGAGCCTCAGTTTCCAGAGGCCTTTAAATTCTAGTGGACCCTGTAATGATTCCTACATGTTATTCCCCAAAACTATATAATTTGCTATGTTTCCCTGTCCCAGAATTACCTGGATGGTAATTCCAGCAGAAAGAAATAAGGTATAACTTTAATGAGCCGCTTGTAATGAAGATCTAAGTGTCGTCCAAGTCAGAGCCTTGCAACACTCTGATCTGCATCGAAGGTAGGTGTTGCTCATGTCAAGTCCCTAAAGATGGATTTGTCCTTTATTTGTGAGTGTTATCCAGGTCAGTCATAAGCTGTCGACAGCACACCTCAGAAGTCTTCGTCCAGCTGAATTTGTACACTTAGTGGCAACAAATGGTAATTCATTTAAAACAGTAATCGAGCTAACGTGTGACTCTCAGGCCTTTTCTGCAGGTCCTGGCAAAGCATGCTGTTTACCACCAGGTAGTCAGGTTCTTAGTTGATGTCTTTCTGCAAAGGTTTATCCCGACTGCTGTGGCTGCTTGATGCTGCATTTATACTCTACCTATTTATATCACCTTGCTACTGAATTTCCTCACAGTTTGGATATATGAGACATGCGGCCATAGAAGTAAAATTAAGAATTACTTTTAAAGGGGCTCCCTTCTCTGGGTCCATAACATCTACCTCTGCCATTGGTCAAACCTTCACTTTATCTTTAAAGAACATGCTCCCTGGGAGAGTTGTCTCACCTATTCCGCGTCTGCATACAAGCATCGTCAAAGTGTTTGAGAAAATAAACTGACAGGATGAGACCAACAACTTCAGGAGCCCAGTTATGCTTTGTGTTAGGTCATGATCTGGAAATGTTTTTTAGAGGATGGACATTTCATACATATAAATGAAGGACTGGTGGACTAATAAGCTGTGATTCTTCTGTAAGGGATGTGTTCTTTTTCCATTGGAACACATTTCCTCTTTATTTGTTTACTATAAGTAAGTGGTCCTCTTCTTATTGCCAACGTATACTTATATTAAGTGATTGTTACTCACCTTAGACTCTTTTCTTTAAAGTTCTGTAAATGAAACATTTTATTGTTTCGTTGTAGCTGCTTTCCAGCAATAGTAATTCTTAAACATGTTGACTTGATGTTGATATACAAGCCCTCCACATCAAAGAAATGAACGTCAGCACACTGATGATTGTATTGGCAGGTCTTCCCTTGCGCCCATTGAGTTATAGGGAGCACTTAATGGTATCGGACTTGGTGTTGCATGTTCTGCTTGACTCTTCAGATGTAGCTGTGGCCAAGACCTCAAGGCCTGGCTCATCAACTGAACCGCAGATCTACCCAGTGTCTAGAGACCCTAACGGGTGAGTAGTCGCGCTTTACAAGAAACTTGATTGGTTGATTAAAGCTTGGTATAGCATGAAGCAAACCAGTCAGCATATTCAAAAGCATACTACCTATTAAAGCCATGCCTTTTTGGGGTCAAGTTTCAAACGTTTCTATCTTGGAATAACATATTTGGGCTCATCTGTTGAATTAAACAGCTTAAGTGGCGAGCAATATTAAACATTTTACAAGATAACTGAGCGCCGTTCAGTGTAAGGTCTTCCCAGTAGTGCAATATACTCTCATCTTGATCTTGATAGCCATGTATAACCGTCTTAGACTCATTCCTAGACTTAAAAATATGCATGTTCTCTGATAATCCATAAACGAGCCTCATTGACCTGTTTTGGACTCCCTGTAGCCTAAGCAATAGAAGGCAATGGAGCATTCAAATGAATTGTCATACACTAAAAAACCTAGAAAAAGCAATATCTGAGACTAAAGTTATCCTGTGTCTGATGCCCAACAATGGATGGATCTTAAATAAATTATAACGTTGATAATGGCCCATCTCAACAACAGATGAGCCCAGGGGTGGGGAATAAAAGTCAACTCCATACCAGAAAAGGCCCCCAGCTTTGGAACTTCAGAGACTGATTTAGTAGGAGGCCCTAATTTCATAGTTCAGTCAAATGAACATACCATATATGACGTGTGGCCTACCCCCAAAACCTCTATCTTCCCAGAACTGCCAAAAGACAGTAGTGCACAGTACGGTCTCAAAGGCAAGCAATCAGTCAATGAATGATTAGTAAGGAACCTGGGTAGGAGTAGAAGTGTACTGTTACTGTATTGTGATGTAGTGTTCTTTAAAGAGGTGCATCTTTAACTGTTTCCTACATTGGAGCAGTACTGGGGTGGTCATGAATGGATATGGGGATGTTGTTCCAGATCATGGGTGCACAGATGTAAAAGGCATGCTGCCTTGTGTTTTTGTGTTTGCGCTTCTTAATATCCAGTCTGATTGTGTCATGGCTGCTGGTGAGGTGAGAGACACGAGACATGGAGAGCTTACTGCAGGATAGTTGGGGAGCTGGTCGTGATGGCTTCAAAAATGGTGCAGATGGATTTGAATATGGAATGGGCCAACAACAGTAGCTAATGGAATTTGATCACAATGGGGGTGATGTGATTATATTTCTTCAGGCCATGGATGAAACCTGCTGCAGTGTGTAGGTTGCCTTTAAAGGGAGCCAATATGGAGCTTGGGCGGCCATGGAGCAGAGCATTTTCACCATCCTCATGCAAGAGTATGAAGGCTTGAACAGAAGCCTGAAGTTGCATCCAATATTAAATCACTTTATTTAGAAGGTACCAGCTGTCTTTGTTTTTGACAATGCGTTCCATGAAAGCAGAAATAGTTTTCTTCCTATTCAAATATTAACCAGTGTCAAGCTCACTGAGATACCGCCCCTGGGAGTGGGCCAATTATTTGGATCCAGCAGAATCTGGGTGTCATCAGTATATGTCAGATACCACAGGCCATAACACTCCACAACCCCCTCCAAAGGATGTTAAATAGGTGTTGAGTTGGGGCTGAACTCTGAGGTCTGACACATTTCAGGTTCTAGTGAGTGAACTATATTCATTTGAATGAACTTGTTGCTGGCACTTTGTTGAAAGAGAACTAACCCACTGTAAGGCCCTACCTTTCACACCTAAACGTCCCTGGAGGTAAAAAGGGGCCTGTTGTACATGGCGTCAAAAACAGCTGAGATGTCCAGAAAATTCAGAGTGGCAACATGACGTTTAGCCCCGAGTTCTAGCAGTTGTTACTCACTGTGTCCATTGCAATCTCTGTCCAATCATGCTGTCTGAAAAAGCCATTCAAATGGTTAGACTCCGGCTATTTCTGCAACTGAGCGCTATTCACTGATTCAATTATCTTAAAGGTACATGGCAGAGTCAAAATCAGCATATAAATAATGGGAAACTTTGGTTTCTAGGGGCAGTGTCTAGAGTCTCAGAGCCTATTTTCCAGAGCCGTGGCAGCCTAGTTACAATATATGAGTACTCAGGCAGTGCCTGGAGCCTCAGAGCCTTTGTCCGGAGCCATGATGGTCAATCAATCAGTCAAGGGGGTTTATATAGCGCACAACTCATCCGTGAGGGTCTCAAGGCGCTGTCTAGATTCAGTGTCTGAGTACTCAGGCAGTGTCTAGAGCCTCGGAGCCTTGGCGACCTAGACGCAGTGGCTGTATCTTCAAGCACTGTCTAGCGTCTCAGAGCCTTATTCCGGAGCCTAGCTGGCCTAGATGCAGTGTCTGGATAATTGGGCAGTGAGTGTCTAGAGCCTCAGAGGCTTTGTCCGGAGCCTTGCCAGCCTAGACGCGGTGTGTCTGGATAATCGGGCAGGGTCTAAAGCCTTTTTTCTGGAGTCTTGGCAGCATAGCTGAGGTTTGTGAGTACTCAGGTAGTGTCCAGAGCCTTGGCGGTCTAGACACAATGGCTCGATCTTCAGGCAGTGTCTAGAGTTTTAGAGCCTTTGTCCAGAGCCTTGCCGGCCTAGATGCGGTGTCTGGGTAGTGTCTAGAGCCTCAGAGCCTTTTTATCTGGAACCTTGGCAGCCTAGCTTCAGTTTCTGAGTACTCAGGCCATGTCAAGATCATTGGCGGCCTAGCTGCGGTTTCTGAGTACTCAGGCAGTGTCAAGATCATTGGCGGCCTACCTGTGGTTTCTGAGTACTCAGGCAGTGTCCAGAGCCTTGACGGTCTAGACGCGATGGCTGGATCTTCAGGCAGTGTCTAGAGTCTCAGAGCCTTTGTCCGGAGCCTTGCCAGCCTAGATGCGGTGTCTGGGTAATAGGGCAGTGTCTAGAGCCTCAGAGCCTTTTTATCCTGAATCTTGGCAGCCTAGCTGCGGTTTCTAAAAGTCCACATTTGTAAAGCGCACAATCACCCGTAAGGGTCTCTAGGCGCTGGGGGCCGTCGGGAAGATTAAGCGAGCTATTGCCCAGAGTCACATGGTGCTGGGCTAATCTGCCGCCGGAGCCGGGGATCGAACCGTGATCCCCAGATTCCAGCGTCAGTCGCCCTGGCCGCGGCGCCACCTCCCACTCTGAGTACTCAGGCAGTGTCCAGATCATTGGCAGCCTAGCTGCGGCTTCTGAGTACTCAGGCAGTGTTCATATCATTGGCGGCCTAGCTCCGGTTTCTGAGTACTCAGGCAGTGTCCAGATCATTGGCGGCCTAGCTGCGGTTTCGGAGTACTCAGGCAGTGTCAAGATCATTGTCGGCCTAGCTGTGGTTTCTGAGTACTCAGGTTGTGTCCAGATCATTGGCGGCCTAGCAGCGGTTTCTGAGTACTCAGGCAGTGTCAAGATCATTGGCGGGCTAGCTGTAGTTTCTGAGTACTCAGGCAGGGTCCAGATCATTGGCGGCCTAGCTGCAGCTTCTGAGTACTCAGGCAGTGTCCAGATCACTGGCGGCCTAGCTCCGGTTCCTGAGTACTCAGGCAGCGTCCAGATCATTGGCGGCCTAGCTGCGGTTTCTGAGTGCTCAGGCAGTGTCCAGATCATTGGCGGCCTAGCTGCGGTTTCTGAGTACTCAGGCAGTGTAAAGATCATTGGCGGCCTAGCTGCGGTTTCTGAGTACTCAGGCAGTGTCCAGATCATTGGCGGCCTATCTGCGGTTTCTGAGTACTCAGGCAGTGTAAAGATCATTGGCGGCCTAGCTGCCGTTTCTGAGTACTCAGGCAGTGTAAAGATCATTGGCGGCCTAGCTGCGGTTTCTGAGTACTCAGGCAGTGTCCAGATCATTGGCGGCCTAGCTGCGGTTTCTGAGTACTTAGGCAGTGTAAAGATCATTGGCGGCCTAGCTGCGGTTTCTGAGTACTCAGGCAGTGTAAAGATCATTGGCGGCCTAGCTGCGGTTTCTGAGTACCCAGGTAGTGTCCAGATCATTGGTGGCCTAGCTGCGGTTTCTGAGTACTCAGACAGTGTCCAGATCATTGGCGGCCTAGCTGCGGTTTCTGAGTACTCAGGCAGTGTAAAGATCATTGGCGGCCTAGCTGCGGTTTCTGAGTACTCAGGCAGTGTAAAGATCATTGGCGGCCTAGCTGCGGTTTCTGAGTACTCAGGCAGTGTCCAGATCATTGGTGGCCTAGCTGCGGTTTCTGAGTACTCAGGCAGTGTCCAGATCATTGGCGGCCTAGCAGCGGTTTCTGAGTACTCAGGCAGTGTCAAGATCATTGGCGGGCTAGCTGTAGTTTCTGAGTACTCAGGCAGTGTCCAGATCATTGGCGGCCTAGCTGCAGCTTCTGAGTACTCAGGCAGTGTCCAGATCACGGGCGGCCTAGCTCCGGTTCCTGAGTACTCAGGCAGCGTCCAGATCATTGGCGGCCTAGCTGCGGTTTCTGAGTGCTCAGGCAGTGTCCAGATCATTGGCGGCCTAGCTGCGGTTTCTGAGTACTCAGGCAGTGTAAAGATCATTGGCGGCCTAGCTGCGGTTTCTGAGTACTCAGGCAGTGTCCAGATCATTGGCGGCCTATCTGCGGTTTCTGAGTACTCAGGCAGTGTAAAGACCATTGGCGGCCTAGCTGCGGTTTCTGAGTACTCAGGCAGTGTAAAGATCATTGGCGGCCTAGCTGCGGTTTCTGAGTACTCAGGCAGTGTCCAGATCATTGGCGGCCTAGCTGCGGTTTCTGAGTACTCAGGCAGTGTAAATATCATTGGCGGCCTAGCTGCGGTTTCTGAGTAATCAGGCAGTGTAAAGATCATTGGCGGCCTAGCTGCGGTTTCTGAGTACTCAGGCAGTGTCCAGATCATTGGCGGCCTAGCTGCGGTTTCTGAGTACTCAGACAGTGTCCAGATCATTGGCGGCCTAGCTGCGGTTTCTGAGTACTCAGGCAGTGTAAAGATTATTGGCGGCCTAGCTGCGGTTTCTGAGTACTCAGGCAGTGTAAAGATCATTGGCGGCCTAGCTGCGGTTTCTGAGTACTCAGGCAGTGTAAAGATCATTGGCAGGCTAGCTGCGGTTTCTGAGTACTCAGGCAGTGTCCAGATCATTGGCGGCCTAGCTGCGGTTTCTGAGTACTCAGACAGTGTCCAGATCATTGGCGGCCTAGCTGCGGTTTCTGAGTACTCAGGCAGTGTAAAGATCATTGGCGGCCTAGCTGCGGTTTCTGAGTACTCAGGCAGTGTAAAGATCATTGGCGGCCTAGCTGCGGTTTCTGAGTACTCAGGCAGTGTAAAGATCATTGGCGGCCTAGCTGCGGTTTCTGAGTACTCAGGCAGTGTCCAGATCATTGGCGGCCTAGCTGCGGTTTCTGAGTACTCAGGCAGTGTCCAGATTATTGGCGGCCTAGCTGCGGTTTCTGAGTGCTCAGGCAGTGTCCAGATCATTGGCGGCCTAGCTCCGGTTTCTGAGTACTCAGGCAGTGTCCAGATCATTGGCGGCCAGCTGCGGTTTCTGAGTACTCAGGCAGTGTCCAGATCATTGGCGGCCTAGCTGCGGTTTCTGAGTGCTCAGTCAGTGTCCAGATCATTGGCGGCCTAGCTCCGGTTTCTGAGTACTCAGGCAGTGTCCACATCATTGGCGGCCTAGCTGCGGTTTCTGAGTGCTCAGGCAGTGTCCAGATCATTGGCGGCCTAGCTGCGGTTTCTGAGTGCTCAGGCAGTGTCCAGATCATTGGCGGCCTAGCTCCGGTTTCTGAGTACTCAGACAGTGTCCAGATCATTGGCGGCCTAGCTCCGGTTTCTGAGTGCTCAGGCAGTGTCAAGATCATTGGCGGCTTGCTGTGGTTTCTGAGTGCTCAGGCAGTGTCCACATCATCTAGACTCGGTGGCTGGATCTGCAGGCAGTGAGCTGAGCCTCGCCTAACAGGCCTAGGTACCGCATCAGGATCCTCGGGCTCTGGCAAGAGCCTCAGAGACTGTGTCGCGGGCAAACAATGGCCGCTGCCTGTCACCTTGGTTCCCGCAGTACCTACTTTCTCATTATCTTAATCAGCTTTGTGTCGCATGTCATGCTCTGAGCATCTCTTTGACGGTTGTGCTGTGTAATCCTAGCTGACACCGGCCCTGCTCCCATTGCCAGGGAAACCCCCTGCCTAGTCCTGTGCCCTGGGCCCTTCCTCCCCCATGTCACTTTCTTTTCTCTTTTCTTCCTTTTTTGTCTTTTAACATGGTTTTCCTAAAATGTTTTTTAATCAATCAAGTATGATGCAGAAAATAGGCATTGTCAGACCCGGGCCTTGGGTCGTGTGACAGTCACGCTGCCCCCTGACAGCTCCTCGCAGGGACTGGGGGGACATACTTGTGCGCGAGCCCCCCGGTTTCCATGACGCTGCCCCCATGTTGCCTGTTCCCCCACGGTTCAGGGATCTGACATGGACCTGGACATTTGTATAGGCCGGGGCAGGGAGCGGGCGTGCGCGCCGAGAGGGGTGCAGGCCCGGGCGCCTCGCGCACAGCTGCCCCCGCTTCCTCGCAGTGTCCCCTCGTTGGGGGGCCCACGAGAGAAAGGAAGAGTGTTCGGCCCCCGAAAATGACCCGTGACAATGTTCCGGGGCCTTTTATTTACAGAAAAACGTTCATTGTATTATTTTTGAAAAATAGGAGTTAGCCTAAGAAATGTTTCATATTTGCGGGATTGCAAACTATTTATTACTTTTCCCGAAATAATAAACTTTATATTGTCTCTCGCTCCTACTGTATGCATAACCCCTTCTTTAAGAAAGACAAATTCCCTTTTAGTAAACATTTTAACACATTCTCGACTACTCCACGAGATGTCTGTGGAGAGGTCCAGGAAAGGGGGGTTCTCAGAAATAGGGAAGGTTTGTGTCTGTGTGCGCGCACACTTGTGGGGTTATCTCTTGATTTCACCAGGGACCAGTTTTCATCTATTTTTGTGAAGCTGCTGCAGGAGCTTGAACAAAGTGGGGTATTTTGTTCCTATTGGCTAGCCCTCACTCCTAACACCTCTCCATTCCTTTCTCTCGTTGTCTCCTGCGTGCGCCTCCTTTTCTCTCTGGCCTTGCTCCTTCATTTTAACTCCCTCCTCATTTCCGCGTTTCCACGTCTCTCTCCTGCTCGCTTTCTCTTTTATAATTAATGATTAGTTTTAATTGGTTTGCTTAGGCAGTCTGACAGCAAATTAGCAAAAGCAAGCTAGGGGCTGCCAAAGGCTGCGGCTTTGCTGCTGGGCGCTTCGGAGGACAGTAGGTGAAGAGAGCAGGAGAGGTCTCTGCTCTCTGGGCACCTCTGGCAGGACTGCACCGGGCAGGGATCCCCACCCGTGGCCCTTCCGTCTCCGTGCTGCCCTTTCCGGCTCTGGGCAGGGATCCATAGAAAGTGACCGCGGCCTTCTGGCCCTGGGCAGATATCCATAGAAAGTGACCCCCGGCCTTCTGCCCCATGGCAGATATCCATAGAACGTGACCGAGGCCTTCTGGCCCTGGGCAGATACCCATAGAAAGTGACCGAGGCCTTATTGCACTGGGCAGATTTCCATAGAAAATGACCGAGGCCTTCTGGCCCTGGGCAGATATCCATAGAAAGTGACCGAGGCCTTCTGGCTCTGTGCAGTGATCTACGCCTGTGCACCTCTGCCT
The DNA here is from genome assembly GCF_964261635.1 of Lissotriton helveticus. Lineage (NCBI taxonomy): Eukaryota > Metazoa > Chordata > Amphibia > Caudata > Salamandridae > Lissotriton > Lissotriton helveticus. Next base: position 295,541,901 of record NC_136065.1, read on the forward strand.
CCACTCTGCCCTTTCTGACTCTGGGCAGGGATTCACAATTCGCACCCTCTATCTCCATACTGTCCCTCTTGAAAAATGCCAGAGTTTTTCGGGCTCTGGGTAGGGCTTCACAACGATGCACCTTCTGTCTCCACACTGACCATTCCAGCTCTGGGCAGGGATCCTCAACAGTGCATTTTCGGTCTCCACATTGCCCTTTCCGAACTTGGGCAGGGATCCTCAACTGTGCACCTTCTATCTTCATACTGCCCTTTCTGGCTCCGGGCAGGGATTCATAGAAAGTGATTGAGGCCTTCCGGCTCTGGGCAGTGATCCTCAAACGTGCACCTTCTGTCTCCACACTGCCATTTACGGCTCTGGGCAGGGATCCACAACCGTGCACCTCCCGTCTCTATGCTGCCCTTTCTAGCCCTGGGCAGATATCTGTGCACCTTCTGTCTCCACCTTGCCCTTTCCAGCTCTGGGCGGTGATCCACAACCATGCACCTTATCTTCCCATACTACCCCTCTTAGAAAGTGCCTGAGGCCTTCCAGCTCTGGACAGGGATCCACAACTGTGCACCTTATCTTCCCATACTACCCCTCTTAGAAAGTGCCTAAGGCCTTCCAGCTCTGGACAGGGATCCACAACTGTGCACCTTATCTTCCCTTACTACCCCTCTTAGAAAGTTCTTGAGGCCTTCCAGCTCTGGGCGGTGATCCACAACTGTGCACCTTATCTTCCCATACTACCCCTCTTAGAAAGTTCTTGAGGCCTTCCAGCTCTGGGCGGTGATCCACAACTGTGCACCTTATCTTCCCATACTACCCCTCTTAGAAAGTTCTTGAGGCCTTCCAGCTCTGTGCGGTGAAGCACAACTGCACACCTTCTGGCCCCACACTGCCCCTCTTAGAAAGTGCTTGAGGCCTTCCTGCTCTGGGCAGAGATCCACAAATATGCACTTTCTGTCCCCCACACTGCCCCTCCTGCCGGCCCTGCACCTCATAACCGGTTGTTGCTGCTGCAGGGAACTCGAAGGCCTTAGTTTTTTATTTTTTTCAGTAGTTTTCGATAGGACTCCTGCACTAGCAATGATAAGGGGTAATAGCTGCTTCCATGAAACACTGGTTTGAGCTTCAGGAGTTTTGAATATTGGTACTTCCAAAAGTGCCCTGGCGTGCCATACACTGTGGTCTCCATTTAGGAACACACTGGAACAAAGAGGTCGTTCAGTGCAGTTCTATCTTCCAAAGAGAGAACACAAATGGAATATTTGCTTTGATGAAGTCCACATCGACGAAAGGCATTGGCCGGGCTGGTTAATTTCTGTTTACAAAGAATACAAATAAAAATAAATTTGCAAGACTACGTGACTCCGTGTATTTCGAAACATTCATCCGTTAAAGTGGGGCTTGCACTGAATGCTTATTGTTCGTGGGAATGTTTTTTTTTAATGCTGAAATCTGATATTAGGAATATTTTTGCAAGAATTTGGTCTAAGATATTGCGTGATGTCATATTCTTGGTGAACAACCGTTACAACGAAACTATTACAACGCACTACCATTACAACGTGGTCATTAAAACGCAAACCATTACAACGCATTGCGCTGGGGGGCGCTCTAGGATAGGGAATAAGTTGAATTTTCTATCCAACACCTTCCCTAGTGTCCACGGGGACTGGAGTTGGAATAGAAAATTATACTTACCACTATCCAGCACCTCTAAGCGCTATGCGTTGTAAAGGTTTGCGATGTAAAAACCGCGTTGTAAAGGCAGGCGTTGTAATAGCCTGCGTTGTAACGTCATACATCCCATATTCTTTGCTAGTAAGAATAACATATTGACTGAGATGAAAGTAACACTCCTGCTTTAGTACTTCTAATAATCTACTTATTAGATCCTTTTGGATGATCAAGAGACCATGGGAAAGGTGGTGGGAACCTCATAAATGTGCCAATGTATTAGTTGATATGTTCATTCATAACAGCTTGGATTTTACCTTGGACTGTTGACGTTGCAGGATCACTCTCTTGAATGTGTATGTTGCTGTTTAAGATGTCCCCTCTGTGTGCAAAGTGTGTATTTGTCCAGTGTCATTCAACAAGTCTTGTACACATTGGCTCCTACTAATGTCATCCCTTAATGGATCCGAGTATGAGCAGCCGGGGCTCACCCTGTTGATGGTTTTAGTTTGCTATTTTTAAATGTAAGGCCGAGCGTGTGCAAAATGCATTGTACCTGCATTTGTTCACATGGTTCCCTGAAAGAAGTTCTATTTGAATTCTCACTTCCTCACTGGTTGGAGGGAGACTGATAATTTCTCGCAGCCAGCAGCAGAATAACAATTGGCCGCTGCTAGCTGAGAGAAATCAAGGCCTAGATGTATCAAGCCTTTTGCGATTCGTTATGGCCTTAACGAATCACAAACGGACATTTTGCACCTTTTGGGATGTATGAGAAATTAGCAAAATAAGGAATCGCAAAAAATTGCGATTCCTTATTTCGCTTAAGCATTTAAGGAATCGCAATTTTGCGATTCCTTAAATGCCATGTATGAAGCTTTTTCAAATTGCGAATTCTGGTTAAGAAATCGCAAATTAACACCATTTGAGGTTGGTGTTATTTTGCGAATTCCTTTCAAAATACACAATTGAGCAATTTTGAAGGTGGCATGTGACACACATACATGCCCATAGGGCATGTGCGCCATATGCACACACATGTAAGTTTCAGGGGTGCAGCAGGGTGTCCATGAAATAATTCTCAAATTGCGATTAGCGAATTCGCAATTTGAGAATTATTTCACAATCATTCCTATTGGCCCATAGGAATGAATGGGAAATTATTCCTTATTTGCGAATTCGCAAATAAAGAATAATAAGGAATCACAAAAAAATAGCGATTTTGAACATACATCCCATTTTGCGATTTCTAAATAGCGATTCGGTAAAAATCGCTATTAAGAAATCGCAAATAGGAACGATGATACATCTAGGCCCAAAAGTCTTCCACTGCTTTGTCCACGGGGTGTAGTATGCTTTGTCCGTGGGGTGTAGTATGCTTTGTCCATTAGCAAGCATTTTCCTGCCTCTTGTTGGGGCAGTGAATCGAAAATGAGGGATGGGGCTTTTGTACCATACACCAGGTAGACCTAGGTTTGAGGTCTATCATGGCTGCTTGGTAGAACCCATACAGGGCCATATGTATCATGCAAATTCGCAATCGCAAAGGCCGAAATTCGCAGAATTTCGGCCTTTGTGAATGCGAATTTGCTAAATGGAATGTATGAAGCAAAACTGGTGCAAAATAAGGAATCGTAAAATTTGCGATTCCTTATCTTGCAATTGCATTTAAGGAATCTCAAATTTTGCGATTCCTTAAATGCAATGTATGTAGCAGAAAAAAATAGAAAAATGCCCTTAAGGAATCGCAAATTACCACCAACTTCTAGTTGGTGGTAAGTTGCGAATTCCTTGAAAAATGCACATTTTTGCATTTTCAAAGTGCAATGTGACGCACATACATGCCCTTAGGGCATGTATGTGTGCCACATGTGCACCCATGCATATTTCAGGGGTGCAACAGGGTGTCCTTTGGACACCCCTGCACCCTTGAAATTATTCTCAATTTGCGATTAGCAAATTGCGAATCGCAAATTGAGAATAACCGTCCCATTCATTCCTATGGGCCTCCTGGCCCATAGAAATGAATGGGAAAGTATTCCTTAATTGCGATTCACAATTTGCTAATCGCAATTAAGGAATTTTAAGTAATCGCACAAAAAAAATGTGATTTTGTACATACATACCCATTTGCGATTCTCAAATAGCGATTTCTTAAAAATCGTTATTTGGGAATCGCAAATGGGTATCTTGATACATATGGCCCATAGTCTTGGATTTGCGAATGTACCTACCAGTTACTCCTTGGTGTGAAGTAAAAATGTAATAATGGGGACCTGAGAGCCCTACTTTAGAGATACCTGCTTACAGGATTGGGTTTCTCCACTGCAGGAGCCACCTGTGAAGTCGACCCTCTTTCCATCAGCAATCCTGCTGAAATATTGTTTCCAAATAAAGAATTGCTTTCTAGATGTTTGTCTTTAAGCAGGAACACACATTTTTTTCTTGCCAAACTAACACCTCAAGTTTGCCTGGCAATTTCCCCACAAAAATGGCGTATTTCCTAATTAACTTGCTATCTAAAACTTAAAATAAAGCTCCAATGTAATGATCACCGAGGGCCTTGTCCAGCTTCCTTGGACTACATACTGGCTTACTGTAAACAGTACTTTCAAAGGCGACATCTTAAAGGCTTCTTATACTTGACAAGCGCTCTTTGTGCCGAGAATCTTATACTGTTGTTCTCCTCATGAGCAGAGGAGTCCTGGATGAATTTCTACCCCTCAGTCCTCATTTGAAATACCTTCTGCCTTAAGTGTGTGTTGCTTGACTCTAAATCTCCACTGCAAAAGGAGAACAACATCCCCATCGTAGGGCCAGTTTGTCAATCGCATCAGACCTCGACGATGATCAGTGACCGATGACGTACCCCAGTGACCCTAAGGAACTGTACATGAGTAGTGGCTGTCAGGATGAGACCCTGTGCCCATGTGGGGCCACATCCACTAGCTGCATCCCTAGTCTAAGTCTGGCATGAAATCCAGACATGATTGAGATTTCCTCACATGCTACAAGAATGTATGGAGACACTTCAACCTTTGACCTCCATCCATTGAGGTATCTGAGACCAGCAGCATGTAATTCTAATGCTGAATGAATTCAGGGATCATAACTTGTAGCTCTAATGCTGAAGTCCGTGATTATGTTTGACTGGCCCATTCTTTTTTTTATTAAACATTCTTTTTATTGATTTTTATGGAAGAGAATACAAAAGAAAAATCACAATGACCAATGATACCTACATACATCTTTACGCCCACAAAAAAAATCAATGTAAATAAGTATCATTGCACACACAGTCCAGTCTGTTCAGTGACTTCGGATTGAAATGTGCACAACAGCAAGTAGGATCGTTCCTCTAATAAGATATGATCTCTTCAGACCTTCTCACATAATCACTGCCAAACCCTCACCTGCTTTCTGGGGCATCTCCAGGCTCCATATATAGATTTTTCCATTAAACAGTGCTTATCTATTTCTGACCTCCATGTACCATGTGACTATTTACGGGCTATGTCTCTTTCATATCACCAGATTCAATTGGTACAAAAGTTCTCTCATCCCGTGTAAAACCTTCATCAACAACAATGTAAAGTAGGGACATCTTGGGATTGAGACCACTCTGGTAGCCCAGGGCAGCTCTGAATGTTGTATCAATTGAATCCCAGAGGAGGTGAAGAGCTGTGCAGCTCCTTACTGTGTTTGGGAAATCAAATCACCCTCTGCCGCTCAACAGCAAAGGCAAGTAGAGTCTACCATTCTATACATGTGCAATAGTGGTATCCGGTTTGGGTACATATGATGTAAATATTCATACTGAATCGGGCAAAATTGCATAATAATAGCAGATTCACTAGGGCCCATCAGACCCATCTCCCATTTGGAGTCAAGTTTTTCCCCAAGATTGTGTTCACATTTCGCCCTGAGTGTCCAGAAAGAGTCTGAAGTGTTAATTCTAAGGAACAAAGCATTGGCACGTGAAGGAGAGGGAGCCAAAGTCAATTTTGCTTCAAGGGGATTGTGCTCTGGCAGGACATCAGCATGAGTCAAATATGACAAGACCGCATGCCGGAGATGCAGGTATCTATAAAATGGAGCTCGTTCTATCCCAAAATTGTGTTGCAAGTCAGCAAATGTTTTAATATGAGTACCACTGGCAATTTATCTGAGAGAAGTACTGCCAAGGGTATCCCAGCCCCAAAATCCTTCACGAGCTGAGACCTTGGTCAGGAAGGCACCATGCCATAAACAGGTTTCCCTAGTGAGTTTTTCTCTCCAATCGGAGATCTTTGAGCAACATTTCCTAAATCTTCAGGGCTGCTAAGGTTGACGAGGGAACATGTGCTAGTGGCTTGCCTCCATAAATGAAGTTATGGGGAGTCCCTATCGTCCAATGTTCGAGTCTATAGTCTGGGTCATCAGTGGGGCTGACTGGCCCATTCTTAAAAATTAGCTGCTCAGTGTCCCTACCCAGTGGAGACTAGGGCAAAAGGACCCTTCTGGCAAAATAAAAACAAAAAAAGAAACGAAACCATGGCGGGTAGATCCCTAAACAATGGGCTTTAAAGATTCCCTATTGCTCCTACGTCTATCCAGAAGGGTGTGAGTCGCAAGGCACCACTCAGCACCAGAAAGTCTTGATGGTCACTGGTGAATTTTGAGATAGATTTTGATGACTGATATCCCCAACCATGGTAGCAAGGTGTGAGGATACCCATACATGCCAGTGTAACATTAAAACCCCATTGTTGGTAATTTTTTAGGATTGTAGCCTATTTTCTTACTCAGTAGCCACAATCTTTGATCACAAGCCAAGTGAGCTTCAGGGACACTGATGGAGATTGGAATAAAATGTAACAGCGAAAGTCCAGAGCTCCCTGTTGCCACCATATCATTCTGCAGCCCTTTGCTTCCAATCCATATTAGTTCCCCGATTTGCAATGTTTCTCACCTGGATTCCTTGGAACAAACAACTCTCGACTTGCTAGCTTTGCTGATCTGTCAACAAAGTTAGATTCTACCTGGCATCCAAACTGCTGTTTCTTTCATATCAAGGTAATCATCTTTGTAGCAGCCTGTGTATCATATCCTGGTTGGTAGCAGGGCATTTTGAGAGTTGTGGTATGACCCTATCCTTACCCCTAGTCATGAGGTCTAACTTTCTAATACAACCTTTTTCGCGTGTGTTAAACATTGTATGTATGTAGTAAACATGTATTCTTCATGGCTGGGATTGCTGGTAATAGAAATAATACGTTTTCTAGATTCCTCTTGAACACAGAAGGAATTTGGCCCAATAGACCCCCTGGCACTAAAGATTTTGTCAATGTGTCAGAAAGACAGGAAAGAAAGCTGGTTGGACTGAAACTACCCTACAACCCATTGGTCAGTATTTGAGTCAGATGAGTTTCAGGTAACATTCAATTTTATGAAAAATCACAATTATATTTAGTGGAATCCAAACCGTCTTTCATTAAGGAAAGGCACATCCAAGAACATTAGGGAATAATTAATGTATTTTATTTAAAATTCAAACCATATTCTAGTGCACACAATATGAATTCTAACTATAATGAAGATTAACAAAATGGTATCTGCAACATTTACTAGAAGTATAAACAACAAAAGCTACTCCAACATATTGGTAATATAACTTTATAATACCCTCATTTAATAAGCTAACCTTCGCACTAAAAAGAAAACCTAATTCAAGTTTCAAAGATGGTTCTCTCTTGCACACATGTACAAACAATAAGGTTTTATGTTCAATAATAACAGAGTCTGCTATTTTCCTCTCTGCTGGCAGCAGGGCTGGTAAACTGAGCATGTGAAGGCTGACTTGCTCCTGCTAGCCTTCAGAAAAAATAGGTGATGTGATTCTGCATGACCAACTCGTATGTGTAGCCTAGCACAAAGTTCCTCTCTAACCGTTCACACCTCTGCTTAGCTTATATAACATTATTTAGTCATCGTTGAATGTTTCAGAATAAACAATTAGCAGCAGAACAACACTGCTATTGGTTTGCCTCTTGCCAAAGCCGTTGTTGGAGCTGGTGTTTCCAATATTGGGGGAATCACTATATACTGCACATTTTCCCGTAGCTGGCTGTATTGCAGTGCAGTATGATTGATGGAATCTTACTGCTCGATTCACTTGTCTCATTTAGAACAATAGTATAATTGGTAATTCCAATGGGATAGCCAAGGAAATTGCTTCAAAACCATTCATGCACCAAAAAGACGGTTCACTCGAGGAGCTTGAGACTTGCGAAATGACAGAGTCCAGTTTGCACTTCTTGCATCCAATAATTCTCCCTTGCAGTAGAATGTCATATCTTCACAACATTGTTGTTCAGTCAGGTGTCTGTCATTTCTATTCACAATGGCATTTATGCCAAATTTATTTCTTTACTAGAAGAAAAATATGAACTGAAGAATGAATCCAAAATAGTTTTAACGCCAGTCAGTAGACCAGATCCAGTGCTGTTAAAAACTTTTATTTGTGCATGTTTGATGAATGGAAAATGATGTGCTTCAGATCAGAAAAATGAGTTGGAATTTATGTCTGCAGGAGTCTCTGGATGTCAGCTTCAGACTGGGGTATTTGTAAAACAAACGTTACTGCTAAAGAGTTTAAAAACACATATTTGTGCATTAGTATTGCAACAAACTAATTTATCTTATCAAAGCATATATTTACCATGTCTATCGTTGACCTTGGAACACTTTGCAACACTTTCTTTGGAGGAGGATACAGTGTAACACCACAATATTTTACTGTTTTGAATGGTTAACAGGAAAGTTAAATCTGGAGTTATTCCACAGGGTGCTTATTCGTCCTGATTAAATGTGAACCATACCCTAGGAGTGTGTAATAAAAAGGTATTAATGGAGCAGGTGCCACAAGTAATTTACAAGCAAGGCAGGTCTTTAAAAGGTTGCAAGCCATTGGGCAGAGTGATTGTCACACAGGAGTAAATATCCTGGCGGATTAGTGCAAGCACATGTACATATGAATGCATGATTGTCATTTGTCAAGCATTGACATTCAAATGGTAATTTCCATTCTTTGTAAAGAAAAGCATTGTATATTTTTTTATACCAACCCAGGGGCACAGACATGGGGTGGTGTAGTATGCTTCTTTTGTATCCACCGTTGCCAGTCTTGAGGTCAATTGTAGTGGTCAAACATGGCACTTTAACTTATAACTGCCATGGCATTTTACTGTCTCTCGGGGTTCGTAATGCCCAATTTACCTCTCACCTGAGCATATCCTTGTTGCAAATGACTTAAATAATATTTTAGAAGATTAAGAGCTGGGAAAATTCAGTTTGAAATTGTGTAAAATTGTTTTGAGGGTGCCTGGAAGACACCGTCTCTGACCTTAAATGTGTATTATTTCCTTGTCAGCTTCCCTAATTCTTTCTGTATCTATTCTTTCTCAATATTACTGCTTTTCTTTAATGATGGTATGTATTAAAGCGGATAGGAACAATTTGTTTTTGACAGGATGTGGACTCAGGAGGAAACTATTAAAGGCCATGTCAAGTGTTCTTTCACAGCATTTGACTATAATTAGTTAGCCACCTTTGCACAACTTGCCAAGATTGTATGTGGTTATTTATGGTGCATCGGTATATGGTCTGTTTGCTAATGGAGTAGCAGCTTTGGCAAGAATCCTTGTCATGCATATATCAGTATCTATTAGCAATGCATTTCTATCAGACTTAAATGCAGTAAAATTATTAGCCCTATTTTGCACCCTATTATTGATCTCAGCATCAGTAATATTTTCTTTCCATTGCCAGCCTAGGAATTGTGTTGAATTTATTTTGCAATGGATGGTGTTGCTAGGTCTTTAGTAGACGAAAATCTCTTTTATGCGATCTTCTGAATCGTTTTGTTCAAAAGTATAACTTCTTTAGGTTCATGCATGCTCTAACTAAAGTTTCTGTACCTTTCATTTGCCAGAACCTAGTTACCCAAATGCTGTATTCACTTGTATTTTCTTCCCAATATTTATTACTTAGAACAGCAAGTGAGTCAATACACTGTGCAGAATAAATTAACCTATGCTTACTGATCTAAATCTTTTGAAGTCTTTCTGGTTCTTGGGAACATAAAGGACAGATGGATATGATGTGCCATCGCTGTTAAAATAAAGGACCCTTTTCTGGAAACATCTAGAGACTAATTGTGGGTGTGGTCAGACAATACTCCCACTGTTTATAATTATTAATTTTTCAAGGGCTATTTGTTCTATTAAAATGAAGATGCCTCTATTGATGAAAACAAAACAACTCTTGATTTCCAGCCTTCAAACAATTATTATCATTGTTTAAAGTGGCACACATATTTAAGCCATACATTAGTTGTGTAACAACATTTATGCTCCACAAATTTACAAAGGATCCATGAACTATAATATCATCTAGAGATATTTACAAAACCTAAGGAATTTTAATTTTTTCTGCCTGACCAATAATTTGATAGGGAACCTTTTCCCAAACAGCACTATCCTGCACAGGATACACAGTGATATTCACAACAGGATGATCCTGATGTGCGGTGAGAGAAGAAAAATGCAGTTGCAATTCCTGAACCGTAGGGAACAGCACTGCCTTGTAAGGATTTTAGTTCACATGCATAAAAAGCAAAATTATTATCAACAATACAATCCACAGTAAAATTGAGAAAACCCAATTAGCGATGGAGATGTATGACCATGGTGGGTAAAGGTAACTGTCGTAAAACCAAGAGCTACCAAAAAGTAATCTGTAAGGTTGATTAACTGGAGAGGTGTTTATTATTTCTCTTCTTTTAAAATCTGCACCAGTATAATTCTCATACAATTTCTTGTAGTGGAATCATTTCAACTAATGTTGGTTCTGTCGGTGGGTCATAATAAACCACAACAGTAGTTTCAATAGTTGGAATTGTTGAACCTGGTACTTGATATAAAGGTGGGAGACACAGCAGGCTCCTAAGTCCCCAGATTGGGTCTCAGGACTTCAGTGTGCCTACACTCTTCTTGGGATATTTCTTTCAAAGTCTGGAGAAGATGGGCTGATCTACTCCAGAGGTGCCTTCGTGTCAATGTGTGCCCCAAATCTGCCATGAATGTTTTTTATGTGATTGAACAACGGTTTCCTATTTTCTTTGCATTAGGCAATGGTGGCAACATTACTGTTTGATTGCCTTCTACCCCAAGCATCTGTAAGATGGCCAGGAGATATGTTTATTAGGTATCTTTTCTTGCACTGGTTCTCATTATTTGGGACACAACCTGTCAGCAGCTTTAAGAATCTGATCTTCATTGGTGGCAGAATCAGAGTTCTTGACATTAGATAGTTTAGTTTTAGTTTCTTGAACATTCTAGAACAGAGTGAACTTAAAAAAAAACCTTCAGATGATTTTGACGCTGAAATCTTTATAGACACATCCAGATAGATCACACATATACATTGGTCCTTTAAAGCGCATCTTGTATAGGGTGTGACCACCTAATACTCCTTTAGGCAAGTTATTTGTGGCTATCTTAATCCCATACAGGGTACGCAGCCATTTTAAACCTTTATCCAAAACCCTAGCGGTCAAGGTTTGTTTAACTGTAATACTGATGTGTTCTACAACTCTGTTAGATTCTGGGCAGAAGCGGTGCAAATATAGCAGTCATACTCCCAAAGCAGGCATGGCATCCATGAATGCCTTTGCTGCAAATGCAGGGCCGTTTTCTGAATGAAAGGTATGAATGATTACCATTGCTACTAGGCACTACAAGTCTTTTATGACTGCTCGAGCAGTAGCAGTGTTTTGTGGCCAAACCCAAAGGAATCTGGAGCATGAGTGGACTTCAACCAATATATATTTATATCAGTTAACACTCTGGGGTGGGCAGATATGTTTGAGAAAAATTACCTTGAAGGGTTTACCAGAGATAGTAAGGGAAGTCTGAGCTGGTCTTACAATAGTAGAGTGTTTAATCTGTTGGCAAATATTGCATTGCTGCACATATTTTTGAGTAACCTTTGGTAAAATAGCAAATATGAGTACTAGTATGTTGCTATAGCAGTGATACAGTGGTGATCATGCCAGCATGAGCAGATGCTATCCCCTTATGAGATGCCCTAATTAAAGCTAACCTAGCTTGCTCATTTGGAATATGTCTATCTTTTACTCCTGGTATGAAAACCATAGGAACATTACCTTTAGCAAGAGTGTAGGAATATTGCAAGGGAAAAACTATCAGGAGATTTTCTTTCTTTCAATGTTGCTTGTCTTGCTACCAAAATATCTGCTTCGATTATAGTTTGAGATCAAGTTACAGCAATCACCTTCAAGGTTTGTACTGCTGACTTTGCAGCCCAGTCTGCTTCGCAGTTCCCTTGAGCGTGAATTCCTTTACTTTCATTGGCCAAGGGGCACTGTACTTGGATCAGAGTAAGCTTTTCCTGTATAACACCTACCTTTCCCCAAAGTTGTTTACTTTGTTTTTTTTTCTACCCTCTTGAATCTCTGAACTCGTTTAAGCTTGAATGTGATAAATCTACATTGTGTCCTTGGACTCAACATGTTGAATCCGCACAATATGTTTAAGAACTAACAGATCAGCCGTCTTTCATGCAAGCAACAGAGCATGTATTTCTGATTGCTGTGCAGGAGAATCACCCAACACTTTAGTGTATGCATAGCACAGTGAAATCACTATCTTCAAAAATTCTCTGCAGTGCAGTAGAAGCCACAGAGTATTTCTGCTCAGTGCTGTGCATAGCCATCCATGTAGACCATGTTGTTATACTCAAGTATGGGTAAGGCATACTTGCATGTGAAGTGTAGGATTGTATTCAAATTTTATATCAATATCATTGAAAGAAGTGGCCCTCTGCACCGATCGCAGGTGTAGAGGACTTGTATTAGGAATACTAGCTTTAGATGATTCTTCTAGTGCAGGTATTGGAGAGACTATAATGATTTTGTTTCCCCTGTACCCAAGGGTGCTCTTTGAGTATAGCTGTCTGTACTGCAATGAGAACTTTCTTGGTAGGAGTAAAGCATTCCTCAGCAGAGGAATACAAATGTGATCTGCATGCTATGGGAGTTGCCTGTCTTTCATTGTATACTACGTATGTGTAGCCTGAATTGCTGGGAACAACCCTAATCACTACATTCATTTTGTTGTCCCTTTGTAAATATATGGGGCCAGATTTAAAAGAAAGGGAAGCATCTGTATAGATGCGTCAGTTTCCCTGCCCCTCCATACAAAACCCTTGCGCCACCTTGGATGAGCCCTATTTAGAATACGGCGCACCATGGCGCAAGACTTGACAGATGCATCAGAAATTCTGATGCATCTGTTGGCGCAAAAGTGATGCATTGCTGGAGTTGCTCATAAAAGTGACGCAACTCCAGCAATGTGCCACAACAGATAGGTGAGTCCAATTTAAAAAGCCTTGCGCCATTCCTTACTCCTGGTCCGAGCAGGCGTACGGATTTTGATGCAGTGAAGGTATAGAGTGATGCGAGGAAATGTTGTAAATTTCACTGCGTCAGTTCTACATGGCTTATTGCGTGGGAATGCCCACCCTGCATGCATTATACCTGATGCAGGTATAATGTGGCACAGGGCTTAACAAAGTGACGCATCTCCCTAGATGCGCCACATTGTAAATTGGCCACAACGTGGTGCATTGTTTACACTGCTAATGGTGGCGCAAAAGTGTTGCAAGGGGCTTGTAAATCTGCCCCACAGTCTGTAACATGTCTGCTTGAATTCCCTGTAGGAAAGCTGTGTGCGCTTTCATCCAATGTTTTTCGGAAGATGCAGAACTGATGAATTCATACAAGAGCTTCACTTACTCAGTACAATGAGGCAAGTTAGCTTTATAAAAGTTAAGAAACCCTGTCATGGCTTGTAACTTCCTTAATGTGTTCAAATGCTGTAATGTGGCACAATTCTGGAAGAAGCTGAGTGCCACGCATTTACCCTCACTGGATAGTTCATATCAAAGGAAAACCACATTTAAATAAGCCATTTTAGGTTTCTTAGAATTAATTTTATACACATGTCGAACTAATAGAGTCACTGTCCACCCTAGTCAGATGTTCAGACAAGTAATTGTGCATAATGCTTATATCATTATTATATATGATGCCAACTTGGGATCTTCTTGTAAGATATCCATGATTCTTGCTTAAAAGAGTCCAGAGCTCTTCTTATTCCCCATAGGCAATCTTGTGTAAGTGTACTGAAAATTGCTAAATGAAAGGGCAGTTAGGTATTAGGATTAAGGTGCTATCTTTTGACTGAAGAATCAATAAGGTATGTCTAAGGTCGTTTTATTCTTTTTTCCTACTAGATTCAACATTAGTTCAGAATTGTGAACATTGTCTACAGCATGTGTGCATGTATGTGCATTTACATTTCAATAATCTTAATAATCTATTATCAGGCTTCAGTACTGGAAAAAGAGGGATGTTTATTGTGGAATGACAAGGCACTGTTATATCTTGATATTGCAGCTGATCTAAAACAGCTATTAGATTGTGCTTAACTGCTGGCTTCAAAAGACATGAAGCATTTGCCTGGGACTACCTTGAGGGTATCACAAGTGGAATAGGTTCTTTATCCCAAAACGCTTGGTTTCTGCACAATACAAGAGCCTGTTTCAGAGTCCACTCACCTATATATCTTATAGGTCTTCAGATACTAAGGAGGAAAATGCTTATTTTATCACCTCCTCACCTGGAGGTGCTTCCCTTCCAAAAACCGGAGACCAGCTATCCATTGCAAGGGTGAGTTAATAAGCATGTGATAAGTGATGCCAGAATTTGGCGTGTATTGTGGTACATCACCCTCAATTTGTATTTCTGTCTCATGAACTCTGTCTGGAGGGTTTAGGGTGTCTCAGCCTGTATATATTCTTTAGTTGGAGTCACCACTAGATGCGCCTTGAGAGTCTGGTGAACTATTGTTACTTCTGCTGCGCTGCCAGAAGCACTACCACCCAAGTCCTATTCCACAGAAATGTCAGTAGTTTGCAGGACTAGCCACTTTCTTTTTCTTAAAGTGAGCCTGGATTCCAAACTTTTCTCTTCCTTCTGTATAATAACTTCTACTTCCACACCCTGATTCACTTTTCTGCTTGATGTATTCATATTTTCTGTAATACTCAGTTGTGCCACTTCTGTCTGACCTTTTATTGTCCCTTGAGTCCTGAAAAGAATGGGAAGAACAGTTATCAGGATACTGATACCGAGCTGACTTTTTGATTGCAATCACAATCTCTCAAATTATAGCCAGCCCTGCTGGATTCCTGTATTGAAGGATATGCAGTCCTTGTTTTTCATTTTGCTTTCTGTGTTTTTTTCTCTGCCACAGCTTATTCCTTGCTGGAACCTTCACTCTCATTTAATGCTTTTATAGCCTGTGCACCTACGGTACAATGACCCACAGAGGCGTAAACGTCTGAAATAATGTTTGAAGATGCCGTTCACAATCCTAAAGAGAAACTGTTGCCAGCGCTGGCGCACTGCTATAACTTTAGCTTCTCCACAAACGTTACTCAGAACTATCCAGGAGACAGTCTCAAAATTATCTGTTGATTTTATTCCAAAATCTGGAGCAGGTGAAGGCCAATACTTACTCTGTATACGTTTTAAAATCTATGGTAGCACCACTAGTGAGGGTGTGCCATGCATTGTAGTGTAAATACTTGCAAATATTGTCACCCATGTGGTACTCTTCTGCGGGTGGTACCATCTCTTTAAAACTCTATGCCTGTCCAATGGTGTTGAATGAGAATAGAACGCTTCCATTCGATTCATGTTATGAGCAACCCAAAATGGCCGGTAGGGTTGTTTGATTGCCTACGAGGACTCATGGGCTTCCCCCATTTAATTAGGAAGAATATGGTAAACAGCCCTACCTGCTTTCAGAGCACTGCTTGGATAACAAGTAGCACCACCAGGTGGATATCGCAGTGACGAATCCAGGACTGCCTGCTCCCTCTTCCCCAAAGACTTTGGACACTGCTTTGGTGAAGAACAAGAGGTAGTTGAGAAGTTCGTCCAGTGGTCCAAGAAGAACTTTTGCAGTGATCTACAAACTACAGTTGAATAAGCCTGGGTTAGTGACACAGCCCGGTAACCTTACTCTCTTGCACCAATGACAGAAGCCTTTTTCTGTTCGAAGAGGTCCACTAATCATCTCTCCCACTGGCCTCGGACCTGTCTCCATCCATGTTGGATGTTCATCATCTGGCCAAAGGAAATCTACTTGCCTTGATGATATATACATCATCAAGGTATGTAGATTTGGAGTCAAGAGTAGTAAATCTGTATTTACTTATATGTACTTACCTTTATTTTAAGTCATAATCAATATTCTGTCCTCTACAGTCTTGTAGGTCGATATTTTTAGCCTTGATAGTCAGACATATAACCGTTTCAGGATAAAGGCTTATGAAGACACTTGCTCTCTGGATGGAGCACAAATTCATGGCGGATGACCCTTTTCAAGATTCTGAACTAATTAGTAGCCCTAACAGAAAGTTAAAAGAGCTTCCATTGCACTGAAGCACATTACCGAACCAAAGCCTATGTACCCATGTCCAAAAAAACATTGCTATTCCTAGTTTGCGGACTATACAGGAGCCATGAGGTGGAGTGTTCAAGCTATCGTTAAGGCAGATGGTACAGTGATGCTGAGAGTCCAGGAGTGTGAGGGGCTTACTGAACTGAGATTTTACCTGTCTTTTAATATCCACACAGGGAGAATAGAAATCTATTTTCCTTGCCTCAATTAGGGCTAATGACACCCCTCCTTCTCCATTAAGTGGGTTAAACACTACCACAGAAGTCAAAGTGGCAGAGCGAACTTGAAGTCAACCATACTTTTGTGGTATACTTTACTGGTACCTTCTGAAACTTTAATTCATCCATTGATTGTACCCCTGGTATTACTTACTGTATACCTCCAAAGTCCTTGGTCCTTCCAAATTGCTTACAATTCCCCACATAAAGTTTAATTGCGGTTGGATTGTCCCATTATTACTGTAGAGCCAAGGAATCTAAAAGAATTTTAATTTACCTTTGTAAACAACAGTATTCAGGAGACTGGAATAGTAGGAGAAACCTCTGTACTCCGTACCCTTCCTAGAACCAAGAGAAAGAGCTGGACAGATTTTAAGAATCATATAACAACATCAAGATATTTTTTAATGAAATTTCATCTAATTTAGCAAACGTGTTTCTGCATATATAATGAGTTCTACTGTAGTCTTCAAATGGAATTATTAATCAGCTATTGAAAGGTATACCTGTCACGTAGAGTTACATTCACAGATAATGTTAGCCAGTGCTATATTTAAAGGTTCCTCGTCAATTCGAACTACTTTGAAATCCTCCATCGCAATAAAGACTTTTTAAAGATGAATTGAAAGTGGATATCGAAGTGCTTCTTTTAGAATGTAGGCCCTACTGTTTTGAATGGGTCCTGAAGCTTTCTGTATAAGTTAAAACAGCCCAAACCAATTAACATGCACCATCTATAACATATCACCTAATGCTGAGGTGAAACTGTTTGGGGGTCTTACCTTGTGACGTCAAAGAGCTGGATAGCTCTGCTCTTTACACTAGATCATGGATTCAGCAGGAAATAGACATGTATTTTTTCAAGTAATGTGATCTTCACAGTACTTTGCTGTGATCATGTATGAAGGACTTCCAGATTAACCTTTGACTCTCTGACACTGCTAGGCCCTGCTTATTAGCAACATGGTCTGGAATGAAAAGCCTGGAATTATGGTCTTATTTTGTGAAGTACACCATTTACAGCCATAGTGACTTATTGGTGCTAGGCCCGTGGTTCAGAAAAAAGCAGTAACTAAAAGGCTGCAAATAATTAGAGACAGTAAATAGCTTGTTGGCACTACGCCAGGGTTTCATCTTCTTCCTGGACTTCCGTTGTTGAAATAGAACTTGGCATGGAATTCCCGAGTTTAACTGTAACATGAAAGTATTGAGATTGAGCGATCAGGCCTGCTCTGCACACACAGCTTTTCTGATCTAGTGTTCTTCTGATCCGATGGGTAGGAGTCACTACGGTTGTTTATCGAAAACTCAGAAAGGTCGTTTTGGGCACTTTGAGTCGGGGTTGCTGAAAGTTCTTTATAGTTTGCACCAGTGTTATTTGTTTTTGGCAGTTGGTGTACGAGTTGTTTTTAGTAGTTTGATTCTGTGAAATTAAGATATATGTTAGCAGTCCAATCATTGATTAGTTGTTAGTATCAGTTTGAACCCAATGCAGCCCTGGCAATTTTGACGGCGCAGCCCCCCTGCTGCATTTGTTACTGGGGGCTGACATAGCAGCACCACTGCAAAACCGGCCCCCAGTAAAAGCAGCCCCAACTGCTGCAAATTCAGCCCCCACCTGTAAGGGTCAGGACTCTACGCCTTCATGCAGTGACATTAATGACAAGGACACCTAGTTATGGGATCTGGAACTGGCCCATGGCGCGTGCGCTCGGCCCCTTTTATTAGCAGGGTCCCATGACTTGTGACACCTGTGATGGATGGGTGTGGAAGCCAGCCCTCTAGGAGTGGCTGATGGAAGCACCTTACATAGAAACACTAGAACGTGACCAGCCGGTCACTGTATCCCTCCCCTTTATTAAAAATGGGACAACATGTTCAACCTGTGGGAGAGAACAAAATGGCAAAACAAAAATTGCACTGAGTCCGTTCAGGTTGCTGGCAGGACAGGATAAGCTCAGAGCACCAGGCATCACAGCACTCCTCCATCGTTTTAACTAGACTACTCTGGGCTCGGATGGTAATGTAAATGAAGTCGGGATTTCTCACCCGCCAGTCTAAGTTGGTACAGTCTACCTGGGCTCTGTTGATCCTGTCCCACCTGTTCTTACTGCATGTAAGTCTATGTACAATGTTCGCTGTGAGGGTGCATGAGGAGCAATAGTGACGTTGGTTGCTGATACGTCTTCAAAGGTGCCCTGGCTCCATGGATAGCAAGCCTCCAAAGACTGATGACATCCCGGCAACTGTTGAAGATTCTTCCTTGGATGCCACAGTGCTTCCAGCTGCCCAATGGTGGAGCACACCTCTGGCTTCCCTAACTCACCAGGATTCCCCTCTCCCCTCACCCATCAGGTCCTCTTTACCGGGCTTCCATGGGACTGTGTGGTCTATGCAGTATCTCTCTGATGCCATACCATAGACCTATGGACAAATCGCCACCAGTTCCACCTTCAGTCACTCGCTCCATCTCAAGGGTAGTTGTTTCCAGGGTAAGCGTGTTCCTGCCACACAGACGGTGGTGCACAGGCATGTATACCGGACAGTCTTTGGGGTGACCCAGTCTCCATGCGCACTTTTTTTGCTTCCTGATATCTATCATGGATTAGCTACAGACACATTTCTATTGGCAGTACTCCCTTCTCACGGGAATCCCTAGAGTTCCTTGCCCCCGGATTGCCACAGGACTGCATAGGCTCTGCAGATCTCTCATAGGCCTTGCCAAGGGGTCACTGAAGAACTCCCAACAGGGTCATGTCCAAGCCTCACGTGAAATCCCAGGGGGGGGGATTCAATGGTCGAGATTGCTCTCACCAGCAGGCTTTGGGTTCACCGGTGCACACAGATGGTTCCTAGGCGGCCAGCCTCCCATGGTGCCAATATGTCTCATTGACCTCTGGGTGTTTCATATTCACAGGGCTCTTCTCTAAATGTCCAGTGCTTCTTGGATGTTCTTGGGGATGCACTTGATTGCGATCAGTCACAGTTCTTATTCTGTACTTTGCGGTTTGCCAGGTGTATACTACATTCCATTCTCTTCTTCTTTGTTCTTTAGTTCTGTGGCTTCATGCAACACTTTTCTGCTCCTCTTCCATCTTTACTTCCCTTCTTCTTCTCCTCTTCCAGACCAGGCCTCTCCATGTGACGTCAATTCACTTGGACCTTCCTGGTCACGACCAACCCGCTAAGACTGACTCTCTTTTCATCTTTCTTCCCTGAACAGGCCTCTCGCTGTGATCTTCTTTTCACACGGACCTCCCTGGTCGCGTACTGTCTTCTCTACAGGACCTGACCCTGTCCTTGGACCTCTCACAGGTGTCCACTTCGTGGACTTTTCGCAGTTCTCCTCTTCGTGGACCTCTCACAGGTCTCTTCTTTGTGAACCTCTCTGAGGTCTACTCTTCTTGGACCTCTCACACGTCTCCTCTTTGTGGACCTCTCACAGGTCTCCTCTTCATGGACCTCTCAAGGGTCACCTCTTCGTGGACCTCTCACAGGTCTCCTCTTCATGGACCTCTCAAGGGTCACCTCTTCGTGGACCTCTCACAGGTCACCTCTTCGTGGACTCCTCATGGGTCACCTCTTCGTGGACCTCTCACAGGTCACCTCTTCACTTGAGATCACACTCCTTGTGCCTCAAGGCTACACCATTGTAGCGCTCACTCTTACCTCCACTCAGGCAGACTTCGCAGGGTCTGTCACACCCTGTGATGACATTGGTCCTCTTCCTTGCAGGGCTCTCACTCCCGGGCTCCTGCCCGTACTGTCTGATCTCCAGATGTAGCCCTTGACGCCTGCCTGACATCATGCCCTTTTTTTCTCTTCTTGGGCGCTCTCCACTGGCACCTTGCCCTACAATGCTTCAGGTTATTGTGTGTTCACCACTAGGGGCTGTCTTGTTTCACCAGGGATTTTCCTTGCCGATGTGTGGCCTCTGCTCTATGGCCAAATGCACACTGCGCAGTCGCTGGGGACAAACGACCATCTCTGGCTGCAATTTCAGGGATTACCACTCTCCTCTACAGCCTTTGGCATTAGTCCCCTTTTCTGTCACCGTACTCTTGGCAGCTTTCTGGTGTGGGCCTCTTTTAACCTATCCCCCTACTGTGGAGCACAGTCTGTCCCTACTTTCTCTCTTCCCCACTCTGCAGCCCACCAAAGTCGTGCTACCCTCTTAGCAGTCTCTTTCTACCCAGCTGGCTCTCTGTACAGGGGTTCATAGTCTCTCCTTTTTCGACACTGGGGTGGTTAGGCAAGCGCCGGGCATAAAATGCCAGTACAGAGCTTGTCGCGGGGTTGCCGCTGGCCCCGTCTTGTCTCGTACTCTTTGGCTACCAGCCACCTCCCCTTTCATGCTGGGCTCACTAGTGTCTCCCAAGCCCCTTTCACAGGACGGAGCTCCACTCCTATCCTCTCCCTTCCTCATCTGGACGGAACAACGGCAGGCAGGAGTAGCTTGTGGGTGCCTTGGTAGTAGCATCGGCATGCGCGGCTCTTCCTTACTTAAAGGATCCTGGGATGCCTTCTCATCTTGGCGCGGTCAACCTTCTTTGTCTCTGGGAACACCACGCTTGGGGGGTCATTAGGATGGCGGGCCGACTTTGTCCGCCCGCCACCCTAACGGAGATCGGGACCGCCCGCCATCAGGGCGGGGGTCCCGTAGGGGGAATTAGGATGTGCCCGCCACAGTGGCGGGCACATTCTACATGTAAATCATTGTGGCGGGCGGTGCACTCAGCACCGCCCGCCACAATGATAAACATGTCAGCACGCATTTGCATATGCAAAGCGGCAGGCACCGCGCGGTGCCTGCCGCCTTGCATATGCAAATGTGGGGGGGTACCTCCCCCTCCACCTCTGCCATCACCTGGGGGCCATGCAGGGGGCCACCGCAGCAATCGCTGCCTACATTTTTGCCATTGTAATATGGCTGGCGGTGTCCATTGGACACCGCCACCATATTAATCTGGCGGCGGACGGTCTTTCCGTTCGCCGCTGTCCCCTCCGCCATCCTAATCTGGCGGGGGGGAATCAGGACATGGATGTCGGGCGGATTGCCTCCGCCAGGCCGGCGGTGGCCACCGCCAGCCTGGCGGAGGCAATCCGCCCGGCATCTTAATGGGACCCTTGGTGTCCTAGCACTGGCTCATGGCAGTCAGTTGCTGCAGAGTCATGCACAGGTGGGCACCGTCTTACTCACCCACCTCTTGTAGCTTGTTGGCAGGGGAGCCATGGCACAGGCTACACTTTCCCCATGCCAACCTTCATCTGCATGCTCCGGTCCAACCCGCTCGTGCCAATGTAAGGGTCAGGGCCCTAGGCCCTTATGCAGTGGCATTAATGACACAGCCACATAGTTCTGGGATCTGGAACTGGCCCAGGGCATGTGCGCCCGACCTAGCCCATTTTATTAGCAGGGTCACATGACCGGTGATACCTGTGATGGATGGGTGTGGGATGAGTATGGAAGCCAGCCCTCTAGGAATGGCTGGTGGAAGCACATTGCTTAGAAACACTAGAACATGACCAGCCGGTCTCTGCACCACCCATCCAGCCTCACGGGAAAATACGTGACGCGCGCTAAGGCTTGTCCGGCCCTGGTTTGAACCCATTTTAAGTGTTTTTGGCAGGTAAAGTATTGACTGTTAGAGTAAACTTGACCTGTTTTTACCAATTTGAGCCAGGAGTGGAGGATTATTTATAGTTACAGGTGGAATTGGTAGATTTATAGGTCTGTGGGTTTTCAATAGTATAGGTTTGGGATGTTTGCTAGACATTCAAGTCTTGATTGATTGTTCATTACAAGTCAAAGTCTGGATAGGTTCGGCTGAAGCACTAAAGTCCTGACAGGTCATGGTTACAAACTATTATAGCCTGACAAATCTGTGCTATTAAAACTTCAACTTTCCTCTATGTCGACCCCTGAAACTTCTCATGTTATTGGGAGTATCAGACATCCATAGTGTTTTCCCCTTTCACCTACAGTTCATTGATGACATGACTGACGGGCAATTGGTCAAAGAAACAAACAAACGGATGCAAAAAGGTGAAGCTATTTCATTTTTGATTAAAACTTCCTGATCAGCGCTCTTCTCTGAACACAAGAAGGATTGGATAAGTGGTGATTGTTTTTGATTACAGTTAATTGTGTCAATATTAGTATAGTCTGTGTTTGTGTGTGTATCAATACTAGCGTATCCTGAGTGTTGTGTGTGAAACGCCATACATGTCTGATGTGTACAATGCTTGTTTTGTGACCTTTGTCACATTTTAGTCTTCAGTGGGAGATAAGATTTCGCAAACTACAACGTAATGTTCATTCGGCCTTTATACTATAAAAACATGGAGGGAGTACCCTTCATGGGCATGGATAATCACGGTGGCAATCCCTCGGATTGTATCCTTTATAGAACTTGGACTTTCTCAGGTTCAGAAGATTGCTAAATACCCACCTTTTCCGGCAGACAGATAGATATCCAGCACTGAGTGCTTACAGCTGCTGTCACCTGCTTTGACCCAGGTCTTCTGGTTACAAGTCCAAAACCAGCTTCTGCTTCTACCTCGGTTATTCACCAGTCTCCGACTTTACTAATATTTCAAAGGTTCTGCCACCTCTGGTCTGATGTGTGCAGTGTGCATACAATAAACATTTCCCTGCTCTGATGTGTGCAGTGGATGATACAGAGCAATTTCTCTGTCCGATGTCTCTCTACATTAGGATAATAGAGAAGAACCATACGACCCAGAATGTTTTTTTAGGACGTCTTTTCTGTCTTCCCTCACTAGCTGTTCTCTCAAAAGTTGTCACTTGAGGGGTACCTTGTCCTCAGGACTGGGACTCTATTTATTCAGGTAAATTATATGTGTATACAGAGGATACTGGACTGACAACATTCAAAATCCCACCTAGCCTTCCCATCTCCCTCCTTTTCCTTGAACTGCGTCACATGACAGAGATCAAACCCTCTTTTCAGCATTCTGATAGTGCACATGCAGACCTAATGTTCATATTCTTTTCCTCACAATACATGCGTAATACACACATACATGCTGCAGAGTCAAGTCTGGAGCACCCTGTCTGAGCCTCACACAGAACAGAAGGTATTACCAATCGTGGATCCACCCTTGATCAGAGGTTTCTCTTTTCTGTAGCGTATTCTGAGTTTGAATCGTAATAAGATTGGATCCATCTCATGGATCACCCTCTGTGTCATGCAAACGGCTTGAAAGGATGTTCTTCTTACTATTGGTAACCAGTAGAGAGTCTTGGGGGTGGAGCGAGGTCTTGAAAGGATGCTTGTCTTACTACTGGTAACCACAGGAATATTTTGCGGGTGGAGTGCAGGCTTGAAGGGATGTTCTTTTTACTACTCGTAACCACTGGAGAATTTTGGAAGTGGATGGAGGTCTTGAAAGGATTTTCATTTTACTCCTGATAACTACTGGAGAGTTTTGGGGGTGGAGGGAGGGCTTGAAAGGATGTTTGTCTCACCACTGGTAACCACTGGAGAGTTGTGGAGGTGGAGAGCGGGTTTAAAGGATGTTCATCTTACCACTGGTAACCACTGGAGGCTTGTGAGGGTGGAGAGCGGGTTTGAAAGGATGTTTGTCTAACCAGTGGTAACCACTTGAGGCTTGTGAGGGTGGAGAGCGGGTTTGAAAGGATGTTCGTCTTACCACTGGTAACCACTGGAGAGTTGTGGGGGCGAAGGGCGTGCCTGAAAGGATATTCGTCTTACCACTGGTAACCACTGGAGAGTTTTGGGGGTGGAGGGAGGGCTTGAAAGTATGTTCTTCATAGAGTTGTGGGGTGGAGAGAGGGCTTGAAAGGATGTTTTTCATAGAATTGTGGGGGTGGAGGGAGGGCTTGAAAGGATGTTCTTCATAGAGTTGTGGGGGTGGAGGGAGGGCTTGAAAGGATGTTCTTCATAGAGTTGTGGGGTGGAGGGAGGGCTTGAAAGGATGTTCTTCATAGAGTCGTGGGGGTGGAGGGAGGGCTTGAAAGGATGTTCTTCATAGAGTTGTGGGGGTGGAGGGAGGGCTTGAATGGATGCTCTTCTTACCAATGGTAACCACTGGAGAGTTTTGGGGGTGGAGGGAGGGCTTGAAAGTATGTTCTTCATAGAGTTGTGGGGGTGGAGGGAGGGCTTGAAAGGATGTTCTTCATAGAGTTGTGGGGGTGGAGGGGGGGCTTGAAAGGATGCTCTTCTTACCAATGGTAACCACTGGAGAGTGTTGAGGGTGGAGGGAGGGCTTGAAAGTATGTTCTTCATAGAGTTGTGGGGTGGAGGGAGGGCTTGAACGGATGCTCTTCTTACCAATGGTAAGCACTGAAGAGTTTTGGGGGTGGAGGGAGTGCTTGAAAGGATGTTCTTCATAGAGTTGTGGGGGTGGAGGGAGGGCTGGAAAGGATGCTCTTCTTACCAATGGTAACCACTGGAGAGTTTTGGGGGTGGAGGGAGGGCTTGAAAGTATGTTCTTCATAGAGTTGTGGGGTGGAGAGAGGGCTTGAAAGGATGTTTTTCATAGAATTGTGGGGGTGGAGGGAGGGCTTGAAAGGATGTTCTTCATAGAGTTGTGGGGGTGGAGGGAGGGCTTGAAAGGATGTTCTTCATAGAGTTGTGGGGTGGAGGGAGGGCTTGAAAGGATGTTCTTCATAGAGTCGTGGGGGTGGAGGGAGGGCTTGAAAGGATGTTCTTCATAGAGTTGTGGGGGTGGAGGGAGGGCTTGAATGGATGCTCTTCTTACCAATGGTAACCACTGGAGAGTTTTGGGGGTGGAGGGAGGGCTTGAAAGTATGTTCTTCATAGAGTTGTGGGGGTGGAGGGAGGGCTTGAAAGGATGTTCTTCATAGAGTTGTGGGGGTGGAGGGGGGGCTTGAAAGGATGCTCTTCTTACCAATGGTAACCACTGGAGAGTGTTGAGGGTGGAGGGAGGGCTTGAAAGTATGTTCTTCATAGAGTTGTGGGGTGGAGGGAGGGCTTGAACGGATGTTCTTCATAGAGTTGTGGGGGTGGAGGGAGGGCTGGAAAGGATGCTCTTCTTACCAATGGTAAGCACTGAAGAGTTTTGGGGGTGGAGGGAGTGCTTGAAAGGATGTTCTTCATAGAGTTGTGGGGGTGGAGGGAGGGCTGGAAAGGATGCTCTTCTTACCAATGGTAACCACTGGAGAGTTTTGGGGGTGGAGGGAGGGCTTGAAAGGATGTTCTTCATAGAGTTGTGGGGGTGGAGGGCGGGCTTGAAATGATGCTCCTCTTACCAATGATAACTACTGGAGAGTTTTGGGGGTGGAGGGAGGGCTTGAAAGTATGTTCTTCATAGAGTTGTAGGGGTGGAGGGAGGGCTTGAACGGATGCTCTTCTTACCAATGATAACGACTGGAGAGTTTTTGGGGTGGAGGGAGGGCTTGAAGGATGTTCTTCATAGAGTTGTGGGGGTGGAGGGAGGGCTTGAAAGGATGTTCGTCATAGAGTTGTGGGGGTGGAGGGAGGGCTTGAAAGGATGTTCATCATAGAGTTGTGAGGGTAGAGGGAGGGCTAGAACGGATGCTCTTCTTACCAATGGTAACCACTGGAGAGTTTTGGGGGTGGAGGGAGGGCTTGAAAGGATGTTCGTCATAGAGTTGTGGGGGTGTAGGGAGGGCTTGAAAGGATGTTCTTCATTGAGTTGTGGGGGTGGAGGAAGGGCTTGAAAGGATGTTCTTCATAGAGTTGTGGAGTGGAGGGAGGGCTTGAAAGGATGTTCTTCATAGAGTTGTGGGGGTGGAGGGAGGGCTTGAAAGAATGTTCTTCATAGAGTTGTGGGGTGGAGGGAGGGCTTGAAAGGATGTTCTTCATACAGTTGTGGGGGTGGAGGGAGGGCTTGAAAGGATGTTCTTCATAGAGTTGTGGGGGTGGATGGAGGGCTTGAATGTGGATGCTCTTCTTACCAATGGTAACCACTGGAGAGTTTTGGGGGTGGAGGGAGGGCTTGAAAGTATGTTCTTCATAGAGTTGTGGGGGTGGAGGGAGGGCTTGAAAGGATGTTCTTCATAGAGTTGTGGGGGTGGAGGAAGGGCTTGAAAGGATGTTTGTCATAGAGTTGTGGGGGTGGAGGGAGGGCTTGAAAGGATGCTCTTCTTACCAATGGTACCCACTGGAGAGTTTTGGGGGTGGAGGGAGGGCTTGAAGGATGTTCTTCATAGAGTTGTGGGCGTGAAGGGAGGGCTTGAAAGGATGTTCTTCATAGAGTTGTGGGGGTGGAGGGCGGGCTTGAAATGATGCCCCTCTTACCAATGATAACTACTGGAGAGGTTTGGGGTGGAGGGAGGGCTTGAAAGTATGTTCTTCATAGAGTTGTAGGGGTGGAGGGAGGGCTTGAACGGATGCTCTTCTTACCAATGGTAACCACTAAAGAGTTTTGGGGGTGGAGGGAGGGCTGGAAAGGATGTTCTTCATAGAGTTGTGGGGGTGGAGGGAGGGCTAGAACGGATGCTCTTCTTACCAATGGTAACCACTGGAGAGTTTTGGGGGTGGAGGGAGGGCTTGAAAGGATGTTCTCCATAGAGTTGTGGGGGTGGAGGGAGGGCTTGAAAGGATGTTCTTCATAGAGTTGTGGGGGTGGAGGGCGGGCTTGAAAGGATGTTCTTCATAGAGTTGTGGGGGTGGAGGGCGGGCTTGAAATGATGCTCTTCTTACCAATGATAACTACTGGAGAGTTGTGGGGGTGGAGGGAGGGCTTGAAAGGATGTTCTTCATAGAGTTGTGGGGGTGGAGGGAGGGCTAGAACGGATGCTCTTCTTACCAATGGTAACCACCGGAGAGTTTTAGGGGTGGAGGGAGGGCTTGAAAGGATGTTCGTCATAGAGTTGTGGGGGTGTAGGGAGGGCTGGAAAGGATGTTCTTCATTGAGTTGTGGGGGTGGAGGGAGGGCTTGAACGGATGCTCTTCTTACCAATGGTAACCACTGGAGAGTTGTGGAGGTGGAGGGGGGGGCTTGAAAGGATGTTCTTCATAGAGTTGTGGGGGTGTAGGGAGGGCTTGAAAGGATGTTCTCCATAGAGTTGTGGGGGTGGAGGGAGGGCTTGAAAGGATGTTCTTCATAGAGTTGTGGGGGTGGAGGGCGGGCTTGAAAGGATGTTCTTCATAGAGTTGTGGGAGTGGAGGGCGGGCTTGAAATGATGCTCTTCTTACCAATGATAACTACTGGAGAGTTGTGGGGGTGGAGGGAGGGCTTGAAAGGATGTTCTTCATAGAGTTGTGGGGGTGGAGGGAGGGCTAGAACGGATGCTCTTCTTACCAATGGTAACCACTGGAGAGTTGTGGAGGTGGAGGGAGGGCTTGAAAGGATGTTCTTCATAGAGTTGTGGAGGTGGAGGGAGGGCTTGAAAAGATGTTCTTCATAGAGTTGTGGGGGTGGAGGGAGGGCTTGAAAGGATGTTCTTCATAGAGTTGTGGGGGTGGAGGGAGGGCTTGAAAGGATGTTCTTCATAGAGTTGTGGGGGTGGAGGGAGGGCTTGAAAGGATGTTCTTCATAGAGTTTTGGGGGTGTAGGGAGGGCTGGAAAGGATGTTCTTCATAGAGTTGTGGGGGTGGAGGGCGGGCTTGAAATGATGCTCTTCTTACCAATGATAACTCTTGGAGAGTTTTGGGGGTGGAGGGAGGGCTTGAAAGGATGTTCTTCATAGAGTTGTGGGGGTAGAGGGAGGGCTTGAAAGGATGTTCTTCATAGAGTTGTGGGGGTGGAGGGAGGGCTTGAAAGGATGTTCTTCATAGAGTTGTGGAGGTGGAGGGCGGGCTTGAAAGGATGCTCTTCTTACCAATGATAACTCTTGGAGAGTTTTGGGGGTGGAGGGAGGTCTTGAAAGGATGTTCGTCATAGAGTTGTGGGGGTGTAGGGAGGGCTTGAAAGGATGTTCTTCATTGAGTTGTGGGGGTGGAGGAAGGGCTTGAAAGGATGTTCTTCATAGAGTTGTGGGGTGGAGGGAGGGCTTGAAAGGATGTTCTTCATAGAGTTGTGGGGGTGGAGGGAGGGCTTGAAAGAATGTTCTTCATAGAGTTGTGGGGTGGAGGGAGGGCTTGAAAGGATGTTCTTCATACAGTTGTGGGGGTGGAGGGAGGGCTTGAAAGGATGTTCTTCATAGAGTTGTGGGGGTGGATGGAGGGCTTGAATGTGGATGCTCTTCTTACCAATGGTAACCACTGGAGAGTTTTGGGGGTGGAGGGAGGGCTTGAAAGTATGTTCTTCATAGAGTTGTGGGGGTGGAGGGAGGGCTTGAAAGGATGTTCTTCATAGAGTTGTGGGGGTGGAGGAAGGGCTTGAAAGGATGTTTGTCATAGAGTTGTGGGGGTGGAGGGAGGGCTTGAAAGGATGCTCTTCTTACCAATGGTACCCACTGGAGAGTTTTGGGGGTGGAGGGAGGGCTTGAAGGATGTTCTTCATAGAGTTGTGGGCGTGAAGGGAGGGCTTGAAAGGATGTTCTTCATAGAGTTGTGGGGGTGGAGGGCGGGCTTGAAATGATGCCCCTCTTACCAATGATAACTACTGGAGAGTTTTGGGGTGGAGGGAGGGCTTGAAAGTATGTTCTTCATAGAGTTGTTGGGGTGGAGGGAGGGCTTGAACGGATGCTCTTCTTACCAATGGTAACCACTGAAGAGTTTTGGGGGTGGAGGGAGGGCTTGAAAGGATGTTCTTCATAGAGTTGTGGGGGTGGAGGAAGGGCTTGAAAGGATGTTTGTCATAGAGTTGTGGGGGTGGAGGGAGGGCTTGAAAGGATGCTCTTCTTTCCAATGGTACCCACTGGAGAGTTTTGGGGGTGGAGGGAGGGCTTGAAGGATGTTCTTCATAGAGTTGTGGGCGTGAAGGGAGGGCTTGAAAGGATGTTCTTCATAGAGTTGTGGGGGTGGAGGGCGGGCTTGAAATGATGCCCCTCTTACCAATGATAACTACTGGAGAGTTTTGGGGTGGAGGGAGGGCTTGAAAGTATGTTCTTCATAGAGTTGTAGGGGTGGAGGGAGGGCTTGAACGGATGCTCTTCTTACCAATGGTAACCACTAAAGAGTTTTGGGGGTGGAGGGAGGGCTGGAAAGGATGTTCTTCATAGAGTTGTGGGGGTGGAGGGAGGGCTAGAACGGATGCTCTTCTTACCAATGGTAACCACTGGAGAGTTTTGGGGGTGGAGGGAGGGCTTGAAAGGATGTTCTCCATAGAGTTGTGGGGGTGGAGGGAGGGCTTGAAAGGATGTTCTTCATAGAGTTCTGGGGGTGGAGGGCGGGCTTGAAAGGATGTTCTTCATAGAGTTGTGGGGGTGGAGGGCGGGCTAGAACGGATGCTCTTCTTACCAATGGTAACCACCGGAGAGTTTTAGGGGTGGAGGGAGGGCTTGAAAGGATGTTCGTCATAGAGTTGTGGGGGTGTAGGGAGGGCTGGAAAGGATGTTCTTCATTGAGTTGTGGGGGTGGAGGGAGGGCTTGAACGGATGCTCTTCTTACCAATGGTAACCACTGGAGAGTTGTGGAGGTGGAGGGGGGGCTTGAAAGGATGTTCTTCATAGAGTTGTGGGGGTGTAGGGAGGGCTTGAAAGGATGTTCTCCATAGAGTTGTGGGGGTGGAGGGAGGGCTTGAAAGGATGTTCTTCATAGAGTTGTGGGGGTGGAGGGCGGGCTTGAAAGGATGTTCTTCATAGAGTTGTGGGAGTGGAGGGCGGGCTTGAAATGATGCTCTTCTTACCAATGATAACTACTGGAGAGTTGTGGGGGTGGAGGGAGGGCTTGAAAGGATGTTCTTCATAGAGTTGTGGGGGTGGAGGGAGGGCTAGAACGGATGCTCTTCTTACCAATGGTAACCACTGGAGAGTTGTGGAGGTGGAGGGAGGGCTTGAAAGGATGTTCTTCATAGAGTTGTGGAGGTGGAGGGAGGGCTTGAAAAGATGTTCTTCATAGAGTTGTGGGGGTGGAGGGAGGGCTTGAAAGGATGTTCTTCATAGAGTTGTGGGGGTGGAGGGAGGGCTTGAAAGGATGTTCTTCATAGAGTTGTGGAGGTGGAGGGAGGGCTTGAAAGGATGTTCTTCATTGAGTTGTGGGGGTGGAGGGAGGGCTTGAAAGGATGCTCTTCATAGAGTTGTGGGGGTGGAGGGCGGGCTTGAAATGATGCTCTTCTTACCAATGATAACTCTTGGAGAGTTTTGGGGGTGGAGGGAGGGCTTGAAAGGATGTTCTTCATAGAGTTTTGGGGGTGTAGGGAGGGCTGGAAAGGATGTTCTTCATAGAGTTGTGGGGGCGGAGGGCGGGCTTGAAAGGATGCTCTTCTTACCAATGATAACTCTTGGAGAGTTTTGGGGGTGGAGGGAGGGCTTGAAAGGATGTTCTTCATAGAGTTGTGGGGGTGGAGGGAGGGCTTGAAAGGATGTTCTTCATAGAGTTGTGGGGGTGGAGGGAGGGCTGGAAAGGATGCTCTTCTTACCAATGATAACCACTGGAGAGTTTTTAGCCTGCATGGTGTTATGGTCCTGGCTGTTTCGACTGGCTGCATCTTCAGCTCCGTTAAAGTGAATCCTGTCTCTGGGTAAGTTTCCCAGGGCCGTTCCGTCGTGCCAGGAGAGTCGCCGGGCAGCGATGCACAAACCATGGTGCTGGAGACGCGTGTAAAAGGAAGTGAAGACAGACACAGGAGCAGAAGGAAAGGAAAAGCGCCTGCCGTTTACCAAAGGGTTGGAGCACGTGCCGCATCTGTGCATAAATAATATTTACAAAGACTAGAAACGCACTTGACCTCCAGGCTACCTTGGCGTGTTATGAGCGGCTGATTTACAGACTGCGGGGTCTGGACGCCAGTGCCGCCCGACAGCCATGAGTGGGTACAAGAGCACGCAGTGTGGCTGTAATCTAGAAACAGGAGCTGTAGGGACGCTGCAGTCTCTACTCACTCGAGCACACCAGGAGGAGGTTAGAAATACAAGGCTGATTTCCGTGCCTTTCAGTACTATCAAGTAACACGTGTGCCACTAACTCGTGGAAACACCTGAACTTCGCAAATAAACCTTCTTTCCTGAGGGAGATTGACAATGTAATCCCATGTAAAGCCATAAGAAAAGAAAGGTGACAAATTGTGAAAGGCAGAGGGGGACAAGCTTTCCTAGAGTGGTCGGAGCCGAGAAGGCAAGTATTCCTGGTTGGGGGTCTCAGCACCTGTGTGTCAGCTGTCAAGGCTAAACTCTGCCTGTGGGGCAGGAGGGAGCCAATGGGGACGCATTAATTATCCGGTGTAAGACCAAGGAGAGCCCCACCGGTCCACAGCAGAAGAAACTCAGAAGGGGTCCCACTCTAAGATGGTGTGTATTGATGACTATGTATTTCTGCTACAGTTTCCTGCTCCTTGGCCCAGCTGCTTCTAGTGTGGACACCAGGGAGCACTTGCTTGGTGGCAGCATGCTATGGTTTATTTATTTTGATTGAATAGCACAAAATACGTAGGACACGTAGTCTCAGTCTTAAACAAAAGTGCAACTGCACTGCAGGCAGGGACACCTCGAATAGCAGGATGGAAGCCTATTTGTATGATTACTGCATTGCATTGCAGTAACTCTTGCAGTACCTACTATACATTAGAGGTGGGCGAGTCAACAAACGACCTGGGAGAGCCGAGCCAAGTGTCTGGCTTGGATCTTAGAGACCAATTACGATCCGAGCCCTGAAACTATTTCCAATTAAATCATACAACAAAAATCAAGTAAAATATGGTAAAGTCTCATCAAAATTCAAAGAAGTGTAGTTTAACATGTGGAAGCTTCAACATTAATAAAGCACAATATAGTACTGCACTGAGACATACTTATTTAAAGTGATAGTTTTGTATAACTGGTAGTCTGAACTCACATATATGAAAGTGCTTTCATACGCGATATGAAGAAAAACGAGTTTTGGTGAAATAAAGTATTTGCTTAAGTTCACCAAATTGAAGTGGTAACCTGCAGTTTATCCAGGTTTTCAGGCGTTGCTTTGTACAAATCAGCCAGGAAATTGTTCTCTATTTGTCTTTCCTTATATTAAGGCTTTGTTTTTACCTCTTAGTTTATTTTCTGCAGTTTTTAAATACCCGAAGGCTGAACGATTTACATGAGCACCAGTTATATTACACAAGATCATATGCATTGTTTATGGGTACGTGGAATTTAAGTGATGGGCCCAGAATCACAGGATCTTGAGCTAATGCTGAGACTCTAATGTGTTTCCCCAGTGCCACATTTGGAAAATCTGACAGTAATGCCACTTTCTGGGTAGAAGGAGGAAGGTAGGCAGAAGCCATATGAACGCTTGGCTCATTATGGGCTCGTAGTTCCAACAAGACTTTGAGCTGAGCCAGAGCAAGGCTTGAGCGTGGCTTGAGTTTTCAGTGGCTCGCCTACCTCTAAAATCCGTCACGAGGACCGAAGTGTTCTTCTTGTGAGCATGAAGGCGTCCACTCCTTTTGTTGTGCTTGGGTGCAGGCCCGGACTGGCCGTAGCGACCACCGGGCAATTCCCCGGTGCGCCGCAAGGGTGGGGGCCGGTTTTGGGCCCCTGGGGGCCGATGTTGTTACAGGGCCGTTTTTGCAGCATAGCTGCAAAATCGGCCCTGTAACAAAATCGCCGAAACCGGTCCCGGCAAAGAGCTCCGCGGCACCCCCAACCCCCGGAGAGAGTGGGGGGGGGGGGGAGGCAAGCACTTTGCCTGGGCCGGTTTTAGTTCCCAGTCCGGCCCTGCTTGGGTGATAGAGTCTAGATTTATAGTATGGCTTGAAGAGAGGATTTTTGGTGTCAGGAATGAGGACCATAAGGATGCTCCTATCCTCCTGCGATAGGCAAACTTGCATCTGTGCTTAAGTTAAGCATGGTGTGTAGAGGGGAAAAAGATACACTTGCTTATGCTGATCCATACCATCTGAATGAGGGTGATGTTTATTCCTCCTTCGGTTAGTCAGGGTCTGACACTGGTTCAGCAGTTCTTTATTGGAAATTGGTCATCTGTTTGGAACAGAAAGGTCTTTACTGCCTTTCTGGATTCCATGTAATCCTGAATGTTCCGTATTTTTGTTGGCAAAGAGGTCAAGATTTTGTCTCTATGAATAGAGAAGGAAGAACCACCAGTTTACGTATTCTGGAAGTGTTGAATGGACAGAAACGTTGCAAGTCTTGAGCAGCGATTCCCATTTTCCATATATTGCTGAAATTTAAGTTGAATGAGGACTGGTCTGAGGCTATGGATCTCTGCTGAAGTTTCAGTTGAAC
Organism: Lissotriton helveticus; assembly: GCF_964261635.1. Taxonomy (NCBI): domain Eukaryota; kingdom Metazoa; phylum Chordata; class Amphibia; order Caudata; family Salamandridae; genus Lissotriton; species Lissotriton helveticus. The sequence continues at coordinate 295,575,620 of NC_136065.1, forward strand.
GAGGGATGGTCCGTGGCTAAGTATCTCTGCTGAAGTTTCAGTTGAACGAGGGATGTTCCGCGGCTATGGATTTCTGCTGAAGTTTCAGTTGAATGAGGGATGGTCCGGGGCTATGGCTCTCTGCTGAAGTTTCAGTTGAATGAGGGATAGTAGGCGGCTATGGATCTCTGCTGAAGTTTCAGTTAAACGAGGGATGGTCCGTGGCTATGGATCTCTGCTGAAGTTTCCGTTGAATGAGGGATGGTCCGTGGCTATGGATCTCTGCTGAAGTTTCAGTTGAACAAGGGATGGGCAAATGCTGTGGATCTCTGCCAGAGTTTCAGTTGAACAAGGGGTGGTCCTGTGCTGTGGATAGTGCTCTGGGCAACACAGAGTACCTTGAAGAACTGATGTCTTGCTGTGGGTGGATACTGTGGGTATCCACTGGAGAGCATATAGGGTTGGAGAGATGTGGTTACGCAACCTCAAGTTTGTCAATTGCCTGTTTTCCTCATTCTGCATTTTCTCTAGTTTTCATAATAGATAGTGTGGGTCTGCACGGTAAAACTCTGCTGGCGTTGACCAAGTACAATAGTGCAGGGTGATGGTGGGTTGAAACCTCTTAAGGCAAATCGAGATCAGGGAAAAAGTGGAAAAAGTGCTGTAGTCTTCAACATAAATATAGCGTGAATAGTCTTATTTAAAACTGATATATCTGATATAGACTACTAGCCGCAGATTCCTTAACATAGAATTATCCCCAGGCGTGAGACTGGATCCGGAACATTTTTGACACAGCATCTCTGTGCGCCGGGGGCAGTACCATATGACTCCGCCCTGAAGTCGTCCACGAGCGGACGTCAGCGGCGTCACATAAGCCCCACCCCGGCGCGCTGCTGTCAGTTTCTTTCTTTTACGCTGGCAACGCGGATCCGGATTGTGTCCTTGACCTGTTTTCAGGTCTTCTTTTAATGCTTTTGCATTGAGGAACAGTGTGCAAATGCCTTTGTGTTTCTAGATGTGTACTTCTTGTACGCGTCAGATGTCGGCGACGGACCCTCACCCTATCTGTATGTGGTGTTTCGGCGTGCACCATGATTCTACGGACTGCGACGCTTGGCAGCATCTCAAGCCGAAGTCCCGGCGGGAGCGCCGGAAGAAGTTGCTTTCAGCCCGCTTGTCCAGATCGGTCTCGTCTTTGCATCCGTCCCCTACCTCGGAGGGGTCCAGAAACCGCTGATTCCGACTTCGCCCGCTGGTAAGTTTTACAGCTTGTCACCGAGGCCTTGTCCTCATTCTGCAGAGGGCGCGGATTCCCCTCGGGATGTGCGCCCTCGGCTGTAACCACCCTATTTGCCGTTTTCTGGCGTTGGGGCAACTAGGGCCCAAATCAAGGCCTATGCTACGGCTCTGCAGGCTTCTTTGGCCCCTCCTCATCTTCCTGAGATGTCCGCGGATCCCTTGCCATGCGCGGGGACTTCCGCGGAGTCACCGGCGGATTCGACCCCGGCACCGACGAGTTCGGCTTCAAGTTTTGGGGGTGTGGTGATGTCGAGGTGCGGCCCTCCGGGGTTCCCCCCTTTGACCCACGGCGTCCCTTCCTTCGCCGCGAATCCCCGTGAGGGTCCCTGTGGTGCTGCAGGAGGTTGCCGGGACTCACGGTTTGTTCCTGAGTCCCCCTCGGTCCTTTGGGCAAGCGGCTGCCTTACCGGATGCCTAGCCAGCGCCGTTCGGGCACTGACGGCTTTCCTCCCCAGCCCTGGCGGTGCCATGGGTGTTGGCCGGGGCCCGGGGGCGCCTCCCCGGGTCCCTCTCAGTCCTCTACGCAGGCGGCTGCCTCATTGGAGGTTGTGTCGACGTCTTTTCCGCACCTTTTCGGCGCCGTTCCTTAGCTGCTCCGGCTCCGACCCCGCCCCATTCTCCTAGGATGCACGTGGTGGTGGAGGTCAACTTCTTTTCGTGGGTCGGGTTGTGCCTCTGGGATGGTCCTTCTCTGGGGCTTTGTCTGGGGTTCCATTGCCTCTGCCTTCGTGTTGCGTTGGCTTGCTCTGGGCACACTAGTTCATAGTATTTGCCAGTTGCCGGCTGTGCACGCCTGGTTGTTATGGTCCACCTCCGTGGTCTTTGGAGTGTACCCGTGTGCTCCTGTTCCTTGCTCTGCTGGAGTTTTGCACGACTGCGTCTCCCTTCTCCCGTCTGCGCTTCTCGGCTGCGGGGCTGTTCCTGCATTGTCCGCTGCCTCGGGGCTGATGCCAGGTCAGCTGTCCTCTTCGCTGTGTGTGTGTTTTCCTGCTGCGGAATCTGCCTCTGTTCCACCTCTTCTCCTTGAGATTTTGTGGGTGGTTCTTTTCCTTCTTGGTACTCTCCTAGTGCTGTTCTCCCCTCTGGGGTTCTGGCGGGTGCCCTTTGCCCCTCGGGTAGGCTTGTGGTATCCTGGCCTTCCCTTCTCCTTGTTTCTGTTTGGTGGGGTGGGAGCTGAGCCGTCCTGTCTGTCCCCATGACACATCCCCTGTTGGGGCCGCGTGTTCTTCCGAGTTGGTGAGGTTTTCTCGCAGACCTTCCTCCCCTCTGGGTATGGCTAGGGTATCTATTCTACGTTAAGGAATCTGCGGCTAGTAGTCTCTATCAGATGTACAAGTTAATTACCTTCGGTAACAATGCATCTGGTAGAGACGATTCTAGCCGCAGATTCCTTCATGGCCCGCCCTTCCTCCACGTTCTGCGAGGGCCTTCAGCTTGGTCTTCTGCACTTCCCTACCTCCGGGTGGTTTGGTCTTCTGCGAGTTCTCTCGTTCACTTCCTCCATGGTGGGATGCTTCCTTATGTTTATTGTTTCATCCATTCCCTTCCGGTAATGGCCAGTAAGTTCATGTGTGCTTCTGCATTCCTACACCTTGGTTATTCCAGTGTGGGGGCCCCCTTTTATTCTTCTCCCTTTTTACTAACTTGGGGTTTCTGACTCCTCTGCAGTCCTCCGAGTTGGGGTCTCGTGGCTGCACCTCAGCCTTTAGCTCTTTCCAGGGGATACGAACCTCCTTGATGGTGTTGTCTTGGGGTAATTTGTCAGTACTCATCTATTCCGGACTTGTTTCCCTTCACGGTTATGGATTGTGGTTGCAGACTTTCTGTCGTCTGCTATGACGTTTTTCACATGTGTTTCTGCCTCCAAGGAGGATGTCACCTTCGCTTTGCGAGGCTGCTTCTCAGAGCGTTGCTCTGCTCTTTTCCTTCTATGACTTTCATTACCACTGTGCCTGGCACTTTTCCAAATGGTGCTGCTCCTCACCTTTCGTTTCCTCCCTTTCTGTTTACCTGTTTTTTTCACACAATGTTCCCATATTCGCACAGTTTTGTTTGTGATGGCACCGCTTTGTGGTACGGAAAAGTTCTCAGAAGAAAACTGACGACAGCACGCCGGGGTGGGGCTCATGTGACCTCGCTGACGTCACGCCCTTGGACGACGTCAGGGCGGAGTCATATGGTACCGCCCCCGGCGTGCAGAGATGCTGTGGCAAAAAATTTCCTGATCCAGTCTCACGCCTGGGGATAAATCTAGATTAAGGAATCTGTAGCTAGAATCGTCTCTAGCAGATACATCGTTACCGAAGGTAAGTGACTTGCATATTGAGAGGCGCGCTTATCATGGGTTAATTAGGAAAACCAAAGCGGCACACTATGCCACTAGGATTATGGAGGCAGGGAACTCCACAAAAGAACTGTTTTTAGTATATAAATCTCTTTCAGTGGGGATGCCCTCCACTGCGCCAGAAGATTGCTCAGTGGAGTCCTGTAACAGGATTGCAGACTTCTTTGCCGATAAAGTAGCTAAAATATACTCGGCCTTCCCTAGCCATCCTACCGCAGAGTCTGAGTTCGTAGAGTCCCCGAGGGAATGAGGGGAACGGCACATGCTGACTAACTTCGTTACCCCATCCCGCGAGATTCTCTTGCAGATCTGTGGGTCAGTTAAATCAGGCTCCCCTCGGGACCCCACTTTTGACAGCCTGCCAGTGCTGGAACCTTACATTAGATATCTTTTGGATGTCTCTTTTAGGACCAAGACTGTGCCCAGAGACTGGAAACAGGCGGTGGTGCTACCTCTCCAAAAGAAGCCTACCATCAGCTTCGAAAAATTGGAGAACCTCCGGCCAATTTCCCTGTTACCTTACATGGCTAAAGTGGCGGAGAAAACTGTAAACACACAACTGATGGATTTCGTGGAAGAGGCTTCCCTCCTGCACGAGACCCAGTTTGGTTTCCGTCCCCGCCACTCGACTGAATCAGCGCTATTGATGGCAGTGGAGACCTTACGCCAGGGGGTGGATGAGGGCCAGACTATGGCTCTCATCCTACTGGATCTATGTGCAGCATTCGACACTGTAGCTCATACCACCTTGCTACAGTGTCTGAATGATGGCGGGATAACAGGAGCTGCACTTGAATGGATCCAGTCTTTCCTGACAGGGAGACGCTTTCAGGTTCGACAGGGAGACTGCTATTCTAGGGAGATTGGCTTGGGACAGGGCGTGCCTCAGGGCTCGTCCCTGAGCCCAACCCTATTTAATCTCTACGTCTCCCCGGTGGCAAACATCGCTGAAGGTCATGGCCTGCGCATAGTGTCCTATGCGGATGACACGCAGCTGGTCATCTCCCTATCGCGCGCGCCCGGTCTTGCGGTGGACAGGTTCAGGGCCTGCATGCAGGAACTGGCTACCTGGATGTCCACCAATTGTCTTAAATTAAACGGTAGCAAGACCGAGGTGCTCGTGGTAGGGGGGAGTCCGTCTGCTTGGTCATCGGCATGGTGGCCATCCTGTTTAGGGGATGTCCCTACACCCTGTCAAGAAGCAAGAAACCTGGGAGTGTGGTTTGACGCAGAACTGTCTTTTGGACCTCAGATAGGCCGGGTGGTGGGGGTCTGCTTCAGCGTCCTGAAAAGCTTGCGGAAGGTTTTAGATCTCCTCCCTACGACAGCCCTCAGGACGCTGGTGCATGCCCTTGTCACATCGCGCCTAGATTATGGCAATTTGCTTTACCTAGGAGCCACCAGTAAGGCCATCAACCGCCTTCAGGTGCTGCAGAATGCAGCGGCTCGCCTGATCCTGAAATTCCCTAAGAGATCGGCGTCTAAGGCAGCCCTCCAGGCCCTTCATTGGCTCCCTGTAAGGAGTAGGGTCGAATTTAAGGCCCTCTGCACATGCCACCGCATTTTGGGAGGTAAAGCACCCGCTCCATTACAGGGTTGATCACCCTGTATGTACCTACGCGCGCTCTGCGCTCCTCCTGCGCAGGGCTACTTAAGGTCCCCAGGATGAAAAAGGCACGCATGGGGGGTAGGTCCTTTAGGTATCTGGCCGCGAAAAGCTGGAATGCGCTGCCACTGGACCTTCGTCTGGAGCCATCTGAACCTGGCTTCAGGAAGAAATTAAAAACCCACCGCTACACGCAGTAAGCCGGGCTGTTCTTGTGGTTGTGACTCTGCTGACTCCACTCACCACAGCGCGGGGACAAGCCTTTTGTGCGTAACCAGGCGCTATATAAACTTCCCTTATTATTATTATTATTAGTATTATTATTATTATTACATTAGCGTCCTCCCAATAATACAATCATAGCAGAGCAATAATGTGTACCTCGCCTCGAACAACAAATACCAATATGCACCCGAAAGTAGGCACTTGGCATTGTACAGACACCGAAACATAACAGAGAGATGCCGTCAGTTGGCAGTGTTCATATAGCACAACATATGGCTATACATAAAAGCAATGCAATGGACAGATAACAATCAACTGAACCCCAAAAATATGGTAAATTAGTTTCAAAATTTTGAGGCAGGAGAAAAAGGCTTGCAAAACTTTAAATACAGTTACAATTATGTTTTAGTGAAAAAGGCATGCATCAACAAGAACGAAACATGAATACCTGTGTCCCCATTGGGTTTTTCCTTAATGAAAATAATTTTTTAGAATGAGTTCTCAGTAAATCATAAGTTCACTAGGAGGACATTACTGCTGCAGCTTTCAAATATCCAAAATATGACATTGTTTTTCCCTAAGACAAATTGCAATGAGGCTAAACTGGCCAAATGCAGAACTTGACAAATATTACCATTTCTGAAATTTGAAAGACTTTTCAAAATTACAGATTGTACTTTTTATTTTGTAAGCTTGGAAACTTTATTTATTGCCGCATGACAAAGTATTTCAACAAGAACACTCTTGAACAAGAACAAGTACACACTAAACGTAATACAAGATGCATACTGACATTAGCAGGCTTGGGTGGAATACGTAGAGTGGGTTTTGGATTGGGTGGAATACTGAGAAAGGAAATGAATAGAGCGGATGGCGATTGTTGAAGTTTAACTGAATAATGCATACATTTACATATAAGATCATTTAAAATTGTTCTTCTTGGATGAGATGGTCCTCCACCAGCAGTTTTACTGATGCAAGGGGAGTGACTCGGGTATTTCTTCAGAGAGAGAGAGAGAGAGAGAGCGAGTTCCAATTTAGCTGTATGGATGCTGAAAGGTTTTTGTTGGCAGAGTGTAGGCTGCGAGATGCAGCAGTATGCCTCAGGGCTTCAGCCCTTCAGGGAGGAGGTTCGAGAAGGAGTCTGTTATAGCCTTTGTGATCAGGAGTAGTAGGTGTGCAGAGCTTTTTTTTTTAACTAACAGATCCTGCTTGTTGAAAATACTGCAAGATAAGTCTGGGCTGGGAGATTATAGAGCCTTCTCGTAGCAAAATGTAGAACTTTATCGAGAGCTGTAAAAGAACATGAGTTGACGTGAACCACAAGGTTTCTTCCTGAGGGATGTGGAGGCCATGGTGTCCGGGGAAATGGAAGGGATAGAGCAGGGAGGTGGATGCAGAGGTGGCAGAAAAGTAGATTATTTCTGTTCCGAAAGAATTCAATGGAAAATAGCGAACTACCATCCAGAGTTGATGGCTATTTGACAGTCGGAGACAGGGGCCTGGAGTTGGGGATCGGCGTAGAAAATGAAAAAAATATGTGGTTATCATCTGCCCTATGATAGGAAATGTCAAAGAAAGTGATGAAGAAACGATGTGTGGAGTGAGAAAAAAATGGAACGTAGTACTGAGCCCTGTGGTACACCAACCAGGAAGTTCTTGGGGCAGAAAGCATGGAGCAAGAATCGATTGGGAACGAATTGCTAGAGTGATATGATGAAGAATGACAGAGGAGCGAGTCATGCCAAGATTTGGTAGGGTGGGGTGCTTAAAAATATGAAATGCTAAAGAGAGGTTTAGGAATGCAAGAATGGAACAGAGATGATTGTGGTGAGCAGAAGGTCCTAATTTAGGATGTATGAGTCACGGATGTTTCTGTGGAGTGCAGTGCCTTGAAATCAGATTGAGAAGAGTAAAGCAGATTGTGTGGTCAAGAGGTTAGAAGATGAAAAACTAACTGTTCAAGACTTGTATAGAATAATGGAAGTAGAGAAAAATGCAGTAGGTAGCTAGGGATGAAGGACCAGTAGTATTTTTAATAGGGTGGGGAAGAAATGCAGAGTTGAAGCAAGAGCGATAGATTCCTCAATTGAAAGCGTGATTAAGGAGAGGTGGTAGGCTGGAAAGTACACAGGAGAAGAGGGTCAGTGGTTTGACGGTTTGGGGAGGGGGACGTAGTCAGATGACGTGCATGAGGGGTTTGGAAGATTTAAGAATAGGAATTGCGTGGGAGATGCTTTTGAGGGCTTGAGAGTAGAGAGGTTTACAGAGTAAAATGATTTAGTCATAATGAGGGTGGACAGGAAGTTGGGCAGAGCCTTCTTTTAGGGCCCAAGATAGTTGCCTTCTTTTTCCAGTTACGGAACAGTGCCTAAATATTGGTCTTCACCGCTTTAACGGGATGTACGACATTACAACGCATGCTTTTACATCGCATGCTTTTACAACGCGGTTTTTACATCGCATACCATTACAACGCATAGTGCTTTTGGGTGTTGGATAGTGAATAGTTTAATTTACTATTCCAACTCCAGTCCCCGTGGATAGTAGGGAAGGTTATTGGATAGTAAATTAACCTATTCCCTATCCTAGAGCGCCCCCCAGCGCAATGCGTTGTAACAGTTGCGATGTAAAGGCACTGCGTGGTAAAAGTTGCGTTGTAAGTGATGTTTCCCCTTTAACGTTGTCATTGACCCAGGACTGTGGATGTGGGTCTGCATGGGAAAATATACAGAAGGAATAGTGTGGAGTGAAATGCTATTCTCAATTTATTATTAATGTCAAAAGATGAAGAGTTCAATATGTGTGAGAGATAGCTATGTGTTTGGTTTAAGAAGGGAAGTAGGTATTTGGGGAGTGTTAGAAATGGAGGTCTCTAGTTGGCAAGGGTTTGCACCTTTGTCGAAGTAGGGACCCTTCTTCCTAGTCAGGGTAAGGGAGTTACACTTCTAAAATAACCCTTGCTCACCCCCGTGGTAGCTTGGCATGAGCAGCCAGGCTTATCTCAGAGGCAGTGTGTAAAGCATTTGCACATAAGGAACAGTAAAACCGTGAAAACACTACAAAAGGACACCACAACACTTTAGAAAAATATCCAATATTTTTATATATCCAAAACAAGACCAAAACGATATGAATCCAACATACAGTACTTAAAAAATATATACTTTGCAAAAATATCTTCAAAACACAGTTCCTCCAAGTGGGTAGCTCCGTCCGGGGCTACCGCAATACTGAAAATAACACCAAAAGTTCTGTCTGGCCACGTCAGTCGGTGTGTCGGTAGACTCGTAAACAGTACCTTTTGCTTTGCGGCTGACACGTTGGTGCGAGCCGGTCATGGCAACTGTCGTGGTTGCGATAAGCAGTGCAGCGGTACAGCGTACGGTGCCCTCAAGGCGTGGTTCAGGCAGTGGATCGGTGACAGTTGTTCAGCGGCGTCCGTGAAAGCCGGGCTGCAGTGTGGAGTGAGGGCGGTGCTCGATGTGGTGCTGACAGATCACGGTGCAGGCAACAGAGCTGGTTGCGGGAAACTGGTGTCGGTCGGTCCAGACTGCAGTGTGAGATGAGACGGTGCGTCTTGAAACTTATGAGCGGTGCCCCCAGCCACGATGCGGTCACGGGTGTCGAAGTCAGCAAGCAGTGACGGCATCGGTGAGACCAGGGCGGGGGAGTGAAGCAAGGCGCTGCGGAGTGCGGCGCCCACAGATCACAGTGCAAGCTGCGGCTCATTGACGGCGGCGTTCAATGTTGTCGGTGAGACCAGGGTTATATGTTCGCGATGCAGCATTGCCCTCTGCGGGGCCTTTAGGACACGGAGCCAGCGACCGAGTCAGTGATGGAGTTGGGTCCTTTTCCCTTCTCTGTGGCAACTGAAACAAAGGTTCCTGAAGCGGTACCTAGAGGTTGGTGAAGCCTTTTCAGTCCCTGAGACTTCAAAACAAGAGGCAAGCTCTACTTGAAGCCCTTGGAGATACTCAGTACAAATAAAGAAAGTTTGGTCCAGTGCTTTCACTGTCCAAGGCAGAAGAAGCAACTGCAGAACAACCCAACAAAGCAACAACACAGCAAAGGGGCAGTACTCCTCCTGGCAGCTCTTCCAGCTCTTCTTCTTGGCAGGTTCCTTGATTCCTGCGAGTTCTTTGAAGTCCTTTATCTCCCTGGACTTCTAACAGGAGACAAGCTCTACTTCAAGCCCTTGGAGAAAATTCTAACAGCAGGCTGATGAAAGTACAATCCAGTCTTTTCCCTGCCCAAGACAGAAGCAACAAGCAGCAAGCCAACACAGCAAAGCAGGGAGCAAAGTGGTAGTTCCTCCTGACAGCTTTCCCAGCCCTTCTTCCTGACAAGTTCCTTAGTTCAGCAGTAATCTAAAATACTGGTGGGGTCTGGGCCCCAAAATTTATACAGCAAATTCCTTTGTTCTCTTGGTGCATAGAGGCTCTGTGCTCAGCCAAAACCAGTTCTGTCCTCTCTGGTCCAGCTTCCCGGCAGGAGGTGGAGACAGCACTGTCCAAGGCAGACAGGGCCTATTTAGGTGCTAGGGAAATCTCCTCCCACCACTCTAAATACAGACCAAGCCTATTCAGGTGCAAGTGAAAACTCCTCCCAATACTCTGAATGCAGCACAGGTTGATTCAGCCCAGCCCTGACTCATTCAGGAAAGGCAGGACACACATCACCCCCGTGGCTGTCTGAGAAAATGCACACCCCCAGCCCCTGTCACTCCAAAGTCAATCCAGAAAATAGCAGAGACACACAGGATGGCTAAGCAAGAAAATACCCACTTTCTACAAGTGGTATTTTCAAACACACTATATAAAAATCATCTTAACTAAAAGATGCATTTTTATATTCTGAGTTCAGGCATACTAAACTCCATCTTTCTATCTTGTCCCAATGGGAAGTTATATTTATAAGATGTTATAAATAAACTCCCATTCTATCTTATGGGGCAGATAGCCTTTCAATAGTGAAAAATGAAATACACTATATTTCAATCAATCAATCAATCAATTACATTTTGTTATTCAGATAAACTGTGTTTCACTATCAGGACATGTCACAGACCTCAGTACATGTCCTACCTGTCACATACACTGCACCCTGCCCATGGGCCTACCTTAGGGGTGTCTTAGATGTAAGAAAAGGGACAATTAGGGCCTCGCAAGTGGGTGCACTTGCCAGGTTGACATGTCAGTTACAAACTGCACTCAGACTCTGCAGTGGCAAGTCTGAGATACCTTTACAGGGCTACTTCTGTGGGTGGCACAATCAATGCTGCAGGCCCACTAGTAGCATTTGATGTACAGGCCCTGGCACTCTCAGTGCAGTGTACTAAGGACTTACTAGTAAATCAAATATGCCAATCATGGAAACACCAACCCATAATACAATTTATAACAGGAGCACTTACACTGAACAGCAGTGAGAACGTGTGCAGAGACACTAAACCAGCAAAAACAGAGTCAAAACTGGGAGGTCAGAAAGCAAAAAGACAGGGGAAACAAGCCATAAGATACCAGATCTAACAGAGAGTGTTTACGCTTAGTGATAGAAATCATAAGTTACGTGCTCAGATTGGAGGCATGGTGGCAGACATGAATAATGGCTTGGTCAGAGAGAGATGGTATAATATGGAGGAGGGATTGAGTAAGTGTGTTTCAAATCATATGGTTGATTGGGTATCCATGCAAGTGTTTACGGGAGAGGTGTGTCTTCTATAGACAGTGGTCAAGGAGAAGTTAAGGAAGTAGGACATGCTTTTGATTGTTTGGGTTATGTTTGAGGTTAAAAATTTGATGAGTGGCGTAGAAGGGAAAAGAGTATCAAGAAAGTAATCTAGTGGAAAGTAAATGGCCACCATGTGGACACTGAATAGTGAAATAATGGTAGATCATAATCAGTGTCAATGCCAGTATTGGTAGATAACTCATGGTTGTTGCCAAAAGAAGATGGAAGTGAGCCCAATGTTGGTGCTGGTTTGTGATGGAGATTGATTTGCTAAATGATTTGAGTTTGGTACGATATCATATAGAGAAATATAGCCAGATGGGTCCGAACATCATGCACATAACACAACACATACAATAAAGAGCAGCCAATCAAATTATTCTTCAGTCTTTCCAGAATTCTTTAAACTTGTAACTAGAAATTAAAGGCCTTCTAAATATGTAAAGCTGGAACCTTTCCACAGCTTTAGTAGGACAATAATATACATCTGGAGTGCTCTTTCTGAAAACTGCTACTTTTTTTTAGATTTTGACCAGAGAAGGCATGGTGCATTGATTGAATGAAGTGTTGTCAATAGAACATTAACCCAGGTTCTGTCAGTTAGTAAGTAGATGTCCATTTCCCAAAATGATTATGGAAAAATGCATGCAGCTTACAAATCAACATCCTGTATGGTCTTCAGCCAGTCTCAGTCTCCTGCTCACTACATTTTGATGCCCTACGATTAATTATCTTGTCTGGATAGATTTAAAATTTGACTTTACAGCTATCCAGAAGACACAGAACAAAAAGCTGCACTACTGCATTCAGTAGCACCCAGCAGAGCCACCAGGATAAGAGGCCACTGATTTCCTTTAATGTTGAGTACCTTGTCCTCAGGCATGGGACAATAAAATATTCTTTAAAAAATATTTTTTTTAAATTATTTTTAAAAACAAACAAAACATACGTAGCTTCAGTTACAGTCATACAGCCTCTGATGTTATTAGCCAATATACAAAAAAGTATATTTTCATATCATTTACATGCCCTTTTGCAGCATAGCCATGCATCAGCCACAGATTTAAAACAGTTCCTTATGTCTACCCCCTCCCCTGGATAACCAGGGACCCTCGGTTTATTGTTGAATCTAGTGTCCAGTTGAGTATCCCCCACTATTACAGCAAGAATATAATATTTCCTCCATTGCCCCATACTGTATGAACTTTCTTCAGGCAGCCCCTCGCTTTGTAGGTGACCCTTTCGGCTGCCATATACATATCCATCCCTGCTCTCCATTCTCGTAGCAGTGGTGTATCTATGGCTCCTCATTTCCTCGCTACGTCTCTTTTCGCAACTACCAGTGCCAGTGCGAGAAAAATTAATTGCGGTCTACCCAGATCAACGTCATTCGAGATGCTCAATAATGGGGATCTGGGGTACTGTAGCATCATACGCCACCACGCTGTTCGTTTGGTTACATCCTTCTGAGTAAAGGACACTTTGCCTTTCTATGAGAAAACTTCTAGGGGGTATACTGGTAATCCCCATAAATAATTGAATGGAGTAACATTCTCTCCTTTATAAAAAAGAACCTGAAAACTTTATCGTCATAACTTGACATTTCTGATGAGTAAACAAAGCCATTAAAACCTGTTTATTGACATAACACAAGCCCTGAAGAAGTCCCTGGAGGGGACGAAACGCGTTGGCGGTTTCAAAAGTTTTTTTTAAAAAGAACTGAATAAAGAAGTGAAATTACTACAACATCGACTCATCTTTGATTTAATCTCTTTCAAAAGATTATTATATTGTCTTAACACTGTTGTACAAAAGTGTGCTGGGCTATATTTTTTCTTTGTACTGTAGCATCTAGTATTTTGCTTAATTCATGTGTTATCTTTTTCCAGTAGGCTTGTATCTGGACGCACTCCCAAATAATATGATAAAAATCACCTTCCCCCGGTCCACACCTCTGGCATTTAGGGTAATTTGCTCGTCCTATTTTATGCAGTCGAACACGGTGGGACAATAACATATTCTTCATATGAGGACAGTGCATAATATTGAATCCACCTCATAAGTTGGTGGAAATACCAATAATATCAGTACTGGTGGTCAAACTTGATAGGATTCAAGAACAGTTTATAGGGAGTGCTGGATGCGGGTTCTCCCTCAAGGTTTTACTTTAGGAAATAAGTGACAAATGCACTTTAAAAAGCACATTAGGCTGCTAAATCATACCAATATTGGCATCATTTAAAATATGCATTACTTGGAGATTCTGGAGTGGGGAGATGGAAGATCCTTCTATAGACATTTTCAGAAAATGGTTGTAATAATCTAACAGCTAGATTCATCAAGCTCAATTGCGCTCGCAAAGGGCCAGATTCTGAGAATCTGGCCCTTTGCGAGTGCAATTTTTGCATTTGGGATTCATCATCCCAAATGCAAAATTCGCTAATAAAGAATTCGCACATTTGCGAGGAAATGCATTTAAGGAATCTCTATTTGAGATTCCTTAAATGCAATTCATTAACCATTTCTACATTGCGAATTCGCTATTTTTGGTCGCTATTTACCACGAAGTCTGACTTCGTGGTAAATAGCGAAAAAATAGAAAAAAGCACTTTAGTGCATTTTTCTCAATTGCATGTTACACACACACATGTCCTTTGGACATGTGTGTGCGCAACACCTGTGTAAATTTACATTTCAGGGGTGCTACAGGGTGTCCTTTGGACACCCTGGCACCCTTGAAATCACAATCTTATTTGCGATTAGCTAATTGCTAATCGCAAATAAGGAATAACTCCCCATGCATTCCTATGGGCCTTTAGGCCCATAGGAATGAATGGGAAGTTATTCCTTATTTGCGATTAGCAATTTGCTAATCGCAAATAAGGAACATGTAGGAATCGCAATATTTTTTGCAATTCCTACATGAATCCCGTTTTGCAAGTCCTTAATAGCGATTCCTTATGAATCGCTATTAAAGGCTCGCAAAACGTGTCTTTGATGAATCTACCTGTTAGTCTCCAATGACTATAGTAACTATACTAGTCATTATATTTGTCCTTTGTCTTTGAAGCTGCCATTTATTATTTGATTTTCTGGTTTACTTTGAAGGGCCTCTAACCTATTGACCATACAAGCTGGCAGTCCTGACTGATAGCAACCTCTTTCTAGGTGCAATAGGTGCACTGTGAGCAAATCCTATTTCTCGACCATTGTAGTTCAAGTCCAGTCATCTATGGTATGATCTTTGTTTAATCAAAGTAAAAACTCATGATCACTATCTGAATAATTCTCATGAACATTGGCAGAAGGGTGGAAGAAAGAATAGTTGCAATGACAATTTACTACAATGGTAGTTATGGTTAAAATTAGATGATGGTGAATATCTCTTTGAAAGTGGAATGTAGCATGAAGGATACACTCCGCCATAGAGAAACCGCATGGTTAGGTCTCTTCCACTTCCCTTTTCTCCCTCGTACTCATTTGTCCCAGCAAAATATCTTGAAGGAGCTGCACAGTGCCTCCTTGAGAGTATTCCTGCCTTGTGTCATATGGTATAGGCACCAGACCCAGCATGCGTTTTTGGATCAGATCACACTTACCATCATCCCCCTGGGGAGGGAATACTTATCCCGAATTGACTGATTTGATTCTTAAACTGTAAAGGTTAACTAGATGCCAGAGGGCTCCTTCCCAGCTGCCAAGGACTGAGAATAGAAGCTGGAACTCCATCTGAAAAGCTACAGAGGCATCGATTCTGTTAGCCCTGCTACTTTGCATAAGGAGCTACCTGCTGCCCATTTCCTAAAGACTAGGACTAAAGATGCACCTTTCTGAATCTCTGTTAGCCTGCCCTGTTACTGACATTTTGTGTGTGGAAAACCCCCTTGCAGCATATGGATCCCAGACACACACTAAAAGACTAAGAAATCCTCACTAGTCCTCACCAGAAACTTGAGTTGTGACTCTTCTGGCAAGCACTGTCTCTCCCTATGCCTATGGTCACACTTGTTTTTTCATGTTTCTTTTATCTAAACCTAGCCCTTTCCTAGCACAAATGATCCCCCTCCTAGTGTGGTTTAGCATTGACACAAGTCCATCACCCCGCACAGTGACCTCGGTTCCAGAAGAAGTGCCCCCAAGCTACTCATGGGATCCCCTTATCCTGCCTATCTGTGTAGAGGTCAAGAATCCAACTAGCTTGCTTGCTAGCCAGCCCCAGACCTCTCAGAAGATCCTGTATGGTCCTAGTAAGAGGATTTTGCCTTGATTGACTCACAAGCTCAGGTTCCCCTGCAGGTACAAACCCTGTCTGACCCCCTTCATTACCAACATCTGAAAGTAGAAGTAATTCATTATATAGTTTATAATTTTCCTAATGATTGGGATCAGCTGCAGAATGCAGCAATACATTAGGAGTTATAATTGTTGGCAAGAGGACTGTGATCCTCTTTGTTTATAGGTCAGAGACAGCCACCTTGAACGTTATTGATGGTACCCTTTGAATGTTGGATAAAGGTGATTCCTGTTTGCCTATCCTATTTGCCTTTCTCTCCTGCGCTAACATACTTTGAATATGACATACTACTAGACATCTTAGAGGGTCGTCTTTGTATCACCCTCACAGTTCCATTGTTGGCTGATCCTGCTGAAAGCCCAGTTGTGTTAAAGTCACACCAGTGGATCCATTCTCCTTGACCTTAAGCTCACATCACAATGACACCAGTGGAGCCATCCTCCTGTCAGTCCGAGTCCCTTGCGGTCAATGCGCCCTCCTAGGAACTCATGATTCTTGCAATCGCACCAGCAGATGCAAAGTTCCAGGATCTTGAACCCATGGCCATTTCACTTGAATTCACACCGATTCATCCTACTGGGAGCACCAGCTCCTATCAGTCCATCAGTGGAGGCATCCTCCTGGAAGATCGACCCCCTCTCGGTCCATCGGTGGATGCGCTGTCCTGAAAGATTGACCCCTGCACAGTCCCAGCAAATGAAGTTTCTTCCTTGAATGCTCGAGCCTCTTGCAGTCACTGCTGGATGTGTCCTACCGGGAGCTTCTGCCACTTGGAGTACCACTGGAAGATATGTCCTCCTCGAAGATCAAGGCCCCACAATCCAACCAATGAAAGTGTCCTACCCACACAGTTCAACAAGCAAATGTTTCCTCATTATTGGATCTCGGCCCCCATCTCCCTGGCAATCCAACCTGTGGGGGTGTTCTCCCCTCGCAGTTCACTGGTGAATGCATTATCCTCTTGGAACCTCTTGGAAGCTGGCTCCTCCCCTCCACCCCCTCTTCCCCCAGCAATCCAAACAATGCAAGTGTCTTTCCCCCTCTCAGTTCCACAGGTGTAAGTTTCTCCTAAAAGTGCAAGCCCCCTGCTATGCAACCAATGGAAGTGCCCTGTCCTCACAGTACCAAAGATGGCTTCCTTCTCTTGGGAGCTCGTGTCCACTGCAATCCAACTTGTGGAAGTGTGTTACCCTCACAGTTTCAGCGGGTGGATGCTTCCTCTTGGGAACTCGAGACCCTCACCCCTAAAATCCAATGGGTGGAAGTGTCCTACTCCCCTTACAGTTCCACAGGTGGAATTTTCCTCCCAGGAGCGCAAGCCCCCTGCTACAATCCAACCTGTGTAAGTGTCTTCCCCTCACAATTCCGCGGGTGGATGCTTCCCTACCCACCCCCGCTATCCATCCAGTGGATGTGTCCTCCTCCCCTTGCCATTCCACGGGTGGAAGTTTCCTCCCAGGTGTGCGAGCCCCCTTCCAATGAAGACAGTGACAGTGTCCTCCCCTCGCAGTTCCAGAGATGGATGCGTCCTCCCGGGAGTTCGGACCCCTCACAGTGTCAAAAGGACACGCAGTGCCAGCCATGGATTGACAGAGCAGCAGACTATTCCTTTAAGGCAGCAGAGCCCTTCATTCCGAACACCTCTCCAGCTCCCCTTTGGAAACTTTCCTCCCCAATTGTTATGTGCGATCCGATCTGGAAGTTGCTCTCTAAGCTTCTTGTCACATCCTGACTTAATGAAGTGCAACTGAAGAGGGAATTTGAGTTCATCACGCCAGTCGCGCTGCACTCCCTTGTTGTCAGAAAACAGGGGCGGTTGGGGACCCAAACGCAACGCTGCAAGTCGTTATCATTCCGGTCAGTCTGTTTAACACAAAATTAAACAAAGAACTAATTAGTGGCTCATGAATTAATAAATGCACATTGCTTGGTTGGAGAGGAAGGGGGTTGCAGAAGAGATATTGCAAAAAGTGGAATTATGATGTTGAGGAAAATGTGATTTTAAATGTGATTTTACCCTTTGTTTTTCATTTTGCAAGGATTCAAGGTCATCTGTAGTGTGTGCTCCAGCGGGGTGGGAAAGGGACGGGGTCAGTGAGTTCTAGGGAGTGGAGAGGGGTGCACTGGAGATGGGAGAGATGCTGCTCCTCTAGACTGCTCAGCCCGCTCATTCCTCCATTCAGGCGGGCACCCTGTCGTGCGTCATTACTTCATTAGGCTGCTTAGCGTCCGCACTGTGGCAGGTGTTATTCAGACTGACCGCCCGTTTGTGGCCTTTGCTCGTCAGAGACCCCTCTGTGTGAAACTGTATCGGAGAAACGCATCAAGGCCACGGGCAGAGTAAGACGCCGAGCTAACCTGCCGGAAGCACAGAGGCAGAATGGAGAGAAAGAGAGATTGAGAGCAAAGCAGAGTTTACGTGTGTGTGTAAGCGCTCGCGTGTGTGTCTGTGTGGTGGCACAATTTGGGGCCTGTCACGAGTTTAGGGAGAAAATTAAGGTAGTTGGTTGTGGATATCGTATGCCCAGTAGACTCCCATGGTACCAGGAAACTGACACCCCTTCCCCTGTAATAGGGTGGGCGTTCAGTACTCAAGCGAGGGCCTATTCCGGATTAAAACATGACTTACGTTATGTAGATTTGCATAGCGCAGTTTATCACCCATGAGGGTATCCATGCTCCGGAGCAGGAGCATAGGCCCGGCGCTGCTCCTAGTTGAAGAGCCAGTCTTCAATTTCTTACAGAAGTTAAGGAGTGGGGTAGAAGTTCTGATGTGTAGATGGAGGGTGTTCCAGTTTTAAGCAGCGGTGAATGAAAAAGCGCACCCTCTCGTCTTGCTTCTGCGGATGCGGGGTATTCGTGCGAGGGAGAGAGAGGTGGAGCGCAGCTGTCTGGAGAGTTGGTAGAGTTGGAGTCCGTTGGTGAGGGGCCCACAAGTTGTAAGGGGAATAGGCAGGAGTTAGAATTGCTCTCCAATTGTTTCCCTAGGTCCTCTGATGTCTGCAAAGACTAGGGTAGACCTGTCAGAGTTTGAAAAGAAGAGTCTATTCTGGTGTTGAAGGACCTGTCCTGTCTACCTGGTCTACAGTGGCTGGAGTAGGTTACCTTAAGGTTGGTCCTAAGTCTTGGAGGCCTAGGGGGGGAAGTGGTCTAGCCGAGCTGCGAAATGGCCGCTCTCTGAGAAGGCTCCGCCGGCTGAGTCCCTATCCGTGCATGATCTGCCTGCAGTCGAAGGTGTGGCTGTGGTGAACCACACTTAAAAACTTCCCTGACCTCTGCTGAATCGATTGATCCTTGTTTGGTGGCTGTACGGGGGTATAATTGAGTTGCTGCGGGCTGGGTCAGGCCACACTCGCAGTGGAGAGTGAGAGCCCCAGGCCTAGACGCCTCGGCATGTACGTCAACATGCGGCACCTTGGCCTGTCCCGGGGACTCTTCATTGCTGCCTACCTGTGCTCCGGACTGGGCGTAGAGTGCTCCATTTGGTATCTGTGCCGGATGAGAAGCTCCGGACTAGACGCCGAAAGCACGCCGGGCCCCAGGTGAGGTGCGGGAGGCTACGCAGGTCGGCCCTGCTACACTAGCGGGTCCGGTGTGAGCCCGACGCCGGCTGCCGGCCTGGGGTCCATGGAAGAGGTGCCCCGAATTTAATAAATTGCTTGCTGGGAGCTCCGGAGGCAAACTTGGCTGCCAGGAAAACAGTGCTGCGGGGCGAGCAGAGGCCGCGGTCGGCGGGGGAGCGCGTTTAGGACCCGCTGTGGGCGCAGGCCCTGTTTAGCAAGGCTAACTCTGGCAGCAGAAAGCTGCTCTGCGGAGACAAACATTTACCAGGCTATGCGCAGGGCAACGACGAGAGTGGGTCTGGAGTGCATCGATCCCCCGCAGCTTTGGGAACAATGTGACGCAATACCTGAGTTGGAGATAGCGCGAGCGTGGGGGCCGCCATTACAGCGTCTGACTAAGCCCCTATAGACCTCTGAGTCTAATTATTATCACACACCTCTCGCAGCCTTCTTTGTTGATAAAGTGACTAATATCTACCGCTCCTTCCCTAATAATATGCTGGCAAGTGTGGAGCTGGGTTCCACTCCTTGTAACAACTTGACTCTTTCAACACTCTCAGCTCTTTCGGAGGAGGAGTTGGGGAAACTGGCAGCTAAAGTGAATTCTGGATCTCCTGTGGATCCACTTAGGCCTGCTCAATTTAAAGACTCAGCTGCCTTCTGCCTACCCCCTATTCGTCATCTTATAAATCTATCCCTCTCCTCGGGTACAGTCCCCTCGAGATGGAAACAAGCTCATGTTACCCCCATCCTGAAAAAACCGTCACTGGACCCTCTAAAACTCGAGAATTACCGTCCTATCTCCCTCCTTCCATGGGCTGCGAAGGTGACAGAAGCCCATGTAAACGGCATTCTGTCCAATCATCTTCAATCTGCTAACATTCTAGACCCTTCACAGAATGGCTTTCGTGCTGGACACAGCACTGAGACAGCCCTTCTTTACATGGTTGAACATCTGCGCGCTGTGTTGGATGCAGGTCAAACGGCGGCGCTGGTACTTTTAGATCTCAGTGCCGCCTTTGACACTGTATCCCATCCAATCCTTCTGCAGCGTCTTGGAGAGGCGGGCGTGAAGGGTGTGGCGTTGGAATGGTTTCGATCGTTTCTTTCTGATCGCACATTCCGGGTTTCTATGCCTCCCTTCGAGTCGAAACCCCATAGCATCGAACAGGGAGTCCCGCAGGGTTCGGCATTGAGCCCCACGCTCTTCAACCTTTATGTGCAGGCGCTGGCTGCTGTCGCCAAGCGCTGGGACCTTACAATGGTGTCTTACGCTGATGACACGCAGCTTGCGGTTGCACTTAGTGGGGACTCGGATCCTGCGGCCTCCAATTTTCGTGAGGGTCTCAGTGCGGTGGCTGGATGAATGACGGCAAACTGCCTGCAGCTCAATGCAAAAAAAAACGAGGTATTGATTGTGGGCAAACAGAGTAACCTTTGGGGTGATAAGTGGTGGCCAGCTGACCTCGGCCCTACCCCGACTCCGGTCGCTGAGGTGAAAAATCTGGGCGTTTGGCTGGATTCTATGCTTAGTTTTTCCTGTCATACGAAAAAAATAGCTGCAACCTGTTTTGGTAATCTACGGGGGCTCAGACCGGTGCTGAAATTTTTTGACGCTCCGACTCGTCAACTGATTATTCAGGCAGTCATACTGTCTAGGCTCGACTATGCGAGCTCGTTGCTGCTTGGGGCCAATCAGGCTGAAATCACGAGATTACAGCGCGTTCAGAACGCTGCAGCTAGGGCCTTGGTCGGTCTCCCTAGATTCTGCTCCGCTAGAAGCACTATTATCAAGCTCCACTGGCTGCCTGTGCTTCAGAGGATAGAATTTAAGACTGTATGCCTTGTTTTCAAGATATTAAAACTTGCCTCTCCTCAGATATTGGAGCATCTCATTCTTCCTTACACTCCTTCCCGTCTGCTGAGATCCTGTGGACAAAACTTAGCTGTAGTCCCTCGTTTTCTAAGGAGCAGGTCCGGCGGTCGCTCCTTTAGAGTGCTTGCCCCTAAACTCTGGAACTCTCTTCCTGCCCATGTGCGTGCTCTTGATGACCTTCTGACATTCAGGAAAGCCGTAAAAACCTATATCTTCCCAAACAGATGTTAACTTTCCTTATTTTTGCATTCCTTCTTCGCTCGGTTTGTGTTGTTGTGTTCCTTTCCAGGCGCAGCGCCGGGACGCCCCTTAGCTGGGGCAGCTGTGCGCTTAAAAAATGAAGTTAACATAACATAACCTCAGGTACGGAGGGCTTCCCAGTGCCTACGGTGTCTTTCTTCGGCTACATTCTCCTCAATTATCCCCACACATGTATAAGTAGATCTGGCCCATGACGTGACACATTGGGGCTCACCTCAAAGAGCCGTGATAGTCCAACAGGAACATGGGGAAGACAGACACCAGACAAACTAAGTTACCGTTTTACAAACAACGGCACACCAGATCAGTGGAATCGGAGACTGAACCCGAGGCTGAGGATAGAGAGGGAGCTGCAGAAGGGAGCAAAGACTTGCGTTCCATCCTGCTCGAAGTGAAGTTAAGCCTCAAAACAATTGATGCTAAAATTGACAAATTAACTAACCGCTTGGACCAGGTAAGAAAACAAATAGATATGCACAAAATACGGCTCGATAAATTGCAAAACTAGGTCACCGACGCCCATGAGTATCACACAGAGTCAAGTGAAAAACTCTTAAACATGGAAAAAGTGCTGGAAGTTATTAAAAACAAAAATGAGGATTTGGAAGCCAGGTCCCACCGCAATAATATTCGTATAACTGGAATCCCTGAAACTACGGCCATGGGCAAGGTGGAGGACTTTGTTGAAACGCAGCTCCGAGATGTCTTCGGCTCATCCCTCTCTACTCTATTCATAGTTTAGAGAGCTCACAGATCTCTGGACCCAAACTGCCAGTGGGGGGAACTCCACGACCCATCTTTGCCCGGTTACTGAATTACCGGGACAGAGACACTATCCTATGAGTGGCGAGAAAAATGGGTCAGATAAATCACCAGGGCAACCAGATCTCCTCCTTCCATGACTTTACCCCAGCGGTTCAGTCGGCGAGATATGAATTTGTTCCTGCCAAGCGTATCTTGAGGCAGGCAGGCATCACCTATGCCCTATTATACTCGGTTAAGCTCAAAGTCAACCATGAGGGCAATCAACACTTTTTCACTGATGCTAAATCGGCCCTAAAATATGCCAAGCACGTCGCAGGAAGTAAAAAGCAGGCGAAAACCTCGGAACGCACAGATGGCACGTGCAGTGACCATGACTAAAGAGAGACCGCCCTCCGCGGGCTCGCTTCATTGTGCCAGGCGCTATATCACTACGCCCTGGCAATATATCATCTCCAAAGTCCGGCAGTATGATTTCGTTCCCAACCCCCAGAACAGTTGGAGATTCGGACACAACAGTTAAGCCTGCTCAGCCACACTTTCATCATATTACTCAGCCACTTGGTTCTTAGACCAGGTTGTATGCCAGCGCCACCTCGCCCGTAGGGAGAGCTCCCTTGATTGTTTAGTATGTTGCTGTTAAGGAATTGTTTGCTGTGGGTAGGAGGGTGGGATACTTTAGCTCAACCTGATTGGGGTGTTGGTGTGGGTGGGAGGGTAATGGTCGGGGGAACAGAACAGCCATGTTTACTTCTATTGTCATCTACTGCATGTCCCACTAGGCGCGGGCTTGGTGGTCCGCAACTGGAATTCAACTCACTGACATAATATGACGCCCCTGAGGTTTTTAACTTGGAATATCAGAGGTCTGAAGGATCACAGGAAGATCAGGCTACTACATGCATACCTACTTCAACACAAGATAGACTGCTGCTTCCTGCAGAAGACACATTTGTCTAATGCATCCAGCACTAAGTTGCGTCATAGATACTGGAGCCAGTCCCACTCCACTGGCTACTCCAATTACTCACGGGGTGTGGCTATCTTGACGCGCAGAGGTTTAGACTGGAAAATGACACACATACACATTGATAACAAGGGTAGATTTGTTATACTTAAGGGTGGGGAAACATCCTTTACAACGCAACTTTTACCACGCAGTGCCTTTACGACGCAACTTTTACAACGCAAACCATTACAAAGCATTGCACTGGGGGGCGCTCTAGGATAGGGAATAGGTTTAATTTACTATCTAACACCTTCCCTACTATCCACGGGGACTGGAGTTGGAATAGTAAATTAAACTATTCACTATCCAGCGCCCCAAAGCACTATGCGTTGTAAAGGCATGCGTTGTAAAAACAGCGTTGTAAAGGCATGCGTGGTAAAAGCATGCGTTGTAATGTCATACATCCTTAAGGGTGTCCTCTGTGTAACAGAAGTAGTCTTTGCGGAAATATATGTACCCAACACTGATGATCCCGATTTTTTTCACATGATATCGGCCACCATAGTTGGCTTGGGATGTGACACAGTCATTTGGGGCGGGGATTTTAACGCAATCTTAAGCAACTCCCTAGACAGAAAGGGAACTTCCAGTAGTCTGCATCCACGTGCAAGTACAGCTTTGAACACTATCCTTCAGACTAATGACCTGGTGGACATTTGGAGATACTGACATCCAGATAAAACTGAAGGATCATGTATTACATCACAGCATAACACATGGTCCAGATTAGATTTCTGGGCAGTATCCCGAGACATAGCGGGGTGGACTTTGGACTTTTCCCTCCTCCCTAGAACCCTATCTGTAGGAGAGTAGGGTCTGCATCCTATGGTCACCCCCACTTTTTGCTGTGATATTCTGGTTTTTCGACTTTAGTGAGGCTGTGGGCCTGCTAATCAGACCCACAGCCCAGCTGTTCTCTCTCTAAATCGATACCATGTACTTTAGGTACATACCTGATTGGGTACTGGGTCACCTTTGTGAGCCCATGTATAGTGTACCAATGGTACCCAGGGCATAGGTGCATCCAAGGTCTACCAGGGGCTGCAGCATGTATTATGCCACCACTGGCTGGCCATCTAAACTGACACCACAGGCTGATCACTTAGCTTGGGTAAGGTGGTGTAATCACCCCTTATTTAGATATAGTATATCTATATCTACCGTATATATAGACACATAGTAACCTATACGTCACTGCTATGGCAGGCCTTAACAATCCTGGAGTCAGAGTGCTTGGTTTTATGTGAGAGAGTGCCCTAGCATGAGCTGAGCCCCTCTGCAGCTTTCTGAGCCATCTCCTTATAGCTGTTCTATGATATAGCCATACCATGTACTCTTAAGTGCATTATAATCCTCGCAGTTAATGTTAACTTTGGTTTGGCTTTATCAAAACATGTCGTGTAAGGTGTCAAACAATTTGGAATACTAACCCCCTCCCCCCAAGTTCTGGCGGCGGGGGTATCATTCCAGCCTTCTAGAAGGAAAATACATGTATGTTCCTACTTTACCCGGTTAAAGTTAAACAGAGCCTCAGCATCACAAAATGGATGCTGCTGCCACAGACACGAGTCTGACCTCGTGCAGCTGGACTTAACTCCAGCAAGGGAGGCCTGGACAATAGGTTTTCTGTCGAGGGAGGTGCTAACAGCTCCCCAGACAGCCTGTAGTGTAT
Source organism: Lissotriton helveticus (assembly GCF_964261635.1). Taxonomy (NCBI): domain Eukaryota; kingdom Metazoa; phylum Chordata; class Amphibia; order Caudata; family Salamandridae; genus Lissotriton; species Lissotriton helveticus. The sequence goes on from NC_136065.1 coordinate 295,600,246, forward strand.
TTGGGCAGAATGGGTTGAATGGAAAGATGTTTTTCGAGACACTGCCTGGGGCACACAAGGCGCTCCATGCATAGCCTGGTTCAAACCAGTTGCTGGGGCACTCCAGTCCTGCTCTGGCGCGAAACTGGACAAAGGGAAAGGGGTGTAACCACCCCCTTCTCATGTCCATCCATAGGAGGGACCTAGCATGTAATCCAGCCTCTAAAATCAGTATAAAGATAGGAGCTGTGTCTAGAGACTTTAGATTATCCTGGACTGAAACTCTGAAACAAAACTCTTGGACCTTCGACGTTCTATATCGACTAGAAGACTGAAGACATCTCCCTTGTGGTCAAGGAGTGACCACCCTGTGCAAACAGGCACCACCAGTAACTTGCCTGTTTGCTTTGTCGACGCTCCTGCCGGAACCCGAAGACTCAGCGACTCAGGAACTGGACTTCCAGACTTCTCCGACTCCGATCCACATCCACAGCAAAGCTAAGACGCGTGGCGGACACGAGAGAAGTGGGACCGGACACCCTGGACTTCCTGCACTTTGCTAACAGAGCAACTACCAAGACACCCTCGCAGTTGTGCATTGGGGTTTGAGAAGCCCCAGACCCGAGCGCCATTTGCACCAAAGCTCAGCCCTCCACACTCCACGAGTGCCGCGTGGGGCCTGTTCCTGCATTTCAGCTCGACGCGTCTTCCCTGTTGCTAGCCCATTGGCTAGTGAGCCCCCCGAAGACGAACCTTTGAATATACACCATTTGCCTGGTTGCTCCAGGCTTGCTCCAGCTTCCCTCCGAAGGAGAAGCTCCCCAGACCTTGCTGGTCTGACTTGAAACCCATCGTCACTTCCTGCGTGGATTGCGGTTACCAAGGCTTGTTCGGTCCAGTCCGGATACTGACACTGCAGGCAACTAGATCCTTCATGGGACAGCTCGAATCCAGCTCCTGGTCGTCGTCAACGCCTCCTGGTCCTCGTGGCTGCGGAGACAAGCTTCACCTCTTCACCTGAAGCAACTCGACATCGCCTGGTTCCTTCCTGGTTCCTTCCTGGTCACTGGTTAGTGACCCAGACTCTGTCCCCTCTGCTTTCAGGTTCTTCTCATCTCCGATCCACCCTTGGATCCACCGGACCCTTTTCCTCTGGTCGCCTGCAGCACTTCTTTGCAGATCTCCATAGAAAACATCGACGAAACCCGACACGAAAAGACACCTATGCACCTGGCTTCCCTGGGTGAGGTAACTCGAGTACTCCGGTGCTCCCATGGGTGTTGAATCTCGAAGTGTCCTAGTTTAAAGGAGTTTTACTGTAGTCCATCCGGAAGTGTCCTTATTCAGTAACTTTGTAACTTCTTCGTTCTCCATTATAAGTCAATGGTAACTCGCGACTGTGTTTTGACTCTGCACGCGTCTCCCGTGGATCTCCTACTTCCTAACCTTTGGTTGTCTAGTGTAGCCCCAGCGATTCCTTAGGCCCTAGGCCTATTCACTATTCCTGAAGTGGCTCTTATACCACTTACTTAGTATATGGTTTGTGAGGCCCCTAGGGCAGAACTGTATTTGTGCAACTTATAGTATGCTTAATGAGTAACTTGTGATGTATTTCGATCTCTGACCTCATAAAGAGTTCAGAGGGGTTGTGTTGGAAATAAATACATATATATTTGAAATATACCTTGTTTGGTGTCCTTTCATTTGGTACTCAAGGGATTATAATTTGTAAAACAGCTGGCTTTACATGCTCTCTGAAGTTTTAGCCTAAGACTGCTGGTCCATGCTACCACTAGGATAGCTTGTCTATAAGGTTGACTTAACAACCACCATCAATAAGGGTAGTTTAGACTGGTGCAAGGTGCCCACTAGAATAGTGGACATCATATGCCAGGCTAACTTCTCACACTATCGGACCACGCCCCTTATCTATTGGAGCTCAAGCTACCCAAATCGCAGAGGTAGCCCTTCACATGGAGGCTCCCCACTTTGGCTTTATTAGATCAGGCCTTCCGAGAGGAGATCAGGGAAGACATCAGTAATTACTTTAATGACAATGAAGGTTCCGTGGAAACTGCGGGTTCTCTGTGGGAGGCCTTCAAGGTGGTCATGCAGGCTTGTTGTATCTCAAGACAGGGGGGGTGTACTCCAGTTAATTAGACAGAGACTCTTTACACTTGAGGATCAATTGAAAGATAAGGAAAAAAGGTACTTTAATTCTGACAACAGAACACATTTGGCTTCAACTAGAGTGTTGCTCACTGAATACACAGAAGAAGCTAATAGAGAGGTTACATTTATGGGGAAATACAGTACACCTCGGAGGTACAGAGAAGGAGATAGACCCGGGAGAACACTAGCAGGCTTACTCCGGCCACCAAGAAATGCTAATATCATTACTGAACGTAGCACAGAGAGGGGAGACCCAATCAGGGGTCGCAACAAATATTGGATAATTTAACTGATTTTTAAGCTAACCTATATACCTCTACTATCCCTACGCAATTACTTAGACTCACTAGAACTGCTCTGGCTAAGTAATGACCATTGGGAGTATTTAGATGAACCATACCCATTAGAGGACATAACAAGGGTGATTAATGGCCTTCTCAATGACAAAGCCCTGGGCCTTGATGGTCTCCCGGCCTCCTTTTACAAAACCTATAGCAACATACTAGCCCCTAGGTTACTGGACGTTTATCAAGAATCAATAGAAACTGATGTCCTCCCACCCTCAATACGGGAAGCGGTGATCCTTACACTATTGAAGCCAGACGAAGATCCCACCAGCCGGGATTCCTACCGCCCTTTATCACTCATCAACCTGGATAATAAAATATTGGCGAAGTTGATCGCCCAGAGATTGCAACCACTACTTCCCTTGATAATTCGGCCTGATCTGTCTGGGTTCATCCAGGAACGTTCCACATCACACAACATGAGAACATTCTTTGATCTCCTCCATTATTTACACCCTCAAACCCCTGCTGTGTCGGTGGTCTTAGATGCCACTAAAGCATTTGACATCCTTGAATGGCCCTACCTCTTTGATGTCCTGAACGGACTGGGTCTCAGCACCGCATTCATTACTCAAAATAGGCTGCTGTATGCCAGGCCCACTGCTAGGCTGAGAGTTAATGGTCTTCTGTCGAATTGTTTCCCAGTAACAAGGGGCACCAGGCAGGGGTGTCCTGTGTCCCCACTCCTTTTTGCCAAAGCGATGGAACCTCTGGCCGCCAGAATCCACCAACATCACACGAACAGAGGAGTGGATTTTTCGTCCAGAGGTTTGACCATAGCGCTTTACGCTGATGACATCACGCTCTATATTAGAGATCCCGTGGACAATATACACCCCATGCTTTGTGAACTGACTACATTTGGCAGCATCTCTGGAATACAGATTAATTGGCAAAAGTCCACAATCCTCCCTTTGACGGACTGCACAGTCCCATTTTGACTGGACTACCCACTAAAATGAGCGGAGGGCCCCGTTAAATACTTGGGGGTGTGGCTGAGCCGGGATATCCAGGAGCTCTGGGCGATTAATTTATGGACGCGCATTGAGCTGGTTGGAGGGCAAGCTTGAGACATGGGCACGACTTCCACTGTCACTTGCGGGGAGAATAGCGATAGCGAAGATGATTTTGCTGCTGAAGTTGTTGTACCTCTTTGTGAACTTGCCCATGATCCTCACTCCTGACTGAGGCGACTCCAGCTTTACCTTGTGTAACTGCGGTTTCAGTGGCAGCATTAAGGCTGGAAATGGGCCTAAAAAGTGCTTTTACATAGGGTTTAGCGGGGTGGTTTGCTGGGTGGCTTGCTTGGAGAGGTGAGGTTCTGAGATTCCGAACCCGTTTCATAAATATCGTCGTATCATGACGACTTTGGTATCAGCGGACCGAAAATAGCGAGTGTAAGATGTACGAGTGTTTTCGTCATGGTCGAGTGACGAGATCACCATGAAATCAGGGATTCCGTTCTGAACCCGTGGGTTCCATTTTGTGTACGGCAGCCATTTTGTGGTTGCCCTCACATAGGCCGATGACTAAGGCCGAACGAGTCCTTGGGACACGTACACCTTTAGCTGACTTCTGTGTGACCTGGGCAAGCTGACTCCGTTGCCCAAGGCCAAGCTTGTTGAGCCAGTTCCTTGTTCGGCAGCTGATCAAGATTGAGGATCAGGGCACAGGACATCATAAACCCTTTATTGCACACAACTATGTCTTATCTTACTCACACCTGTCTCTGCTCCTTTCTTTATGGCCTGTTTATGATGAGGAGGTGCCCGTTTTTATTAGGGGTCCGTTCGACTTATCTGATGAAGAATGTTGGGCCTTTCCGGGTAATTGATGGTGGGCTGGACAATGAAATGTGGGTTTGTCATGCAATGCTTTTTGTCGTGTACACATGGGATTGGTCAACTGTAAATAAGGAATGTTTGCCTCAAGCACAATATTTGGTATAAAAGAGATGGCTTGCTTTGTAAAATTGAGCAGTCTCCTGAGAACATACACCGTGTTGTACTTCTAGGATCTCTGTTACTGGTTGCAGCCAATAAATTTGATATTTGACGTCACCAAGAAGTTTCCGCGTTTCTGTACTCTGAGACAGGAGAATCCGAAGACTTTGGGTGTGTCCCCTGGCACCGCTGGGTTCTAAATAACCTGGTTCTTCATTTGGTGCCCAACGTGGGGCGACTTCAGCGGTACCGGTCCAAGCCTGATGATCGTGAGCAGCTTCGTGTGAAAATTCTGGAGGAAGGCCAGCCACTTCAGCGACCCCTGTATGTCGTCGTGGTCCGAAAGTCTTTGCTGCGAGGTTCCCCGCTTTCCGACGGCTACGAAGGACTGCTGCCCTGACTGTCGCCCTGTCTTGGAGCCTTTTTTGATTTGTAGAGCGAGACGATAGACGGGTCTTCTGGTGACGTCATCGATACCTCAGTTAAGTATGAGTGGAGCGTCTCCCAGTCCTTAGTTTTGGGTATCCCCTTGGGATCTTTTGATTTGGGTTCTTTGATTTGGGCCTTGCAAGTACCAAAGCCGAGGGACTTGTGTATTCACGAGACTATCGTATTCGATACTCCCTTGAAGTTTGAAGCTAGACTAGAGAGCGAAGATGCCTGGTCTTAGCAGACTTGGAAGGATATTTTGTTGTGGTTGTAATAGGGATTCCCGATTGGAGGACTCGTGTCCGGTTCCTCCGATTGGAACTCCAACCTATGAGCTTTATGTGAAACATGGCGTGGGCCCCATCACGTATAATGAAGTGTGGATCCGATACACCAGGAAGGATGGTGCCCTAAAATGGCCCCAATATGGTAGTTTTGACACGGAAGTTTTAGATAATTTAGAGATTAGACTTTTTAAGAAGAAATCCCGGCCGGCGATGTTTGACTCTTTCCGCCTATGGCGAAAGGAAGCCAAACAGAAAGAAATTAAGTTAGCGAAGAGAAATAAAAGAGAGAAGGGTATCTCGTTAATGCAAGCTGCTATACAGTTTAAGGATAACAAAGAAGAACAGGCTAGTGAGCAGTTGCACAGGCAACGTAAAATGGTGATTGATAAATGCTATCCAGCTTTGCCGCTTCTTCAGCAAGATGCAGTCTAGAAACTTGAGAAAGATCCCTTGATGTCGCATTTGTTGAATTCGCCACCCCCTTATGCGCAGAGTGCTACAGCACCTCCGCAACCTTTAGTTGTGCAGCCTCCGGTTATTCCACAGCCGCCAGCTCCTCTTCAGTTGGCTCCTACTCCTTTGGCGCAGCCTCCTCAAGGGCCGCCGACTTTGCTACCTGCTCCGCCTTTAATTCCTGCGACCTTTTCGCCTGTTCTCGCTGCTTCCTCTGCTACTGCTCCTACGTTGACCTTTTCTCAATCAGCTTTATCTCCTGACCTGTCAACTTCTCCTTCTGTTCGTCAGAGAATGACAGATACTGTTAATACTCTTTTGTCTCCTTTCTTTGGGTCATTTTGTGCGACCCCCGTTTCAGAGCGTAAACAGTTGCGTAGTCAACTGCCTGATTCCTGAGAGAGGGAAGTATTGGATCATTTAGCGCGTAAATGGGTCACTCGTCCTTTAAGATACGATGTAGAATCTGTTATGGATGTCTTCCGTCAATGGGAAGCACTGAAGCAGAGATATGTTTTCGATAAGGTGTGTACTTTCCTTCGTGAAGAATGGGAAGATGATGATTTGGGACAGACTCCGTCTGAATTGCTCCGTGTACAGTCCGAGTTTGCGAAAGGTACGATTGTGGGTTCCGATGTTGAGAGAGCAGTTGCAACATTGTTGTCGTTCAGGAGCGAGTCTCCTTCTCAGCCGCTGTTTGAGCCTGACGCTTCTGTTAGGAGAAAGGTGCGGCAATATCCAATGAGAGAGGTTCCTCCGGTATGGAAAGAGGCCGTTCAGGCCAATGTTAATGCTGGTATTGTAGCTGCACCGGCTCATTTTCAGCGTGTTTTGGTACATGTTCCATGGAAACGTGCTGAAGTTTTGGCTCTTAAACAGACTTTGCCTGACCCCCGTAAAAATCCTGCAGGGTATTATAAGGAATTATCACAGACCGCAGACTCATGTGTTATGAATCTAACTGATATAGACATGTTGTTTGGAAATGTGGTTCCACAGCCTTTATGGGGTTTAATTTGTCATACTGATCATGCGCAGGAGTTAGGTGATACATGGGTTAATATTAGTGCTGCGGACGGCCGACAAGTTGGTGCTGCTAAACCTGAGCCTTTAGTTGCAGAACTCCCTGGTAAGATCATTACCTACATGAGAACTTTAATGCCTGCTATGCGACTAAATTGGGACAAATTGTCTGCGTGTAAACAGAAGAAAGATGAAAGCGTGTCTCACTTCTTCACTAGGTTTGAAGAGACGTTTATCGACCACAGTGGTCAAGACATGAGTACAGAGGGTGGTCAACGGTTGTTTGTTGATAAGTTTGTGCATAATTTACTTCCCGAGTTATGTACCAAGTTAAAGGATTCAGAGAGTTCTTGGGCTGTTTCCTCGTCAGCACAGATATTGGCTACTGCACAATATTACGAAAATAGGGATAAGGATGAGAAGGATAGAGCAGACAAGAAGACTAAAGATTTGAAGACGAAGGTTCTTTTACAGCATGCGTACCCGCCTCGCAATAACCAACGTGATTATCAGCAACCCCAGCAGTTTCAGAGAAACTCGCAAAGGTTTGAGCATCCTCAACGGCGTTTTCCTGTAGGCCCTAATCAATGTGCATATTGCAAAGAGGAGGGTCATTTTAAACATAGTTGCCCTGTTTTGTTGCAGCGTATGAATGGTGTCTCTGGTGCAAGAGGTCGAGGTGTTCCGCAAGCCTCTAGAGGTAGGGGACGTGGTGTGTTCCCCCAGAATGCGCGTTCCTTTCCTCCACAAAATTCAATGAATTGTTTTGATCAGCAGAATAATGCGTCTGGTAGGACGACTCAGTACTATGCTAACGACTACTATGTCGAGGGTGAGAATATGGATGGTAATGAATGCTAGGACAGCCATGGACAAAGAGAGGGAGTTGTTTCAGTTCCAGTAGATCAGAGTGGACCTTTTGTTGAGGTGATTACATCAGGTGTGTCAGAGCCTTTTCTGTTGGATACTGGTGCTGCGAAGAGTTCTATTATGCACTCAAAACTCCCTGGCGCACCTTTGTCTGGCTTAACGAATGTTTCAGTAGGTTTTTCTGGCGCCCCAGTTAGAAACCCAATTTCTAATCCTTTGTCTCTTTCTGTTGGACCTCGTGAATTCGAAGCACCCCTCATTCTGACGACAGGTTGTGGTGAGAACTTGTTGGGATTGGATCTGTTGAAAAGGTTGTACGCAACGTTGTATTGTTCTGCTTCGGGAGTACAACTTCCATTGGGTAAGAAAGTGGTCTCTCCGATGTATTTGTCGAAGGATCAACTTCCAATAGAATTGTCTTCTCTTCCAGATACTATTTAGGCTACTGGTCCTAATTATGTGGGTCTTTTGGAGATACCGCCATATGTTGTGACGCTGAAAGTGAACGTTAAAATGCCACGTATTCCCCAATATAGGATCTCTAGTGATGGTGAGAGGGCGTTGCTAGCGATTACCCATGATTTGATTGAGAAAGATGTGATTGAAGAAACGAGAGGAAATGTGTGCAACAGTCCGGTTCTGCCTGTTCTGAAACGTACTGATTCTTCGCAACCGCCTGTATATAGGTTTGTGATCGATCTTAGAGAGGTTAACAAGATAGTAGTTCCGCAATTTCCTGTTGTTCCCGATATCACTGCCTTATTGACGATGATTCCGGCTTCGGCCACTTGGTTTTCGGTGATTGATTTGAAGAATGCTTTCTTCAGCATCCCGATTGCCGAGGAGAGTAGGGATATCTTTGGCTTCTCTTTAGGAGGTCGAAGTTTCCGGTTCAAGAGCGCTCCTCAAGGATATTGTGAGAGTCCGTCAATCTATAGTCAGGCTTTGAAAACACAACTCGACGCGATTGTCTTACCTGACGGTGCTGCTCTTCTTCAGTACGTCGACGATTTGTTAGTTGCTGCCGATACTGAGGAAATTTGTAAAAAAGCTACTTTATCATTGCTGCGTCATTTGTCTGATTTTCATCACAAGGTGTCTCTTTTGAAATGACAGTATTGTCGACAAGAAGTGACCTACTTAGGTCATCTCTTATCGAAGGAGGGAAGAAGATTGACCCCAGAACTAATTCAAGCGATTGCGAAAATGAGTGTGCCAATTACACAGAGAGAAGTGCGTGCTTTCTTGGGTATTACGTCATATTGCAGACAATGGATACCAATTTTTTCTCTGCTGGCCAAACCGCTGGTGGCATTGACCTGTAAGGATACACCGAATCCCCTCCCGTGGTCTGATGATTGTCAGAAAAGTTTTTCTGAATTGCGTAATGCATTGTGTTCGGCTCCTGTGTTGGGTACCCCCGACTACAGTAAGCCCTTCACACTTTATGTCCACGAGAGAGAGGGATGTGCGTTGTCAGTGTTGACACAATCTTTTGGGGACAAACAACGTCCATGTGCGTATTTCTCGTCGACTTTGGATCCGGTAGCTAGAGCGTTGCCGAGTTGTTTGAGAGCTACAGCGGCAGCAGCTGTTTCTATTCGACAGTCTGCTGGTTTGGTGATGAATATTGCACTGATTGTGATGGTTCCACATGCAGTGGATACCTTGTTAAACAGGACCAAGACACAGCACTTAACTAGTGCTCGATTGTCAGGTTATGAGCTGACACTCTTAGCGAGTCATGTGCACATAAAGAGATGCAATATGTTGAATCCAGCTACGTTGTTGCCGATTTCAGTAGAGACAGATGTTTTTGAACAGCATGATTGTTTTCTCAGGACAGAGGAGGAAACAAAAGGAAGAGTAGATCTTAGGGACACTCCTCTTGTGAAGTGTGATGGTACCTTATGGGTGGATGGTTCATGCTTCAAGATTCCGAATGGTGATACGACTGCGGCATATGCTGTCACGACTTTGCATATGATTGTTGAAGCTGCATGTATCCCACATAATTCAGCCCAAGCAGCAGAGTTGATTGCACTTACGAGAGCGTGTGTTATCGTAAGGAAAGAAAGTGACCATATACACTGACAGCCAGTATGCATTTGGTGTGGCTCATAGTTTTGGACACCTGTGGAAGGAACGTGGGTTCCTCACGTCTCACGGAACGAAGATTCAGAATGGTCAGTTGGTGAATGAGCTTCTGGAGTCACTTACCTTGCCGTTGCAAGATGCGATTGTGAAATGCAGTGTACACAAGAAGGTTACCGATGACGTTGGTCGTGGTAATGCATTTGCAGACGAAGTTGCGAAAGACGTGGCAAGGGATGTGACGAGTCGAATGTATGTTACGGGTCCGGCGAGATGGGTTCCGGATAGAGGAATGTGTGAGGATACGATAGAAAGTGTGAAGTCGATTCAAGCTGAAGCTACAGAGAAAGAGTTGAGTGTGTGGAGAGAGAGTACGGGTAAATTGGATCCGAATGGTTGTTGGGTTGAGTTGTCAGAGCATCAGCGATGGTTGTTACCCGATGCGTACGTGCTTGCAGTGGTTACGATGGCGCATGGAATGGCCCATATCAGTGTGAAAGGGATTTGTAAGTTGTTGGCTCCAGTATGGCAAAATGCTGGAATTCCTAAGTGTGCAGAGAATGTGGTCAAGAATTGTATGGTTTGTCTGAGGTACAATCCTGTTAAGGGGACCCCAACTCCAGCTGGTCATTTTCCTCCTCCAACGTATCCGTTCGAGGTTTTGCAGCTAGATTTTATTCACATGGAGAGATGCAACAACCTAAAATACGTACTCGTGGTTGTTTGTGCCTTTTCAAGATGGGTAGAAGCATATCCCCAGAAAGATAATACTGCCTTGTCCACAGCTAAAGCCCTTGTCAAAGAGTTTTTCCCTAGGTATGGTTTGCCAAGAATGGTCTGGAGTGATAATGGGAGCGAAATTGTGGGTCAAGCAATGAAGAGAGTGTGTGATGGGTTAGGAATCCGCCAGAAATTCCACGCTGCAAATCACCCCCAATCTGCTGGTCTAGTTGAATGCTATAATGGCACTCTTAAACTAAAACTCGCCAAGATACAAGCGAGCTCTGGTCTTAAATGGCCTGATGCCTTGCCATTAGCACTTTTGTCAACTAGAATGACTGTACATTCTCGAGTGGGACTTAGTCCCTATGAAATAATTTTTGGTCGCCCGGCCAACATATGGGGAGTGCCGAGGCCGACGAAATTCAGCGAGATTGAACACCCTGTATTGCTTGACTATCTGTATGATTTGACGGCTAAATTGCGTGTCTTACACCAACAGGTTCATGATACACTGCCACAGGCTTCTGAAGATCCAGGACATGTCATCGATCCTGGCTCATGGGTGCTGGTCAAAAACTTTCAGCGGACAAAGAACGATCAGCCTCGCTGGCTCGGTCCCTTCTTGGTACTTTTATCAACGCGATCTGCAGTGCGAGTGCAAAGAAAGAAGAACTGGATCCACAGCGTCCACTGCAAGAGGGTTCCTTTGCCTCTGCCGTACGACTGGTGGGTCCAGGAGGGTATTCCTGATTCAGAAACTGACACTGTGCCTCGTTTTCTGCCTTTTAGCGATGCACGTTTAATTGGGACAAGTTCTGAGCGAGAAAGCGACGATCTTCTGCAAGAAGCTGTGCCACCGTCAGTTCGATTGGACACTACTGAGCCTGAAATCCTGTTCCGAGATCAGACATTGCCTGGGAAGGGCCATTATAATTTGCGACCAAGAGTCATGGGACAAATAAAAAAATAAATTTTCCTTTTTGCTACTTTTGAGATCCAGATCTCCCATCTGAGAAACTGTTTTGACCGATTTTTGTTTTTTGAACCGCCATCCGGGTTCATCTGTAAGGTCGCGGTGTCAAGTCTTTGGAGTGCAAGCCGAAGACACAAGGTCAACGGTTCTGGTTGGTCCTAGGGCGTTTCCCTGGACTGACAGACGCATTCCTTAGCACGGAACACCCAACAGCTGCGAACAGCACGGTTAGAGGATGGAGTTTTTCAAGATGGAGAGACCTGTTGAACAATTGACTTTTAATAGCAAAATGTTTCGAATTATGAGTAGAAAGTGTTTTATAATATTGCGTCTTTTTATGTTACTTAGCCTGATGATGTTTCTAATGGGATATATTATATTCTCTTTGCAAGTGACGTTTGCACCCACTACACAACCCATACCTTCTTCTACTGTTTCTTCGCATTCTTTTCATCCTCTGCCTGAACATGAGTCCATTAGGAGATTGGAGTTCGCTAATAACTCCTTTGTTCAGCTTTTGCACCAACACCAGCTAGTAGTGAACACGACAAACTGTTGGGTGTGTGGTCTTATGCCTCATACTACCGGTAACGGTATTCCTTACCTGGTCCTACCATTCAGCTACAATGGTTCTGTGTGGGCATACAGAACAATGTTTATCTATGCTCGTGAAGTCTACCCCCTACAATCTGTGAAGAACAATCCAAAGAATAGTGCTCTAGTCAAGGGTATAGTCGATATGATTAGAGGAGTTAGTTCCTATGAGACAATCCCGAGAGATGAGACACTAGCATATATTGGATGGAACGTGACTGGATATGGAGTTAGTCTGAGTGAGAACCAGCGAGCGACAAGATCCTCTCCGATTTGGATCGTACCCCATCAGGGTCATCTTTGTCTGCAAGGTAATGGCAAGAATCCAAGAGCTCAGTTAGGGAAGAGTATCTGCACTGAGACGTATGTTTTTGCGTCCCAGACTGCCCCATCGTTTCTAGCAGCTAAGGGTACCTATTTCGTCTGTTACGATAGAACGTACACATGGTTGCCCCCTGATTTCTCGGGCACATGTTTTGTCTCGTTCCTGTTACCTCCCACCTACACAGCTGCGGCAGATTACCACAAGACAAGAATTGTTAGAGGTGTCTTCAGTAAGGAAGATACTGCAGGACAAGAATTAGGAGATTTCTTGAAGGGGTTTCTGCCTTTTTGGGGACCTATGGTTAACAGCAGGAACATACGGCAATTGACGAGAGTGGTCGAGTCCACTGTAGTTGAAACTGCCGGTGCCCTTAGTAACTTGACTGCTGAGCTCCAGTCGGATCGTCTTATGACTCTCCAGAACAGAGTTGCGTTAGATGTCATACTTGCAGATAGAGGAGGGGTATGTAAATTGATCCAATCGAGCTGCTGCATTTTCATTCCAGACAATGCTCCGACAGTATACCGGGCCATTTCCAAGTTACATAAGATCTCCGAATCTATACACGTGGATAAAGGAGATTGGTCATTGATGGGAGGGTTCTGGGAACTGATATCCACGTGGGGATGGAAGATTCTGATGGTCATTGGGATAATCTTAGCCATCCTTTCCCTGTTCTGCCTTTGTGTACAGTGTGCTCCTGCTATATGTGGCCTCTGTGCTACATCGTGTGTAAGGAAACCTGTATCAAGAGACGTGCTAAGTAATAGGATGATGCTACAGCAACATCTTAATGATCTGATGAGTATAGACCTGGATTCAGATTGACATGGGTTTAGGTTATTGCCTATGTAAGGGCAAAAGGAGGGCTGAGGTTCTGAGATTCCGAACCCGTTTCATAAATATCGTCGTATCATGACGACTTTGGTATCAGCGGACCGAAAATAGCGAGTGTAAGATGTACGAGTGTTTTCGTCATGGTCGAGTGACGAGATCACCATGAAATCAGGGATTCCGTTCTGAACCCGTGGGTTCCATTTTGTGTACGGCAGCCATTTTGTGGTTGCCCTCACATAGGCCGATGACTAAGGCCGAACGAGTCCTTGGGACACGTACACCTTTAGCTGACTTCTGTGTGACCTGGGCAAGCTGACTCCGTTGCCCGAGGCCAAGCTTGTTGAGCCAGTTCTTTGTTCGGCAGCTGGTCAAGATTGAGGATCAGGGCACAGGACAGCATAAACCCTTTATTGCACACAACTATGTCTTATCTTACTCACACCTGTCTCTGCTCCTTTCTTTATGGCCTGTTTACGATGAGGAGGTGCCCGTTTTTATTAGGGGTCCGTTCGACTTATCTGATGAAGAATGTTGGGCCTTTCCGGGTAATTGATGGTGGGCTGGACAATGAAATGTGGGTTTGTCATGCAATGCTTTTTGTCGTGTACACATGGGATTGGTCAACTGTAAATAAGGAATGTTTGCCTCAAGCACAATATTTGGTATAAAAGGGATGGCTTGCTTTGTAAAATTGAGCAGTCTCCTGAGAACATACACCGTGTTGTACTTCTAGGATCTCTGTTAATGGTTGCAGCCAATAAATTTGATCTTTGACGTCACCAAGAAGTTTCCGTGTTTCTGTACTCTGAGACAGGAGAATCCGAAGACTTTGGGTGTGTCCCCTGGCACCGCTGGGTTCTAAATAACCCGGTTCTTCAGAGGAGTGATGAAGATACTTTGTGGTTTCTCATGAAGAAAGGAAATTATGGTGGATAAATAGGAAAAGTCCCTAGTCTGTGTTGCAACTAAAAGCTAATCTAAAAAAGCCCACACAAGTGTCAAGTTTCCACCTGGACAGAGAGGGGTGCTTTTAAAAAGGGGATTCCAAAATATTATAAATGTAATCATAGCAAACAGACCACAACTTTATATAAAATGGAACATACCACATGGAGTGAGGCGTATCTGGATTTTGTTAAGATTAGGTATGCTGCCTTTAAATCCCCTAATGGCAAAATGGTACGGATCCACTGCTGAATGTAACCTTTGTCCGACCAGGATCCATGACCTAAATCATGTCCTCTTTGTCTGTCCAGCACTTCAATTAAAACGGCGAAATTGGCTGAGGCGAATTTGCCTGCACTTTTCAATATGAACTGCCTTGGAAATGCAGCAAGCACTTTATAATCCCCCTAATAAAATATTCTGTTACAGAGTTTGTAACTTTTTAAAATGCTTTTTATATTTGTAATGATCGTAAACTTTTTAATTCAAGTATGTACTTTTTCATAATGCACTTTCAGGTATTTGAATGTGTTAAGAATGTGTCTGTGTCTGATTAAATATAAATGTATGTGTATTTTTTATGTGGACCTCTTTGGTTTCCGTAACATAAATAAATACAATTTGAAGTTTGAAATAAAACTTGAAACCTGGGTACATAAAGGGACCATATCCATGTGAGGTAAGGTTGGGGCTGGACCCTGATGTACAAAAAACAATCAATATCTAGTGTGGCAGCCCACTGTGCAGAGGATGGTTCTTTTGTGTCGACGCGTTTCGATGGTTTTATCTTGATTTAAACCATCTTTATCAAGACTAAAGATATTACTCTCTGATGATATCTACAATTAAACACATACAATTAGTACACATAGACAATAACCAAAATGGGCAATACAAACATTTCAATTGCATGATTAATCTGTTAAATTGTTAAAATATGCATTTAAAACCACAAGTCGATCCCTTTATGACAAAGTGTAGTGACTTTTTAATACTCTAATCTAATTGTCTTTGTTATTGAGTCTGTTCATTTGTTTATTTATAGTGTGATGTTTTTTGATTTTGAACATAAATATACTATGTATGATTAACTGTTTTTTTATTTGCTATAATTATTTTATATGCTTTTAATAAATTGACACATAACATTTCTAATATTTTTCTTGTGTACTGGTACACTGATTTTTCAATTGGTACAGTATCCCCCATGATTGAATGTGTTAGGTTTAGGTGAGTGAATGAGTAAGAGTTCTCTCAGGATTTGCCAACCAAAGGATATATTGTTATTTTTCTAGAATGCATATATGACATAAAAAAATTGCATGCACGACGATTGACAGCATTACCTAGATATAAAATAGTCCCCCATACACTGCAACTCATGCACTCCAGTGGAGGTGAAATGGTACATCCAACAGTGAAGAGAATAAGGTGAGAAATTAATGCTTCTCTGGTGTGGCGACAATGCCCAATTTATGTAAAGTCCCAAGAATTGGTAAAAAAAAGGCCTGGTGAAGAGCTAAAACTGTCTATAGCAAACCCTAACAAGTATTGGCAAAGCCAGTAGGTCTCGCCTTTTAGTGGTGTAACCCAACGTTTTGGCTGTGCCAATGCGTTTTGCTGTTGCTGTTCAACATTAGCAAAACAATGTGTGCATCTGCAAACAATAAAGAAAAGCAGCCAGCATGATGATGTGTATGTGTGCATATATTACCATGCATGAGCACATATGTGTCATGATACAGTGACCATTTTAAAAAACGTTTTAATGAACCATTCCAAGGTGGTGAAGGCTAAGTTTGGAAGGTTACATTATAAAAATATGCATGAATGCGTATTAGAGAGAAAGTAGCAGTTCAGAGGCAAAGTGCAGCTGCCTCTCCCTCCCCAAAAATGTTTAAAACAAAAACAAAACTATGTGACACGGAGGGAAACATCAACACCAGAGGATCGGGCACCAGTGGGGTTGGAAGAACATCAGATCAGTTTTTGGGAGGGATGTTGAAAAATAAAATTGAAAAAAAGCCAGGGGGTAAGCTGCAGGCAAGCTTGTGAAGATGTGGGGGCCACACAAAGAGAATGGGGGTGGGGCATGGATTTGTGCGTGGAATTGTAGGAAGAGAGCAAGGAAACTCATGTACTCCCATGTAGTGCTGAAAGTATTAGAAAATAATAGTTCCCTAAATGTAAGGAATGGAAGGATACAAGTCATCCAATGAATAGGATGTTAAAGAAGCTATGGTTCTGTGGAGAAACAAATACAAAAAGAGTAAGAAAAGCCATAAAATAAGAAGTAAGCAAATGAGACTGACAAAACAGCCAATTAATGGTGCAAAAAATGGGGTTATTGGTTGAGGGGGGTATTAATCCTTCTCAAGCAACATCCACAATCGTTGTCAGGGTGAACCACAGAAGGCACTAAATAACCTGTTCTTAACCCTTTGGTAGCTTGGCACAAGAGCAGTCAGGCTTAACTTAGAGGCATTGCATTAAGTATTTATGCAGCACCTACACAGTAATAAAGTGAAAGTACAACAAAAGAAAAATCCCACAATAATGTAGACACATAAAGATACATATTATAAACAATTTGACACCAAAAATGACAAAATTCCAATCAGTAGAACTGGAGATATGCAATTTCAAAGATATTAGATAAGCATAGTGCCTAAAAGCACAAAGCGCCCCTTGCAGTCAACTGGTCATGCTAAAACGGGGAAAAATCACAAATTCAGGCCAATCGTGATGGAGTGTGGGCTGAATACAGGGACAAGATTAATCCTGCTGAAAAAGTTACCTTCTCAAAGTCTGGCACGAAGGGTTCAGTTTGCGGTGTAGAAGGGCACGAGGCGCAAGGACAGGTGGTCATTGCTGTAGCACAAAGATCCTATTGGGCATCACTGACGGTCATTGCTGGAACTTCACGTCGGCAGTCACTTCAGGCTGTCGGTGCTGTAGCTCGAAGTGCAGATCTCGCCTAGCCGGTTTTCGCTGGCTGTCACTGGTTCCTTCCTCCTGCCCTGGTCCCATGATGTCAGGAGTCACAAAAGGCTAGTGTGAAGTCTTTTGTGTGTGGTCTGAGGCATATCCTTTAAAGTGTAAGTGTTGTAGGTGACAGGTACACACCTCTCATCAGGTCGTTATGGCCCATCCTGCTCAAGGTCAGTCTCCTTTTTGATACTGTGGGGAGGAATACACAAAGGCCAACTGACAATTACACCTAGTCATGTGACCCACGATACAGGCTTCAGGCCACAAAGGGTTACGACAAGAAAACACCAACTTTCTATAAGTGCCATTTTCAGAATTGTGACTAAAAACTGACTTTACCATTAAAGAGGATTTTACATTACAATTCTTTGGAGACCAAACATGACCTTTCTACCTTCTCCCAAGCAAATGTTTTCACTTATTATCAGTAATAAGGTATTTCAGTGATATCCAATGAGAGAGATCGGCCTTGCAGTAGTGAAAAACAAATGTGAGTCTTTCACTACTAGGACATGTAAAACTTAAAAGTAAATGTACAACATTTTAAATATGGTGCACCCTGCCCTGTACACGGTTAAGGGCTTACCCACAGGATGACTTGTATGTATTAAAAGGGAAGGTATAGGCCTTGCAAAAGGTTTATTTACCCAGGTCGAAATGGCAGTTCAAAATTGCACACAGGTTGCAGTGGCAGGCCTCAGACATATTTTGAAGGGCTACTTAATTAGGTGGCACAATAAGTGCTGCAGACCCACTAGTAGCATTCAATTTACAGGCCCTGGGTACACGTAGTGCCACTGTACTAGTGACATATAAGTAACTTAAATTTGCCAATTGGGTGTAAGCCAATTTTACCATGTTTTAAGGAGGGAGCACAAGCACTTTAGCAGGGGTAGAGTGCACAGAGTACTAAAAGCCAACAAAAATGGGTTTGGAAAACAGGAGTGGTGAAGGCAAACAATGTGGGGGTGACCCTGCAGAGAGGAGCAATTCCAAGAAGTGTTATGTAATAGGCAGACCTAAAGCCCAATGTAAGTATTGGAAGTATCCACAGTAGATCTTTAATAACAGACTGCTAAAAGCGGTTAGTTGGCTAGATCTAAAACTGTACTCTAACTAGTAGATTTCCAGACACTAGCCTGTTTGCCGTGCTTGGTGCCTCAAACTCTGATTATGAGGTATGTTCTATGCGGCAGACTTGTTTGGATACCTTCATTTTCTACCAAGAATTTAGATGTTAAAAGGCAAGGTTGTTTTTTGTGTTCGGGACAAGAATCATGACTCATGGGCTTGTTCTTCCTGCCTCAGTATGCACCCGAAAGCCATCCAAGAGCGGGAGTCAAGCTCTTCATGAACGGAAAGGTCCTACAATGCCACAAGAGTTCAAGTAACTGTTCCTGATCTCCATCATCTACTCTGGCTGGTAAGAAAAAGACAAAACATAGAAAGACAAAGAATCACTCCATGGATGCTTCTCCCTGTTTGATGTCTGTTTACCATATCACCTCTGTCCTCAGAGCCATAGTTAGTTTACTGGACGCTGGTGGACCCGCCTTGGCACAGCCCTGTCCTCCACTGGATTCCGCTCTGGAGCAGGCTCCGTCCCGTCAAAGGCTCTCGTTGCCGGCACCTCCACCACAAGAGATTCTGGTATCAGCATCAACCTTCCCTAAGCGCCCCTTCAGGCCCAGAAGCTCCTTGACTCTCCATGTTTCTACCTTTCCATCTGATGCTATTCGGTGCCGCTTCATCAGAAAAAGGGCCTTCACCACTTCGATACACGACACATCAACTGATGCCCTAGATGGCGCCACCCCCACCTCCATTGCCACCGTCAACACCTCCGGCTCCAGATAAGATGTCACTGGCATCGCAGCCTGGTGACGACCCTCAGATGAGATCTCACAAAGAGGCCCAACGTCTCCTGGAAGAGGATGCTTACAGGGTCCGTCTCCATGATATCTTTGGGCCAGAATCTGACACTATTTGGTCTATTCATTGTAGAGACCCTGATCAAGATTCTATGGAATTTCAAGGGCTGTCATCTTGCAGTGGCATCGATGCTTCCCCGGAGCTGGCTATGGACTTCTCCAGTGGACCCCAACACCTGAAGTACTAACTCTGCATAAGGTGATTTTGAAAGCCGCAGAGGTCTTAGATCCCCAATTTCCCAACACAGAGACTAAGATCAATGTCCTGACCGAAGTCCTCCCACCTCTTTAGCAACTTTGGAACTGCTTCTCCCTTTTAATGAAGCCCTGTTGTATTCTATTATGGCAACATGGGATAAATCCTCTTCTACCCCTGCAGTCATCCAGCTTGTAGTTGCTGTTATCGACCAGCTCCTGGTGACACAGCATTCCTCTCGGGCAATCCACTTCCCAGAGAGCCTCCTTGCCCAAGCCACCTGCTCTAGGGCACAATCTGGAGTTGCCTTTCCAACAGCTCCCTCTGACAGAACACCGAAATGACTTGAGGCCTGGGGAATTAAGGTATTTTCTGCAAGCAGTATGACTCTGATGTCCCTCAATACCAATTGTCATTTAGCAAGATACAACCATGCTTTGTGGAACATGGCTGAAATGATGCTACCATATATGCCTGTGGACATGAAGGACCACTTCCAGGAATGCATTGTGTATGGTCATAAGGCTTCCAGACATATTTTAAAATCAAGCCTTGATGCAGTGCATTTAGTGGCACGGCCCATGGGCACTTGTTACTATCCGGAGACATGCTTGACTTAAAAACTCCAACTTCTCCTCAGATGTCCAGGTCAATCTGATGAACAATTCTTTTGATGGGGTGTGTCATTTTTGTTACAAAGCAGACTCAGGCCTGGAGCTATTTAAGACGTGCAAGGCCAACACATGCGCCCTAGGACCATAGCTGCCGCCGTCGACTGGGGACCACCAGGCTTTTCGTCACTTTCGCTGCTCTGGAAGAGGATCTCCTTTTTTCATAACAGAATCGACTGCCACTTCAGAAACAGCCTAACCCCCTCAGGCAGTAAAGAGTACAGAACTGTGGAAAGGCCGGCAGATCCACCTTGCAACCTTCCTCCTTATCCGCCTCCTCCTCCTCTGCCCCCACAGGAAAATACGTTCAAGTTATACTGGCATTGGAGCTTGGAGACTGGATGGTTTCCCTCAACCTGAAGGATGCATAATTCCACATTCCTTTCCTGCAGTATCGCCGGAAATACTTGCATTTTGTGGCAGGTTCTAGGCACTACCAGTTTGCAGTAGTACTATTTACCCTTTTGCCAGCGAGTCTTCACTAAGGTGATGGCAGTGGTTGTAGCTCATCTCAAATGGTCAGGCCACCCCATCTTCCAATACCTGGATGACTGCCTCATCAAAGCCATTTTGCCAGAGGTAGTGTCATGCTATCTGCAGTCGACAACATCTCTGCTGTTCTATGTGCCCAAAGCTCACCTGTGGCCCTCATGATGACTCTTGTTGATGGGGTTAGTACTGGGCACCACCCTTCTCTGTGCCTTGCCTTCACTGCAAAGGATCAGGGACATCCAGGAAGGGGGTTTCATTTTTTCAGCAAGGTGCGAGAGTCCTAGCCCTGAGAGTTCTAAGATTTATTTCTTCAATCATTCTCTTGGTCACACACGCATGTTGGGCCAAGAGGGCCCTGTAGTGGTGCCTCTGCAAGTAAAGGGTACTGTACAACGGAGATGTAATGGGCTCCATCATTATCTTCCTCCAACACTGCAGTGGAATTGACTTGGTGGGGTAACAAAGCGAACATGTCTGGCTGGATGGCCTTCACTACCCCTCTGACCATGGCTATGGTACTGATGGATGCCTCCATCCTATGAAGGATCCTTCCCATCCATATGGAGGATCTGGGGATCAGGGGCCTTTGATCTCCCAAAGAGCTTTGAAGTTTATGGATCCAGTTTGACACCTGGGAGTTGTTCAACAGGTCAGGAATCGGCAGTTTGATTGAGTATCCGCCAGAAAGATAGTCACCGAAGGTAAGTAACTGTATCTTTAAGCCAAAATATTGGCCCATTCATCCTTTACTTTTCTAGCAATCATTATAGAGAATATAGCGAATGCTGGGCTTTCAAAGTATTTAGACAATAGACAACATCTTGATTAGGATGAGGCAGGTTTTAGACCTGAGCATAGTGCGGAGTGTGCCCTTTTATCCGCTTTGGAGAAATGCACATGATAACCATTGTAGGCGGCACTGGTGCCTTCACACTTCTGGATCCTCCGCTGAAACCCATTTTTGTATCTACCTGTCAGTGGCCCCCAGTCAGATGCAGGTAAGACAGAGATTCTGTCCCTACAGTCTTCGTTTTCTACTCAGCTTTTAATCATACTATTTGAGAAGTTACCCTGTTGTGTGGGCTGCGCTTTCTTGAATCCTACCAAAAACTTTTTTCACTCACCTTCTACTCTGAAAGATTATAATAATGTATTCAGTGTTGGTAAATCTTTAAAAACTTGGCTGTTTTATTTTAATCTACATTTGTAGTTCAGTGTCCAGTAGTATCCTTGTGTGTAGAATCTGGCCTTAGTGCCTTTATAAAGTCCCATATCCCTTTAAATCAAGTCACACCCCGTGAGTGAGAGCTTGTAATAGTTACTCTGTCAGAGACCCAGTTGGATAGTCCCGCCAAAGCATCTCTGCCTGGTATGTAGAACCCGTTTCAGAAGGTGGAACATGCAGCCTCAGCCATAAAACATCTATGTGCTCCTTGCATCAGCAGGATTGGGATGATAAGCCTGATATTGGGGGGCGCAGTGAGATGAACTTCGTTTGTAATAATCCTGATCTTTACATTGATTAAGAAGTACATCAATGCATGGGCAGGGCCGACGCAGGGCTATGCCAGGTGTAGGTGAGCCTCTTCCTCCACTGCTACTCGGAGGAGAACAGATATTGAGTTTGCGTCACTTTAAGATCCACGTGGAGATGAGGTGGGTTGTACGCAGCCTTGTATGTGGAGCACCTAGCTAGTATCACGGTGTTAGTGCATCTGAGTTGTGAGTTCCTGGGAGTGCGTTTGTGTTTTAGTGTAAATGCCATGTTAGCCTCCACAATACTTTGTAGTCAGTCTGTATCAAGCGTACACTTGTCGAGTGTGAGCAAAGAGTTTCACTATCCCCACTTGTACCCTGTGTAACCGTTCAATATGGTGCCCCCATAAACCGGCTTCTTCGTCCTGGAACGCTGCCCTACTGGCCTTCTCTCAAGTGCTCTTTTAGGGCTCTGTAGTCTCCTTATTTTTCCTGTTATCATCTCAGACCCCGCCCACTCTTAATTGACCTCTGGGCAATTGGACACAGTCAGGCAAGGCCTAGCTCAGTGCTGCAGAACAGTCCCGCAATGTCACTTAGGGCCTATGGGTCTAGTGCCTTTCCAACAAACTAACAAATGTGACTGGTTCATTGAACCCCATTTGTACTGGTGCGTGCATGCTTATGGAAGAGATCAGCTGATGGCCATTTCATGGCAGAATCAGTTCCTGGGATTGTTATGAACTAATTAGCCTTCATCAAATACCTGGGTGCCTTTAAATGGCAAGCAGATAATGAGAGACTGGCATCTTGTAGTACTTTCCTAGAGCTGACAGTATTTTTTATTGAGATTTCTAGAGGCCAAACAGATTATGAGATTTGCAGGAAGCTAAAATGTAATCTGGATAAAATATTATTAATCCCTTTTTCTGAAAATATTTTGAATATGTTAGCTGCTAAGGGCATAGCTTTTCCACCTCTGCTGCTAAAGAAAAGGGCAAGTAGCAGTCAACCTTTGGATGCATTTTTAGAAAAGTGGGGAATGTTGTTGTTACATTTAAAATATACAATTAGGCTGTAGCCATTCACTGGCCCAATGCAGAGCAACTCAGTCTCTGTTAGCACAGTTCCATGTGTAGGGTTAATAAAAGCCTTGGGTGTCATTTTCTGGCATCAACAAAATCAGAAGAATGTAACTAGCCTGCAGGTTGTAAAACGTCACCTTTTGGCCCTGAAGTGAGGAGTACATGTACTCCCCCACACTCCTAGCCTTCATGATGCAGTAGAGTTTTACATCGTCTGGGACTGCAATGCCAAATGGCCAATGGCAGGTCAAGTAGCCATTACATTACGCTGCAACCTATTTTGAGTTTTTGACCAGTTTGTGTGGGTGAGCTTTGCCAACTGTTCTTGTGAGTTTGAATTTGGGATCAGTTTTGAGTCTCTGGGTGGGGCAGTGAGTGTGTGATTGAGTTTCTGGTCAGTTTTCTTTTTGTATGTTTGCCAAGGAGTGGGTGGTTTCTTGGAATATATTTATCAGTAGAGTGAGTATATAATGTTGTGACCAATTTCTGTGTCTGTAACCTTTGGATGGATTGTGTGCTTGTTCATTGTATATGTGTAACTGGCAGGATGTCTCAGTGAATTAATGCTTGTCGCTGAAATAGGTGGTGATGAGTAAGTCATTACTTCGATTCCCAGCAATGCCAACTCGGCCATCTAACCTGGTCTGTAAAACTGAGATCAGCCATCCAACCTTCAGCGGTCAGTAAAACTGAGCTCAGCCATCCAACCTTCAGCGGTCAGGAAAACTGAGCTCAGTCATCCAACCTTCAGCGGTCAGTAAAACTGAGCTCAGCCATCCAACCTTCAGCGGTCAGTAAAACTGAGCTCAGCCATCCAACCTTCAGCGGTCAGGAAAACTGAGCTCAGTCATCCAACCTTCAGCGGTCAGTAAAACTGAGCTCAGCCATCCAACCTTCAGCGGTCAGTAAAACTGAGATCATCCATCCAACCTTTAGCGGTCACTAAAACTGAGATCAGCCATCCAACCTTCAGCGGTCAGGAAAACTGAGATCAGCCATCCAACCTTCAACGGTCAGTAAAACTGAGCTCAGCCATCCAACCTTCAGCGGTCAGTAAAACTGAGCTCAGCCATCCAACCTTCAGTGGTTAGGAAAACTGAGCTCAGCCATCCAACGTACAGCGGTCAGGAAAACTGAGCTCAGCCATCCAACCTACAGCGGTCAGGAAAACGGAGCTCAGTCATCCAACCTTCAGCGGTCAGTAAAACTGAGCTCAGCCATCCAACCTTCAGCGGTCAGTAAAACTGAGATCAGCCATCCAACCTTTAGCAGTCACTAAAACTGAGCTCAGCCATCCAACCTTCAGCGGTCAGGAAAACTGAGATCAGCCATCCAACCTTTAGCGGTCATTAAAACTGAGCTCAGCCATCCAACCTTCAGTGGTCAGTAAAACTGAGCTCAGCCATCCAACCTTCAGTGGTCAGGAAAACTGAGCTCAGCCATCCAACCTTCAGCGGTCAGGAAAACTAAGCTCAGCCATCCAACCTTCAGCGGTCAGGAAAACTGAGCTCAGCCATCCAACCTACAGCAGTCAGGAAAACGGAGTGTAATCAAATTTGCTAATGCCAAGTTATCTGGGGCGTATAGAAATAGCAGTAATGTTATGTTAACCACTATATAAAAATCAAGATAGTATCAGCCCCACGTTGTTTAATATTTATGTCCAACCGCTGGCGGAGGTAGCCAGGAAACGTGGGCTGTCTCTAGTATCCTATGCTGACGACACCCAGCTAGTGGTAACACTGAAGGATGAGGGCGGACTGAGCGCGCAGAATTTCAAACAGAGCCTCATCGATATTACTAGCTGGATGACGTCAAACTACCTTCAGCTTAACGCCGGCAAGACGGAGGTCTTGCTGGTGGGTAAAGAGACAGCGGCCTGGGGAAACAAATGGTGGCTTGAGTCACTTGGCCAACTGCCCGACCCTAAAAGTCATGTGAAAAACCTTGAAGTATGGCTGGATTCACCCATCAGACGAAAAAAGTTGCTGCCACATGCTTTGGGATCCTGCGGAACCTTAAGCCGATCTTAAAGTTTTTTGACCCCCAGACACGTCAGCTCGTGGTACAGTCAGCCATTATTTCGCGGATGGACTACGCAAGCTCCCTACTGTTAGAGGTAAATGTAGCGGAGAAAGTAAGACTGCAACGAGTCCAGAATGCCGCAGTAAGAGCATTAACAGGTCTCCCCCGACATCAGTCAGTGGCAAATACTTTAACTAAACTCCACTGGCTCCCGGTGGAGAAGAGGATCCACTTCAAGACCCTATGTCTCGCATTCAAAATCTTGAAAATGGCCTCCCCACCTATGCTAAGTCCACTTCTTACAGCATACGTGCCCCGACGTACTTTGCGCTCGGAAGGTCAGAACTTGGCAGTCGTCCCCCGTATTAAGCTAGCCCGGATGGGTGGATGCTCCTTCCGGTATCTTGCAGCTAAGCTCTGGAATGCACTGGCTTCCCAGATTCGGGGACTGAACGATCTTCTGTCTTTTAGAAAGGCCATAAAAACCCACCTGCTAAACGATGTTATGTAAAATGCAAATTTCTTCTGCAGCTGTCCTCCCTCCTTCTCTGGTAGAAAGCGCCGGGACGCCCCTTTGCTGGGGCAGCCGAGCGCTATATAAAACCATATAACATTATAACATTCAGTGCAATGAGTGCAGGTCTATGAGAGAAAGGGTTCGCTAGTGTGCTTCTGTGATCTGTACAGGGAGTAGGTTTGAGATTAGTATGTGTGTCTTAAATGAACATAGAATGTGTGTGTGCTTGTGATGAGTTCATATATTTGTGCAGTGAGTGTGTGCATTTGTAATCTCTGCCATCTGTATACAGGTTTTTGAGCTATACAGTGTTTTTAATTGTTGTAATCTGTTTGTGTGATGTTGAGTTGTCCGTGATATTGTGGTATGAGTATTTGTGTTGTGGTTTTGGCTTTTTTTTTTGCAGTTTTTATATGGCACAAGCTTGACCCGGAGGTATTGGAGCACTTACATGGGCACCGGTTACATTACACAAAGTCACATTCAATTCCCCAGTTTTAAAGTCAGCAGCTCTGGCTGGAAACCCCCATCCTCTCCCCAGAAGTGTTGAATGTGTTTCTGTGTTTGTAAATAATCGATGTGGTATGTCTGTGTTGTGTGCTATAACAGTGTCTGTGTTTGTGGGTGTTAGTGATGTTTGCTGTGAGTGTATGCATGTGTAATCTATTTGTGTTTGCTTGCTTGGAAAGCCAGAGCTTAGTCAGTGAGATTCAAAGTGAGTGAATCTCAAATTTCCCAGCTAAAAAAGAACTGGGCCACAGGGTGAATGGGTAAGATGACCATGGTTCAGTAGGGACTAATTTCTGAATATATAGTCCTGTTGGTGTGGTACGAGGATGTTGAATGGAAGGTAAGAGTGAAGTGATGAATGGATACGATTTGTGATTAAATATTAGCTTAACCCAAGGGAACTTACTTTGGTCTTGTAAAAACCTGTCAGTTTGACTTTTAAGGGTGTATTCTCATGAATTAACCATCAGTATGGGCTGTTATCATGAGGTACAGGGTCAGTACAGAATTTGGCGGGCAGGTACTCTGTTGCAACTGAGTTGAGTACCCTGTCTGCCAAATTCAAGGCCCGCTCACATGATTTTGAGTTGGCTGTACCACAAGTTTACCGGCAATAGAGTAACATTTCCTTCGTCAGTGAAACCTTCCATGGGCGTCCGCAGACATTTTTTCAAGGGGGGCTAACCTGGCAAATGAAGGGGCGTGGCAAATGTTAATCAATAGGGGCGGGCTAAAATGGCAGACAATCAGGATCAGGCCAAATTGAGAAAAAAAGTGGTGAACTCTGCATTTGAAACTGGACAACAATTAGAGCACACATGAACCCTAAAATTACCCCTCTGGCCCCTTAAAACTCATACATTCCCTGATATCTAAAATTAGCCACCTGGCACCCCAAAACCCATAACCCAGACCCGCCCTGGCCCCTAAAATTGTCCCCCTGCCACCCCAAAACCCACACCCACCCTGAACCCTAAAATTACCCCCATGGTACCCCAAAACCCATACCCACTATGAACCCTAAAATTATCCCCCTGGCACCCCAAAACCCATACCCACCCTGAAACCTAAAATTACCCCTGCCCCCCAAAACTCATACCCACCCTGAACCCTAAAAATACCCCCTGGCCCTTTAAAACCAATACCCGCTCTTAACCCTAAAATTACTCCCCTAGTACTCCAAAACCCATACCGACCCTGAACCCTATAGTTATCCCCCTGGTACCCCAAAACCCATACCCACCCAGAACCCTAAAATTACCCCCTGGTACCCCAAAACCCATACCCACCATGAACCCTAAAATTATCCCCCTGGCACCCCAAAACCCATTTCCACCCTGAACCCTAAAATGACCCCTGCCCCCCCCCAAAACTCATAGCCGCCCTGAACCCTAAAATGACCCCCCTGGCCCCTTAAAGCCCATACCAGTCTTGAACCCTAAAATTACCCCCCTGGTAACCCAAACTCCATACCCACCCTGAACCCTAAAATTATCTCCCTGTCATCCCAAAACCCATACCCACGCTGAACCCTAAATTACCCCCTGGCACACCAACACCCATACCCGCCTGAAATCCTAAAATTACCCCCTGGCACTCTCTGAGGCTAGGGCCATACGGCACCTCTCTGCCTCCCTCTGAGGCTAGGGTCATAGGGTACCTGCCTCCCTCTGAGGCTGGGGTCCTGGGGGCACCTCACTGCTGCCTCCCCCTGAGGCTAGGTTCCTTGGATACCTCTCTTCCTCCCTGTGAGGCTAGGGTCATGGGGTACCTCTCTTCCTCCCTGTGAGGCTAGGGTCATAGGGTACCTCTCTTCCTCCCTCTGAGGCTAGGTTCCTTGGATACCTCTCTGCCTCCCTCTGAGGCTAGGTTTCTTTGATTTCTCTCTCCCTCCCTCTGAGGCTAGGTTTCTTAGATACCTCTCTGCCTCCCACTGTGACTGGTAAACTCCCTCAGAAAAGTCCACAAGTAACCTGCGACAACAGCACACCCTTGCACGTGAGTACTAAGACAGCTGTTCTATGTACATGTGTGTAACAGCATCTTTTTAACTTAGGGTCACTCTCTTCAATCCATATAAATACTAATGTTGTTTTAGTAATAATTCCCTCTCATTGGCACACGCAATCCTGGGGATTCCTAGCATTTATTGTACAAGCTGATCGCGGAGGGGTTCCTTTATGGAGAGTTCAAGATTTGACTTCTCCATTTTAGTGCCTGAAGGGAGCAGCTAACCTGTTTGGCGAAAACATGTGAGCATTGGCAAACCCAATAGTTTGTTTGAAAATGTTCCTTTAATAAATGTGACATATGTGTGTGTGCGTATGCGTTTGTGAGAGTGTGTGTGTGCACGTGTGTGAATGTGTGCATGCGTGTTTGTGTGTACATGTGAGCATGTTTGTGCATGTGTCTGAGTGAATGCACCTGTGCGTGGGCGTGTCTGATTGCATGTGTGTGTGCGCATGTGTGAATGCGTGCATGCATGCCTGTGTGTGCACATGAGCACGTGTGTGCATGTGTCTGAGTGTATGCACCTGTGCATGTCTGGTTGCATGTGTTTATGCATGTGTGTGAATGTGTGCATGCATGCCTGTGTGTGCATGTGACCGCGTGTGTGCATGCATCTGAGTTTTTGCATCAGACAGAATGACAATGGGTGGTAGGGGCTGCGAGGAGGATTGCGGGGCGCCCCATCAGGGAGTTGAGGCCTCTCGCAGGGAACAGTTCTGCTCCCTGCGGAACAAAGAATTATGGACAAAAGGCGTCCATGAAAGCATGGGCGTCTGCAAGGGGGGCAAGGAGGGGCGCTCCGGTGGGGAGGGGGGGCAAGCGCCTCTCCTTGCCCCCCCCCTGCGGACGCCCATGAAACCTTCCTCTGATGGCCCAAAGGAGTAGTCACCATCAGAGGTAAACGATCTGACCATCAGCCCTATTTAGAGTGGACTGTCAGATAGCTTTTTTTCTCCTGTTTGTCACCACCAGGTATATACTGGTGGCGAAGGATAGCAGACCAAGACAAATTACCCTGACACCATGAAAGAAAACTCTATTTGTGTGACACTCATTAGTTTTTTAATGTTCCAAAAGCAGACTCCACTTTGGGAGTTTGTTTTTGTAAAATAAAAAATATGGAAAAGTTTGATAGCTATTATGTTTGATAGAGCCATCCATCAGACATTTCCTACATTGACAGGAATAACCAAGAAGACACTTCCTGCCAATGCATCGAGATGTTGGTGGGGCTGGCAAACATCTCTAAATTTGGTGGGTAGAGTAAAGGGAGCATGACAGACATTGGGGTCGATTCCGATCCGGTAAAATCCCCGTCCGTACGATTCGTATCCGGAGCCGTTTCCGTACGACTCGTACGGACGCCGTACGACCGGACGATTCCGATCCCGATCGTCCGACCCGGGCGCGATTCGTACGGTACACGTCGATTCGTACGGAAAAGCGCACGATCACCTACACACCGTACGGCGCGTACCCCCCATGATCGCAGGGGTACGCGCCGTACCCCTGTGATCATGCGGGGTACGTGCCGTACACCCAGCGTACATGGGGTACGTGCCGTACACCCACCGTACATGGGGTACGGTGCGTACCCCATGTACGCTGGGTGTACGGCGCGTACCCCGCATGATCACAGGGGTACGGCGCGTACCCCTGCGATCATGGGGGGTACGTGCCGTACCCGGGGGGGGCGTTTCGTACCTGTTTCGGCGCGAACTCTGCGTTTACGACTGTTTTCGGCTCCCGTAGGAAAAGGGTTGTACGGCGCGTACCCGACACGGATCGTACTTGCTGGGTCGTAAAAACCAGCAGCGAACCGTAGTGATGTCGCGTACAGCCGGTTCCGAGTGAAACTCGTACGGAGATCTGAGTCGTACGGAGTCCTGTACGACTCGTACGGAGTTTGGCACCTGGTACGGATCGTACTTCGTCGTACGTACGGGACGTCTACGGTACGATTCGTATGGGGAAAAAACTCTCCGTACGACGATTCGGAGCGCATTTTACCGGATCGGAATCGACCTAATAATGTCCTCTACAACCCTGCCTTCCTTTACTCTGTCTGCCAATCCCTAAATCAGGTCCTCTGTCTAGAGTGGCACAGAGGGCGAAAATTATGATTTGGAATTGTCAGTGTGCAGACTAATGGAAGCATTCCATTCATCACTTTTTGGGGGGTTTATTGCCAGTAGAATACCTGCAAACCTGAGACTAATCATGTTACCACGGACTAATGTCATCTGAGATTAATGCAGCTTTCCAAGGATGCTACTACTTGTGAATTCTATGAAGTAGTACATTTGCATCTATTTAAGGAGTACTTCTGTGGGTGCAAATGCTGTACTTTTTTGGTGAACCGGTCGCTATATATTTAGGTTTCTGGTGTAAAAAAATTAACAAGTTAAAACCTCTTAGTAAAATCAGAAGATGAGAAAAACTGAAAGAGACATAGCAGACCCGACTCAGGGCCACATGCCCAACTACCCAGCCAAGAAGGGAGCATCACACCCCAAATACCCCCTCATAAAGCTACGCCCCTTGTGAGCTGTCTGTAATGTGTGTGTTTGTGAGCTGTGTGATCAGTTGTTTGTGATGTGTGCAATGACAACATCCATGTTTGTGGTCGATTATGTGTGAGCCATGCAGAGAGCTTGTGTGGGTGTGTTTATCACTTGTGTATCTGCAGTGAGTTTGACTGTTAATGATCTTTTCCAAGAATGTGTTTGTGTGTGCAGTCAGTTTGTGTTCGTGAGCTATCTGTGATGTGTTTGTGAGCTGTGTGTGATTATTTAGTCGATGTGTGTTTGTGATGTGTTCAATGACAGTGTCGGTTTTGTGTGAGCCCAGAGCCCTACAGAGAGTTTGTGTGCATGTGTACTCAGTTCATGCTTTTGCGACTTGTTTTTGATGTGTGTGTGTGTGAGAGCTGTTTGTGTGATCTGTCGATGTGTGTTTGGGATCTGCGCAATGACCCCACCTGTTTGTGATCAGTTTGTGTGTGAGCCGTGCAGAGAGTTTGGGTGGTGTGTTTATCAGTTTGTGTACCTTTGCATTGAGCGTGAGTATTAGTGATCTTTTCAGGTGTGTGACCAGTGTGTGCGTTTGCGAGCTGTCTATGATATGTGGGTAAGCTGTGTGTGTTCAGTCGCTGTGTGTTTGTGGTCTGTGCAATGACACTCTGTTTAGGATCGGCTTGTGCGGGGAGTTTGGTTGGGTGTGTTTGCCGGTTTGTAAATGGTCGTGAGCTGTGTGGTTTGTGCCTGAGTTTGACCGGTGCGTGCGCCTGTGATCGGAGCCTGAGTGTGCCTGAGTTTGATGGTTGGTGTCTGTACGTGTCGATGCTGTGTGCCTCTGTGCACCGAGTGGGCCGAGACTGCTTTAATTTTGGTGCCAATTTGTGGCATCCTCTCGGAGGAGCTGAGGCGCGGGTTAGCTGCACTCATCCTGCTGCTAGCTCTGCTGGATGTCCTCCCCCCCTCCCTAGGAGGGGGCTGCCTTAAGAGGACATGTCAAGTACAATTAGTGTTATCTGTCTAAATATGTACTGGGAACGCAGCATACAAGAGCGGCCACTATAGCTTTAATGGAGACATATGCAAGGTCATATTGGCTCATAAAATCCCCCAATCTGATTTTAGGATTACGCATTCGGAGTAAATTGGCGTTATTCTGCTTGCATCACTGATAAGCCGAAGCTGAAATAAGCAAAAGAACAGCAGCCGCTGCAACAGGGCACAATTTTGTGTTTTACTGGGAAAGCTGATTACAAATCTATAAACAGGAATGGGGAGGGTGGTGTGGGAGCTGGGAGAGGACGGCAGCAGGAGGAAGCTGCTGGTGTGACTGGCTCAGTTGGGCCCAAGAGTTCCTAGACACACTCTGCCCTTCCCATGCACCCTGCTGTATTCAGTGCAGCCCCGACCCCACAACAGATCCTTCTAGGCCCACCAGTTCTCCTCCTTCTACACTCTCTCCTGGCCGTCCTTACTCCTTACCCGACGGTCCATGTGTCTGGCACAGGCAGCCCAGAATACTGCACAGTACTGGAGCTACCCAGAGGACTGGCATTTACACCCCCTGGACTACCCAAGATCCTGCACTGCATGCTGGCGCAAGGAAACCAGGTACCACACACACTCGCACACAGACACACACACACACACACACAGATAGCTAGACAGACAGACAGACACACACACACACACACACACACACACACACAGATAGCTAGACAGACAGACAGACAGACACACACACACGTACGTAAAGGGTCTTTTGGCCTGCCCGTCGGCCACTGATTACTCTGGGTCAGCTAGATTAACCTACCAATGGACAGGGTTGTCCATCAGCCCACGGCATATCACAGATCTGAGCTACTCACAATAGTAGTTCACTCTTGTGATAGGTCTCTCAAGCCCACCCCCAGCTGAATAGCTCTAGTCTTCCCTCTCTCTCCCCCCTCCCGCTCCCGCTCATTTTTCAATTTTTTTCATACATGGCACAGTAGCTGTGAAATTTGACTAGGCCACTTACTTTTCCGCGCTCCTGCATGTATTTTTAATTTTTATTATTTACTTTTCTTTTCCGACATGGCCATCGCTCATGTTAGAACAGAAAAGTAAAATGGCTGCCAGTGTATCATGATGCATGTGTGTGCAATGTGCATGCATCATGATCTGTACGCTCCGAGACATGCACACGTGCGCTCATGACAGCCAGCTTGGACTGGTCAACAGGATAGCCGCCATATGTGCAAATGCATACACATATGTTGCAAAAGAATGTGCATGCAGTCATACACCGCAACCAAACAACAACTGGCAAAACCAATAGGTCGGCACTCGCCTTTCATGCAAGATCTCTTTGGTAAGCCAACGCTTGTTTGCTATATTTTTCCATTGAAAAGATTATATCAGGAGAAATTTGTTACAGTAAAAGTCACAGGTCCATGTGAAATTTTTGCTTAACATGGAATCTAAAATCGGGCACAACCACAAATTGTGCCCAAATTTAGATCTACTATGAGACTCAGAGGGAGGCCAATGTTATAATTATTTATTGGAGCAGTAACACCACCCTCTCGATATTTGCCCTTGCTCCCTGGATTTCAAACATGTCGAAAGCGGGGGTGCAGTTTAAGACTAAAGGTATCGCCTCTTATTGCTACACTGGTTCCCTTTTGTTTGCTCCTTTCTGTTTTCTTGTGACAGACTGTTCTAAGTATTACTACTTGTAATGAGTAATATATTTCTTTTGCATGATTTATTTGTATGTTGTTTTCCTTGTGGTATGTTATTTTCTTAAAGAAATGTCACTGTGTTCCTTAGGAGCTTGATTTACACTGATAACATATACATTTAAGTAGTGGAACTACTGTCCTCAACTGGTGCCAGAAGCATTCCCACTATCAGTGTTGGAGGTGCTCCGACCCACAGTTCATACAGCT
Organism: Lissotriton helveticus; assembly: GCF_964261635.1. Taxonomy (NCBI): domain Eukaryota; kingdom Metazoa; phylum Chordata; class Amphibia; order Caudata; family Salamandridae; genus Lissotriton; species Lissotriton helveticus. The sequence continues at coordinate 295,633,593 of NC_136065.1, forward strand.
GGATGGGGGCCGTGAGTTGACTCTGACTATTCTCCATAGGAGAGTTGTGTTGCTCTGTCATAGTACATTCAAGCTCTCAACTCTCCAATAGACTCTGAATCATTGGCACTCCACCCATGACCTGCAGGGGGCACTTCTAATCTCTTGAGCACTCCGGTAAATGCACAGAAATCATGGTGACCTACTCAAAAGTCACTCACTAGGGTCGCAGGGTCCTCTCATGTGCTAAGGCTCTACTCAGGATCCTCTGGTCTTACTGAGGGACCTGGTGATACCTCTATGCCAACAGGCTGCATGGCATAAAAATCATGCCGTTTGGTTAACACGGCTCCTCATTGAAATTTCAGGACTGTTCAACTAAACCTCAGACTGCTTTTCTATGTGCCTCGTGCACAGGTATCTCTCAGCTACATTTCAGAAGTCTCTTCATCCCTTGGTCTCTTTTCTTGGCTTATCATATTGTATCAAAACTCTCTTCTGGCACCAGAAACCTTCTCAGGCACCAAGACCCTCACTCGTTGACCTTCCAAAGCGAATACAGGAAACTGAGTTGGCGCTAGAAGCTTATTGGACATCATCAGAAATCATGTTAACCGCTAACACCAGAGGACGAAATGTTCAGATGAGATAGTGTCATACTAAATTAGACAAAGAAAGTATGCATCGAATGCTTGATTTAAATTCAGCCACGGGTAGTCAGGTCGCATCCCAATCCTTTGTTCTTTTGCACACCGTGGGCCACATGTACAAACCCAAAATTTGCAATTACCTAATTGCGAATCCATGCAAATTGCAATTAGGAAATCACCAATTGCGATGTACGTACGATGGGAAACCCACAATTGCGAGTCGGTAACAAGTTGCTTCGCAGTTTTGGTGTTCGCTAATATAGATTACCAAAATTGTAAATGGACCTGTATCCAACTCCCAATTTTGCGAACCAAGTCACAAATTGGGACCAGCACTAAGAAATAGAGTAAACAATACTTCCTGGTCACAGGTAATCACCTCTGAACCAGGAAGTGCCTCCAAGGAGCAGCCTGGGAACCAGCCTGAGTGGAGGAGGAGTCCCACTGGCATACAGAGCAGAGACTGAACAAGCTGAAAGGAGCACAAGCATCAGCCATGGCCAGCCACACCGCTGGAAAAAACACCTGCAGGGGGAAGAGAAAACTAAAAGTTGCTGAGAAGGAGTTAGAGATACTCACAGAAGAGTGATCTGAGCCCCATGATGTCCTATTTGGGAGGGCATCAATGACTGTGCCAGAGCCACAAAAAAAGAAATCTGTCAGGAACTATAAGCCAAAATGACAGCAATTGGAGTCAGCCACCACTCCATAGATGAAATCCGCGAGAGGGGGTATGACCTCAGCTCACAGACCAAGGAAAAGGTGGCCCAGCGACTGAAGGACTCATGGGGAAGAGGTGGCGGCCCACCCACAGTACCACCACCCACTGCACTAGAGACCATGGTGGAGACCACACTGGAGTGGGAGGCTGTGATGGGTATCGGTGACCTCGACAGTTCAGCACCAGGTTCCTAAAAAAGCAAGTGTCATATATTACCTTTTTACACATCTCACACCACAACTTACATGCCCACACCTACAACGTCCAGCAGCATGCATCAGACAGTTGTACACCAAATGACACGTTTCTTGCCAGTATATTGCATTATGGTTGATATAGTCCAAAAGTCAGGTTAAGTCATATGTATATTATTGCGCTACATATCATATAGGTTATTAAAATGTATCTCATTTGTCCCACAGATCTTCCTCAGGTACATAGCGAGGACACCAGTGTGGAGGGAGTGGACGATGCAAACATGGCAGTAGAGGAACCAATCCCCATAGACAGTCAAGGCAGCGCCACCTCACTCCAAAGTTGTACAGTGTCAGTGTCGGCAGAGGCAGCAGAAACGGACAACGATGATGTTCCTCTGCCAAAGTCCCAATACACAACCAAGTCTGAGCCAACACCAGCGTATTGCAGGGCGTGGGCGCAAAAGGCATCGTGAGGCACGTGATGCTGGGGGGAGGAAGGCAGCACTCAATTGTTTCTTGGCCTAAAGGCATCCCTGCTCCAGAATCAATGCCTGCAAAACAAGCAGTTGTGACCCATTAATAGGAACATGCATCACACGGAGCAGAACATTACTGTGAGCTTCAGACACATTTGGCCACAATGGGTAACAACGTGGTGAGCCTCACCACTGCCATATAGGGCTTATGCTAAGAGATGGTGGTGGACCGTGCCCATCAGAGGCTTTGTGATTACAGTGCTGATGCAAGAATGGACCGGCTAAGACGGTCCATAGGTCGTTTGGCCACTTCCACTACATGCCTGTCATGACGAGCTGTCACACTTCAGGTTGAGTTGTAACATTTCAATGGTGATGTGGCCAGGGGCCTAGGGTGGATGGCCTCAGCTGTTTAGCTGCTACAGACCTCTTAGGTAGCATGAGGCAGTGGAGATATCCCTCAGGACAGTGAGGAGGTATCTATTGTGAGCAGTGTATTGGCCACTGATGCCCATGCCCTGTGCTGTAGCAGCAACCGCAACCCTGTTGAAGACCAAGGAGGGACAGGGCATGGTGAGCGTAGCTGTAAGAGAGTCTAATTGACACATGTACTGAGTTTGGCATGAGCACATGACTATAATGTCTCTGGGGAGGTTTCCAACATTCAGTTGTTTTTTTCATGCCACGTGGTGGTCATATACCTCATTATTTGAATGACAGAAGAGTAGCCTGAAATTAAAGGTTGTTTAAGTTTGCAATTTTGGCTATGCGTGCATCATTTAATTGAGCATATTGTTTCTCATAATTTACCTTGCAAAGTCATGTGTTGCTATGTGAGTCTGTCGGCGTCCCCCCTCCATTGCTATGCAACCCTCTCCAAGCTGTTGTAAAGGGGCCTCTGGTTCTTTATCTTCTAATTCCTTATCATCCACATTGAGGCGTACCCCACGCCAGGGAGCTATGTTGTGTAAGAGGGCACAGGTTGCCACTGTTTGGCAGGCTATCTCCAGAGCATACTGGAGTACACCTCAACTTTTTTGAAGGCACTGGAATCTTGATTTGAGCATGCCAAAGGTCCTTTCAATGACAGCCCTGGTGCGTTGATGGGCAATGTTATAACGCCTCTCATTATGGTCTGCGGGGGCTAGGTATGGAGTCAGAATCCATGGTCTCAACGCATATGCACTGTCACCTGGCATAAAATATTGTGAGTGTGAGCATGGCAGGAACTGATAATACACAGACACATATATGTCCTTAATGTTACAGCTACACATCATCTAGTAAATATCCATCATCAAACTCTCCACATTCAAGGCGTTGGTGTACTCCACTGTGCCTGGAGATGTATTCATGGTGGGTGCTTTTTGGGTATTTTGCCAATATATCTGTGATGCCATTATGGGCACCGTATACCACCTGATTGTTGAGAGAGTGGATACTTTTCCTATTGCAGAACAGATATTCACAGACATGCAGGAGAACAGATAGGAACATATGTTCCATCTACACAACCCTAATACATGGGGTAAGTTGACTGCCTGTAAAAATTCAGTTTGGTGTTGCGTATTCCTCTCCATTCCTGGGAAGGTGTATGTAGTTGGTCATGTGTATGTGCATGGCATCTAGGAACCGTCGGAGAAACGTGACAAGGCCCTTTAGGACATCTCCCTCTAGTGACAGCAACCACCCCCTGGCAGCTACCCAAGGCCAAAAAGTGCAGTGAGCACAACACTTGCACATGCGTGGGGATGAGGCAGCTGCGCAGGGTACTGCTTTGTATAAGTATAAGCCTTTCTACGAACTCTATGATCTCTGTGCTAATTAGCCTGTATTTCTCATATATTTCCTCTTCTGTCAGTTGGAATATGGAAAGCCTGGTTCGGTAGATCCCCTCCTGTCTCCGCCTCCTCCTCCTATGCTGTGTAGCCAGGATTCGCCTCCTTATCGTAATTACATAAAGTGGAGCCAATGTGAAAAACCTCGATCCATTCGGGGGCAGCTTTTATAGTTTAAAGCTACTTACCACCTGAATGGAATCAGTGCTAAACTGCATGTGCAAACGGGTGTTTTGTGACCAGTTGCAAATTGTGACACCCTTGAGCATACGGTTTGCAACTCACAAATAGCGAGTCACAAAAACCAGTTGCTAAAAATATGATTCGCAAATTGGCCGCATTGCTATTTTTGGATACCGAATGGCACTCGTACATACCGAAAGGCCCTTTTTTTGGGTTGCAAATCGTTTTGCAACCAATTTGCGACTTGCAAAATGTTTGTACATGTGGCCCTACGTCACCTCAGTTTTGACCCAGCTATGTGCAAATCAGTCTTGACCCTGCTCCAATTGGAACAGTCCAGCCCGAACTGCCAAGCCAGGTCCTCCTTGAACTGGAGCACACATAACCCAAGACCGATTTTGCCTTAGTTATGGGCTCATTATCCAAGTACAGCTTGGTTCCAGTGAGACAGTGTTCACGGGACCCACTTCTGGGCATACCTGTCCTACTTAGGGAGACACACTAAAGTGCACAAAAAAGTGACGGCTGGAATACTTAAATTTATCTCAGCCACTGGTAATTACTTAGGGCTGCGTCCCAATCCATAGATATTTTGCACACCATGTCATATTAGTTTGGACCCAGCTATATACAAATTAGTCTTGACCCTGTTCCAGTCTAGCCCGAACTGTCAAGCTGGGTTCTCCCTAAACCGGAACTAAAGCATCCCAAAACTGGTTTTGCCCTAGGTATCGGCTAATTAGCTGCGTACAACATGATTCCAGTGACAGTGTGGACGGGACCCACTTCTAGGCATAGCCATCCCACTTAAGGCAACACACTTAAAGTATACAAAAAAATTATAGTTGGAATGCTTGAATTAATCTCAGCCACTGGTAATTGCACGGGTCGCATCTGAATCCAGCGTTAAATTGCACACCATGTCACCTCAGTTTGGATCCAGCTACATACAAATCAGTCTTGTCCATTCTCCAATTGCGATAGTGCAGCCCAAACTGCCAAACAAGGCTGGGCTGTTGCCATGAGGAGCAGGGTCAAGGCTGGTTGGCATATGGCTGATTCTTAACTGAGGTGGCATGGTGTGCAAAAAACAACAGATCGGGATGTGGCGCTGAGTGATTACCAGTGGCTGAGATTAAGTCAAGCATTCCATCCATCACCTTATTGTTTTAGCAGTTTACGCTCGTAAGTGTGATGGGTATTGCCAGTGGACTGGACTGTTCCAATGAGGAGCAGGGTTAAGGCTGATTTGCATGTGGCTGGGTCCAAACTGAGGTTGCATGGTGGGCGAAAAATGATTTTAGGATATGGCCCCAAGCAAATGCCAGAGGCTGAGATTATCAAGCATTTTTCCATCATCTTGTTGTTGTTGCAGAAGGATTGGGGTAGCACAGGAAATGAAAGACAGGTGAAAGTGAATCAGTATGTGAGAGGGAGCAACCAGCTCCTGAACGGTGTAACACCAGGGGGTGACTGTGAGGGGCTCTGGACACTACAGTATAACTGAAAGGAAGGCAGCCTCAGAAAGGTAAGAGTCGTGAGCACTTCATTACCGGGGATACATTTACAGCCTCCCCAACTAATGCACACAGAGGAAACACAGAGGTACTTCATGCACTTTGGGGTTTAAAGATGGCTTTCAGGAATCTGGTTGACTGACTCATCTTTAACAACCAAAATACCAGTATGCCGCCAAATACAACTGAAGTAATCTTGTGCAAAGAGAGAAACAGGTTCCAAAATTACCTGTTTCTTTTGGAAGCAGGCCAAAGGCAAAACCACTTGTCTGACGGTGCGTGGGAGATACACTTAAATGAACAGTGAACTCTAACACAATAAAGAGAAATAAGAAAGATCGATACAATATAAATGAATAAAGAATGGCCAAAAGAAATACTTGAGACCTCATTGCAACTCCCATGTAACCAGGACGGCTAGTTGTGCACCCAAGCGTAACAATGCTGCCTGGTGAGGTATTTGCAATTGCTGCGCAATTCTGTGTGTGCTACTTTAGAATTTTAAATAATGCAGTAATACTGCGTATTTTCCTATAGTCCGAGGTTCGCAAACTCAAAATGTGCTGCTTTTCCAGAATAAATGGCGCGAAGTTTTAGATGGTGAAAGTCAAGCAGGCAAACACCAACAGAACAGAAGGTGGTGTTTCCAAATATCTTATGATCTCGGGTTAGCTGGAAATATACGTTTTCTCCCACATGAGGATTTGAGGGGGAGTAGGAAGGGGGTCTACGATATGAATCACATCTCAAAAGGGATATACATGATTCCCTCAAACATATATAAAAACACACGTTTTTAATATTAATCCAGGCTGGACGTATAAAATTCAAAGTCAAGAGAAAACACTAAAGAAAATGAAGAGGCGTAGCTTCATGGGGGGAGGGGGGTGTTTTTGGTGTTACATCCCCTAATAAAATATTTTCTGGTTAATTGTTGGGTAGTGACGCTTTCAGTTGGGTACGGTAAGATGACTGCCGGATTTCCCCAGCGATTTTTACACACACACACACACAAAGCACACACACTCTCCTCTGTTTTGAAAGTCTTTAAAAATATTGGTTATTTTACAAAATAGTGCATTTTCTCTCATGTATACGCCTACCAATCCGCGTTCATCTCCCTTTCCACCGCCCCTTTTTTTTTTGTTGAAAATTTGTTTATTAGCATATCAAGTAGAGCATCAAGGCGTTACATTCTACATAAAATAAAACATACAAATGAGGGCATGCTCCTCGCTGCACTATAATAACAATCATAATGTAATTTTTTTTCTTGTAGTTTGTTGTGTCGTGATTAACTCAACAGACCCTCCAGAAACCTCCCTCCCACCACCCCTATTGTACCCACCCTCGGCATTCATATTCGTGATTGAGGTAATCAAATGTCATTCGGCTGCTCCCTTACATAGCACCTTCCTGTTGGTTCATCCCATAAAGTTAGTTAGAGGTATAAACAACACACAGTACAGGCATTTTGGTTATCATGTTTCAAGACGCACCCGGTAATGTTGAGGCAAGGTATAACCTAGTAAGGTTAGATGGCAGATCAGACAGTAGAGAGCGAAACATCAGATCCTTCCTCCCCGCCCATTTCAAAGGCTCCCAGCATGGTGAACCAATCCAGTGAGATCGGCGTCTTTCTATGGCCCCTACGCTCTTCACGCTGCAGTGCCTCACCCTCTGCCTTACCCCATCGTACAACTTCCGCTTTCCATGTGTCTGGCGGTTTGGGTGATTTCCACCGCATTGTTATCGCGCGTTTCGCTAGCAGCAAGGCCATATCAGTGAAGCGTGTGGACACACTTCGTTTACGCGCGCCCGGCCCTAGCCCTAATATTGTGTGTTCTAACGTGCGGGGTAATAGGGAAGAACCCGCTTTGGCGAGCGAGTCATGTACGTTTGTCCAGTAGTAGCCCAATTTTGGGCAGTCCCATAGCATGTGTAGTAGTGTGGCGTCATCAGCTCTGCATCTGGGGCAGGCATCAGTAGCGTTAGGGAACATAACATGTATGCGGTGTGGCGTGAGGTAAGCCCGGTGCAGTACCATCAGTTGGATGAACTTAAATTTCGGGCTTCTGGCCACCCTTTTGGGAAATTGTAGAATCCGCTCCCATTCTTTCTCTTCTAGTGACCGCCCTATGTCGCCCTCCCATTTGGTCCTAAGTGGTGTTAAGGGGATCGCCCTCCCAGTTCTAACACCTGCAGTGAGCCATCTGGTTAGGTGGCTACCCGTTCCCATGAGGTATTGCATGGACAGTAGTGGGTTTATGGGTGGCTCCTTGTTATCTCCCGCCCATATCTCCGACACATAATGCCGTATACTAGCATGTAAGAGGAATGAGCCTTCGGGGACGTTATGTGTGGCCCTAAAGTTATCAAAGGATAATAAGCGTCCATCTGCGAATAGATCTCCGATGTGCACGACCCCTGTGTCATGCCATGGAGCTAGTTTGTGGATTGTGAGCAGGCCGGATTCCAGTGGAATACCGAGCAGTGGGGTTGTAGGGGCGTAGGAAGACGTGGGGGATGTATACTTCACCGCCTTCCGCCAATAGCGAATGGCAAGGCGGAGAAGGGGGGGGCATTTCTGGGTAGTTCCGAATGGGGCAGGAGTAAGGTGTGGATTTTCCCTTTGGACCGGTCCTCCTCCGTCATGTCAATCTCATGTAGGTTTCTACCCGCCAGCCAGTAAGCCAGCCATTGAAGCTGGCACGCATAGTTGTACGCCCTAAAGGCTGGTGCTCCCATGCCCCCGGCCCCAGTAGTAAGTTGCATCTTAGTCAGGCTAATGCGTCTCCGCCCCAATCCCCATATTAGCTCCGTCAGTAATGTGTCTAGTGTTTTGATGGTAGAGGCTGGGATCAGGAATGGCAAGTTAGTGAAGTAATAAAGGAGTCGGGGGAGCACTACCATTTTCGAGATTGCTACTCTACCCGCTACCGACAACGGTAGTGACTGCCAGAATTGCACCTGTGATTTGAGTAATCGTATTGCCCTGTCCAGGTTGCCATGTAGCATCGCCTTCGCTCCCCTGTATATTTGGATCCCGAGGTAACGGAAAGTGGTGTCCGCTATTTGGAAGGCGTATGGCGGAAATGGTAGTGGCGTGGACGGATCAGTGTCAGTAAAGCTATAACCAAATGACTTGGATTCGCTTATCGTGAGACCCGAGAGCAACCTGTAAGTCTCAAAGAGAGCGGGTATAGGGTGTAAGGCTCCTCGCAAGTCACGGAGGTACAGGACGATGTCGTCAGCATAGGCAGACACCACATGTGTCCTCCCGCTCCTTTGGATGCCCAGGTGAGGAGCTTCTTTACGGAGCTTACATATCAACGGCTCTAGTGCTAGAATAAATAAGAGTGGAGAGAGTGGGCATCCCTGCCTGGTACCCTTCGCAATGGCTAAGGGTTCAGAGATGCATCTGGACGTCCGAACCCGCGCCGTGGGCTGGGAGTAAAGCAGTCTAACCCATGCAACATATTCTGGAGGTAACCCGAACCTCTCGAAGGCGGCAAACATGAAATCCCAGCGGAGGGAGTCAAAGGCTTGCTTGAGATCTAGCGTAATACAGCCCTCGGTGTTCCCGGTCGCCCGGTCTGGTAACATCAGCTGGGCCAGTCTACGGAGGTTCAAGGCCGTGCTCCTACCAGGGACAAACCCGCACTGGTCGGGGTGAATCAGTTGGGGAATGTATTGTGTCAGCCTGGTTGCCAGCACTTTGCTCAGTATTTTGTAATCAGTATTAAGGAGGGACAAGGGCCTGTAGTTAGCTAGGTGCATGCCGTCCCTGCCCGGCATCAACAGGGAGGTTATCAGGGCCTGTAGGGAGGACGGCGGTAGGGAATCAGTCTGTAGTGCTTCTTGATAGATGGTCTGTAATCGTGGGGCGAGGAGGTCAATAAACGTCTCGTAAAATTCTACTGGCAGGCCATCCGTACCAGGAGTTTTATTCCTCGGTAAGGCGTGTATTGCCTGCTTAATCTCCGACGTGGTGATAGTACGTTTCAGGTCATCCCGCTGTCTATCTGTAAGCCGCGGCATCTCCAGGCCCTCCATGAATGCCTCTAGTGCCGTGTGCGAGAGGGGTTGGTGCGGGCCGTACAATGAGGTGTAATAGTCTGTGAAGGCCTTGTTAACTCCTAATTGAGTCGAGGCTATGGAGCCGTCTTGGTTTGTAACTGCAAGGATTGGGAGGTGTGTCGGAGCGTTCCGTATTATGCGGGCTAGTAGTGGGCCTGACCGGTCAGCCTGGGTGTGTTGTCTGTTAGTGTATTCCCGGAAGTCCAGTAGTCTAAGTTCCTCTAGGAGCTCAGTTCCACCGCCCCTTTAACCCCTTTCTTGCACCCTGCTTGTCGTACAGTATATTTTAGCATTTTATGCCAGCATGATTGTTGGAAAATCTGAAACTCCCCCCCCCCCCCACAATCTTACTGACCAAGCTATGCCCCTGAGAAAACAACTACCTAAAACAACTCCATGTTGGACTATAGGAGGTTCCACACTTAGCCACAGAAAATGTTCTTGCAAGAGCCTTACGGGTGTACTCGCTTCGGTTTGATTCTTGAGTACACACCTCGAGTTTGGATACCCATGACTTCTTTCTACAGTATTAGTCCTTTATTAAAATAGCGGGAGATCTAGGGTCAAAACGTTGGCAAGAAAGCTTTCTCTTCTCTGATTGGTCCTTAAAGAAGTGGTCCTCCCTGACTAGTTCTTTAAGGAACCAGACTGCCCATCACCAGAAGGCCTGGGGCAGCAAGTCAACCTACACTGCCAAAGCTTACACATACAGGCATGTTGAGGAAACAGTAGGATCAGAGCAAGCATTTGCCAGAATATCACACTGGCAAGCTGGGTATTCTATCAAGGTTAGGTTTGCTAGACCCAGGCGAACAGAACAGGTACATTAGAGCATGGGTTTAACCAACAATGAAGCCAAGGAACGTTTGGACTGTGCTAGAAACCGACAACAAAAACACCTGGACGAAATGGAAGTGTAATAGATCAATGGGAAGCAAAGGAAGAATGTGCAGTCTGTAAAGTCAGTTCACCACAATTAAGTACAAAACTTCTTTATTGGCAACTCCGCTACCAACGATCATATCACAACATCTACATCACAAGGATCCCTCATCAACTGTCCCCCCAAGAATATCCCGTACATTCTTATTCCATTAATGATGTCCCTAGCATTCCAAACATGGAATGCTCCAACATAACACATCTTCCCCCTTACAAAAATAATAAAACTATATACAGTATAAGGATAAAAGTAAATAATATTATTCTAACATATAATCTCTGAGTTTATGAGGTGTATGGATAACTCTTCCAAATCTTCCCAATCTTCTTGAATCCGCACAAGTTTGTTGTTCACACAAATCTCCACTCCCTAGATTATTCTCCTCTTCTATTCCTATTTCATTTTCCACTTCATCCTCCCACAACCATTCATCAAACATAGCTGTAGTTTCCCCAACATCTTCCTCTTGTGTTTTTTAAATATTTCTACATTTTGCTATACGACTCAAATGCCAAACCTGACCATCACTATGTCTGGCCGAATTCCTCAGGCATTCCATTACTTTACATGGTTTTGAAAGCACACTTTCTCCTTTTGCTACTTTTCCCCACTTCTTAGTTTTACCCAATCACCAACTACAAGTTCATCCATCCTTGTGACATGTTTTTTTATCAAAATTCCTTTTGTATACTTGTTGTGCTTTTATAATGTTCTCTTTGACTTTCCTTGGTGACCATTGAATGTACGTCATACTTTCCATCCATCCTATATTATCTTTCGTAAAGGGCTCTCTACCTCTCATCATCACAAACGGACTCAAACCTATGAGAGAGGGTGTAAGACGGTAACCCCACAACATTTTTTTAAGTTCAACTTCGCAATTCCTCTTATTCTCACAAGCAATTTGTATTGTCCCTTTAATAACACGATTAAACCTCTCTACTGCGCCATTTCCTGCAGGATGATATACAGACGTCAAACCGTGTGTTATTCCATTCCTTTTTAAAAACTCCTCAACTCTCACTGCTGTAAAATAAGTTCCATTATCACTAATCATTCTTTTAGGTAATCCTTCTCTCAAAAATACACCATTGAGAAAAGTTACTACTGTTTCTGCATCAGCTTTCTCTACAACTTCTAAGTCAACCCACTTACTAAAGTAGTCTATTAAAACTACAATAAACCTACTTTCTCCATTCTTGTTCTGAATTGGACCAACAAAATCAATAGCAATCAAATCCCAAACCATTTCAGGACACTGCACCGGTGACAATTGCGGTCTCATTGTCGTTAAACTTTTGTCAGAATCTGCACATTCTTTGCATTCCCTTACAACCCTTTCCACCTCTATGTCTACTCCTGGCCACCAATATGAACCTTTAACTCTTTTCTTTGTCCTAACAATGCCAAAATGTCCTTCATGACATAAATCTACTATCTTTTTCCTCAAACTTCTTGGTGGGATCATTTTTCCTCCCCTTAACACAAATCCTGATTCTACACTCAACTCACTCCTCTCTTCTGCTACATCAGGTTTCCTTTCTTCCCAACCTTTCAAAACCTTTTTTTTTATTTTCTCCATCAACTCATCTTTTCCATAATGCTATAGCCATTCTTTCTTATCAATAGATTTGACAATCTCTTCTTTCACTACGGCAATTTGATAATCATCCCACTCACTCTTAGGTACTTCCTTAATCGGTAAAGGCATTCTACTCAAACAGTCTGCAATTTTATTTTGTACACCTGGAACATATTTTATCCAGTAGTTGTAATCCTGCAATCTCATTGAGAGTCTTGCTATTCTCGCCAAAGCTCTTATCATACCACTAGTAGTCAATAAATTCACCAAAGGCTTATGATCTGTTCTCACATCAAACTCATTCCCCACAGATACGCTCTAAAATGTTCCATTCCCCATACACAAACTAAAGTCTCTCTTTCTATTACAGAATAAAGTTCTTCAGCTGATGTTAAACTCCTTGACGCAAATCCGATGATCACTTCCTTTTCACCACCTTCATTCTGTGTTAAAATTGCACCCAACCCTTTTCCACTGGCATCCACTGTCAATACACTCTTCAAATCTGGATCAAACCCTTTTATAGGTGTGGCATTGCATACTTCCTTCTTCAAGATCTCAAAACTTTCCTTACATTTATCACTCCAAACAAATTTACTCCTTTGTTTCAATAGTTGTCTCAATTCATAAGATTTTTCTGAAACATTCTTTACAAATTTGGAGTAATACTCCGTCAAGCCTAGAAATGAGCGTAGTTCATCCTTATGTCTCGGCTCTGGTACTTCCCTCACTGCCTCTAATAATTCTTCCTTTGGAGATATACCATCAATGCCAATATTATGTCCTAAATAGGCCACTTTTTGTTTTGCAAACTTGCATTTATCAAAACATTGAATACTTCTCTTAATCTTCTTAGTCAATTCTCCCCCATGACTAATATATCATCCTGAAAATATAATACACCTTGAATACCTCTCAAAATCTCACTCATAATCCGTTGAAATACCGCTGCCGCAGAGGCTAACCCAAATGGCATTCTAACATACTAAAAACATCCAAAAGGTGTAATAAATGATGTTATTTTCCTGCTTTCCTTATGTAATTCAACCTGATGGTATGCTGATGATAAATCAACTGTTGAAAACCATCTCATATCTTTAGTTCTTGCCAGTAACTCATTAATCTTTGGTAAGGGATATTTATCCACTTGAATCTCTTTGTTCACACCTCTCAAATTTACACACAACCTGATCTTTCCATTCGATTTTCTGGCTACTACAATCGGAGACATCCACACAGATGACTCAATCCTCTCAATTATTCCTGATGTTTCCAATCTGTTTAATTCTTTCTCTAATTCACTCCTTACTGCAAATGGAACATTCCTCACTTTATAAATCACTGGAACAGCATTTTCCTTCAACTTTATCTCATGTTTAAATCCTTTAAGCACACCAATTTTCCCTGAAAAAACATCAGTATACTCTTCTTTAATTTCATTTCTCAAATCATCACTCTCACCTATTACCATAACTTGTTCTTTAGCGTTCGGATTCAGTATTATATCCAAAATTGCCTGATCTTTCCATCCCAAAACACTCGGTCCATATTCTGCAACATACATTTTTCCCTTCGCCACTCTTCCTTTGAATTCAAATCTCACATCTCTGCACCCCACCATAGGAATGCTATTCCCAGTGTAACTTCTTGGATTGATATCGCTTTCCATTAACTCAACACCAATTTCCCCCTCAACTTTTTCCTTCCACATGTCCAAGTTCACAATAGTATATGGTGATCCTGAATCAGCTACTAATATTACTTTTACCCCCTCAACATCAATTTCACATTTCAGCTTACTTCTTCCCTTACTCTTAACATCCAATATAAAGTCTCTTATAATAAAAATTTCATCATCTTCCTCTGAATCTTCTTCTTTGTCTCTTTCGTTCCATTCTCTTCCTTCTACATATTTTATCCTTGTAGTTTTGTCTCTCCTGTAACAAACTCTTGCGTAGTGTCCAATTAAACCACAAACCATGCACTTCTGATCTCTTGCCCTACAGGCTTTACTATCAGCTAAATGTGTGTAACTTCCACATCTGAAACATGCTAAATTGGTTTGACTTCCTCTCCTGTATTCACTTTTAATTGGTTGGAAATATTTCTTCTCTGTCCTCCTTTCATTACTCTTTTCTTTTTTTTCTGCACCAACACTGCTTGCTCTTATAGTCTTCCTTACAGCACATACTTCCTCTTTTTCTTTTCCTTTCTCATCATCCAAAGCTTCTTTCGCACATCTGACAGATACTTCAGCCTTCCTTACTACCGCCAGTACTTTATTCAGTGTTCCATCTCCCATAGTCCATAACCTTTCTTGTACTCTTTTGTTGTTAGTGAGCATGATGATTTGATCTCTTATCAATTCCTCTTCAATTTGACCAAATCTACACTTTTCCGCCATTTTTCTTAAGACACTTAAATAGTCATCTATCTTCTCATTCTGCTCTTGTTTCCTCCTGAAAAACTTGTATCTGTCAATAGCTACACATACTGTTGGTGCGTAATACCTTTCTAGGTCATCCAAAGCATTTTCATATTCATTTGTTTCATCTTCACCTCTTTCTTTCTTTTGCATTTGCTCATACCGTCTAATTCCTTCTGGTCCTAAAGAATGTAGTAAAATTCCTTTTTTTATCTCCGGTGTCATATCATCATTCTTTATAGTAAACATGTAGTTCTTAAAATACACTTTCCACTCCTGCCACCTAATTTTTGGTTCTCCGGGTTCTGCCAGGAATAGTATTGGTGGTGTTAAAGTGAAGGTTTGCGCCGCACACATTTTCACTTTTAATTGTACTCTTCAACTGCAAATAAAAAAAAATGTTTTATTTTTTTTAATTTAAATTCTTCCAATTCCACACTGTATTTCAATTATTTTGTTTTTTATAACACATGTGACCTCTTCTTTCCGTTTAACAACACTTTGTAGTGTTCCTTCTCCTTAACAACGTTTCCTCGATCTTCTCGATGTTACTTCAATCGTATTTTCCTTTATAATCAATTCAAATCTTCCCAACTCTTCAAAATGGCTGCCAAGCGTGATGACATCACCCGCTTACACTTCTCGCGTTACTTTCAGCTACACGTGATATCTTCCTTGTCACGCTGCACGAGACGCTCCTCCTCCTCCTTCGTGCTCAACGTTCCATTCACGCTCCACGCCTCACGCGCTATTCATCTCGCGCAAGGCGCCGTAACTTTCCTTTTACTTTCTTGTGCCACTCGTAACTCAATTTACGCGCACCGATTCTTTAAGTCTCCCCGTCCTCCTCACCTCAATTCCTTTTTCAAATCAGTCTTTTTCCTTTGCTTTTTAAGTTCCGCTTTTCCTCAAACTCCACGAATTCCTTCTTGAATTCCTCCTCAGTGGGTCCACGCAGATTTGCCTGTCCTCCGTCGCCAATTTGTAAAGTCAGTTCACCACAATTAAGTACAAAACGTCTTTATTGGCAACTCCGCTACCAACGATCATATCACAACATCTACATCACAAGGATCCCTCATCAACTGTCCTCCCAAGAATATCCCCTACATTCTTATTCCATTAATGATGTCCCTAGCATTCCAAACATGGAATGCTCCAACATAACACGGTCCCATAGAATACATTAATGCCAACTAAACCAGACCATGCTCAGTTGGCACAGGAATAGACAGGCAATGAAAAGCTGACAGGAGTGCAGAGATGTTTGCTTAAGTAACTCACTGAGAGTCCCATGATTTTGGGCGGCATGGCCAGCAACATCCGGAGTAAGATGCATTCTCCTCTGATCTCCATTTTATGTGTCGTCCATGAAATGTGGAATCTTCAAATCATTTCTTTTGGGAGCATTGTAGCACTTAAATACAGACAGAAATGCTGTCTTCATCTCTCCGCATTACACGGCCCTGGTCCAGTACAAAAAGACATCCTTTCTATATGTCAAGAGGCGCCTTCGTCAAGCAGGTCTATGTTATATGCTGCTATTCAGCGCAAACCCGAAGGTGATGGTCAAGGACAAAACTTCCTTTTTCACTGAGTCTAAGGAAGTATGGGATTGGCTAGACATGTACAACGTAGGCAAAGACAATGATTGTGAGCAGTCCGTTGTAATAATGTTTTATTACAGTAGTATGTACCTACTCCCTTTAGAACTTTAGAACATTCCGACAGTTGTCTCTGAGCTTGCCTTGGAATGTTGGTGAGGCTCAGCTGAGGCAAGACTGCTGATGTGTAGTGGAAACGTTGAATGAAGGTTATATTAGTGGAACCCATGATTTGTCTAATTAAAACACTGGCGACGAGGATGGTATGGTGACTGGGTGTATATTAAAAAACGATGGGATGAGGTGAGAAGGATTCTAAATATTTTGAACCAATGCGTATTGGAACACCAAACAGAATGTTGTCATAATGGACAGTAGGCAATGCTGGAGCATGGTCAGACTGGTGAAACATAACCCTCCTGCTATACCCTCTATGGAAAGCACCTCTGGACAAGTTGATAGTGGTGCCCACATAGGAACAACATCTAGAAGGCAAATCAATACACCTGTATTGCATTAAGATTATGTAGTGAGCAAATGATCAGAGGTTTAGGGGGTTTCTATTCCAGTCATCTTTCAATGTCCCTTCATTCTCTACCTCAATTATTTTCTGTGGTGTTTCGCTCAAGCACATAGTTATGTCTCTGTTTCCTCTTGCAAGGTCTTTGGGTGGAGTTATATGGGGACATATGTTTGTATAAAACCTTTGGATGGAAGATGTGATGTAATAATGTCTTATTATAGTAGTATGTCCCTACCCCTTTCTCCCTTTAGAAGATTCCGACAGTTGCCTGTGAGCTTGCCTTGGAATTTTGGCGAGGCTCAGCTGAGACAGGACTGCTGATGTGTAGTGGAGCAGTGGAGATGTTGAATAAAGGCTATACTACTGGAACCTGCGTTTTGTCTGATTATAACACAGTATTTTCATCCTTTCAAGTGACAGAGCAGTAGACATTCTAGGCGCTGTAGTGTGATATGTCTTTCACGGCACCAGGCTGGACCCGAAAGAGCTGAGGCTGTTGAAGTAGTAAGCTTATCCATTGAACCTACCTACCTGCTGGTGAGCATGTGGTGATTACAGGCTCACCTGTGCATTTACAGCACAGCTGCTAGCCAGAGAGGGGCTATCCATTTTAGTTGCCCCCAGCCTTTTCTTCCTTTGCTAAAGCGAAGCCTTGCTGTTATGTTTTCTTTGATTGGATGGAGCTTTCCTGTTCAGTTAGTGGGGTATTGTGATGGGAAGTTGGGAGTTTTGGGTGAAAGTGGTGCATGTTAAAACTGGATAACAAGCTAATTTGAATTTGAATGAACAGGTTATGGAACTCTTGACCCCAATAAGTGTTGGCACCTGCATGGCTTTATAGTACCCCATTGCGTGAAATAAGTAGGTATATGCTTATTAGGTAGTACATCAGAGCCATAGGTTCGACCTCCCAAAATATTACAATGAATTCAAAGGTTTGAAGAGTCCAAGTGGTGTTTCTAGAGTAGATACACATTACAAACATCCAGGTTGTTCAACTGCAGAGCAGAGGGAGGCACCAATTGTTTGCCACTTGGCATTTCTCCTTTGTAAAAAGTGCTCTTCTATGAGTGAGGATCTTTCACTGATAGGGAAGATTGTTTTTTCTAGTAAATGAGAGACTGAATGGGTCTGATATTGTCTTGGTTAGTGTAAATGCCCCGTACTCTAATCAGACATTTTTTGTATTCTCTAAGAACCACTTACCTAGCAGATTGGCCAAAAACACCATTGCTGTTGAGTGGGAATTACAAGTCTGTACTGAGTATAGAACAAGACTGCTCCTGTCCCCCTGTATCCGGCAAGGCAGTGAACAAAGTGGCAACAAAATTGGGAGCTTGTTAACTCCTGGAGGGGTTCCTCCCTAAGCCTCACCCTCTTCAACGTCTACATGCCCCCCTCGCAGCCATCGTCAGAAGGACACAGACTCAACATCGTCTCTTATGCTGATGACACACAGCTGATCCTGTCCCTTACCAATAGACCCGCAGTCACCACAACCACCTTCCACAGTGGGATGGCTACCTGGATGAAAGACAGCTGCCACAAGCTCAACTCGGACAAGACTGAAGTACTCATCCTGGGACCTACACCTTCAGCTTGGGACAACTCCTGGTCGCCAGCCACTCTGGAATCTCCCCCCACCCTGACGGACCACGCACGTAACCTCGGCATTATACTGGACTCGTTGCTCATTATGAACCGCTAAATTAACGCAGTTTCCTCAGGCTGCTTTCACATGCTCCTCCTGCTTTGAAAGACATTCAGATGGATCCCCACAGAATCCAGAAAGACAGTCACCCATGCATTCATCACCAGCAGACTCGACTACGGCAACACACCCAACGCCGACGTCACCCAGAAACAGCTTAAGAAACTACAGAACGTCTAAAGTGCCGCAGCCAGACTGGCCCTCTACATCCTCCGGTGCAGCCACATCACGCAACACCTACGACAACTTCACTGGCTCCCAGTCAACAAGAGAATCACTTTCAAGATTCTCACTCACGCCTACAAAGCTCTAGACAATGAAGGACCAGCATACCTGAACCACCGCCTCACATTCCATGTACCCGCCAGACAACTCTGATCCTCCCAATTCTCCCTTGCCTCTGTCCCCAGGATCCACAAGACCAGAACCAGAGGAAGGCCGTTCTCTTACCTCGCCACCAAGACCCGGAACACCCTGCCCCTCCACCTCAGGCAATCCATGTTGCTGACCCAATTCAGGAAGGACCTCAAGACCTGTCTCTACGAATGATCCTCCACCAAGTCCGACCAGCAGCTCCCACTTCCTTGAGACCCTCACGAGTGAGTAGCTGCGCTACACAAGACCCTGATTGATTGATTGGGGGTATATGCATGAGAGGGCCTGGGACTATTCCTTCTATTCATCAGATCACTAAATACATGTTTTTAGGCTGCAACCTGTGTTTCAGTTCACCTCAGGTCTCAGTGTTGTAATCCAAATACATGGGAAGGACACTGTCCGATCAGAACCCATTGTTACTTACTATGTTATGTAGCAGTCAGCACACAACTGTACCCACTTGGAAATAGCAGTGTGCAATGTTAGATGATAACCTGCATGGAGAATCCCCGAGCCAGGTGATTACGAATTATAACACACTGAAAATTATGGGAGGCCTGTAGGCTGGTGATTAAAGGGCACATCATTACAAAAAATAGCAGAAATCAAGAAAGTGCTTGAAAAAAATTGGTTATGCTTGATCAAGGACTTCACAACCTATATCCGCTGGTCGTGCTGGAGCCCAAACAGAGGCTGACCCTATGGACTGACAAAAAAAAATATGCCACAATAATGGAGAGACTGTGTTGTCGCCATTATACAGCCTATGTCATAAGAACACACATTGAGGTGGACAAATCCATTGGTTCCTAGCCTAGGTACTTCAGTAGGAACAGAAGAAGTGTTAATCGTGGAAGTCAGAAATGACTGTGGCAAAATCTCTAATACCTAGAACCCCATTTATGCTGGTTTTCGGTCCTACTACACAAGATTATATAGCAGCTAATGTAAAGCTACCCTCAGCAAATTAGAAACCTATCTGGATAGAGTACACCTAACCAGAAATTCAGAAGAAGCTCAAGAGGAACTGAGCCGCCCTCTATCAGTGTGAGGAATTAAAGACAGCCTTTTAGTGTTGGCACATGGGAAAGATACCGGGTCGGACAGTCTGCCTGTAGAATTATATCTGACTTACGTGGAGACCCTGGCTACAAGATTGGCGAAAGTGTATTCCGCTGCATTAAAGCTGATACCCTTCCATACATTACTAGAGAGGCATGGATAGCCTCCCTACCCAAGCTGCACTGATACCCCCTGGATAGGGGATCCTGTTGTCTACTGTCTGTCCTGAAATCGGGCTCTAAGATATTATGTGAGATATACTTTTAGTACTCCCCGCAGTAGTACATAAGGACCAACACAGGTTTATTCCAGGGAGAAGCTCCTCTCTGAATACCAGATGCCTATTCAGCATGCTAGAGAAAACTCCTCACAACTTTAATGATCCAGTAGTGTTGTCAACTGACCCAGAAAAAGGTATATGATACTTTGAAATTAAATTACCTACTTGCTATGCTCTTTCATCTCGGATTGGGGGACGATTTCTTAAAATGAGTTTCCTTGCTGTACACTAGACCGACAGTGAGGGTTAAGACAGGAAACATTATTTACAGTGAGAATTCAAGGCAGGGATGCCAGCTGTCACTGATGCTTTTTGCAATGGTGAGAGGACCCGTAGCCAATAGAATAAGAATTTACGGCAGAGACAGAGACATACTAATATTTGACAATATACACATCATATCCCTGTACGCAGATGATGCTCTGTTGCACCTAAAGGATGGGGAGGACAGATTATTGGACACACTTAAGGAATTTGGACAATTATCTGGGCCGAGTGTTAAATGGATTAAAACCTGTATTTTCCTCATTAAACACTCAGGAATGTAGCTCCAGTGGGGGTGCATGGGGTAGGAAACCCACTAATAATTAGTTATTTGGTCTTGCTTGGCTGTATTTACTGGATCGACTGAGCAATAGTGATTTTAAGTCACTATTGCTGAAGACTGGGTAGAGGTGGGTAAGTCAAAATATTAACACGGTGGTTGGAGGCAGAGCTGAGCCAAGGGTTGGTTTGGATCTAAAGACCCTTGCATGAGCTGAGACATGAAAATATTTGTCATGTAAATCAGCAACAAACATCATGTAAAAATATGATGCAGGCACAAGTGTATGTTTTTAACATGGGGATGGGTGTCACCTTAGTTCTTCACATTATATTACTGCATTGAGAGCAATTTTTTTTGAAGTTATAGTTTTAAAACATAAACATCGAAATATTCATGCCTCACCCTGACCTGACCTCAATGCCACCAGTGAAATCAGAGGCAAGTCATTTGTGACATGGACCCTAGATGTGATCTACATTTTATTGTAGATGGAGGAACGTTATGGTCTGCTTATTCAAACACAAGGGACCCGATTCACAGAACTAACTTAAGACAAAATCCTAAACTTACTACCATTTTGGTATTCACAGATGGCACTTACTCATTTTGATATATTCACAGAAGGCACTTACTCATTTTGGTATTCACAGAAGACACTTACTCATTTCGGTTTTCACAGAAGTTAGGAGTCCTAACTTTAGGACTGCTAAATGCCTTCTGTGAATACCGAAAGTCTTAAAGTTAGGATTTTTCTCAGTTTAGGAGTAGTAAAGTTAGGACACCTAACTTTAGGACCGCTAAATGCTTTCTGTGAATACCGAAAGTCTGAAAGCTAGGATTTTTCTCAGTTTAGGAGTCCCAAAGTTAGGAGCTCTAACTTTACTACTCCTAAACTTAGAAAAATCCTAACTTTAAGACTTTCGGTATTCACAGAAGGCATTTAGGAGCCCTAAAGTTAGGACTCCTAACATCTGTGAATACCGAAATGAGTAAGTGCCTTCTGTGAATACCAAAATGAGTAAGTGCCTTCTGTGAATACCAAGATGGTAGTAAGTTTAGAATGTTGTCTTAAGTTAGTTCTGTGAATCGGGCCCAAGAGGTTTTTTTCCAGCACACTTCCTGAACTCATGCATTTGCAACTCTTGTTTCTGATAAAGAAATAAAAGGACGTTCAGTGAAATAGAATATTTGTCTAGGATTACGCAATTTGTTCAAGCAGGTTTTGATCCTGGATTTTCTGATTTGAGATTGTATAATTCAGCTACTAGATGGGTATTTTTTTCTCTCACCTGTTTTACATCAGGTGTCACTGCTTTGTTGTTAATTCTTGGCACATGAGGTTAAAACATGGCGGTAGGCAAACACAACAGGAAAATCCCAGCTCGTTTTGGGCTCAAGGGTCAAAGAGGACCTTGAGATGAGCCAAGCATCTAGTTTGGGTTTTCAGTAGTTGGCCCTCCTCTAAGACTGGACCATGGATTGCAGAATGAACTGCAAAGATGTGCGTGATGCACAGGCACGGTCGAGGTCATGAAACTCATTGTAAACCTGCCTGCCTCTCACTCCACGTCATGAGGACTTTACATAGCCTGGGTTCTGCCAGGTCTCAGATTCAGAAGTAATTAAAAACTTAGAAATAGTTCACTATCAGGTCCTAAATGAATTTCCATCACAAGCAAAAACAGTGCTCGAATTTCCAACTACAGTAGAAAGCATTGAAGTAATCCATAATGGTGATGCAATCCCTGTTTACATTACATTTTAAATTCATCTTGCATTTCCCAAGAGTAGGTGTTTTTTCTATATGTTTTGTTTCTGTAGTTTTTTTCATGAAACATATGAGTATTTTATGTGAACATAGTCACTTCTAGGTGCCCAGGTGTGTGTTCATGATGAAACTCACATGAGAGCCCTGGAGATGAGTCTGAAGGCAGCGTGAATTTCTCACAGTGCCCGTCAGTGTGTCATAACTGTTCAGTTTTCATGCCCATGCAATCCTTGCCCTCTCTGTATAGCGCACCTAGCAAAGGTCGTATATATGGCAAACTGTGGAAATGTGGTACACAGCAGGCAAAACATTGATAGCACAAAAGGAAAATAAACTCCAGTGCTTAAAGCGCAGTTGGTGGGTTGTATGGTTTTGGGTGATGGTGATGGTAAAGTGAAGAGATGAAAAGAAGTACCTGCAAAAGAAGAGCGTGGCAGAGGGTGTGAAGAGAGAAATGATAATTGAGGATTTCAGAAAGTTGCAGGGAGAAAAAGAGAATACGTATCTAACAGACGGCATAAGATATTGGTGTGAAGGGAAACAGGCGTGATTGACCACCTCCCATACCACATATTTTAGCAATGTTTAATTCTGTCACAGATTTTCAAAACTGAAACATTTTCAATTCCTATTATTCACAAAAAAAATCATTGTTATTACTCATTTATTTGATACTGCTAACAACATTGGCTAAGCGAATAGACCTGGCTTGGTATTTAGATGTATGTTTATTGTTGTGTTATATGTCTGGGTGCAGTGACATACAGCTCACAGAGAGGCGCCCAAATACCGACCAGGTGGCATGGTTTGTAAAGCACAGGATTTAAGTTTCCATGATTTAAGCCACACACGTAACTAATGGACATTCTATGTAAAACGTTATGAATATGTCAAGCCTCTTGGAAAGGATTCCTTGTTACACTTCTTTGTAAATGCCCTTTTCAGAGACTCTCCACCTTTTTCATCTCACTTAAAGCACTGGCTACCTAGGACAAACAGCACACAGTGTTGCAATGTCATGCCCCTGTCAGGCCTTAAGTGTGATGCTTGCACACTTAGGACACAGTGCTTCAGCTCCTACATAACACGTTCCTCACTGCTGCATCAGTTTTCACCTGTCTGAATTCCCTTGTCTATGTGCGAAGTATCATAACTATGATCTTCATGTCCTCTTGGGTCTTAAAAAAATCCAGGTTTGTTCTCTCTTACTGGGTTCAGGTTGGATCTTCAACCCCCCCCCCCCGGCACTGCACCACCCACCTCCCTTAGGCTCTGCCTGGACTGTCACCCATCTGTCTTTGCATGGGGACTGTGAGTCGCGGGTCAAGTGTTTGTGGTGGTTCCATGGACTCTCTGAGAATAGCAGTGCAAACGGTACACATTACAGACATTTCATTAGCATCCCAATGATTAGGTTTTATAGCGCTGCTTCATATTGTCTTATTCTGAAGCACTGTAAATAATGAAAGCTCAGAGAAATTCGGGCACATGGTTAACAACATTGCTAGAATCACACTTAGAAACAGAACATACGTCAACATGTTTTACATCATTCTGAGATGGCTGACCGCTAAACAAAGGAGTAGCCAGAAAAGTAAAATACCCCCCTACTTTCAGCCACACTTTTAAGGCATCTAGAAAGCAAAGCAAGTTAGTCCAGACTATCCCAATGAGGCCATACACTGCTTGTCTCAATGTCCTAAAACAATCTTAGGGGCCTATAGGGCAAGTAGGAAATTGCACCAGGAAAGGAACTAGAAAGCACACAATGAAAGAAAAACCTGAAGGCGCACTTGTGGTGTCTAAAAATGCTACATTTAACTATAATCGATTTACTTTTAACCCCCGAACAAATAACCCAAATATATACTGTAACAACCGCGCACTGCTCTAAATGCTTACTGGAGGACACAGGGTATCTTCATATTGAATGGGAATGCCACGGAATGGCTCCGTTCTGGAAAGCTGTAATCGCATACCTCAGTGACAATCTATCTAGAACACATTTTGCACTTATAGTGACTGCTTGCTGGCCACAGCCCCCATCCTAAAGTGCAGAAAGTTGTGAATCTGCTTTCTGGATCATACACTGCTTTTGGGCAAAAACGCCATTGGTATCGCATGGCAATCCACGTTTGCTCCTCGTATAGTTAGGTGGTGCTCGAATCGATTATGGTGCAATGATCCAGCAGCAAAAATACTGCTTTAAACGGTGAAGACGGAAGGGAGGCACATTAACGCCTGATTTCAAATATCTGGGGAGAGGTACTATTCAAGTTCTTTGAGCTCCTGGAACGACCAAAGATGGTTGGTAAGAGTCAGTTAAGACTCCATGAAATGGTACAATGCTCGTACAGTCATACGTGCAATAAGTCCCACATGTTATTCTATCTGCCGTGTTTTGACAATTTTATTCAATAGATGCTGTGTAATCTCTAAGCATAATGACACAATACTTGATTTATAAGTCTACCTTGGCTGTTACTATTGAGACTTTCTCTGCTGCAAAGACCATTCTGCTGCCCCATACCTATTGACCCTGATGACATAAATTATCTTGTGTGCTTGTCCTTTATCCCTTTCATGTATGATTTACATCTTTCTTCCAAGGTGTAACAGTTCAAGATCACAGAAGCTTGGACTGTAACATCCTACTGATTTTTGGACCTCTGTGACTTGGAGGCCCGGCTCTAGATTTAACAAGCGACTCTTTAGTATTTCATTTGATGTTCGTGCTTTTGGCACTCACATGGCTTTGATGATGTCATGTCAGTTGGCTTTATACTTGTGGCGGAATCCTCTACACTCTTTCTCCTCTTCTCTATACATTCTTTGGGAAGGAGCTGTCAGTCTTCACACCTTATGTTCTCTTGATACAAAGGGATGTCCCAGATTACGTGTCTCACGTTGATTCTCAAAGGCCATGTCAGATTTACAAAATAGTCTTTAGCTATGTAAATTATTCCAGTTTAGATTCATCAAATGTAAACCTAGACCTTGTGAACATCATGGAAATTTGGCACAAACCCGGCCTTGCAGGCCAGTGTGGGTTCTCTGCTCTTGACTCTTTTCATCCTTCCACAGAGTGATTAGTGTTGCCAGGGCTGCTGAGAGAAAGCACCAGCTATAACTGTTTATTTAACCACCATCAGGAATATCTCAAATTAATATAACATTTCTTCTATCGCCCCAGACATTGCTTTGAATAACATAGATACATTTCACCTCAATGGGCTTCCTTCCCCAATGGGATACCGATGTGGACCATAGATATGCCTAGCAGCCCTTGCCTGTGCTTGTAAGCCTCTCGCTTTGCTCTTTAATTCAAACAAAATAACATTTCTGAGAGCAAATTCACGTTTGCATGGAACAGACAGGAAATGCCCTTTCGATTCCAAAAGAAAAGTAAAGGTCTGTTCACCAAAAAGAGAATTTTTAATCCTTTTCCTTCTGTTCGTGTGCTGCGCTGGGGATGCTACTTGGCTTTGAAGACCGGAATTGGACGTAAAGGGGATGCTGTCGTGAGATGAAAGCGGCGGCGCTGCACTGACGGTCTCTCAGCTCGAGCTTATGAGGCAGACACTGATCTGGGGTCCTCTGCTTGGGAGCACCCTGGCTCACCCACCTTTGGCCGGCCTACACGATATGCTGCCTTCACGGGAGCTCGGAGTGAAGCTGGACCCTGTCACTCACTGGCTTCACGCAGCCCTCAAACCTGTCCGCGTGCAAGAACGACAGGTGCTCCCAAAGCACCGCAGCAGAATTCTTCACTTCTGCCTGATCTCAGGAACATATGGCTTTAAATAATTCACTTTACTTTTCATGTGTTTTGTGCACATTGTTTTTACTCTCATTAAAAACGAATCATTTAAAACAATCGCATTGAAAAGGGAAGCTTCTCTGTCTTCGATAAGTTCTGTTTTTTTTAATTTTCATGCAAGGATACGAGGCCTCGGGGGGCTCAAGGATAATGTAGCATCGATGTCCCCAACTTCGAGCGCAGAGCTCAAAGTCCCCGGTGTCGTGATTATCGAGAGAACGAAGCCTGTAGGTAGGTGGGAGAGAGAAGCAGAGGCAATCCAGCCCCTGGCCTGCATACAATCAGAAATCAAAGTCCTCAGCCAGGGAAAACACAGAGCTCGAACCCTCGGGCAGGGGGACAGTAAAGAGTTCAGCCGAGGATTAATGCAGAGGCGAAAGCTCCATTCAAAGGAATAATGCGGAAGAGAAAACAAACCAATGAAGTCATAGCCCTAGCTATAAAGTATCGACTGAAACGAAGAAGCTAGGATTAGTGCAAAGGTCAAAGACACTGGCATATGGGCAATTCAGAGATCAAAAGATTCGACATAGCGGCGTTTCCAACCTAGGACCATTAGAGGGGTCAACGTCTCCAGCTTAGGGTTAATATGGACAATCTTGTGACAGGCCTCAGGGTATCAGAGAGGGGGTGGGGGCTCCATTTCAGGAGAAACTCACAGATCAAAGTCCTTGATTTGGGATTAAAGAAGTTTCCAGTCCCTGGCCTAGGGATGTTGCAGAGTTTAAAGCTTGTTCCATATCCATTACTTAGGGATCAGAGCCCGGTACTGAGACAACATAGTGCTCAACTTCCTGCAACCCCTGCATAAGGCAAAGCCTAAGGTCTAAGTTCAGGAATCGGGGCAGAGATTAGATCACCAGCACTGGGATCTCACAGAAAATGAGGCGCAGAACCATGGTTAATGGACAGAGTAATGCTACTTGTTCGAGAGTAACATAGACGTCCTAGACTGGATTTGAAGCAAAGATTGAAACCAACAGGGTATTAAGTGATGACTTAAGGCCTAGCCTAGGCAATAAGGCAGAGCTCAAATTCCAAGACCAGTGGTACAAAAAGAGATCAATGTCTATGGCCTACCACAGTGCAGAGATCAAAACCCCTTGTCTAGGGATGCATTTGGGAAGGATGAAAGGACAGGCCCAAAGATAATACAGAATCGAAATTCTGGACTAAGGAGACTGCACATCAAAGTTTATCACCTAGCAGCAATATGGAGCATGTGGTCTACAGCCTGTGGATCGAACAAAGAGACTGAAGTCTAGGAAAAAATGAACAGACTAAAACCACAACTTGGGCCGAATGTAGAGACTATAGCAGCTGGCCTAGGATTAACACGGGTTGAAACTCCTGGCCTAACAATAATACAGAGATCAAAACGCAATGCCTAGAGTATCCTACATAACCTGTGTGTTTTGCATGGTCACACCCTTTCAACTGAGAAACAAAAACTGTAAACTGGGTGGCTCACAATGATCCTGGATAGACTTGAACATTTTAAGAGCCTCAGACAAAATCTGAAACCTACGCCATAGAGGACAAAACAACTTGAAATATTCATATGCAAGGTTCTCAAACTCTGAGCGTGTTCTTCCATCTGAGGATTGTAACTGGTCCACGGATTAACTTGCATGTCCGGCACTTTACACTGAGAAAACCAGAACTGTAAAATAAATTAAGACCATCTGGTAGTATCCAGAACCTGTGGAACACAATATAAACGACTACTGTGCTGTGCAAAAAAGAGGGGAACCTGGGCATGGGTGTGAAACAAGCCATTTTATTAAAATGGTCTACAACCACTAGAATTACTGTGAAGCATAGACTTTTGGGTAATTCCACAATAATATCCATTGACAGTGTAGGCCACGGTCCAAGTGGAACAAGGCTAGTGACTCAACAAATCAACTAGTTTACTGTGTGAACTCTTATTTGGCCAATATTGACCATATTTGTGCATATTTCTTAACATCAGCCATAGAATTGTCCACCAAACATATTTCATGATTGCTCCCACAGTCTTAGCAATTCCATGATGTCCTGCCACCTCTGAATCGTAAAGCCACTTCATAGCCTGTTGTTTAACTGACCTGATGACAAAAATATGAATTTATTTCCCTCAATACAATAATCACATTTTTTATCGCTATTTTCATACTTTCATAACCATTCATCCTTACCTAAACATTGACTTTCTATACATACGTTTGTTAGAAATTAATCTACATAGTTAGTGCAATAGAACAGTGGTTCCCAAACTTTTTGGAACCACAAGCCAATTCTTAGAACATCAAACTTTCGCAACACACACACCTACATGTAAACGACATGAGGTTAAGCGATTTTTTAATGTAACTAAAGCATCGTGTGATAGTGCATTGTCATTTACAGACAACACATTTTCCATCGAGTCGCCACTAAATGTACACAGGCATATCGTTTCACTGATAAAGATACACAAAGCACAAATGATAATGTGTGGAATTCGGGTTTCTGTGAATATTTATAATTTGTGCATCACCATATAAGTCTCTTGATTTGTTTTGAGCCTATTAAAATCTATGTTTCCAGCACACTTCAGAATTACAAAAAAGTGCTTCATTTTTGCGTTCCTAACTGCTAGATGCATACAGTTAGTTACAGGTATTTGTATTTTGTTGTTTAGTTCAATAAACAATATCTTACATTGTCACATAATTCACTTTAAAAACTCCTCTCACTTTACAGTCAGAGAAGGAAAAGTAAACACCAACCCCATGTTAAAAGAATAAAGGGCCAGATGTATGTACCTTTTTTTAGCTTGCAAATGTATCAAACCCAAATTGCAATTCGGTAACCTGTTACTGAATCACAATTTGGGTTTATGATTTGGTATTAAGACGGGGCGTGTTTAGGGCATCCCTTCCTAATGCCGAATCACATCGATATGTATGAATGTTTTGTGACCGTGAATGCTGTCGCAAACCATTCGCATTTTACCACCTACTTCAAGTAGGTGGTCCCCCACTCGCAAATGGGAAGGTGTTGTCTTTAAAAGGAATCACAGACATGGTGCGACCTACCTCATTAATATTCATGAGGAAGGTCTTTTGCGATCCCCTAGGAATCGCAGAAAGTGTTAAACACACTTTCATGAATTCCATTTTGCGATTCCCTAATTGTGAATCGCAAAGATTTGCAATTTGGAAATCGCAAAACAGGGCCTGCATACATATGGCCCAAAGCAGCCTGACATATGACCTCTGTCTTTGAATCAGGCAAATGTAACAAGTTAAACACAGAATTTAGTGGTATCTTTATTTATTGCTCTGACTTTCATGACACCATAATTCAGCCTACGACACACCAGTGGGTTGCAACCCAGTTTGGGACACACTTCAATTGACTGATCATACAGCACGTTTGAGGACATCATTAATGGTGAATGAGCTGTCAAATGATATCTTACAGATAATCTTCCTTGTGATAGGGTATCAGCTTTACCATTCACAAGACCTGGTCTATAGTTTATCAAAAAAATATAGTTAGAAAAGAACAAAGTCCATCTGAATTGTCTGAGATTTAAGAAACTACAGCACATTGTTATGCTCATTATACATTTCTACAGTGTGTTTGACCCTTAACAAATAAGGTCTCCACTCGTCAAAAGATGTATTAATGGCCAAAGGTTTATTGTCAATAATTGTAGAGGTTAACTCTACTGGTAAGAATTTCTTAGAAAAGAAAGCTACTGGATGAACCTTACCAGTGTTTGTGTTTTTCTGAGATAAAACACCTCCAATCAAATGATAGAAATCATCCACATCAACAGTGAAATTATTTTCTACATTAGGATGTTGCAAAATTAGAGCACTAAAAAAACATTCTTTCAAGAAACAAAAGACTGATCTGTTCCTTTCAACAAACAAAAACAGCTTGTAGTAACTGTCAGGGGTTTTATGATACCAGAAAAATGGTGAATGGGCCTCCTATAAAAAGGTAAAGCCCTAACAACTTTGAATAGCCGAAGCTGAAGTTGGTGTGGGCTGCTAAACAGTTGCTGACACTTTCTTTAAATCCACCTTAATTCTTGCAGGTGTAATCAAATATCCTAAAAACTCTTCAGTAGGGCTGTGAAAAAGGTGTATCGCAGCAAAAATATGGTGTTCTCATAATTCATGTACTTCTGTCTTAACTTGTGAAATGTACGTTTATTAGGAGTCAGAAAAAAAAAATATCAGTCGTTGTAGATAATACAGAATACACCCAATATCCTTTAAATAAATATTTAGTGCAATGGTGAAACTCTGTAGGAGCATTAAAGTTGAAGTTCAAAAGGCGTGACCCGCTATTCAAACAATACCAGCTTAGTAAGGAATGCTGTTTTCTATTCATTGACCTCTTGCACTGTGCCTTAATGGTAAGTTCCCTTTGCATTTTGAATCAGATCTAACAAGACAGATATTAATGGCAAAGGGTAACAATTCTGCACTGTAATTCTATTGATTGCTCTGTAGTCTGTACGTCTATACATGTTCTCAGGTCACTTTTTGGGGGGTGCATAAAATAATGGAGAATAAGCAGGAAACTGTGATGGACTAATATACCCATTAGCCAGAATTTCATCTAGATTCTAAGATATTCAATTTCTTATTCGGTAAACACATATACTCAACTACAAAGTAGTAGTGCACCAGGTTCTAAATCAATCTTTCAATATTCACTTTTATGTGGAGGTAACACATTTGCCTTCTTCTTATCAAAAACACTGCTTAGCTCTTCCTAACAAGGGAGTAAAGATTGAACAAACGTAATATTCATATACATCTCAGAAGCTCTAGACTCTAAAAGCCTCAAAATCCCCTTCTCCTAAACTGCTGACAAAATCATCTTCATGGAAATTATATGACCCACAGCTGACTTTGAAATAGCCACTACCCAAGTCGGAACTGACTTAAATTCAAGGCAGCTCCTTTCATTGTCAAGGACTCTAGATGTCTGCCAGCTGTAGTCTATCAAAGGGCATCCTTACCTTATTTTGACGTTTAGAAGTCCTCGGTTTCCTTATACAATCTCTGACAAAATTACTAGACTCTCCACAATACAAACACAAAACTCTCTCTCTTCTGTCCCTCTCCTCTTTAAACACGGGGCCTCTCATACTGCCTAATTGCATTGGCTCTGAAGTGTGCTATTCTCTTCTACCTTAGGCTTCTTCTACCAAAGGAGGTAGGTCTTTCTCGGTTCTGGTACCTCAGATCTGGAACAATCTACCAGAGTCACTTCGGAAAGAAGCGAATCTCTTGCGTTTTAGGAAGTTATTAAAAACCTTTTTATTCAGGGAGGTACTTGATCCAGTTAAATACATTTTATTAGGTGCTCATGCTTCTCTTTCTGTCCTCAGGCACGGTTGTTTGCTGTCTGGTTGAGCGCCTAGAGACCTGTAGGTGAGTTGGCGCTATAAAGACTAAGTTAACAATAACAACAACCACTAAGGCTTTGGTCTTTTCTAAACAATGTTCAGATAAACGATAATCCAACTGCACTTCCAACTATATGAGCTCATCACACTTTTAGGAGGATTCACCACATACCGAAGACATTCTTCAATTCACTTTATAGTCCTTGATAGAATATGGAAAAACCTTTTTACCTCTGGGCAACCGGTCTCAACTATCAAACGATTATGGGTGCGATGTTGTTCGGAAGGCCTCCGAATCGGATTTGGGTTTACCGGATACGATTCGTAGCCCTTGTTTACGACCGAATCATATACAGGTCCGAATGACCAAGTACGATGCGAAGACCGCGTATGCATCGACTGAATCGTTTCTGAACGCGATCATGCCCGTATGACTTGTTTGTAGACGAATTGCGTCGCGCAATGGAGCCGGATTCCAAATGAGTGAGTACGATGCACGATCCAGACAGCCGCTTCGCCTCGGTCTCAGCGAGATGAAACGGCTATCGGAAGCGTACTTCGGGGGGCCGTAGCAGGTCCCTCTTCACGCGGGGCCCTATGAATCTGCCACAGGGATGCCCATGAGTCCCCCGGTGCAAGCATGCACAGTGTGGTGGTCACAATGGGGTGTCTGTCACAGGGTGTACGCTTTTCCCCACCTACCCTATTTTTGCCCTGGGAGCCTGTGTACGCTTCTGTACGCAGGGTCCCATAGAGTTCACTAGAAGTCCGAGCGCATCGAGTCTGTATGCTTACGGGTGCTTCATACTCGCTCACCTGGACTCCCGGAGCACGTTTCATCCAGAAACCCCTCCGGATCCGAGCCGTACAGAGGGCTTTCCGGACGAGATCGGAATCGGCCCTAAATGTGATAATGTAGCTTAATAAATCTTGATGACCCTGTTTTAGATTTAGTAATTCATTGTTTAAAAAAAGATTCATTGATGTTTTGTCATCAATTTCTATTTCCTTATCTGCTCATAGAATGCAGAAAAATTACAAAGCAAAGCATTCTTTCTCTTTACTACTGGAATGCTCCAATCTGCAGCATTACCACTCAAATGTAATAAAACAAATTCTACCATTGATCATTAGAGAAAGTCACAGGATTGCTCAAAAAGTGTACCTGCCATTGATGAAGTAATATTGCAAATGTCTGTGGATTTCCAGAGAGCCTGGAGGTGCTAAGGGTGTAATTGGAATAACCCAGATCAGGAATGTGATAAAAAATGTGTATCTCTCAAGCTGTGGACGAAGGTAACTGACTTGCATCTTTCCTCCCTTACTTAAATATGTTAAGCATCTCTTGTCTCATTGCAATTAACTATGCCTGTAGTGACATTTTCTGATTTCACTAGTTTATATGATGTTGTAATTCACTTTTTACCTCTAAAATTGAAGACAGAGTGATATCCGACTCCATCACCAGAGTGGTGTCCGAATTCATCACTCAAGTTGGATGACAATGTGGGCTGGGTACCTGTCAGGATGCACTAACCCTGTGCATGGGGAACGATGCACTCTTCCATCCCCCACTGCCTCATTACCAAATACACAGGAATATCAGGGCTAGTGATAGATGCAGGGAAGGGGGAATGGGATAAGAGAGAAAACAGTTGGAATCCATCACTCTGACTCGTCACTTCTGTTGGTCAACAGAGCAGCAGCCACAAAAAATGGTTGCAGGAGGAGTTGTGTTATGCAGCCAGAACAGTGCACACTGGCACCAGGTACCTATCCTTATCACCATTATCCATAGGACCTCTCAGAACCCCTTTACACATTGCACAGCACTGTTATTCCAAGTCTCTCACTGAGGCTACTTTTCCACACGTATCTTCTGCTCCTTATTCACAGTACCTTACCATCATTAGCCACAGACCCTCATTGACGTTGTAGTTCTTTTCAGACTAACTGAGAGCATTGATGCCCAGGCCGTTATTACCAGCCCCTGACTCAACACTGTTGTCCCCAATCTCTTATTCACAGCAACCAGTCACATACTACCACTATCCTAAGCCCATCACTTGCAATCAAATTACGCAAAGTCCCTCACACTTTTACTGCGTAGCTTCTCAGGAAAGGTATCGGACTATTTCCTTGGAGTTCTGATTTTGCTTTCGCCTATGTGTTCTGGGCATGTTGATAGTTGTCTGTGCTGCTCTGGATGTTCCCTACCTGTGATGCTTTGTTTGTCTCCTCCTGTCTCAGAGGCTCTAGCTGTTTCTTGCATTTTTTCTCAGTACCTTTCCTTTTTGTTTTGTTCTAGCTGTTTCATGTAGGTGCTGCTCTGACTGTTGCGTGTGTGTGGTTCTGCAGCTTTTGCATGCTTTTCAGCCAGTTGCTCGTGTGTGCTGGTAAGGATATTCTCAGACTTTGCCACTCTTGCTGTCTCCTTTTTTATTGCCTATGCTGCTTTGGCTGCTTTTTCTCTGGCCAGATACTGTCTGTGCTCCTTTGGTGATTTGCTGCCTATGTGTCTCTTCTTGTTTGCGGACTCATGCGAGCATTGGCTGGTGTCTGCCTGTGCCTCTGGCATTTGCTGTGTATGTGCCGCGTAGGCTACTTACTGTCTTTGATGCTTTGGTTGTTTGCTCTCTATACCTCTCTGCATGTTTGTGGTCTATGTTTGCAGACTACCGTATTTGGCATTTTTTTGCCTGGGCCACTCAGCTGTGTGATGTCTATGTCACTCTGGCTGTTGATTGTCTGTGATGTTCTGGTTGTGTCCTGTGTGTCATGACATGCCCGTTATGATCCACAGTTACCCTTTTAGCTTTGATTTAATTGATTATGTACATCAGTTTCTTTAATTCTCCTAATACACTAAGGAATGGTGGATGTGTTTTGTTTATCTCCTGTTATTTTATTACAAATGACAGTTACGTCTTCCTCTTTATATGAAATTGTGAAGAGACGTAAGCCTAACTAGAGTGTAGAAAGTATCAGAGGCGCAGTCGCACTAAAAATAAATTCTACTGTATTATTGAATAGTGCTGTGAAGAGACTACCTTATCAAGCTGTGCTTTTGGCATTTTTATGGATTCTTTTTCTTAACTTCCCTTAGGATGAAGTAACAGAACAAAATCCAAGAAGGAGAAAGGAGTCTGTCCCGTATGTTGTATGGTAAGAGCAGATCTTTATTTTCTATTTGTTGCAGTGCTTTCATCATCTGGAAATTAGTTAGACAAGTTCTATAGACGTGGCAATATAATTTCAAACTGCATGCTATGTGATTTACAAAAACAGCATATTAACATCACCCGTAGTGAAACACCAAGGCACTACTATTGCTACACAGCACAGTGTTGTTACGGTCCAAATTTCATCAATTTAGGACTACATGTGGCAATAGAAAGTAGAGTGACGCCAAATGTCAAGAGCTGCTGTCGTTTGGATTGCTTTTAGAATTATGGGGTATCACTGATCTCTACATTTTGGTTTGGTCAGCCAGTGCCTATAATTTTCATTTGCAAACAGTCTAAAGTCTCTTTAAGAGTGGCTTTAGAAGTTACCAGCTCCACTGGAATTATGAATTTTTTTACTCGACGTAAACTCCAGCTGAAAGTTCTGCCCAAAAGCAGGAATTTCAGGAAAAGGAAAAGCTAGATCCAGAATTACAAATCCCCCTGGTATTTTCCTCATTTCTTAGTAGACCATCAGGCTTCTTTCTACTTGTAATGGACCTTATTTTCCCCATCCCCTGCGTTACTGGTAGCACTGGTCTTGGTAGCTCCAGGGTTGGAGAAAATCCGTCCCATTACCCGGATACTGTCCGGAGGGTACTTTTAACCTCTAATGGCCTTATAGCTTGTCTCCATTGAAAGTAACCTCTACCATTTTATTGTCTATTAATAACGTTAGCGAGGGTCTCCGGTTAATGAGAAAGATTGCATGTTTGTTAACTGTTTCGAAATAGGTGTAATGCAAGGGTGAGCTGCCTTTGAGCGAGTGAGCCTAGAAAGATGTAATTGGAATTGGTGCAAGTGAATGTGAGGCAGTAGACCCACGCATACCCATCAATTGCAAGTAACAAAGTAAATGTTGGGACAAGTTTGCACCAGTTTGGACCTATGACTAAAGACGAGTTCGTGCCAAAGTTACAAGATTGGATCACTTTGTGCCAACTTGCTGATCAAAGAGTAGCTAGTTTTTTCACCTGAGATCTGCGTCTTATTTAGTATGCTTCCTTCCTATGGTCTGCAGTTGACTGAAAACCATATGGATTCTGGATCATGCCATTCGCTGAGTCCTACCCTAGAACTCTCTTGCAACACAGTTACTTGTACACTAGTCTGCTGAGAAATTGCCTGTTTCAAGGAAGAATCCCTGGAATTATTCAGGAAAGGCAGGCGAATTTTTCAGGACGGTTGATTAAATTATGCAGCAACATAAAAACAAATATTTTTATTTCAATGGCACAAAGTCGTATATATCATGTGCAACAAATTGATACAGATTGATGACTAGAAATTAACTGGCTCTTGTATGAAGGACGCTGTTGGCTGACAATCACCAACCAATGCAACTACTGAATTTGTAGTGAACTAGAAAAGGGGTTATCTTTATGTCTTCAAAAATAGGTCATCTAATAAGAACTGGAGCAAGAATCTCCTTTGAAGGGCAGGGCCAGCTCAGCAGAAAGTGCTTTCCACACTGCAAACCCTATCCCTTTTCTAAGGCACTACAAGAAAGTGGTTAAACATGATCAACATTTCTCGAGTTATTATGCAATATGTACTCTCCGAGGTTCTGTTCATGCCCACACAGCTGACACTAACTCCATGCACAGTGGGTTCATAACCAAACTGTCACCATTTTGTCTCCCAACTCGCACATGGGTTTGCATAGCTCATTACATTGCTAATTCCCACTATGATTGGCAGAACACTTTTCACCTACCTGCACATTTCGTCTTGCCATGTCTCCGCCTCAATGCATTTCTCATGTATACACTCCAGTCTCTGATCTTGTGATCTGTGGCAAGAAAGCATGCGGCCCTTACTCGAATTCAAGCAGTGTCTAATCTTGGAGATTCTGGGATTTCACATGTGTGATATGTATTAATTATGGTATGTGAAGGAATACAAAGTACAGGTATTGGGTGATTAGCAATCTGTGAGGCCAGCGGATGCACAGTGTCCTTATGTTCTGGATGACGTGTTGTGTTTCCCTTCTGGGGGAGTCCTTTCACTAGAGAGTCACCCAACAACTTTTTGTGGTTGCTTCCTCTCCAGTAATCAAGGTATAGAACATGTCACACCAGCAGTTAAGGGCCTTCTGGAGATAAATGTAATTCCACTTCAGTGACACCATTACGCTGTCAAGCTGAGTCTAGCTCCCTATCTGAATAGGGTGATCCTACTTAGACGCTATACCATGGGTGCTTTCCATGTGTTTCAATAAATCACAGATATAAGAAATCAGATCTGTCTATAGTCAAGTGACGTGGGATGGCTTCCCCAGGAGAATAATGCAGTTCGTCCCCTGGGTGCCAGCACTCAAATTCCTCTGCAGGCAAGTGTATGCCTCCTGATTCTGCTCTTTCAACTGTGCTTGCAACTCATCCGGTGTAGAAACAGCAGCAGCCCATCTCTGCGCCAGCACGTCTTGAAAATAAGAGGAATGTGTAGCTGCTGAGCAAGGACAGCCCCAGCCCACAGGAAGGAGAATAGTGTCTCGGTCCCTTAGTTTCATCACAACCCAACAAGCACACATAGAAGTTTAATGTAATAAAGATCAATAGGCGCATATTCATATAAGACATATTTGTTGGTTGATAAATGAGCCAGTGATCTACAACAGCAAACCACCTGATGTCTGTCCTCGAGATGGCTAAGAAGAATGTCAAAAGAGCTCCAGACAGGACAATGGGAAATTAACGCACACAGTCACATGCACAGGATAACAACATTATACCACCGAAGAATGGGCCAACAGAAACCTCTCGATAAGTTGGTAACATTTCCCCTTTAGGAAAGACCAAAAAATAAAACATGAAAGCAAAACACAAAAACAATCTAGTGTCAAATATGATCTATAAAATACACAGGAAGTTGCACAACTCTCTTTGCCTTAGTATTAGCACTATATCGCACTTCTTTAATCTACGATTCTCCTTACTCTGATTGTGATCCACGATTCAACACCCCGGGGAACATCCGGAGTGGATGGAACACCTCATCTTAGTGGCATTCTTGAAAGAACGACCCATCTTTTACTCACACATCTCCATCAGTCACTGTGTACCATTAAACTCCAACGTTTCCACATTAATCAACAAGCTGCACTAAAGAACAACTTAACCACACTTCTAAATTGAAAAGGCATCAACATGGCTGAGTTTCCCCCACCATAATAGTCCTTGCTGCTAGCCTGCAGCCTTTGCCCCTTGTCATTCACTTTATCCAAATGTATTCTTAGTAACTCTCCTCTTACTTTACTCCATAATTACCTAGAATGTAATTTATTGATATCAACATTTCCCCCAGTAACGGAAATAGAAATACACCAATAGAATTGGGCGGTGTGCCATGATACATTTACATTTGTTTTGCTCTCAGGCAAGGGTCAGCTGATCAGCTGCTTTTATAATATGTTTAATATCTTAATTGTATTATATTCCCGAGTTGTCTTTACTCCTTCCCTGCAGGAACTTCTTCATGTCTACAAAATCAAACTGAGTGCCATTGACGGTCCCCAAGCAAGAGACACATTTATAAAAATACTTTTCCCAGGAACCT
Source organism: Lissotriton helveticus (assembly GCF_964261635.1). Classification (NCBI taxonomy): domain Eukaryota; kingdom Metazoa; phylum Chordata; class Amphibia; order Caudata; family Salamandridae; genus Lissotriton; species Lissotriton helveticus. The sequence continues at coordinate 295,672,060 of NC_136065.1, forward strand.
GGCAACCACTTCAGTAACAGGCAAATGTACAAAAACAAATGTCACCCACTTTATTCTTTTTTTTCTAAGTTTGAAAAGCTTTATTGAGTAAATAAAGACAATGTAAAACATCAGTACAACTGCAAAAAGATAAAATACAGTAGCAGGAGAAACAAAAGTAAACCTTGCGTGTATAAAAAAAAAGAACCTCAGAGAGGTAAAGAATATACCAAGGGAAAATGCTTTTATAACTTTTAGAATTTTGGGGAGGGAAAAGAAAGAAGAAGAAGGAAAAGAGAGAGAGGGAAAGGAGGAGAGGGGGGGAAGAAACATCAATAACAGGGCAATAATAAAGCTAATACATAATATAATTATATTAATAGTACGTAAAAAAAAAGGAAAACATCATATAGCAAACAAATGAATATGAAGCTAAATGGCACATCTGGATAGATAATCTGTTAAAGGGGACCATAATAAATCACGTTTAATCAGAAGGGAGGTAGAAGAGGCACATGCACGATCTAATCTATGGTGATGACAAATTAAATTCCACCATGCAGCATATTCGACATTCTTGGTATCTTTCCAATTGGTAGTAATGATTTGAAAAGCAATAGCAATACATAGGTCAATGAATTTGCGAGTAAAAGGTGGAACATCCCAGACTGGAGCCAAACCACCCAGAAAAACCAAAGAAATATCAAAGGGTATATTTTTAGATAAGATTTTGTTCAGGGAAGACCAAATTCGTGACCATAACAGTTGTACCTTAGGGCATAAAAAAAACATATGTTTAAAATCACTTGTAATACAGGAGCAGGACCAACAGTTTTTGGAATGGAGTAGTTTAAATTTAAAAAGATCACAAGGAGTGTAAAACAATCTATTGTAAAAGTAGTATAGGGTCTGCGTGGTACTGGCAGAGCGGGAAGTTGAATGAAGTTTAGACCAAATTGAATCCCAGGTGGACACGAGGAAGGTTTGGCCAAGGTCAGATTCCCAAGAAAGTTCAAGTTTCGTTTTGGGCCTCACTAAAGGTGAAGGAGAAAGTAATTTATAAATGGCTGAGGCTTTGAAGGGAATGTGAAAATTAGGAGGAGGGGATAAGAGAGGAGGAGTGCAGGAAGTGGGTGCATCCTGTATGATAGTGGAGTGTAGAGAAGGAATAAGTGTAAGAAACTGTGAAGAGAATTTATTGGAGATACCAAAAGAATCACAAAGTACCTGAAAAGGCGTTAGAGAATTATTAAGAAGAAGATGACTATAAGTAAGGATTCCTTTATCAATCCATTCCTTCCAAAAAAGGGCACGGTTACGAAATTTAAGAGATTTATTGTACCACAATGGGGCATTCAAATGAAGAGTAGAGGACGAGGAAAAGGAGCGGAAAAGAGCAAGTACAAGGGCTTTCGAATGTTTGAAAAGAGGCGAAGAAAATCTTGAAGGTGGCTGAGTAAGGTTAGAAGCGGTGAGAAGAGAGAAAGGGGAAATTTGTGCAGATTCTAAAGAGCTCCAGGACGTAATAAGCGGCGAAGGAGAGTCAGATAAAAAAGACCAGATTTGCCTGAGGGAAAAAGCAGAATGAAAGCGTGAAATGTTTGGAAAATTGACACCACCGAGATGTTTAGGCTGTTGAAGACGGGATAAAGCAACTCTGGCTTTACGATTGTTCCATAAAAATTTAGAGAAGAGACTGTTGATGGACTTAAAGAAGAAATGAGGAAGGGGAATAGGAAGCATAGAGAGATAGAAATTCACAATGGGGAGGAGCATCATTTTAATAGTAGAGAGACGACCCCACCAAGAGAGAAAAAGAGGAGACCAACGATCAATAAGTGAAGAGAGTTTTTTAAGAATATCAGAATGATTGATTCTAACAGTCTCTCTAGTGGAGTTAGCATAAAGAACACCAAGACACTTGATATGGCTAGAGGTCCATTGGAAACCAGAGCCATGAAACATATGTGGGAGACAGAATTTATTGAGAGGGAGAACTTCTGTTTTGTCGATGTTCAATTTATAACCAGAAACAGAGGAATAGTCGTGTAGCAAAGAAAAAAAAGCGGGAAGGGAGACCGAAGGGTTAGAAATGTAAAGCAAAATGTCATCCGCATAGGCGGTGAACTTAATTTCCACATCCTTAAAAATGAAACCAGAATAAGAAGAGGATTGACGAATCTTCACGAGGAAGGGTTCTAACGCTAAAATGAAAAGAAGAGGGGAAAGAGGACATCCCTGTCTGGTACCTCTATAAAGGGGAAAGTATTTGGACTGCATACCGTTGATCCAGATAGAGGTAGATGGAGCAGAATAGAGGAGTTGGACATATTTAAGGAAAGTAGGGCTAAAGCCATGCCAACGCAAAGCGCCAAACATGAAGTCCCAATTAACCCGATCAAAAGCCTTCTCAGCATCAAGAGTAATTGCAGCAAGTGGAGTATTCATTTTAGCAGAGAGGTGAATAATGTTGAGAAAAGTTCTAGAATTATCGGTGATGGACCTACCTTTAACAAAACCGGATTGGTGGGTATTAACCAGATCAGGAATAATGTAATTTATGCGAAGAGCCAAGAGTTTCGCAAAGATCTTACAATCAGTATTGATTAACGAAATAGGCCGGTAATTCTTGCAAAGGGAGGGATCTTTATCTTTTTTGGGTAAAAGGACAAGCATAGCCTGTGTGAAAGAACCTTTGGACTCACCGGTGATGAAAAAGTGATTGAGCAACTGGAGTAAATAGGGAAGTAAAACAGATTTGAAATGAAAAAAAAACGAACTGTAAAACCATCGGGACCAGGAGTTTTATCTTTGGGTAAGAGGGAGAGGGCAGCAAGAATTTCCTTTTCTGAAAGTGGAGCGTCAAGAGAGGAAAAGTCAATCAGCGGAGTGGAGGGTTTGGGAATTGACTGAAAAAAAGCATCTAATTGATCAGTAGAGGGAGTGGATTCAGGGGTGTAAAGAGATTAATAAAATTGTACAAAACAATCAAGGATTTTAGCATCAGAGGAATGAATAGAACCTTGCGGATCTTTGATGGAAACTATTTTAGATTTTTGTTTTTTAATTTTAAGATAATTCGCAAGAGCTCTACCGGCTTTATTACGACCACCATACATTTTTGCATTAAATTTGAGAAGTTGATTAGAAGCAGAGTCCCAGGTGTGTTTATTAAACTGCATTTTAGCGGAAATGAGAGAAGATAAAGAATCGGGGGAATTGGAGGTATAATAGAGATGTTCAAGCTCTTTAATACGTGTAAGAAAGGAAGAACCTTGGGAAAGTGCGTTCTTCTTTTTGCGTGACACATAGTCGATAATGCAGCCACGAGCAGTGGCTTTAAAAGCATCCCAAAGGAAGTGAAAATCAGAGGAAGTGTGAGAATTATTAGTAAATAACTCATCCATAAATTGAGTGAAATGTGTTGTAAAGGCAGGATCCAGTAAGAGGGAATTATTGAAACGCCATCGGGAAGACTGAGGTGTAGGGGAAGGGTAGTCCATATCCAGAATAACGGGGGCATGGTCAGAAATGAGGATGGAGCCTATTTCGGAATTAGTCATGAATTGGAAAGCGTGGTGTGTTCGAAAGATATAATCAATACGGGAAAGGGAAGTATGCACAGGAGAAAAAAAAGAAAATTCCAAGGAATCAGGATGAGAGATTCTCCAAGAATCTATGAGACCTCTGGAGGAGATAGATTTATGGAAGGATTTCTGCATTTTATTAGGAACATAACGCGTTTGTGATTTACGATCCAAAAATGGGTCCATCAATTGATTGCAATCTCCCCCAACAATCATGTCCTCACTAGCATTGGAGGCAAGGAGGGAGGAGAAATTGTGCCAAAAGGAGGGATCAATACCATTCGGACCATAAACATTACAGAGGGAGAGATGAACATTATTTACAGTACAGTCTAAGAACCACCATCTACCATCAGCATCAACAAGTTCTTTATGTATTTGAACAGATAAAGTCTTATGAAAGAGTATAACCACACCATTTTTATGATTAACAGCAGGAGAACAGAAAACTTCGCCAACCCATTGTCGACGTAACAGTGACAAATCTAGTGTAGAGAGATGTGTCTCCTGAAGAAAGGCAATGTGACATTGCAACCGGGCAAGGTGGGATAAAACACGCTGTTTCTTAATAGGGTTCCGAAGACCCTTAACATTCCAAGAAATGAGTCGGAAACCTTTCATGAGGAGAGAGTAAAAGAGAAATAGGGAAAGGAAACAAGACAAGTAAAAGAAGAAAATAGGCAAAGGAAGAATTGGAAGAAGTGAGTAGCAGACAAAGTAGGAAGGAAGACTAAATAGGTAAGAGAGCAAGCAAAACGGAAATAGGAAGACCAAGGAAAACAAAGCAGGAGTATCAGACAAACGTGCAAAACGAGGAAATAAATACGAACGAGAAAAAGAGTGGAGAATTTAATGCCATAGAGCCAGAGTGAAAAGAGGGAAGAAGACAAGAATAAACCTAAAAGAGAAAGAATAGGCCAAAATGAAGAGCAGTGGAAACAAGAAAAGAAGAGAACAAGGGAAGGAGAGATAGAGGGAAGAGGGAAAGAAGAGAGGGAAAAAGAATGGAGGAAAAAGGAGGAGAAACCTCCCGAGAAAAAAGATAGGAAAGAGAGGATGGCCAAAAGTCGGAGAACTTTAGCCATAGATTGTGCACAACAAGAACAGAACGAACAATAGAGTGAGAGCGGGAGCAGCAAAGAGAGACAGCCGCATAAAATTATAGTATAATGTGGGAATCTGGACTCAAAGAAAAGCTAGAAGTAAGAGAATAACAGAAAATAGGGAGAGAGACCAGGCCCGACAATTTAATACAAATGAAGGAGACTTACCAAACAACCATGAAGGAGGACGGCATACTGGGGTAGAACAGAGACAGTCAAATAGCGACACAACAAAACGGAGGGAGGGAGAAGCCAAGAAACCAGGACCGGAACACCCAACCTAAAAAACAAGAAGGGAGCAAAACATCATGTTATAAGAAGAAAAGGAGACGGGCCACAACAAAAATAGAATCAACAAAACAAAAACAAGAGAAGCATTAAGAGCCACTGTGTTCCATGTTGTCCACCCTATGTGTATCGATGAACTTGCGAAGGTCTGCAGGATCATCGAAGCTGTAGGATCTTTCCTTGTATGTAACCTTAAAGAAGCAAGGGTGAATGAGTCCATATCTGGCATTCATAGCACGAAGTGTGGGTCTTAAGTCTAAAAATTCCTTACGACGGTCAGCTGTCGGCTTTGAAACATCCTGGGAGAAAAAAAGTTTATTACCAGACCACACTAGCTGCTTATGTTGTTTAGCAGAATGAAGGACTTCCATGAGGTCAGAGTAAAGAAGAAAGTACGCAATTATGCCCCTGGGCTTCGAGGAAGCAGAAGAGTGTTTAGGACCGAGGCGGTGTGCTCTCTGTATGTTAACATCCAGATGTTTAGGGATACCTGTGATTGGCAAAACTTGAGATTTCAGAAAGGCGATGATGTCAGAGCCCTCTGAATTTTCTGGAACACCATTAACGCGTAGGTTGTTGCGCCTATTTCTATTTTCCAAATCCTCAGTGGCTTTTTTAAGTAGGACAACTTCCTTAGTAAGACTTTCGACCTTAGCAGCAACATCTTGGACATCACTAATCTGTTGTTCAACATCAGTCACTCTTTTGTCTAAGGAAGACCATTTTTCGTCGATTCTCTGTAATGTTGTGGTAGTGTCCGCCATAAAAGGCCTAATAAGGCGAAGTTCCTCCATAATATCCTCAAGCGTTATGGGGGGAGGAGACTTGGAAGGCGAAGGAGGATTGTTCTTAACACGTTTACTGGTGTTAGCAGAGTCTTTGCGAGACACAGGAGTCCCAGATAAGGCCTTAGAACTCTGCGCGTGCTCCATTGTGAAAAAGGCAGATGTTTTTTCTGTTTTTTGAAAAACGACACAGAAATGCGCTTTTGCTTAAAGCGACAAAAAAGACACTGAAAAAAGAATAAATTGAAAGCAGGTAGAAATAGGCGTGTAGGCAAAGAAGACAGGCAGCAACTAAATGAGGTCTAGTGACGGGATTGCTCTAATCCATAAGCTCAATAAACAAGAGCAGCAAAGTCAGCAGACGCAATACCCAAAACAGACGAAGGAGCAGATAAATATGGCATGCGGAGACAGTGGAACAATACTAAGTGAAGGAAATGAGAGCGTGGCCACATAAGTGAGAGAAAAAAAAACTGCGATGGCATGCAGCATCAGAAAAAAATAAAGTTAATGTACAAAATGGCGGCCATTATACTGACTGGCAGATCCTCACAGGGAAAGCGGAGGTGAAGGTCCAAAAACTGAAGAGGCAAACATGTCCAGGGGAAGTATGGTGCTCCACATGACAAGTCCACCAGTTGAAGAGAAGAAAAACGTGCCAGAATAAGCTAATGAGCATAAAACGAAATTCGGGGCCAGAAAAAACGATATGAAAAAAATCAAAATGGCGGCCGGAATTTGATTAGGCACATAAAAGCATTTTTTCCACAGAAAAACAAAGCGTGGAAGTCAGCAAGCATACCCTCATAGTCAGGGAGACTTCCGACGCTGGAATCGGCGTCCAAATTGCAGTTTCGCCGTTTCTGCGAGGTCCTTCGTGCGCGAAGCGCCGCAGCTGTTGCGGAGCTCACGGAGGAGCGGCCATCTTGGCTGCCGCGTCGCGCGCTCTCCTACCCACTTTATTCTTTAGAATGTTTTAAATTAGAAAGTACAGTTTTGAGATTTGTAAGCGTAGAAAGTAAGTAATTAAACAGTTTCAGGTCTGCCTTGTGGCAAAACAAACTATGTGTGAACCGAGGTTTTCATTCACAACATAGTTGTATTAACTCCACATGCAAATAAATCGGTCATCTATATTCGGAATACTTTATATCAACCAGATATTTCTCCTGGAATAGATTATTTCTATATTTGCAGTACATTTCTTGGTATCGTTTCTTTTCAAGACAAGCTAAGTCAGTCATCTAAACAAGCAGAGAGTCTGATTTACGAAGGAAAGTCCTAACTTATCACTGATATAAGTTACAATAACATCTATTTAAGTACTTACTAAACGTTATTATCCGAACTGCGGTACCTTACAACTGTAGGAACAAAAAGCTCAAATGTATGATGTTTGCTAAGACATTCACGCCTATCTTTCTGGGCTTGCATTTGCAAATGTTATGCTGTGATGTATGAAATTAGATACATTTCTTAATTACCCTTAGAAAGACTTCCTTCTCCCACTATAAATATTTTAGTGAGCTTCAATGATATGGTGTAATTTTGCAAGTGCAATTCACACCATTTTGCTGCCATAAGTCTTTCTACTCCTATTTTAGATTTGGGTTAGACAATTCACAAAAACAAAACATCTATATCTATACAACTTCAATGGTGTTAGTTTTCCACAGTTGTTAGTCTTTCCCCTACATATACGCCTTTTCAGTTTCCATATTTTCAACGGGCTGAAAATCCAACGTGTTTAGTGCAAACTGTTCTCTACTTTTTCCACTTTATCACCCCAGGAAATGTGTTTCTCGGTTCAGTGAACCCCTACGCCCTTTTGAAATTTCCCCTTTCACACTTTATGATGTCCTTATGCTAACAGTGCTTGGGTGAAAACGTACCTGTCTTTACGTACTTACGTTTTGTGAATCCCACAAAGTCCTGACATTGCCAGAGTGGCCAGATCTTTTGTAGGCCCCGCACCACCACTTTTCTCTCTGCTTGAACCCCTGTTCCATTTGCAGCTCCTAACACTAAAACTAGGAGGCAGAGGGTTTACCAATATTGAAAATACAATTTGGGTTCGTATAGTTCCATTAATCTTGGATCTTTTCAATAAGTTCTTGCAGTCAGAAATGTAAATTCATTTCTGTGCACATTACAATGGGGCAGATAAGGGATGTCAGCCAAAAAGTGTCTGATGCCCCGCCCACCCTATTAGGGATGCATGGATGTTAATGGCACTCTAAACAAGGCGGGCAGGACATCCGCCAGTTTTCTGCAACCTTGTGGTAAATATGTCCCACTCCTTCAAACTCTAAATAAGGAAATTAGACACGAAAAACAGATTTGCGAACCAAACCAATAAGCTGTTTTGCGTTTTTTAAACATTTTGTATTGGAGTTCTGTTAATGTTGCTCGGCCAACCACTTGTAGAATTTTAAATAAATGTATCACTGTTATTCTTGTCTCTCATAATCTGTTTTGTCATTATGAAATTTCCAAACTCAGACTCTGGTGTGTGAATGTAAAATAATACCTCCTTTGCTACCCCAGCTCCCGAACCATGCCCCTCGGTTTGGTAAGTCAAGCATGTCTCTCAAAAAGTGGTTCTGCATAATATTTATGCAACCCCATATCACTTTACCCACAACATTTGAAATTCAGTGCAAGCTTTGCAAGTCTTGTGATAGATACTACCCTCTATGCTTGTAGAGCAGCTGAAGTGGTCCTTCTAAAGAAATGTTGATGGTCACTGATAATTCTGTGTAGTCTGGTTTTAAAGTGAGTTTTTATATTCAGTTGATCTGTGTGTACAGAGTAGGCCCTCACAGATGTTGCCTCACCGGATAGAACCTCCGCTGGGTTCAACCATACTAGGGCCAGTCTCGCTGGGGCCTTATGCCCGAAAGCGGCTTCACCAGGGCCAACCGCACTTATGGTATTCTTGCTGAGTGTAGCCTGACACTCACCATGAATTCCATATCTCCACTAGGAGTAGTCTCGCTAGGATCACCTCACTGGATACAACCCAACTATGGCCAGGCTCACGGATGCCACCTGAGGGAGGCTTCACCAGTCTCACGAATTGTAGCCTCACTGAGTTCCATCTCATCAGTGGCCGACTTACTGACCAAAGCCTATCGATGGGCATTTCATTCGAATATTCCCCAGGGACCAGACCTGCAGGCACATCCTCTCCAGAGGAAAGCTCATTGGGTGCAGCCACACCAAGTACATCCTCACTGGCAGCAGTGTCTTTGAATGCTGAAGGTAGGCTGGCACAAACTCTCATGGTGCATTCCTTCTTTGAAGACTTGTGCCAATGTAGTGATGTGGGCTTCTTTCTAGTTGCAGTTTGCAGAGGGTGATGCAGGTGGGGCATGGGGATGAGAAGCAGGCCACGACTCAGTAAAGGGGGGAATGTTCCTGGCAGTTGGGCAAATGGAATCTGTGGAGTATGGACCAGGACAAAGCCAGGAGCAGGGCGGGGAAAGGGCTGGGGGAATGCGGATCTGACAGTCTCTGGCCCTGGGGAAGCGTGGAGAGAAGTATAGGACTTCTGAATGTGGTTCAGTGCCCCATCTGGGCAAGCTATGATATGAGAAGCAGACCAAGAGAGTTCCTGGAGCTGTCAGAAACAGGGTGAGGAGCAGCTGCAGTGCGAAGGCCAGAAGCGGACCGGGGACCTTGGAAGTGTTATTCATGTGGTTATAGAGACTGGCAGAAGCAAGGTAACATGTATCTTGTATTTCTGTTTTTCGATCAAGACATTTGAAGGCATACAGGAGCAGGCTTTCTTGGTGCAAACCTTTGTGCATTCGGTCAAGATGCCTGGAAACGTCCAAACAAAGAAAAGCCAACTACATGCATGATTGAGTCATGGAGCCGTATAACAAATAGGGCACATTTTCCCTGTTTGTGCTGTGGCTCACTTTTAAACTGTGCGCTGGGCGCAAACAGGGATATTGCATCTTATTACAATGTAGTAGCTGCCCCCAGGGCACCTGCAAACTCGTGCTGTCCTGGTGGCAGCGCATTCAGTGAAGTACGGAGTGGCTGCTTCAAAAAATTTCTGTGTGTCTCTGTACCAGCAGCAACCTGCCTGCACTTGAAAGAGGGGTTAGGGATCCCCTTGCATTGGGCAGTGAGTGACTGCATCCGCCTGCAGGGGAATGTCTGTGAGGTCCATGGGACTCCCTTTCATTCCTTCAGAGGGCTGCCCTCAAGGGACGTAAGAATGTGCTACCTTTTCATGGAGCTGCGCTAGCGACTGTAATATGGCACAGATTCAGGGGCAAAGTGATTCCATCGTTTGCCGGGAACCACGCATTCTTGCAAATGACGGAACGCTCTCTGAAGACAGCGCTCATCATCGCCATCAGTATTACAGAAGGAGAGCACAAGCGTCTGCAGCCCCTTCTGGAATCCCAAAGTACCCCATGGGCAGACAAAGCAGGAGCACACGCCTGTTACACTCCTGGGGCACTTTCAGTAAAATGGTCCAAGGTCAACAATGTTTCTGAGATTGAGTACCCAAAAGGGCTTACATGCACATATGTCGTAGGTCTGCATACTGGCCAGCTGGATTAAATACACATTTATAGATCTTTTTAAAGGGAAAAAGGCAAACAGTTGTGTGCATAATGTGCTCACAATTGTGAGTAAAATTATGCTGCTGAGCGCCTTCTGGATATGTGTGGAGTGGACAGTAGACATCATCCCTGAGTATGTAGCCCATGTAAAACTAGTGACTGCCACCACTCAGCTAAATTCCACACAGCCAGCTTTGCGACTATATTGCCGCAAAAGTTATTTCTTTAGGTATACTCAGATAGTCGAAGTCTAGGGTTTTTGAGATGCATAGTAACAGTTGGCATTTAAATAATGATCACCCCATTGGAGTTATTAATAGAAACTATGCACCCAATAGAGGGATACTTTGTAATTGATATTTATGCCACAATATTTGGCAGACAGTAATTTTGTTATTAATATTCCTGGACCTTAGCCTGGTTAGATGTTTATCAGGTGGCCCGTGGCATTCATCTAGTTCGAAAAAAGCAGCTTTGAGCATTGTGACATTGTGGTTAGAGATTGCAGCTCGTGGCACCATGGTTATAACACACCTAGAAAGCGCAACCTATACCACTGTGATCTCATTGTTGCAAAAAGCATTCATCACATCTGCAATATAACATTTGCTTGAACGAGAGGGCAGCCTGTACTCCCATGTGTTCTGTTTTTTCTCCAAATCCTATTGGATGTAAAGACTGTCATGGGTTATACTCGGTGCTTAATTTAAGCCTGTGGCTGCAGGTGGGGCCAACTGGCACCCGCTTATGGAGACCAGCACTTATGTTTGTGTCAAGAAGACTGGGACCTGTGGCAGCAGCCTCATCAGCTAGAGCATCTTACTGCCTTCTTCCAGTATTTGAGGTAGACCAAGAAGCCTGGGACCCATGGCAGCAGCCTGATCGGATAGAGCATCTTGCTGCCTTGTTCCAGTATTTGAGGTAGACCAAAAAGCCTGGGACCCGTCGTAGCAGCCTAGTGGGATAGAGCATCCTGCTGTCTTGTTCCAGTATTTGAGTTTGACCAAGAAGACTGGGACCTGTGGCAGCAGCCTCGTCAGCTAGAGCATCTTACTGCCTTGTTCCAGTATTTGAGGTAGACCAAGAAGCCTGGGCCCCGTGGCAGCAGCCAGATCGGGTAGAGAATCTTCCTGCCTTGTTCCAGTATTTGAGGTTGACCAAGAAGCCTGGGACCCGTGGCAGCAGCCTATGGAGATAGAGCATCTTGCTGTCTTGTTCCAGTATTTGAGTTTGACCAAGAAGCCTGGAACCTGTGGCAGCAGCCTAGTCGGATACAGCATCTTGCTGCCTTTTTCCAGTATTTGAGGTAGACCAAGAAGCCTGGACCCGTGGTAGCAGCCTAGTCGGATACAGCATCTTGATGCCTTGTTCCAGCATTTGAAGTAGACCAAGAAGCCTGGACCCGTGGCAGCAGCCTAGTCGGATACAGCATCTTGCTGCCTTGTTCCAGCATTTGAAGTAGACCAAGAAGCCTGGGGCCCGTGGCAGCAGCCTAGTCGGATACAGCATCTTACTGCCTTGTTCCAGTATTTGAGTTAGGCCAAGAAGCATGGGACCCGTGGCAGCAGCCTGGTCGAGAGAACATCTTACTGCCTTGTTCCAGTATTTGAGGTAGACCAAGAAGCCTGGACCCATGGCAGCAGCCTGGTCGGATAGAGCATCGTACTGCCTTGTTCCAGTATTTGAGGTAGACCAAGAAGCCTGGACCCCGTGGCAGCAGCCTAGTTAGATAGAGCATCTTACTGCCTTGTTCCAGTATTTGAGGTAGACCAAGAAGCCTGGACCCGTGGCAGCAGCCTAGTTAGATAGAGCATCTTACTGCCTTGTTCCAGTATTTGAGGTAGACCAAGAAGCCTGGACCCCGTGGCAGCAGCCCAGTCAGATAGAGCATCTTACTGCCTTGTTCCAGTATTTGAGGTAGACCAAGAAGCCTGGACCCCGTGGCAGCACCTAGTTAGATAGAGCATCTTATGGCTTTGTTCCAGTATTTGAGGTAGACCAAGAAGCCTGGACCCGTGGCAGCAGCCCAGTCAGATAGAGCATCTTGCTGCCATGTTCCAGTATTTGAGGTAGACCAAGAAGCCTGGACCCCGTGGCAGCAGCCTAGTTAGATAGAGCATCTTACTGCCTTGTTCCAGTATTTGAGGTAGACCAAGAAGCCTGGACCCGTGGCAGCAGCCTAGTCGAATACAGCATCTTGCTGCCTTGTTCCAGCATTTGAAGTAGACCAAGAAGCCTGGGACCCGTGGCAGCAGCCTAGTCGGATACAGCATCTTACTGCCTTGTTCCAGTATTTGAGTTAGGCCAAGAAGCATGGGACCCGTGGCAGCAGCCTGGTCGAGAGAACATCTTACTGCCTTGTTCCAGTATTTGCGGTAGACCAAGAAGCCTGGACCCATGGCAGCAGCCTGGTCGGATAGAGCATCTTACTGCCTTGTTCCAGTATTTGAGGTAGACCAAGAAGCCTGGACCTCGTGTCAGCAGCCTGGTTAGATAGAGCATCTTACTGCCTTGTTCCAGTATTTGAGGTAGACCAAGAAGCCTGGACCCGCGGCAGCAGCCTAGTTAGATAGAGCATCTTACTGCCTTGTTCCAGTATTTGAGGTAGACCAAAAAGCCTGGACCCGTGGCAGCAGCCTAGTTAGATAGAGCATCTTACTGCCTTGTTCCAGTATTTGAGGTAGACCAAGAAGCCTGGACCCCGTGGCAGCAGCCTAGTTAGATAGAGCATCTTACTGCTTTGTTCCAGTATTTGAGGTAGACCAAGAAGCCTGGACCCGTGACAGCAGCCCAGTCAGATAGAGCATCTTACTGCCTCGTTCCAGTATTTGAGGTAGACCAAGAAGCCTGGACCCCGTGGCAGCAGCCTAGTCAGATAGAGCATCTTACTGCTTTGTTCCAATATTTGAGGTAGACCAAGAAGCCTGGACCCCGTGGCAGCAGCCTAGTTAGATAGAGCATCTTACTGCTTTGTTCCAGTATTTGAGGTAGACCAAGAAGCCTGGACCCCGTGGCAGCAGCCTAGTTAGATAGAGCATCTTACTGCCTTGTTCCAGTATTTGAGGTAGACCAAGAAGCCTGGACCCCGTGGCAGCAGCCTAGTTAGATAGAGCATCTTACTGCCTTGTTCCAGTATTTGAGGTAGACCAAGAAGCCTGGACCCCGTGGCAGCAGCCTAGTTAGATAGAGCATCTTACTGCTTTGTTCCAGTATTTGAGGTAGACCAAGAAGCCTGGACCCGTGGCAGCAGCCCAGTCAGATAGAGCATCTTACTGCCTTGTTCCAGTATTTGAGGTAGACCAAGAAGCCTGGACCCCGTGACAGCAGCCTAGTTAGATAGAGCATCTTACTGCCTTGTTCCAGTATTTGAGGTAGACCAAGAAGCCTGGACCCCGTGGCAGCAGCCTAGTTAGATAGAGCATCGTACTGCCTTGTTCCAGTATTTGAGGTAGACCAAGAAGCCTGGACCCCGTGGCAGCAGCCTAGTTAGATAGAGCATCGTACTGCCTTGTTCCAGTATTTGAGGTAGACCAAGAAGCCTGGACCCCGTGGCAGCAGCCTAGTTAGATAGAGCATCGTACTGCCTTGTTCCAGTATTTGAGGTAGACCAAGAAGCCTGGACCCCGTGGCAGCAGCCTAGTTAGATAGAGCATCGTACTGCCTTGTTCCAGTATTTGAGGTAGACCAAGAAGCCTGGACCCCGTGGCAGCAGCCTAGTTAGATAGAGCATCGTACTGCCTTGTTCCAGTATTTGAGGTAGACCAAGAAGCCTGGACCCCATGGCACCAGCCTGGTTAGTTAGAGCAGCTTGCTGCACATTTTAGTTAGAGTGCGACACCTGGGGCACCATGGCAGCAGCCTGGTTAGGTAGAGTAGCATGCTGCCTTTACCATTGTTCAGGTTAGAGTGAGGCACATGGGGCACAGATACAGCATGCTGCACCTTACCAGTCTTTGGGCTATAGCGAGAACCAGGGTCACCGTGGGAGCAGCATAGTTACACAGAGCATCTTGCTGCACTTTACTTTTTTGGGGTTGGATCAAGAAGGATGGGGCACCGTAGCACCTTGGTCAGGTTGAATATAACATTTTTAATATTGGTCTGGTTAGATAGAGGAATATGTAGTACTGTGACCTTTGTGATTTAGATAGAGTAGGAAGTAGTTTTGTGATGTTAGTCGGGTTGAATAGAGTAGATTACTCTACTTGGAGGGTCACATATTTAGACAGGGCTGCTCTTAGCACTTTTGCATTAGTCTAGAAAGATAGAGGTTTCTGGAGGTCTGGGACGTTTGTTGTGTTGCTAGAGTAGCCTCTTCTACCTTAACTTCAGTCTGGTAGGATGGACTGGCCTATGGCCCAGTCACATTACTGTGGCTGGAGAGAGGAGCCTGTAGCACTCTGTCAGTAGTGTGTTTAGATATAAAAAGCTGCAGCATCTGGATAAAAAGAACAGCCACTAGTTCTGTTCCATAGGTTTGGCTTGACAGCACTCCCGTTGGACTCTGACATGACAATGCTCAGGTGTGTATGCCTTTAACACTGTGACATAGGCTGCTCTGGTACTGCAACATTGGTATGGTTAGAAAAGGGTTCCTGAGTCACTGTGACCTCAGTCTGCAAACATAGATAGTCTTTTATCAATGGGACATTGTTCTGGTTAGACTGTTCAGCCTGTAGCATAGTAACATTAAGCGCCTTAAATAGATCATCCTGTAGCACTACACCGTCTGCTTACACACAGCAGCCTGTAGCACTGTAAAATGAATCTCTTTAGAGATAGATCATCCTGTAGCACTGTGACACTGCCTGCTTACACACAGCAGCCTGTAGCACTGTAACATTAATCTCCTTAGATGGATTATCCTGTAGCACAATTACATTAATCTCCTTCGGTAGATCATCCTTTAACCCTGTGACTGTGCTTACATAGATAAAGCTGTCACCGTGAGACATTGATCTCCTTAGATAGATCATCATGTAGCACTTTATTATGGCTCCTTTTAGATAGAGAAGATTGTAGCACTGTGGAATTAATCTCCTTGCATAGACCATCCTGTAGCACTGAGTGCTTAGAATAGAGCATCTACGTTGTGATATTAGTAGGTTAGTCTGTGGTCCTCTAATATGTGTCTTTTTAGACACCAATCTCCTTAGATCACCCCGTAGCACTGTGACACTGATCTCTTTAGATCACCCTGTAGCACTGTGGCACCAATCTCCTTAGATCATCCTGTACGGATGTGACACTAATCTCTTTAGATCATCCTGTAGCACTGTGACATATATCTCCCTAGATCATCCTGTAGCACTGTGACATTATTCTCCCTAGAACCTTCCTGTAGAACTATGACACAAATCTCCTTAGATCACCCTGTGGGACTGTGACACTAATCTCCTTATATCGCCCTGTAGCACTGTGACACCAATCTCTTTAGATCATCCTGAAGGACTGTGACACTAATCTCCCTAGATCATCCTGTAGCACTGTGACATAATCTCCCTAGATCATCCTGTAGCACTGTGACATAATCTCCCTAGATCATCCTGTAGCACTGTGATATGGCTTTGCTTAGTTGGAGCAGCCTGTAGCACTGTAACATTTACTCCTTAGATAGGTCACCCTGTAGCACTGTGAAACAGTCTGCCTGGGTAGATCATCCATGCTATGATGTTTATTTTCTTAAGTCGATCACCCTGTTGCAGTGTGATATTGTCTGTTTAAAAAGAGCAACCTGTATGACTGTGACATTAATCTCCTTAGATAGCTCAGCCAGTAGCAATGTGATATTGTCTACTTAGAAATAGCAACCTGTGCCACTGTGAGATTAGCCCAGTGGCACTGTCTGATTAGCTAGAGAGTCCTGGAGCTCTGTGACAGTCTCTGCCCAAACAGAGCAGTCACTCGGTGACATTAATCTTCTTAGATATATCAGCATGTAGCAGTGTGATATTGTCTGTTTAGAAAGAGCAACCTACAGCACTGTGACATTAACACAGTGACACGCCTGCTTAGATAGAGCATCCTGTAGCACTGTGGCTCTGTCTGCCTGTACAGAGCAGCCATTCTGTGACATGAATCTCCTTCAACAGATCAGCCGGTAGCACTGAGATATTAAGCTTTCTTACATCATCCTGTAGCACTACGATGTGGGCTGCTTAGACAGAGCACCCTGTTGGTCTGTGACAGTATTTTCCTGAGCTATAAGATCTCTTCGACTGAACGGAACTGCTAATCCCCCCCCCGTGCCTTGAGACCCTTGCGGGTGAGTAGTGCGCTTACAATTCCCTTGATTGATTGATTGATTGAGATCATCCTGTAGCACTGTAATATTGTCTGCCTAGATAGAGCACCCAGTAGTACTGTGACAATAATCTCCTTAGATCACTCTGTAGCACTGTGACCTGTACTTAATTTGTAAAAAATTAAATTGCTGGGCCCTGATCAAGAGGTCACTGCAGTTTGCACCACCCATTGACCCTGCCAGCACTGCCAGTGACAGTACTAACACAACTACCACCATCACAAACCTACAAGTGTGACAACTGAGACAATTCTAGGGCCCCAAAGCTATAACAATGGCTTGGGCAGTAGGTATCACTCATTTTTAATGCATATTGAATTAATAAACAATTGTTGATGTGCTAATCTCTAAATTAGACAAACAGCGCCACCATGTGGCAGACTGTCATAAGTGCCAGTGTTGGCAATTAAGAGCCAGTGCCGAGCACCGGGAACCACCGGCTAAAATTAAGCACTGGCTGCAACATGGGTCTTTGTAGCTAGAGACAGTAATCACCTTAGACAGATCATCATCTACCACTGTAACACTGTCTGCAGAGAGCAGTTTGTAGCACTGATACATTGGCCTCCTTGGTTCACTTTTGCACTGTGATATGGGTGTTGTAGGTTGTGAATATTAAAGGCAGAATATCGATGGGAAAGAATATTGAGACAAGAATATTTAGGGATGAAATATCAAAAGGTAAGTTTGTATAGATGTTACATATATATCCCACCCTATATGCACACACCTCTTTGATATTTTGTCCCTCGATATTATGGTCACGATATTCTCCCTTCGATATTCTGCCTGCCTGCGATGTTCTGAAGTACAGTCGACAGGAGTATCCGTAGATGGAGCAGAATGTAGCTCTATGACATTCATCTCCTTAGATCACCCAGTAGCTCTGTGACATTAATCTCCTTAGGACACCCAGTAGCTCTGTGATAGTGTTCTGATTAGATAAAATACCCCATAGAACTGCAACATTGATTTCCTTAGCTCACCCTTTCGCACTGTGATATGGGTATCCGTAGATGGAGCAGACTGTCGCGCTGTGACATTAATCTCCTTAGCTCACCCTACAGCACTTTGAAAAGGATTTTCATAGCAGATCAGCCGGTAGAACTATGACACTAATCTCTATAGATTAATAATGGGGATTCTTATATGGAACAGTCTCTAGCGCTGTGACATTAATCGCCTTATATCAGCCTTTTGCACTATGATTTCAGTCTGCTTAGCTAGACCAACTTGTAGCACTGTGACATTAATCTCCTTAGAGCACCTTGTACCACTGTGATATTGGTCTGCTTAGAAAGAGCAGCCCCTAGCACTGGGATATGGATATATGGAGCAGACTGTAGCGCTGTGACACTAATCTCCTTAGATCACCCTCTTGAATTATAGCTAGACCACATTGCAGCACAGAAACAATAATCTCCTTACTTCACCCTGCTGCAATGTGATATTAATCTCCGTAGGTCACCCTGCATCACTGTGACACAAATCTCCTTAGATCATCCTGCAGCACTGTGATATTGGTCTACTTAGCTAAACCACCTTGTAGCAGTGTACCATTAATCTCTTTAGGTCACCCTGCAGCACTGAGACATTAATCTCCTTAGATCACCCCACAGTATTGTGATATGGGTCTGCTTAGCTAGACCACCTCATAGCATTGTGACATTAATCTCCTGAGATTACCCAGCAGCACTGTGATATTAATCTCCTTAGAGCACCTTGCAGCACTGTGACATTAATCTCCTTAGGTCACCTCACACTACTGTGATATTAGTCTGCTTAGCTAGACCAACTTGTAGCACTGTGACATTAGTCTCCTTAGATCACCCTATGGCTCTATAATATTGCTCTACTTATGTAGACCACCTTTTAGCGCTGACATTCATCTTCTTAGGTCACCCCGCAGCACCGTGATACTTGTCTGCTTAGCTAGACCACCATGTAGCACTTTGACATTAATCTCCATAGATCACCCTGCAGCACTGTGACATTAATCTACTAAAAGCAGTGCACAGCACTGTTATATTAATCAACTTTGATCACCCCGCAGCACTGTGATAATCTACTTAGATCACCCCGCAGTACTGTGACATTGGTCTGCCTAGATAGAACAGTCTGCAGCACTGAAACATTAATCTCCTTAGTTCACCCTGCAGCACTGTGATATTGATCTGGTTAGCTAGACCACAATGTAGCACTGTGACATTAATCTCCTTAGATCACCCCGCAGCACTGCAACATTAATCTCCTTAGAGCACCTTGTAGAGTTGTCACATTAATCTCATTAGATCTCGCCGCAGCACTGTGATATTGTTGTGCTTAGATAGACATCCTTGCAGCACTGTGACATTAATCTCCTTAGATCACCCCACAGCACTGTGACATTAATCTCCGTAGGTCACCCCAGCACTGTGAAATTGGTCTGCTTAGCTAGACCACCTTGTACCACTGTGACATTAATCTCCTTAGGTCACTTCACAGCACTGTGATATTGGTCTGCTAAGCTAGACCCCCTTGTGGCACTGTGACATTACTCTCCCTAGATCACCCTGCATCACTGAGACATTAATCTCCATAAATCACACTGCTGCACTGTGACATTAATCTCCTTAGATCACCCCACAGCACTGAAGCATTAATTGCCTTAGATCACCCTACAGCAGTGATATTGGTGTGCTTAGCTAGTCCACCTTGGAGCACTGTGACATTAATCTCCTTAGATCACCCCGCAGCACTGTGATATTAATCTCTTTAGATCACCCTGCAGCACTGTGACATTAATCTCCTTAGATCACCCAGCAGCACTGCGACATTAATTTCCTTAGGTCACCCCGCAGCATTGTGATATTGGTCTGTTTAGCCAGGCCACTTTGTAGCACTGTGAAATTAATCTCCTTAGGTCAACTGCAGCAATGTGATACTGGTCTGCCTAGATACAGTCTGTGGCACTGAAACATTAATCTTCTTAGGTCACCATTCAGCACTGTGATATTGGTCTGTTTACCTAGACCAGCTTGTAGCAGTATGACATTAATCTCCTTAGGTCATACTGCAGCACTGTGATACTGGTCTGCCTAGATAGAATAGTCTGTGGCACTGAAATATTAATCTTCTTAGATAACCCCACAGCACTGTGAAATTGGTCTGCTTAGCTGGACCACTTCGTAGCACTGGGACATTCATCTTTTTAGATCACCCCGCAGCACTGTGATATCAGTCTCCTTAGCTAAACCACCTTGTAGAACTGTGACATTATTCTCCTTAGCTCACCCCGCAGCACGATTATATTGGTCTACCTAGATAGAACAGTCTGTGGCACTGAAACATTAATCTCCTTAGGTCACCCCACAGCACTGTGATATTGCTCTGCTTAGCTATACCACCTTGTAGCACTCTGACATTAATCTCCTTAGGTCACCCTGCAGCACTGTGACATTAATCTCCTTAGGTCACCCTACAGCACTGTGATACTGGTCTGCTTATGTAGACAACCTTGTAGCACTGTGGTCTGCTTAAGTAGACAACCTTGTAGCACTGTGACATTAATCTCTTTAGCTCAACCCACAGCACGGTTACATTAATCTCCTTAGGTCACCCCGCAGCATTGCGATATTGGTCTGCTTACCTAGACCACCTTGTAGCATTGTGACATTCATCTTCTTAGAACACCCTGCAGCAGTGTGATATCGGTCTGTTTAGCTGGACAACCTTGTAGCACTGTGACGTTAATCTCCTTAGATCACCCGCAGCACTGTGATACTGGTCTGCTTAGCCAGACCACCTTGTAGCACTGTGACATTAATCTCCTTAGATCATCTGCCAGCACTGTGATACTGGTCTACTAAGGTAGACCACCGCGTAGCACTGTGACATTAATCTCCTTAGATCACCCCGCAGCACTGTGATATTGGTCTGCCTAAATAGAACAGTCTCTGGCACTGAAACATTAATCTCCTTAGATCACCCTGCAGCACTGTGATATTGGTCTGCTTAGCTGGACCACATTGTAGCACTGTGACATTAATCTCCTTAGATCACCCCGCAGCACTGTGACATTAATCTCCTTAGGTGACCCCACAGCACTGTGACAGTAATCTCCTTAGATCGCCCTTTTGCACTATGATATTGGTTTGCTTATGTAGACCACCTTGTAGCACTGTGAAATTAATCTCCTTAGGTCACCCCGCAGCACAGTGATACTGGTCTGCCTAGATAGAACAGTCTATGGCACTGAAACTTTAATCTCCTTAGGTCACTCCACAGCCCTGTGATATTGGTCTGCTAGACTAGACCTCCTCGTAGCACTGTGACGTTAATCTCCTTGGGTCATCCCACAGCACTGTGATACTGGTCTGCTTAGCTAGACCACCTCGTAGCACTGTAACATTAATCTCCTTAGGTCACCCCAGAGCACTGTGACATTATTCTCCTTAGATCACCCCACAGCACTGTGACATTAATCTCCTTAGGTGACCTCACAGCACTATGATAGCGGTCTGCTTAGCTAGTCAAACTTGCAGCACTGTGACATTAATCTCCTTAGATCACCCTGCAGCACTGTGATATTGGTCTGCTTGACTAGACCACCTCGTGGCACTGGGACATTCATCTTCTTAGATCAGCCCGCAGCACTGTGATATCAGTCTGCTTAGCTAGACCACCTTGTAGCAGTGTGACATTAATTTCCTTAGGTCACCCTGTAGCACTGTGACATTAATCTCCTTAGATCACCTCGCAGCACTGTGATATTGGTCTGCTTAGCTATACCACCTTGTAGCAGTGTGACATTAATTTCCTTAGACCCCCTTGTAGCACTGTGACATTAATCTCCTTAGATCGCCCCACAGCACTGTGATACTGGTCTGCTTAGCTTGACCACCTTGTAGCAGTGTGACATTAATTTCCTTAGACCACCTTGTAGCACTGTGACGTTAATCTCCTTGGGTCACCCCACAGCACTGTGATACTGGTCTGCTCAGCTAGACCACCTTGTAGCAGTGTGACATTAATTTCCTTAGGTCACCCTGCAGCATTGTGACATTAATCTCCTTAGATCTCCTCGCAGCACTGTGATACTGGGCTGCTTACCTAGACCATCTTTTAGCACTGTGACATTAACCTCCGTAGGTGACCCCTCAGCACTGTGATAGTGGTCTGCTTAGCTAGTCCAACTTGTAGCACTGTGACATTAATCTCCTTAGATCACCCCGCAGCACTGTGATATTGGTCTGCTTAGCTAGGCCCCCTTTTAGCACTGTGACGGTAACCTCCTTAGGTGACCCCTCAGCACTGTGATAGTGGTCTGCTAGCTAGTCCAACTTGTAGCACTGTGACATTCATCTTCTTAGATCAGCCCGCAGCACTGTGACATCAATCTGCTTAGCTAGACCACCTTGTAGCAGTGTGACATTAATTTCCTTAGGTCACCCTGTAGCACTGTGACATTAATCTCCTTAGATGACCTCGCAGCACTGTGATATTGGTCTGCTTAGCTAGACCAACTTTTAGCAGTGTGACATTAATTTCCTTAGGTCACCCTGTAGCACTGTGACATTAATCTCCTTAGATCACCTTGCACACTGTGATATTGGTCTGCTTAGCTAGACCACCTTTTAGCACTGTGACAATCACCTCGTTAGGTGATTCCGCAGCACTGTAATATTGGTCTGCTTAGCTAGACCACCTCGTAGCACTGGGACATTAATCTCCTTAGATCACCCCTCACCACTGTGATGCTGATCTGCTTAGATAGACCACCTTGTAGCAGTGTGACATTAATTTCCTTAGGTCACCCGGCAGCACTGTGACATTAATCTCCTTAGATCAACCCGCAGTACTGTGATATTGGTCTGCTTAGCTAGACCACCTCGTAGCACTGGGACATTAATCTCATTAGATCACCCCTCACCACTGTGATGCTGATCGGCTTAGCTAGACCACCTTGTAGCAGTGTGACATTAATTTCCTTAGGTCACCCGGCAGCACTGTGATACTGGTCTGCTTAGCTAGACCACCTTGTAGCAGTGTGACATTAATTTCCTTAGGTCACCCTGCAGCACTGGGACATTAATCTCCTTAGATCACCCCTCACCACTGTGATGCTGATCTGCTTAGATAGACCACCTTGTAGCAGTGTGACATTAATTTCCTTAGGTCACCCGGCAGCACTGTGACATTAATCTCCTTAGATCAACCCGCAGTACTGTGATATTGGTCTGCTTAGCTAGACCACCTCGTAGCACTGGGACATTAATCTCATTAGATCACCCCTCACCACTGTGATACTGGGCTGCTTACCTAGACCATCTTTTAGCACTGTGACATTAACCTCCGTAGGTGACCCCTCAGCACTGTGATAGTGGTCTGCTTAGCTAGTCCAACTTGTAGCACTGTGACATTAATCTCCTTAGATCACCCCGCAGCACTGTGATATTGGTCTGCTTAGCTAGGCCCCCTTTTAGCACTGTGACGGTAACCTCCTTAGGTGACCCCTCAGCACTGTGATAGTGGTCTGCTAGCTAGTCCAACTTGTAGCACTGTGACATTCATCTTCTTAGATCAGCCCACAGCACTGTGACATCAATCTGCTTAGCTAGACCACCTTGTAGCAGTGTGACATTAATTTCCTTAGGTCACCCTGTAGCACTGTGACATTAATCTCCTTAGATGACCTCGCAGCACTGTGATATTGGTCTGCTTAGCTAGACCACCTTTTAGCCGTGTGACATTAATTTCCTTAGGTCACCCTGCAGTACTGTGACATTAATCTCCTTAGGTCACCCTGCAGTACTGTGACATTAATCTCCTTAGATCACCTTGCACACTGTGATATTGGTCTGCTTAGCTAGACCACCTTTAGCACTGTGACAATAACCTCCTTAGGTGATTCCGCAGCACTGTAATATTGGTCTGCTTAGCTAGACCACCTCGTAGCACTGGGACATTAATCTCCTTAGATCACCCCTCACCACTGTGATGCTGATCTGCTTAGATAGACCACCTTGTAGCAGTGTGACATTAATTTCCTTAGGTCACCCAGCAGCACTGTGACATTAATCTCCTTAGATCAACCCGCAGTACTGTGATATTGGTCTGCTTAGCTAGACCACCTCGTAGCACTGGGACATAATTCTCCTTAGATCACCCCTCACCACTGTGATGCTGATCGGCTTAGCTAGACCACCTTGTAGCAGTGTGACATTAATTTCCTTAGGTCACCCGGCAGCACTGTGATATTGGCCTGCTTAGCTAGACAACCTTATAGCACTGTGACATTAACCTCCTTAGGTCTTAGGTAACCCCTCAGCACTGTGATAGTGGTCTGCTTAGCTGCAGCACTGTGATATTGGTCTGCTTAGCTATACCACCTCGTAGCACTGGGACATTAATCTCCTTAGATCACCCCGCACCACTGTGATGCTGATCTGCTTAGCTAGACCACCTTGTAGCAGTGTGACATTAATTTCCTTAGGTCACCCGGCAGCACTGTGACATTAATCTCCTTAGATCACCCCGCAGGACTGATATTGGTCTGCTTACCTAGACCACCTTTTAGCAATGTGACATTAACCTCCTTAGGTGACCCTGCAGCACTGTGATAGTGGTCTGCTTAGCTAGTCCAACTTGTAGCACTGTGACATTAACCTCCTTAGGTGACCCCGCAGCACTGTGATAGTGGTCTGCTTAGCTAGTCCAATCTGTAGCACTGTGACATTAATCTCCTTAGATCACCTCGCAGCACTGTGATATTGGTCTGCTTAGCTAGACCACCTTTTAGCGCTGTGACATTAACCTCCTTAGGTGACCCCGCAGCACTGTGATAGTGGTATACTTAGCTAGTCCAACTTGTAGCACTGTGACATTAACCTCCTTATGTAACCCCGCAGCACTGCGATAGTGGCCTGCTTAGCTAGTCCAACTTGTAGCACTGTGACATTAATCTTCTTAGGTACCCTGCTGCACTGTGACATTAGTCTCCCTAGATCACCCCGCAGCACTGTGATACCGATCTGCTTAGCTAGACCACTTGGTAGCACTCTGACATTAATCTCCTTAGATCACCCCGCAGCACTGTGATATTGGTCTGCTTAGCTAGACCACCTCGTAGCACTGGGACATTAATCTCCTTAGATCACCCCTCACCACTGTGATGCTGATCTGCTTAGCTAGACCACCTTGTAGCAGTGTGACATTAATTTCCTTAGGTCACCTGGCAGCACTGTGATATTGGCCTGCTTAGCTAGACCACCTCGTAGCACTGGGACATTAATCTCCTTAGATCACCCCGCACCACTGTGATGCTGATCGGCTTAGCTAGACCACCTTGTAGCAGTGTGACATTAATTTCCTTAGGTCACCCGGCAGCACTGTGACATTAATCTCCTTAGTTCACCCCGTAGGACTGCGATATTGGTCTGGTTACCTAGACCACCTTTTAGGACGGTGAAATTAACCTCCTTAGGTGACCCTGCAGCACTGTGATATTGGTCTGCTTAGCTAGTCCAACTTGTAGCACTGTGACATTAATCTCCTTAGATCACCCCGCAGCACTCTGATATTGGTCTGCTTAGCTAGACCACCTTTTAGCACTTCAACATTAACCTCCTTAGGTGACCCCGCGGCACTGTGATAGTGGTCTGCTTAGCTAGTCCAACTTGTAGCACTGTGACATTAATCTCCTTAGATCACCCCACAGCACTGTGATATTGGTCTGCTTAGCTAGACCACCTTTTAGCGCTGTGACATTTACCTTCTTAGGTGACCCTGCAGCACTGTGATAGTGGTCTGCTTAGCTAGTCCAACTTGTAGCACTGTGACATTAACCTCCTTATGTGACCCCGCAGCACGGTGACAGTGGCCTGCTTAGCTAATCCAGCTTGTAGCGCTGTTACATTAATCTCCTTATATCACCCCGCAGCACTGTGATATTGATCTGCATTGCTAGACCCCCTTGTAGCACTGGGACATTCATCTTCTTAGATCACCCCTCAGCACTGTGATATTGGTCTGCTTAGCTAGACCACCCTGTAGCACTGTGACAATCTCCTTAGATCACCCCACAGCACGATGATATTGGTCTGCCTAGATAGAACAATCAGTGGCACTGAAACATTAATCTGTCACCCGACAGCACTGTGATGTTCCTCTGCTTAGCTAGACCACCTTGTAGCACTGTGTATTTAGACAACATTGTAGCACTGTGATATCAATCTCCTTAGATCACCCCACAGCACTATGACATTATTCTCCTTAGGTCACCCCGCAGCACTATGATATTGGTCTGCTTAGCTAGACCACCTCGTAGCATTGTGACATTAATCTCCTTAGAACACCCTGCAACACTGTGATATCGGTCTGCTTAACTGCATCACATTGTAGTATTGTGACATTAATCTCCTTAGGTCACTCCACAGCACTGTGACAGTAATCTCCTTAGATCGCCCTTTGACGCTATGATATTGGTTTGCTTATATAGACCACCCTGCAGCACTGTGACATTAATCTCCTTAGGTCACCCGCAGCACTGTGATATTGGTCTGCTTGGCTAGACCACCTTGTAGCACTGTGAAATTAATCTCCTTAGGTCACCCCGCAGCACTGTGATATTGGTCTGCTTACCTAGTCCAACTCGTAGCACAGGGTCATTAATCTCCTTAGATCACCCTGCATCACAGTTATACTGGTCTGCCTAGAGAGAACAGTCTGTGGCACTGAAACTTTAATCTCCTTATGTCATCCCACAGCCCTGTGCTATTGGTCTGATAGGCTAGACCACCTCGTAGCACTGTGAAATTAATCTCCTTGGGTCACCCCGCAGCACTGTGATACTGGCCTGCTTTACTGGTCCACATTGTAGCACTGTGACATTAATCTTCTTAGATCGCCCTGCAGCACTGTGATATTGGTCTGCTTAGCTAGACCACATTGTAGCACTGTCACATTAATCTCGTTAGATCACCCCACAGCACTGTGATATTGGTCTGCTTAGCTAGACCACCCTGTAGCACTGTGAAATTAATCTCCTTATGTTACCCCGCATCACAGTGAGACTGGTCTGCCTAGATAGAACATTTGTAGCACTAAAACTTTAATCTCCTTAAGAGACCCCACAGCCCTTTGATATTGGTCTGCAAAGCTAGACCACCTCGTAGCACTGTGACATTAATCTCCTTGGGTCACCCTGCAGCACTGTGACATTAATCTCCTTAGGTCACAGCACTGTGACATTAATCTCCTTAGATCTCCCTGCAGCACTATGATACATGTCAGCTTAGGTAGACCACCTTATAGCACTGTGACATTAATCTACTGAGGTCACCCACAGAACTGTGACATTAATCTCCTTAGATCACCTTTTGGCACTATGATATTTTTCTGCTTATGTAGACCACCTCGTAGCACTGTGACATTCATCTCCTTAGATCACCCCGCAGCACTGTGATATTGGTCTTCTTATGTAGACCACCTCGTAGCACTGTGACATTAATCTCGTTAGGTCACCCCAGAGCACTGTGACATTAATCTACCTAGGTCACCCCGCAGCACTGTGATATAAATCTCTTTAGATCAACCTGCAGCACTGTGACATTAATCTCCTTAGATTACGCACAGCACTGCGACATTAATCTCCTTAGATTACGCACCGCACTGCGACATTAATCTCCTTAGTTCACCCTTTAGCACTGTGATAATGGTCTGCTTAGCTAGACCACCTTGTAGCATTGTGACATTAATCTCCTTAGATCACCCGCAGCACTGTGATATTAATCTCCTTAGATCTCCCCGCAGCACTGTGATACTGGTTTGCTTATGTAGACCACCTTGTAGCACTGTGACATTCATCTTCTTAGGTCACCCCACAGCACTGTGACATTGTCTGCTTAGACAGAACAACAGTACTGGTATATGATTCTTAAACGCTGAAATAAAAAAGGTTGGATAGAGAAGCCTCGAGCATTAATTAGACACAGCAGCCTTTAGCCATTCAAATATATCTGGGTTGGGGTATTTCCCAGAGCACTCTGACATTACTGTGGATGTAGAGGTATGGACACTGGGATTATGTGATTCTGTGGCGTCAGAGTGTCTGCATGTTTGTAGGTTTACAACAGTTGGCCCATATTACACCAACTGCTGCATAATTTGGAGATTAAAAAATAAAATGTTTTTAGCTCAAACAGTTAAAAAGTTACTAAAAAAACACCATATGTGCTGCCTCGCTTTGGCTGACCATTTGCAGAGGTTTATTGGTTACCTTCCAATTGTTGATTCAGGTACTAATGAGGTGCAACTTCTGCAGAGGCATTATTTAAATGTGTTGTTGACGTGATAAAATAGCAAAATATAGCGGTCACAGAATGTGTCACATCACGCTGCCTAATTTGCTGCTTAATTTAGTTAATCTTGCCGCATAACGTGGTCTTACTTTGTCGCAGAATTCCAGTGGTCCTGTCTATAAGGGAGTCTGTAGCATTTCGGGTGAAATGTCGATTTGACAGAGTTCTGTCAAACCGAATGATATCTGCAGTACCGTGACAATAGGGCAGCTAGAGAAACCTGTAAGGTTACCTGGACCAACTGTAGCAAGTGTAAGGGTACAGTGGAATAATCTCCCTCTGTTCATTCGTGCATGTCCCAGTTTTTCTGGTTTTAAAAAACATCTTAAAACATGTTTGTTTTAATCTGTTGCCTATTACACCACCTGCCTGTCAGAGTGCCAATATATCCCTTCGGGTTTGAGTCATTGCGCTATATCAAGAACCAATTAGCATAACATAAGGGTACCTAGAACTTTTGTGTGCTCAGACATTTGTCACTTTAAATTGCAGGTGTGGTTGGTAGAGTTTCAGCATCAGGTGTAACTGGTGAAGTGTGCCTGTTAGAGTGATGGCAAGTGTGACTGGTGGTGTCTCTGTTAGGGAGATCATGGCAGGTGTGATTGGTGAGATCGTTTCTTATTGTTATGATATTGGCACGCCTGATTGGTGGAATCCCATGGTTAAAAAGGTGGCAAGAGTGATTGCCGCTGGCTTACTGTTATGGTCCTACTTGGTGTGATTGGTGGAGTCTCACTATTAGAGAGATGTGTGACTTGTGGGCTGTGATTGGTGGGGGTCTCACTGCTAGGGAGAAGGCAGGTATAACTGGAGGGGTCCCACTGTTAGGTAGATGATAGGTTTAACAGGTGGGGTCTCACTGCTCGGTAGATGCAGATGTGATTGGTAGGATCTTTGTTTATTTATGGTCATGGCAGGTGGGGTCTCTCCTCACTGTCAAAGTGAAGGCTGGTGTGATTGGTGGGGGTCTTACTGTTATGGGCGTGGCAGGTGTGATTGGTGGGGTATCACTGATAGAGAGAAGGGATGGCACATGTGATTGGTGGGATCTCACTAGCAGGAGATGGCAGGTGTGATGTGCGGAATCTCGTTGTAAGGCTGATGGCAGGTGTCGTTGGTGGGGTGTCACTGTTATGGTGAAGGCACTTGTGATTGGTGGGGTCTCACTGTTAGGGAGATGGGATGGCACGTGTGATTGGTAGGGTCCAACTGTTATGGTCATAGCAGGTGTGATTGGTGCGGTTTCGCTGCTAGAGAGATGGCAGGTGTGATTGGTTGTGTCTTATTATTATGACAGCGGCAGGTGTAATTGATGAGGTTTCCCTCTTAGCCAGGTGGCATTTGTGATGTTTGCGGATTGACAGCTATGGTGATGTCACATGTATTTGGTGGGGTGTCACTGATGGTGATAGCATTTGTGGTCGGTGGGGGGGTTACTTTCAGGGAGATGGGATTGCACATGTGATTGGTGGGTGTCACTAGTAGGAGATGACAGGTGTGATGTGCGGCATCTCGCTGTAAGTGTCTTGGCAGGTGTGATTTGTGGTGTCTCACTGTCAAGCATGTGGCAGGTGTGATTGGTGGGGTCTCACTGTCAAGCATATGGCAGGTGTGATTGGTGGGGTCTTACTGTCATGGTCGTAGCAGGTGTGATTGGTGGGGTCTTACTGTTATGGTCGTAGCAGGTGTGATTGGTGGTGTTTCACTGTCAAGCATATGGCAGGTGTGATTGGTGGGGTCTTACTGTCATGGTCGTAGCAGGTGTGATTGGAGGGGTCTTACAGTTATGGTCGTAGCAGGTGTGAATGGTGGGGTCTTACTGTTATGGCCGTAGCAGGTGTGATTGGTGGGGTCTAACTGTTATGGTCGTAGCAGGTGTGATTGGAGGGGTCTTACTGTTATGGTCGTAGCAGGTGTGATTGGTGGGGTCTTACTGTCATGGTCGTAGCAGGTGTGATTGGTGGGGTCTTACTGTTATGGTCGTAGCAGGTGTGATTGCGGCTGGCTTACTGTTATGGTCCTACTTGGTGTGATTGGTGGAGTCTCACTATTAGAGAGATGTGTGACTTGTGGGCTGTGATTGGTGGGGGTCTCACTGCTAGGGAGAAGGCAGGTATAACTGGAGGGGTCCCACTGTTAGGTAGATGATAGGTTTAACAGGTGGGGTCTCACTGCTCGGTAGATGCAGATGTGATTGGTAGGATCTTTGTTTATTTATGGTCATGGCAGGTGGGGTCTCTCCTCACTGTCAAAGTGAAGGCTGGTGTGATTGGTGGGGGTCTTACTGTTATGGGCGTGGCAGGTGTGATTGGTGGGGTATCACTGATAGAGAGATGGGATGGCACATGTGATTGGTGGGATCTCACTAGCAGGAGATGGCTGGTGTGATGTGCGGAATCTTGTTGTAAGGCTGAGGGCAGGTGTCGTTGGTGGGGTGTCACTGGTATGGTGAAGGCACTTGTGATTGTTGGGGTCTCACTGTTAGGGAGATAGGATGGCACGTGTGATTGGTAGGGTCCAACTGTTATGGTCGTAGCAGGTGTGATTGGTGCGGTTTCGCTGCTAGAGAGATGGCAGGTGTGATTGGTTGTGTCTTATTATTATGACAGCGGCAGGTGTAATTGATGAGGTTTCCCTCTTAGCCAGGTGGCATTTGTGATGTGTGCGGATTGACTGCTATGGTGATGTCACATGTATTTGGTGGGGTGTCACTAATGGTGATAGCATTTGTGGTCGGTGGGGGGTTACTTTCAGGGAGATGGGATTGCACATGTGATTGGTGGGTGTCACTAGTAGGAGATGATAGGTGTGATGTGCGACATCTCGCTGTAAGTGTCTTGGCAGGTGTGATTGGTGGTGTCTCACTGTCAAGCATGTGGCAGGTGTGATTGGTGGGGTCTCACTGTCAAGCATATGGCAGGTGTGATTGGTGGGGGTCTTACTGTTATGGGCGTGGCAGGTGTGATTGGTGGGGTATCACTGATAGAGAGAAGGGATGGCACATGTGATTGGTGGGATCTCACTAGCAGGAGATGGCAGGTGTGATGTGCGGAATCTCGTTGTAAGGCTGATGGCAGGTGTCGTTGGTGGGGTGTCACTGTTATGGTGAAGGCACTTGTGATTGGTGGGGTCTCACTGTTAGGGAGATGGGATGGCACGTGTGATTGGTAGGGTCTAACTGTTATGGTCATAGCAGGTGTGATTGGTGCGGTTTCGCTGCTAGAGAGATGGCAGGTGTGATTGGTTGTGTCTTATTATTATGACAGCGGCAGGTGTAATTGATGAGGTTTCCCTCTTAGCCAGGTGGCATTTGTGATGTGTGCGGATTGACAGCTATGGTGATGTCACATGTATTTGGTGGGGTGTCAATGATGGTGATAGCATTTGTGGTCGGTGGGGGGGTTACTTTCAGGGAGATGGGATTGCACATGTGATTGGTGGGTGTCACTAGTAGGAGATGACAGGTGTGATGTGCGGCATCTCGCTGTAAGTGTCTTGGCAGGTGTGATTTGTGGTGTCTCACTGTCAAGCATGTGGCAGGTGTGATTGGTGGGGTCTCACTGTCAAGCATATGGCAGGTGTGATTGGTGGGGTCTTACTGTCATGGTCGTAGCAGGTGTGATTGGTGGGGTCTTACTGTTATGGTCGTAGCAGGTGTGATTGGTGGTGTTTCACTGTCAAGCATATGGCAGGTGTGATTGGTGGGGTCTTCCTGTCATGGTCGTAGCAGGTGTGATTGGAGGGGTCTTACAGTTATGGTTGTAGCAGGTGTGAATGGTGGGGTCTTACTGTTATGGCCGTAGCAGGTGTGATTGGTGGGGTCTTACTGTTATGGTCGTAGCAGGTGTGATTGGAGGGGTCTTACTGTTATGGTCGTAGCAGGTGTGATTGGTGGGGTCTTACTGTCATGGTCGTAGCAGGTGTGATTGGTGGGGTCTTACTGTTATGGTCGTAGCAGGTGTGATTGCGGCTGGCTTACTGTTATGGTCCTACTTGGTGTGATTGGTGGAGTCTCACTATTAGAGAGATGTGTGACTTGTGGGCTGTGATTGGTGGGGGTCTCACTGCTAGGGAGAAGGCAGGTATAACTGGAGGGGTCCCACTGTTAGGTAGATGATAGGTTTAACAGGTGGGGTCTCACTGCTCGGTAGATGCAGATGTGATTGGTAGGATCTTTGTTTATTTATGGTCATGGCAGGTGGGGTCTCTCCTCACTGTCAAAGTGAAGGCTGGTGTGATTGGTGGGGGTCTTACTGTTATGGGCGTGGCAGGTGTGATTGGTGGGGTATCACTGATAGAGAGATGGGATGGCACATGTGATTGGTGGGATCTCACTAGCAGGAGATGGCTGGTGTGATGTGCGGAATCTTGTTGTAAGGCTGAGGGCAGGTGTCGTTGGTGGGGTGTCACTGGTATGGTGAAGGCACTTGTGATTGTTGGGTCTCACTGTTAGGGAGATAGGATGGCACGTGTGATTGGTAGGGTCCAACTGTTATGGTCGTAGCAGGTGTGATTGGTGCGGTTTCGCTGCTAGAGAGATGGCAGGTGTGATTGGTTGTGTCTTATTATTATGACAGCGGCAGGTGTAATTGATGAGGTTTCCCTCTTAGCCAGGTGGCATTTGTGATGTGTGCGGATTGACTGCTATGGTGATGTCACATGTATTTGATGGGGTGTCACTAATGGTGATAGCATTTGTGGTCGGTGGGGGGTTACTTTCAGGGAGATGGGATTGCACATGTGATTGGTGGGTGTCACTAGTAGGAGATGATAGGTGTGATGTGCGGCATCTCGCTGTAAGTGTCTTGGCAGGTGTGATCGGTGGTGTCTCACTGTCAAGCATGTGGCAGGTGTGATTGGTGGGGTCTCACTGTCAAGCATATGGCAGGTGTGATTGGTGGGGTCTTACTGTCATGGTCGTAGCAGGTGTGATTGGTGGGGTCTTACTGTTATGGTCGTAGCAGGTGTGATTGGTGGGGTCTTACTGTTATGGTCATAGCAGGTGTGATTGATGGGGTCTTACTGTTATGGTCATAGCAGGTGTGATTGGTGGGGTCTCGCTGTCATGCATATGGCAGGTGTGATTGCTGGGGTCTTACTGTTATGGTCGTAGCAGGTGTGATTGGTGGGGTCTCACTGTCAAGCATATGGCAGGTGTGATTGGTGGGGTCTTACTGTCATGGTCGTAGCAGGTGTGATTGGAGGGGTCTTACAGTTATGGTCGTAGTAGGTGTGATTGGAGGGGTCTTACTGTTATGGTCGTAGCAGGTGTGATTGGAGGGGTCTTACTGTTATGGTCGTAGCAGGTGTGATTGGTGGGGTCTTACTGTCATGGTCGTAGCAGGTGTGATTGGTGGGGTCTTACTGTTATGGTCGTAGTAGTAGGTGTGATTGGCGGTGTCTCACTGTTACGGAATTGGTGGCAGGAGGGAGTGTGGAGTAGGCAGATGTTACTAGTGGGGACACACTGTGAGCTGGATTGTAGACGTGAACGCAGAGCCCCCTACTTCTGGGACTAACAACACGGATGTACTGGGGAGTGAGCGCCTGCCACTGAGTTTCTTGTGCTATACCCTGGAGCCTGGGCCTCGCGGCATCCATCACTGGCGCCAACAGACCCTGCCAGCATGCAGCACTAGACTGAGGGGGCATCAGACACCCGCAGCAGGTGCCCTCTCCAAAGATGTTTGTTTTTCTTTTGTCGTTTGGGTTTTGTTCCCGCTCCTGAGAGGCACTTCCATTGTCCTTTCAGTGCTACCCCTGTTCCTTGTACCCCTCGCCTGTGTCCCCTCGCGCCCCATGGCACCCCCCTCCCCAAAAGACCCTCCTTCACATTTCTGCGTCTTTTCTGACTTCAAAGCCGAGCCGGTCATTGTTTGGGAGCTGCAGGCAGTGGCCCTGAAACGGGGAACACCGTGTGGGTCACGGGGGGCACCCGGCCTGCACAATGAATGGCGCGCTGGCATTCTTGGCTTTCAGGCCTCCGAAGCCTGGTAACAGCGCGCTCCCTGGCACAGCTCGCCGTGCTCCAGCACCGACGCCTGGAACCGCCGAGAGCCGCTCCTGACAGGCCAGCCAGGTGTGGGCACCGTGGAGAGAAAGAGTGCTCCTGTCCTTGGCCGGTCCCGGTCCCTGCAGCGAACGGAGCGCGCGGGGGACTCCTGCCCGCCACGGACCTGTCCTCCTCCGCAACAAATGGCGTTCTCCCAGCTCCTAATCCAGCCATTCCCCAAGTGTATGGTGCGCTCGGAGCTTATGCTCTTGACCGCTGGGAGCAGAGGGCCTTGGAGGGTCCAGCTCCAAGCTCGCCCTCTTCCTGTGTACCTGCCTGTTGGCCGCTCTTCTGGCTCCTTTGCCGCCCAAGCCGCCTTCCTCCTGTGCAGCGCACAGAGGACACACGCAGGCTGCTGCTGGACCTGCCTGTAGGCTGCTCTTATGGCTCCTTGAACCTCAAGCCACCTTTCTCTTGTGCAGCGCATAGAGGACACACGCAGGCTGCTACTAGACCTGCCTGTGGGCCGCTCCTTGAAGCCCAAGCCGCCTTTCTCCTGTGCAGAATATTGAGTACACATGCATTCTGCTGCTAGACCTGCCTGTAGGCCGCTCTTATGGCTCCTTGAAGCCTAACCTGCCTTCGTCCTGTGCAGCGCATAGAGTACATGCGTAGGCTGCTGCTAAACCTGCCTGTAGGCCTTTTTTCTTGCTCCTGTGTAGCGCATGGAGTACGCATGCAGGCTGCTGCTACACTGTCTGTAGGCCGCTCTTATAGCTCCTTGAAGCCCAAGCTGCCTTCCTCCTATGCAGCGCATAGAATACACATGCAAGCTGCTGCTAAACCTGCCTGTAAGCCTCTCTTTTGGCTCTTTTGCTACCCAAGACGCCTTCCTCCTGTGCAGCACATGGATTAAACACGCACAGGCTGCTGCTAGACCTGCCTGTAGGCCTCGCCTTCGGCTCTTTTGCAACCCAACCTGCCTTCCTCCTGTGCAGTGAATACAGTGCACACACAGGCTGCTGCTAGACCTGCCTCTGGGCCACTCTTATGGCTCCTTGAAACCCAAGCCGCCTTCCTCCTGTACGGGGCTTAAAAAACACACGCAGGCTGCTGCTAGACCTGCCTCTGGGCTGCTCTTCTGGCTCCTTTGCTGGCCAAGCCACCTTGCTCCTGTGCAGCGCATCCAGTACACATGTAGGCTGCTGCTAGACCTGCCTCTGGGCTGCTCTTCTGGCTCCTTTGCTGGCC
This sequence comes from Lissotriton helveticus, assembly GCF_964261635.1. Lineage (NCBI taxonomy): Eukaryota > Metazoa > Chordata > Amphibia > Caudata > Salamandridae > Lissotriton > Lissotriton helveticus. Next base: position 295,707,274 of record NC_136065.1, read on the forward strand.
AAGCCACCTTGCTCCTGTGCAGCGCATCCAGTACACATGTAGGCTGCTGCTAAACCTGTATGTAGGCCTCTCTTCCGGCTCGTGTGCAACCCAAGCTGCCTTCCTCCTGTGCAGCACATACAGTTCACACACAGGCTGCTGCTAGACCTGCCTGTAGGCCTCTCTTCTGGCACTTTTGCAGCCCAAGCATCCTTCCTCCTGTGCAGCTTATAGTGTACATACGCAAGCTGCTGCTAGACCGGTCTGTAGCCGCTCTTCTGGCTCCGCTGCGGGCCAAGCTGCCTTCCTCCTGTGCAGCGCATAGAGTACACATACAGGCTGCTGCTAGACCTGTCTGTAGCTGCTCTTCTGGCTCCTTGCAACCCAAGCTACCCTCCTCCTGTGCAGCACATACAGTTCACACACAGGCTGCTGCTAGACCTGTCTGTAGCTGCTCTTCTGGCTCGTGTGCAACCCAAGCTGCCTTCCTCCTGTGCAGCACATACAGTTGACACACAGGCTGCTGCTAGACCTGCCTCTGGGCGGCTCTTCTGGCTCCTTTGCCGTCCAAGCTGCCTTCCTCCTGTGCAGCACATAGACTGCACAAGCAAGCTGCTGCTATACCTGCCTCTGGGCTGCTTTTCTGCCTCCTTTGCAGCCCAAGCTGCCTTCCTCCTGTACAACGCATAGAGTACACATGCCGCCTGCGGGAGACCTGCCTCTGAGCTGCTCTTCTGGCTCCTTTGCCGGCCAAGCCGCCTTCCTCCTGTGTAGGGCTCACTCTTACCCTCCCATCCTCCTCGACAGCACATAGGCTTCACCGAAGACTGCTGCTCTTTCGCGGGCCGCCTCCTGTGCAGCGCATAGACTACACACAGGCCGCTGCTAGACCTGCCTGTCGGCCTCTCTTCTGGCTGTTTTGCAACCCAAGCTGTGTTCCTCCTGTGCAGCGCATAGAGAACGCACACAGTCTGCTATTTGACCTGCCTCTGGGCCACTCTTCTGGCTCCTTTGCAAGCCAAGCTGCCTTCCTCCTGTGCAGAGTGGTGCAGCGCGGTTCCAAACATTCTTCATAATCCATCACCTTAACCCACGGAGCTATTCACTAATTTCTCACAAATGGGCCCAAAACTTCTACCATTCATTGATTCACACATTTATTCTGCTCCGAGGATTCAGTGGAGATCAAAAGGAGAGCCGCGGGGCTATAGCGGAGTGCCTAAATTTAAAATGTATACATTATTTACACATGCAGTTTTAATTCTAATACCATGGTTTTTCTGAAAGAAAGATTTAAAACACCCCACTATTCATTTTTGATTGATCAGCTAGTAAAAGTGAACTAAAGGACAACAAGACCTGCTTAATTCTTTATTTAATTTTTATTTAGAGATTTAATCTCCTAGCATGATCTCTACGTTTTACTTGAATCACTGACATATTATCGAAAGACAGAATATCTACATACAAAAATATCGACACAAAAATATCGAAGTCAAAAATATCGGAGTTATATCTTCATAAAGGTAAGTACAAAAATATCGAAAATTTAATATCGTAGTACAAAAATATCGAAATTAAAAATATAGTTTTTTTAAATGTATTAATAATAATGTAAAAATAATTTAAAAATACATATAATTTTACAAATATTAAATAAAAACATTAAAACATATTTAAAAAATTATAACTAATACATATACATTTAAAATAAATTAAAAACTCTACATATAAATTAATATATATACGTACTCCACATATTGCAACAGTAGGAAAATCGTTGGATAGCGTAGGGGTAAAAATTACTATTCCCACTCCAGAGGGTGCAACAGTAGGGAAAGCGTTGGATAGCGTAGGGGTTTAAATTACTATTCCCACTCCAGAGGGTGCAACAGTAGGGAAAGCGTTGGATAGCGTAGGGGTAAAAATTACTATTCCCACTCCAGAGGGTGCAACAGTAGGGAAAGAGTTGGATAGCGTAGGGGTAAAAATTACTATTCCCACTCCAGAGGGTGCAACAGTAGGGAAAGCGTTGGATAGCGTAGGGGTAACAATTACTATTCCCACTCCAAAGGGTGCAACAGTAGGGAAAACGTTTGATAGCGTAGGGGTAAAAATTACTATTCCCACTCCAAAGGGTGAAACAGTAGGGAAAGCGTTGGATAGCGTAGGGGTAAAATTTACTATTCCCACTCCAGAGAGTGCAACAGTAGGGAAAGCGTTGGATAGCGTAGGTGTTTAAATTACTATTCCCACTCCAGAGGGTGCAACAGTAGGGAAAGCGTTGGATAGCGTAGGGGTTTAAATTACTATTCCCACTCCAGAGAGTGCAACAGTAGGGAAAGCATTGGATAGCGTAGGGGTTTAAATTACTATTCCCACTCCAGAGAGTGCAACAGTAGGGAAAGCGTTGGATAGCGTAGGGGTAAAAATTACTATTCCCACTCCAAAGGGTGCAACAGTAGGGAAAACGTTGGATAGCGTAGGGGTAAAAATTACTATTCCTACTCCAAAGGGTGCAACAGTAGGGAAAGCGTTGGATAGCGTAGGGGTAAAATTTACTATTCCCACTCCAGAGAGTGCAACAGTAGGGAAAGCGTTGGATAGCGTAGGGGTTTAAATTACTATTCCCACTCCAGAGGGTGCAACAGTAGGGAAAGCGTTGGATAGCGTAGGGGTACAATTTACTATTCCCACTCCAGAGTGCGCAACAGTAGGGAAAGCGTTGGATAGCGTAGGGGTTTAAATTTCCATTCCCACTCCAGAGGGTGCAACAGTAGGGAAAGCGTTGGATAGCATGGGGTAAAAATTACTTCCCACACTACTCCCCCTTTAACACACAACACACTACACATACAAAAAAACACAATTAATATAAATTTCAATTAATCAATTAATAACAATTAATATAACTAAATTGATGTAATTATAAATGAACTAATTAACACATTTTAATTAATAATTACTTAACAATAAATACCAACAAATAAATACAATCTCTTTAATTAATTACATTTAATTATATCACACCCTATCCCCCTTTAAACACACAACCCACTACACATAAATAAATCACATCATTTAATCACTTAATAATTATAAATTACCAATTAATTGTTAATTAACAATAACAAAAAATTAAATATATTAGCACATTAACTCTAATTAATTTAATTTACTAATTAATATTGTTTAATTACCAATTAATTAATTAACAATAACAAAAATTTATATATTAAAACATTAACTCAAATTAATGTAATCAACTAATTAATATTAATTAATTACTAATTAATTATTAATTAAAAATATTTACAAATATATTAATTAATTAACTAAATAATATTAATTAATTACCAATTAATTAATAATTAAAAATATTTACAAACATATATTAAATAATTAATTATTATTAAATTACTTCCCACCCCTATAAACCCACAACCCGCTCTGATACTAAAACGCAAAATGTAAACAAAAGTACTATTTTTCAAACATACATTACAAAACATATTTAACAAACATGTAAACAACATAATAAAATACATAACACTAAACAAAATTTCGATATTAGTAAATTTCGATATTAGTTACATACATACCTTAAAAAAACGATATTCTGTCTGTCGATATTTTGGACATCGATATTCTATACCATCGAAATTAAAACATCGATATTATTGTATATCGATATTTTGATTTCGATATTTTGTCTCACTACCGTTTTACTTGAAAGAATAATTCAGTTATGCATCAATAATCCTGAAAGAAAGATTACATTCAAAAACATTCATTTATTGGCAGGACAGTTTAGGAAATAAGTTAAAAACATATTACCAAGATGCAGAGACGCAGACAACATAGAACAAAAATAGTTCCCAAAGAAACACCTCTCTATCTCTCGCAATGTTCCCTTCTCATAGGACTTCACATCCATTCAAAGGTTCAAGTTCAGAAAAATGTCAAAGTCCGTGCGCCATAGGAAAAATTGCTCAGACCGACCGCATCTCGGGGTGCAAAGATTAAGTCGAAAGGAAGCATTTTTCAAAGTCCCAAATGTCCTCTTTTATACCCTTTTTCACTAACTTAGCTACCTAAATTTGTAACTCTTATGTCCTAGAATGTCCGTGATTGGTCAATTTAGGCGTGGTTGAGCATCACCTCATCGCCTTACTGTTCAATTTATGCGGAGTCATCATTATGATTGAAGAAAATAGTGGTGCCATAGTTCAAGTTTTACTTCCTTCGAAGTGTCCTTTAAATTGTTATTCAATACCCCATTCCCACGGATCATCTTGCTGACTTCCATAAAACTTGTCATCTACTCCATGTTACAGGCCACGCTGTCCTTGACCCATACTGCACAGGGACAGGCCGGTCGCGCTTCCAGTCGGCACATGCGTACTTAGACCGCCACCTCGGAGTCACAGTCAGCTTCCATTTTCTTTTGGTCACATAGGCATCAATTTAGGAACTATTATAGAAACAAACACAAATAAACGTAAATTTATGAAATAAAGCACTTCTGTTTACCTCCCCCTTCTAATAATATCCCAGTTAGTATTTACCTAGCTTTAAGCAACACATATGCGTGAATTTACTTACCAATCTTCATGATTTATGCCACAAATAAACAGACAAAAAGCACATAAATGCAATTTTCAATTAGATTACCACAAATGTGTACCTTTTATGACACAATACAAGACAAATTAGTAAATTATGCTTGGCAATTTCATGCAAATGAATATCCCACGTGTGTTTGTGCATTCTATTCTATGTTGGTTAATTTCAAAACCACACGTTTAGTACATATTACTGTTATAGTAAGTTACTTTCACAAGAGGTATACAAAAATGTTTGTTTACACCTTGCTCCATCAACTTCCCCCTTTGGTGATTTTAATACCAAATATCTCCCAAAATGTAGAATTTTTTTTATCTCAACATGTTTCAAATTCTTTTAATTAGTATGTGTTATATTTCTGTTTCCTCTAATTTCTTTCTATCTTGATAAAACTTTTCTTTAAACTGTTCCATCTCAATATCACCTTTTTCCCTCTCCCTGTCTTGTTTTTCTTCAATCTTTTTCTTCAAAGACCTTTTGACATTTCTTCACTGTATACATTGACAACTCAATCTCAAAACCAAGATCACTATTAATATTACAGATACTCGTATTAGTATTTTCCCTATAATAGATCTACTTATTTCATAAAACAAATTTTTAACTGCTGTTAAACTTCTACCAAGTTTCTCAAGAACACCTTCAACTTCCAGTGGTTCTATTTCTTAATGCAATTGTGTAATATTTGTAATATATCTCTCGATGTTTTGACGTTTATCAGGAATGTAGGTATAACAGTGTTGTACCTTTAAAATTTCACAAACTCCTCCTTCTTTTGCCAAAATTATATCTAAAGCAAGCCGATTTTGCATTACCATACTTCTCATGGCAAACATTTCCGTGTTAACCATTAAAAATCCTCAGGCTGTGTCTGTTGATAATCGTCTACTATTGTTGACAATTTTCTAATTCGGTTTGCATTAAATGATATGCCTACTGCTGGTATTAGTGCTCCAAAAACATCACCTATTATTTCAATTACACTTTCTCTTCTTCTACGACTTAGTGGTTTACCTATTTCGTGAATTCCATTAGTACCTCTATCAACATGAAAAATTTCAGGAATGACCAAGCCAAGGTAACACGATCTGTACCAGTGATCTGGTAATCTGTAATAAGCTTTGTTCCCACATAAAAAGTAAATTCCAGGAAAAACTGGGTCATATCCACCTTTAAATCCCCATTCCCCTTTGATAATATAAGTATCTTAACATTGACTTGCACCCACAAAATAATTGTCATACACAGTGTTATCTCTTTGAATACATAATTTCCCTAACAATTGTGTATCTATATTTATAGCCACATTTACATTATGTACCTCAATATTATCATCTGAAAATGCCCACTTTGTAGATTTAGTCTGTTTCACTTTTTATCGTCGCTTATATTGTTGTCTTCTTGCCTCAACCATATTTAGAAAAACTTTCTCTTAATTTCTCATTTTACAAGTCAAATTATGTTTAAAGGCATAATCATGTGTCAATTCTTGTATTTCTAAGAAATATTCTCCAAAAACTTTAGCAGGCTTAATTTGATTTAGTTCAGCAACAATTTTCAATTTTGCAAATACATCATCAGAATCAGAATAATAATATTCTAATTTTCCTGTCCTATAAAATAAACTTGTTATTACACTACATGTTACTCCATATGTTAACGGTAAATGGTGGTAAGTCACACCCTCGGAAACAGATGCTGGCAGTTTTACACAGACATAGCAGTCGCTGGCATCCATTGTCCTCACATATTCAGATAATAGTCTTGAAAAAGTATTTTTAGAAAAGTCGCTGAGTGACTTATCTTGATGAATTTCAGGCCTATATACATGTAATTTTTCATTTTTCAAAACCTCATTTTTATCTTTCAAACTCTCAATTACTTTCAGTTTTTCAATATCAGGTCTAAAAGGAATAATAATAGCAAGAATTAACCATATTAACATTAATATTCCAGTACAAATTAACCACATTCTACACCATTTTCTAAAAATGGAACATTTAGATTTAATAACTTCATTAGTAGCCTTTTTCTTTACAGCAGTTTTCACGATCTTTTTACCCTCAATGTCTCTTTTTAACCTTGTTTTCACTTACAATGATCCCTTCAAGTTCAATTACAGCTTTTGTATATATATATATATATCTATATATATATATAGATATATATATATATATTCACGCTCCACTTGCACCTGCCTGTCGCACTCCTAGGCTGGTGCCTGCTAGTCGGGGGTGCACCCGACAGCAATATCAGCTCCGAGATCCTTCCCCGCAGTCAAACGGGAATCAGGAAGCAGCACTCCCAGGGTAAATTCACAGTTTGTTAATAAACAAACTGTGAATTTACCCTGGGAGTGCTGCTTCCTGATTCCCGTTTGACTGCGGGGAAGGATCTCGGAGCTGATATATATATATATATATATATATATATATATATATATGTATATATATATATATATGTATATATATATCCAAAGTAGTTAGGGTCCTTCCGAGATCATTCCTCCCATAGTCAGGTGGCGTATTCCTACGGCGAACCCAATGCCGTTAGTATTCACTATTTCCAAGTTGCTTAATCCAGCTATTACGCTCTCAGAGGCAGGTTTTTTAAAAGAAAAAAGTATTTATTCCCAATTTACGCTACGCGTTTCAACACAATGCTGTGTCTTGTTCACACCAAGAACAAGACACAGCATTGTGTTGAAACGCGTAGCGTAATTTGGGAATAAATACTTTTTTCTTCAAAAAACCTGCCTCTGAGTGCGTAATAGCTGGATTAAGCAACTTGGAAATTATATATATATATATATATATATATATATATATATATATATATATATATATATATACACACACTTTTTCTTTTCACTGTTACACTTGAAAATCCTTTTTCTCTCTTTGTGTTACAGTTTGCTCACTTTCTTTTTCAACACCTGGACAATGCAAGTTCTTCTGGCTGTGTTCTCTTATTGGAGGCAGCACCATGTAGGTCCACTCAGGTGATTTATATTTTTGATTTGGTCTTCTCACTCTTTTTGGCCTTTGTACAACCTCTATTTTCTTTCCCAACACCTCCTTTTGACTGATTCTTTCATTTACTTGATCCTCTTGTACTTTTGCTTTGTTAACCAGTTTGATTTTCAGTCCATCAATTTCTTTAGGCCAATTATCTCCTTTTCTCACTCTTTTTATTTCAGGTTCAGTAGTGTTTTGCTCCACTCTCCATGTTTGTTTTCTTGAACTTCTCCTCAATTGAGTTTCATCATCACTGTCATTTATCTCTGTTTCAGATCTTTCTATAGTTTCATTTATAATGAATTATACAGAATCTGATTATTTTTCGGTGTTTAAATTCTCTTTGGTCAGTTCTTTCACTCTGTTAGGAACGTCTCCATAGCTGGTAATTGGAAGCTCATGCTCATCGTGAGTTATTTCCTTTTCACCAGTTTCGAGATTTCGGTTCCTGCTTTCAGAGCTATCAGACTGTCCTTCAATATCTCCTGAATTACCAGTTTTATTTTCACTTAGCTCAGTGTCCTTACTGGTATCAGTTTCTACCAAATCTCGACTTACAGGTCGATCTTCAATATTTGGTATTTGAACAATTTCATTTTCTCCTTCTGATGCAGAGCTAGTATCCGATATCTCCAGATGTCGACAAACAGGTCGAGCTTCAGTATCTGGATCCTTTTCTGGTTCACCCTCAGTGTCTGAGTCAGTGGTGCTCTCACTTCCCTCCTGCAGATTTCCAGGTTCCGGCACACGAATAGTGTGACTGGCGTGCACCCACCTTTTGACTCCAGCACATTTAACTGCAGTGGTACTAACAGGAAAAACTTGTCGAGGTTTTTGCCAGTGCGAGAAAAAGCGAATCGCAAATAAGGAATCGCAGATTGGCATTCATGAAAAATTGCGTGAAAAAAAGCGAATCGCAATCGGCCGCAATCGCCGATTGCGATTTGCCAAAAAACGCTAAATATTCGCATTACCGGCCGAAATCCGTTTAGAAATTGCGATATCACAAATAGCGAGATTTGCGATCTCACTAAGTGTGAGATCGCAAAAACAGGAAGTCGCATTTTGAGCCCAGTGATGACATCACAACCAGGAAGTAGGCATGTTCCACCCTCATTCAGCAGTGAGAGCCTGTACAGGGAGCATCACATTCAGAGGTCCCCTCCAGTGTGCCTACAGGAGTTGTGCAGGATACACCCCAGTGTCAAGCATGACTGAGGAAGCTGCAGCTGGATCTGCTAGTGGGCGCAAAAGAAAGATAACATTTTCGGAGCAGGAGCTAGAGTTCCTGATAGAAGGAGTCTGCAAGGACTACAATCGCCCGTTTGGCAAAGATTCGAGGAGGGTGGCCGAGGCGGACAAAAGGCGCTATGGTTGCGCATCCGCGCAAAAGTTAACTCTGTGGGGGTGACCCAGCGCTCCGTGGACGAACTCAAAAAACGGTGGTATGACCTCAGAGGGAGGTCAAAGGAGAGGATAGCGGAGAGGCTGGGGGTGCGTGTGGCGACAGGTGGAGGGGAGCCCACTGTCCCACCGAATACACCACTGGAGGACCGAGTGGAGGACACAATTAATCCACATGCATGCGTGGGTGTGACACAGCTTGACTCCTCCCGACCCACACAGGACACACCAGGTAAGTGCCATGCGACTGCGACCCCCTGTCCCCTAACAATGTCCAATACTCCAGAGCCTCCCATATCAAAGCCCAGTCATGCAGCCAAAGCACACCACCAAAGCCCTAATGCATTGTGGGACATGTAGTCTGACCACATTTACCATCTTGCCCCATTAAGCCACACATGTGTAGTGAGAGTCAATCCTGCAGCCAGTCAGGGAATGGTAGTCTGCATGCATGTAGGAAGTCTACATGGGTACGAAACATGTCACTAATCAACGTCCACTTTACATCACAGGTGGCGCAGAAGTCCCAAGCACTGACAGCGATGGCCTGGTCATGGACATCACGGAGGACACAGAGGGAGACGCAAATCTCTCCCCACAGCCCGGACCATCTGTGCAAGCTCCCGCACCGGCGCTCATCACACCACCTGCCCCTGTGGCCAGTGCCACCCCTGTTCCAGCACGCGCTGCAGTAGCACTGCCTGTCACACAGTCCCCAGTGGGACAAGCTACACCAGCTCCAGTTCGCCAACCAACCCGCCGCCCTGCGGCTGTGAGGAGCCAGTCCAGCGGACTGGTGAGGGGTCAGAGCTCCAACATTTCCCGTGCTGGTATGGGGCTAAATCTGCAAGCAGGTGGGCTATCCATCGAGCGCAGGATGCTGCATGTGCATCAGACATAGGCACGTCATCTTGGGGCCATCCACCTGCAACTGGACAAGACTGCCCGAAATGTTGCATTGATGTCTGAGCAGATGACAGCTGCCATGGAGGCCAACACACAGGCCATTAACAGGCAGCGGGAACTCAATCGCCGCAGACACCGCGAACTGCTGACCCGCCTGTCGGCGTACACGCTCTCTAACTACATCATCGGCAACGCTACCTCGCAGCTCTCGCAACGCTCCTTGGCAATGCAGGTCTAAATGGTCCAGTGCTGCCAGGACGTTGCGACAGCTCTAGAGCATGTGGCTACTGCAGTCCAGGCCATGCAGGCTGCCAACCATGGCCGGGGGGGTGGGGAGGACGACACAAGTGAGGCTACATCCAGCCATAGCAGCCAGTCCATCCCTCCGGTGGTAGCACCCCGCCGCAGCAGCAGGCCCTCTGCTGCCTCACGTCCTAATCAGGAGGACGATGGGGAAAGGAGGCTGGGAGCATCTGCCCGGAGGCGCCATTGAACATTGACATTGACTTGAGGGGCCATGCTGCTGGTACAAGCATGCCCTCCTGAAGGACAGGCATATGACGCAATATGTCAGTGATGTACAAGTTAGCTGAATGCCAAGTTTATTGTGATTTAACAAATACAATTGGTTTGACAACCTTAATCTGACTCATGTCATTCTTAATGTCCTCATGCATGAGTCAAGTAATGGGTGTGGGGAGTGGGTGCACTAGAAACAGTTAATAGTGATGTGGTTGCGGCGCCTGTGTCCTTCAGCAGGATTTTCCCCACGTGCATGACGCACATGTGGAGGTGGGCGGTTGTCCCCTTCCGACTCACTGCCAGAGATGTCAACAGGGATCCTGCGCTTGGTAGCAATGTTGTGAAGGATCGCACACACGGCCACGATGCAGCAGCAGGCCTCAGGATCGTATTTCATGGCCCCACCTGTCTTGTGCAGTATGCGGAACCTGCTTTTCCACAGGCCAAATGTCCTCTCAATACAGTTCCTTGTGCGAATGTGTGATGCATTAAATCGCCGTTGCTGTGGAGTTGCAGGGTTGAGGTATGGGGTGAGGAGGTACTCACGGAGAGCATAGCCTGTATGTAAGGAGCAGAGGGTAAGTGCCTGTTCTGCGCAGCTACATGATCACAAAGTACACATTTGGGGCATGTGTACTTACCTAGTAGGTGTCCTTCCCCAAAGTCTCCCCTGGCCAGTCGTGTGTGGATGCCGCTGTGCCTGAAGATGAAGGAGTCATGTGTGCTCCCCGGGTACTGTGCCACAATGTCCGTGATTATTGTTTTGGCATTGCACACCATCTGGATGTTGAGGGAGTGGTAGCTTTTCCGGTTGCGGTACATGTACTCTGTCTCAGCAGGTGGGCAACTATAGGGACGTGCGTACAGTCAATACATCCAATGACGTGTGGGAATTGAGCTACATTGTAAAATTGCAGCTTTGTATCATTGAGGTCTTGTTGGCTGGTGGGGAATGTTATTTAGTGGTGTAGCTGGGTCAGCATTGCCTCCAGGAAACTCCTTAGGCAGCGGGACATGGTGGGCTGGGATACCCCCCCTGCAACTGCGACCATCCCCTGGAAGCTTCCGGAGGCCAGGAGGTGCAGGCAGCACAATACCTGCACATGTGTGGGCACGGCATTGGTCCTCCTTGTAGGGTGCTGCATCAGGGGGTCTAGGTCCCGGATGAGCTTGATTATCATGGCCCCACTCAGGCGGTACTTGGCATAGATTTGCTCCCTGGTTTGGCGTAGAAGGGTGACCCGCTGGCGGAATATCCGCTCCTGTATCCTCCATCTGTTGCGTGCAGCTCGCTGCAGCCTACGCCGCCTCACCAGCATGTAAAGTCCAGGCATTGTGGGAATCCCCAGGCTCCAACTGCATGTCCTTAAATGTGTTTGGTCAGCCCTGCACCTGTTGGGAGTGACCTGACTGTTTTTTGAAAAAAAGAAATTTCAGTACTGGTTACCACCTGATTTGAGTTCTTCTTAATTTGCACGTCGCAAATAGCCATTTTCTCGTTTTTCGCTTTTAGCGATTTTTCATGAATGCCAATTGCGACTTTTTTGCGAATTCGCAATTAAATTAGCTGAATCCATGGCTTCTCATCATTTCCGATTCGCAAATGCCCATCCTCCAGGATTCTGCGAATTTAATAGCGAATTCGCTATTTATAAATTGCGATTTCGCAATTTTGGTTGTTTGGGTTTCTTGAATTCCTTCCTGTCAAATTGCGAGCGCAATTGCGAATTCGCAGCTATTGCGAACGCAATTTGGCTTCATGAATCTAGCTGTTAGTCTACATCCTGCCTTTAACCAATTATCTTTTTCTTCTTCACTAGCTTCTTCCTGCATTTGTTTTACCTCCTGCCATGTCTCCACTACTGTGGTTAGCATCAAAGGACTTGAAACATGTTCAGTTTGCCTATCCCGATTAATAGGTGCAAGATTGTTGGCACAGTATTTTGAAATTGAGTCTACATATTTATTACCACGAGTGATATAATCATCTCCTTTTTTATGAGCTGCGCATTTTACAACAGCTATCTTGTCTGGTAATTGAATGGCATCAATTAACATTTTCACAAATTCAGCATTTCTAATGGGGGATCCTGCCGAAGTCATATAACCTCTTTGGGACCACAGTTGACCATAATCATGGAGAACCCCAAATCCATACTGACTGTCTTTTCCCAACTCACATGCTCGAATCAAAGCAATCAATTCTGCAATTTGAGCCGAACTGATTCCTTTCAGACAAGATGCTTCCAAGATATCTGCTACTGTACAGACAGCATACGCAGCCCTCAGTATACCTTCATCTGTCCTCAAACATGAGCCATCAACAAACATCACATAATCAGATTCAGGTAAAGGTACATCTTTGATATCAGGCCTTGGTTTAGTGCAGTATTCTAGAACATCCAAACATTTGTGATCCACTTCATCTCTTACTTCCACATTCATGACATCAGGTAATAATGTAGATGGATTCACATTTTTTTTTGTTTGTGTAACTTTTTATTGTATAAAACAAAAGGAAACAACATATCAAACATACAATCAAGGCAATACAGCAATAATACAGCCATTAGACGTGCGCTCAAGGAGGACGGGAGATATATGACAACAGGAGAATTTTTTTTTTAATACAGATGAGGGGAAGGCGCCAAAGGTAGAGTTGCATATGAACAGCACAATATACCACAGCTGGAAGGAATGTAGGTCAGGGCGACTGGGAAGGACTAGGAATCGCAGTGAGTGGGGGCGTACAGATATCTCCACGGTATGAGTTCCACTGGTTCCAAATCTTCCCCCATTTTCTGGGTCTGCCTCTAGCCATGTACACTGTCTTCTCTCTGAACATGCACCAGTCCAGACTCTCTTTCCAAGCAGTCACTGTAGGCGGCCTCGGGGACCCCCACAACTGTGCAATATCCCTCTTAGCAACCATATTGGCAAGAGTCACCCACCGAAGCTGCGGCACGTCATAATCATTCGGACCCCACACATTCAATAAACATTGTCGGGCTTCTAGCATCATCACAACACCCGTTACTTCATCCATAACCTCATGTATACGTTTCCAAAATCGCACCACCTCAGGGCATTCCCATATGATATGCAGATAGGTGCCAAGGAGACCACACCCAAGCCTACACATGCAATCCGCGGAGTAGCCCATGTGGATCAGACGGGGACTGGTGACATAGATTCTGTGGAGGATCTTGAGTTGGACCAGACGGAGGCGGGCCGGAATCGCCACCTCGCTGGGAGAGGAAATCGCGGACTGCCAGTCCTCATCATCCAGTTCAATACCATCAGCAATCCAAGCTTCACGAAGGCGATCAAGCAGACTCGATCGGTCATTAATCATTTTCTTATAGAACAATGAGATAGTAGTGTCTGGCACATAACCATCTAGTATACGATCTTCGAGGGGGGAGGACTCCGGAATAACACTACCCACTGGCAACACAGAATGCAGGGCATGGCGTACCTGGACATAACGACATTTTTCCCTGTCACTTAGCTTATACTCTACTTGCAGATCCGAGAAAGTCTTCACCTCTCCTTTAACCCAGAGATCACGCACTTTACTAATACCGATCATGTCCCACTTATCAAATCCCTTCGTCTTCCATAGGCCACCCAACTTCGCAGAGCATAGAGCGGAGTTGCACCAGTTAATTTATCACTTAAGCCCATAGCCGCCGTTGCGCTATGCCACACCCGCACGGCTATAGCGGTAGGTCCCGAGAGTTGTGAACGCGAGGGTCTCAAATAAAGCGTCCTGTAGTAATCACCACCCGGGAGCAGCCATTTATCCATTTCAAATGCTGGATTCAGCGCCGGGCCATACATCCCGTGGTTGATGGCAGCAAGGTGGGAGGCCCAATAATACCTACGAATATCCGGGAGCGCTATACCGCCGTTATACCAGGGAAGTGTCAATTTTGGAAGAGCGATGCGTGAACGGCCATCCCATATTAATTGCCTCTGCAACGATTCTACTTCCCGGAAATATTTCGACGGGATGACATCAAAACTATTCTGAAGTGCGTATAGGAACCGCGGTAAGGACATCATTTTAAAAAGGGCTGCACGCCCTAGGGGAGATAACGGTAACTTACACCAACGCGCTACATCGGAGCGCAACCTTTGGAGTGGGGGGAGTAAATTGCGTTTATAGCGAACCGCCGGATCCAACGAGATAAACACACCCAAGTACTTAAAGCCAAACTGCGACAACTGGATGGGACAGCCCCGCGGCAAACGGAGGACATCACCCGCAAGTACATAAATGTAGGATTTCAACCAATTAATGATAAGGCCCGAGTTCTTCCCGAAGGAGTTAAGGACGTCAAACAATACGTTAAGCGATTTTTGGGGAGATGTAAGGTACAATAAAATATCATCCACGTATAAGGAAATGCGATCTTCAAATTCCGGCGTCCAGCGTATACCCTTCATCGAAGGTTCCCACCGTAGCCAAGCGGCGAGTGGCTCCAACGCCAAAGCAAAGAGGAGCGGGGACAACGGACAACCCTGCCGCGTGCTCCTCCCAAGAGTAAAGGACACGGAGACACGGCCATTAACCACCACCTGTGCCAGTGGCGTTTCATACAGGAGTTTGACCCAACCGATAAAACCAGCGCCGAATCCAAATTTGGCGAGTACCGCCCAGAGATAAGACCATTCGATTGTGTCAAAGGCCATCGTGGCGTCCAAGGACGCCAAGATGGCCGGTTCACGCAGCGTCGGGGCCCTCGCGAGAACACCATGCAAACGTCGTAAATTTAATGCCGTGTTACGGTGCGGAATAAAACCCGATTGATCCGGATGAATCAGGTCGCTAATAACCGTAATCAGACGGTTAGCAAGCAGTTTGGCGAGGACCTTAGGCTCCGCATTTAAGAGCGAAATGGGTCTATAGGACGAGCAGCGATCCCGTGGTTTACCCTCCTTATGGATCACCACAATGGTAGCCAGACGCTAATCTCTGGGGAGGGAGCCACTGTCTCGCGCAGCCAAAAACATATCACGGAGATAGGGAGCTAGACTATCAGGGCGTAATTTATACAGTTCAACAGGAAGGCCATTGGGACCCAGAGCCTTGCCGGAACGAACGGAGCGTAGCGCGAGAGCCACCTCATCCACCGAGGGCGTGGCATCCAAAGAGTCCCGATCCGATTCCGACAAACTTGAAAGTGCTATATCTCGAAGCAACAACTGCGAATCCTCCTCGGGCCTGTCGGACACCGAGGTATAGATCTCTCGAAAGTAATCAGCGAAGCATTCAACAATTTCAACAGGGTCCGTTACACGCACACCATCACATGTCTCAATCACCGGAACCACTCGACTCGCTCTCTCCCGTCTGTCCAGCCAGGCAATCAATTTTCCTGCTTTATCACCCACATCATATAGCCGTCCCTGCTGTTCCCTACTCATCATCTTTGCCGCATCAGTAACCAAAGTTTTATATTCTAATTGTTTAAGGTGGAGGACATGTAATGCCTCTCGAGACACCTCTCGCTCCAATGCAGTCTCCAGATCTGTGATTTCAGTCTCAAGCTGAACAATTGCCTCATTCTTACATTTCTTAGCACGCCCCACCAAAGACAATGCCTGTCCCCTAATCACAGTCTTGAAAGCTTCCCATAACGAAACAGGCGAGGATACAGAACCAGCATTCTCAATAAAATACAGAACAAATGATTTAATCAATTCAGTGCGAGTCTTAGGGTCAAGAAGATACCAGGGGTTAATCGGGGCCACCCTCCCTTCGGCACCGGGGCTAAGTTTAAAGTGAAACCAAATGGGGGAATGGTCTGATATACCCCGGGCCAAGTGTCTAATCTCCCCAACCGAAGGGGACAGGGCAGCCGGTATCAGGATATAATCCAATCTAGAAAGACTACCATGAGCTCCCGAGTGGAAAGTAAACTGTGTTTGCTCTGGATGCATTAGTCTCCAACAATCTATAAGTCCCAATGTTTCCAGGAAGTCACCCAACCAGGATTGCGCAGCAGGAAGATCTCGGGGCGGAGAGCGGTCTATTCTGCCTGAAATTACGGAGATGAAATCACTACCCAGTATCAAAACACCCTCCGGGAGACCCAGAACCATCCTCCCCAGGTCCGTAAATGTCGTGGATTGTAGGCCCGGAGGGACATACACCGACACCAACGAAATTGGTTTTCCCTACCACCGCCCAACAAGTGCAACATATCGACCCCTGGCATCAAGGATCACATCGTCAACCTCGAGGGGTAGGGAGACCCTAAGCAAAATACCCACTCCTCTAGAACTAGATGTAAATCCAGAATGGGCAGCAAGACGATAACCCCGTGTATTAAGAGCGTGACAAGTATTTCCTATCAAGTGCGTTTCTTGTAGCAAAACATCAGGCGAAAGGCGCCGCAACAGCTGCATAACCACCCCTCTCTTTATCCGATCACCCAACCCATTCACATTCACATTCCAGCATAATACCCTCAACCCTCTACCTCCCATCCAGATCCACAATGAACTCCCATCGCAAAACGAGCATCACACCAATGTCAAAGATAATGAAAGTACCTTGCCTTGAAAAAGAAAAAACAAACAATACCAAAACATGGCCCTCCCTCCCCCCAAGGTTCCCAACACAACTCCCCCCCACCCTGCACCCCTGCACTGACTCAAAAGCCACCCCAATTTGCAGTGTGCCTGTCGCCCTAACAATTACAAACAAAGAACTAATCTACACAAAGAGAACCCCAGAGGAGGAAAGGGTTCCCGCCATCCCCGCTACCTCCCAAGATACGAACGGAGTGATCAAAGAAGTCAGTGAGCCCCAGCTGGACACGTGGAATAGTGTTCCGGACACAGCACCATAATCATTCCTGGTCCATCAGTCCCCCCTCAGCACCACCAGCTTGTTCCTGGCCATCACGGCGAGCCGGCAAAGTGTCCAACCAATCACTCACTTCCTCAGGCCTGACAAAGAAGAATGTTCGATTGTCATATTCAACACGCAGTCGGGCCGGGAATAACATAGCGTATTTCAGTTCCATGTCTCTTAGTCGCCGTTTCACCCCTTGAAATCCCATTCGTTGTTTCTGGACAGATTGAGAAAAGTCCGGATCAAAGTTCACAGCAGCGTTCTCGAACTGCGTAGGGCCGCTTGTCCTTGCCGCCATGGATTCACATTTACACATCTTGAAATTGTAACGTTGTCTGCACCTAGCATTGTTTTCTCATATTTTGTCATTCTATTATTGGTAAGGTACTGTGTCTTGGTTCTAGTGAGGAGAATCTCCACTGAATGAGGTACATACACTCTCAAAGGAAATCCCATCACTATACCTTCACTTCGTTCAAGACTCATACTTGTAGCAGCTACTGCTTTTAAGCATCCCGGCAATGCCCTTGCAACAGGATCTAAAACAGCAGAAAAGTATGCAATTGGCTTTCTCAGTTTTCCATGCCTCTGTATTAGAACGGACAATGCACATCCTTCTCTCTCACTGCAATATAGTTCAAATTCTTTTTCATAATCTGGCATTCCCAATGCTGGTGCTTCACATAGACTTGTTTTTAGCTCCTCAAAAGCTTCCAGTTCTGCCTTATACAGTATTATTAGGTCTTTTACATCTGCTTTTGTCAATCTCTGTAAGGGTTTAGCTATTAGTGAAAATCCACTAATATATTGTCGACAGTATCCAACCATTCCAAGAAACATTCTCACTTGTCTCTGTATTTTTGGAGGTTTCATTCCTTGTATCATTTTAATTCTTTCTATGGTGACTTGTCCAATTCCCTTAGCAATCTTGTGGCCCAAATATTGTACTTCTTTATGACAAAATTGTAACTTTGATGGTGACACTATGTCCTTCTTCTGCCAGATGATTTAACAGTGCAACAGTGTCTGAAACACATGCATCTTTTGTTTTTGACGCCAGTAACAAATCATCAATGTACTGCACTAAAACTGACTCTCCAGGTAGACTTACATTTTCTAATGATTTCTTTAACAATTGATTAAAGATAGAGGGACTTTCAGTATACCCCTGAGGAATTCGGCACCATGCCAAAATACGGTCTCTGAATTGGAACGCAAATATTGGTTGGCTTTCAGGGTGTAATGGAACAGTGAAGAACGCATTACATAGATCAATGACTGTATACCATTCTGCATCATGTGGAATTTGGTTTAGAATAACTGCTGGATTGGGCACTATTGGACAGCATGGAACAACTATCCTATTTACCTTTCTCCAATCCTGTACTATTCTGAATGTTCCGTTAGGCTTTTTCAATCCCATTATAGGCGAATTACAATAACTGCTTTCTATTTCTCTCAAAATCCCTTGCTCAATTATTTTATTTATTACTGGTGTTATTCCTTCAATTGTTTCAGCTGTCATTTTGTACTGGGGAATATTCGGATAACTTATTCCTTCTTTCACAGAAACTTTCACAGGATCTACGTTTTTCATCAAACCAATATCTTCTCCTGTGAAATCCCACACCTGCTCTTTGACTACCTCTTGCAATTCATCAGGTATTTACTTTTGATCAAACACAGGAAACATACTATTCTTTTCTGCTTCAATTAGTGTCATTGTCATTTTATACAAACTATCCTCGTCTGGAGTTTGAAGCTCAATGCCATCTGGTGAACAATAAATTGCACAGCTCATTTTGCACAGTATATCCCTTCCACGACAATTTACAGGACTACTGTCACGCGCTACAAATCGATGCATATCTTTGAAATTTCCAATCTCTATTTCAATTGGTTTTGTTAAGGACGTTTTAATCTACTTATTAGCTACACCTACAACTTGAATGTGTTCACCCGAGAGAGGAAGATTTTGAATATCCACTGATCTAACAGTAGAACGGGTAGCACCCTCGTCCACTAGGAAAGTCACATCTACATCATTCACCTTCCCATTCACATATGGACCAGACTGATCTACCTCTAGACTAGCGCCAAGCACGCACTCTTCTCCCTCTCTCAGGCACCGTCAGAAACTGTCATCCGACTCGCTTCCGTCTTCTTTCAGCCAATATTGTGGACTCACATGCACTCTGGGATTTCTTGATACCTGATCTCCTGCGCAGAATCCTGTCTCTGTATCGTATCTCTGTAGCTTTACATTGTGAGGAAGTGGAGGTTGTGGCACCTGACACTTTGGATTAATTACTTGTTGCTGTGGTCATGTCTGTTGAATTATCTCATTCTGCACCTGCGGATTCAATTATGTATTTTCTGGATTAACATTCAGTGGAAACTTACACTCTTTCCTCCAATGCCCCATCCTACCGCAATTATGACATGGATATTTCTTCTTCAATTCTTCTATATTTCCAGTTAATTTTGGCTTATTAAAATTTCCTTTTACTCTATTTTGGTTCCCTTCTGTAGTTTTATTTTCTAATTGAGCTACTTGATGCTCTGCAACCTTTACTTGGGCCCACATTGCTTTCTCCATGAGTTTCCTTTGTTTTACTTCAATTTCATCACTACAGTATTTTGCATGTCTCAAGACTTCGTCCACAGAACATGATTGCCATCCCATTAAATTATGCTTAATCACATCCCCTATTTCTGGTCTCAATCTGAACACAAAGCGATATACAAAATGACTCATATCCTTTTCATTCAAATCCTCATATCCACTATACTGTTTAAACACCAATAACAGTCTTTCATAAAATGCGTGAACTGACTCTTTGGCTTCTTGTATTGTCCTGTCTATTTTTACCCAATCTGTCTCTTTTGGTGGAATTTTGTTTTTCAGAAACACTATCACCTGCTCATATTTTCGCATTACTTCAGGTCTAGGAGCACCTGTCACTTTATCTCGTGGATATTCAGCTTTTGGCCAGTACACCGTAATCTTACACTCTGACCATAGATCGGCTGGTACTACTATGTCAAATAACCCATCTAAGTCTTCCCACAAAACCTTTGAAACTTTCACAAATCGATCTACTTGCCGATACCCCTCTACTGTTTTTTCTCTCAATCTGGGAAAATCATTGGTGAATGATAAAATATCTTGTCTACTCCAGGGTACATGTACATATCCTCCTCCTGGTATTTCTCTCATAGGAAACTCATTTACCACTTCTTTCTTTTCTCTTACTGGGAACGTTAATGTGGATTTGTCACTGCTTTCCTCTCTTTTCTTTGTCCAAATCATTTTCCACTTATCAATGTCTCCCCATTTTCTCAGTAACACAATTAACTCTTTTATTTGAGTAATCCTCCCTGCTGTATTCATATTTTCTATATCTTTGTCAGTAAAATCCACTCTATAAGATTTCTGCAATACTTTATATTTTTGAAAAATCTACATCCTTTTCACTTGCTAACCCTTCAAATCGGTCATGCATGCTTTTGGTTTTCCTCGTAATACTCTTACACTTGAATGTGATCTCATAGTCCTGATAATTTTACAATCTATCTATACCAATTGTTGAAATTATTAGTTCCTCCATATCAACTTTTAGTCTTGCTACATCTAACAATTTTGGTTCCGTTTCTTTCAGTTTTAAAGTTTTGATCCAATCACTTAATTCCTGCTCTGTTGGCCCTACTTGAGTTTGTGTTAAATCAATTTTCTCTACACTTTTCTCAAGAGTTATAGAACCAGACTCCGCTCCTGTTGGAAATTTATACAGGAGACTCTGATTAAAAGTCAAATCCGGCGGTGTCATTTGATTAGTATGTTTAATTTCTGACAAGTCTGGGTAAATGTTTTCTTTTACTTTTTGTAAACTCTGATTTAAAGGAATAGTTAGAGACGGTTATTTTATTTTCTGGTTTTCAAACACTGGGATTACAGGACCTATTGTAACTGGAGCTGTTACGGCTTCTATATTTTTAGTAAGCTCCTGTATCTTTTCAGTCAACTCATTCGTTGAACGTATATCTTCAGAAGTACTCTGTTATGCTTCAACTTGTTGCTCTATTCTATTTCCAATTCCTTCTGTTCCATCCCTTTGTTTAGGGGTCCCAGTGTATCCAGTCTCATTTCTACTCTCTTCGGGACATCTCTGAAGTTTGAAAATCGTTTTGGAGTTTCTGCTAGTCTATCCTCTAACTGTGGAGCACTTGGAGTTGTACCCATAGAATTTGCTTGGTATGGCGGCTGTCTCCTATTTAGGATCTCCTCCAGCACTGCATCCTCGGACTCACAATCCTCATAACTTCTTTTTCTTGTTTCTATATTATTATTCTTTTCTGTACATTTTCACCCTATTTCCTCATCAAGCTATCTAACCGGATACATTCCATCACACATGTTAGCATTTCTCCACCTTCGCATTCTAGTCTCATGTGTCTCTCTCCAAGATCCACGGCCTCTATTACTTGGTCCTATGTAGTCTCCAAACCTTTCTAGCTCTAAATCATACATTTCATCTTCACACTCAGCTAAAGCTTCACACTGAGTTGGTCTAGGTCTTGGTTCAAGCTTCATCATCTTGTCTCTCAAGTTTCTTAACACCGCAAGACTGAAGATCCTACTTCGGGGAAAGCTAATGCACCATCATTTTTGGTATACCTTGCCCAATTTTCTAACCATATACATGTATGGTAGCCATATTTCGTCATCATGTATGATGCAGGCATTTTCGGCGGATTCATTTTTTTTTCCTCCCTTGTTTCAATTACTTTATCCTTTTTAAACACGTTTTTCAATTTTTGAAACCATGAAGATTTCTCTTTCTCTATTCCGTAATAAAATTCCATTTTGCTATTAATCTCCTGTCTTTCAAAAGATCGCGCACTCTTCCGTAAACTGCTTCGTAACACCAGCCTATCACAGCGCGGTTCACACTAACGTGCCAATTAGAACAAGATACGTTTCATTAGTGCTCAATCAATTATTTTGCTGCTTTCGCTGATGCACCAATCAGCCCTTACTCTGTCTTAGTCACACGGACCAATCCCAGGGCGACACCTTTGACATCAGCCCTGCTCCAGCTTCTACAGCTTCAAAGACCACTCTTTTACAAAATTTATCGGCACACTGTATTTACACTTTTATAGAACTAAAATCAGTTAGTAACCACATAAAACAACTCCATTGGTCTGTTTCGCTAAAACCAAAGTGATAGTTTCCTCAATCACGCAAGAATTCTGTATTTCCAGTAGACAGCGCTTACCTCTTCTCTACCACAGAATATTTGCTTTTGCCAATAAAGTAGCACTTCCCTCTACCTTACCCTTCTCTCAAGCTTAGGTTAAACTTTATTACTCTCTCCGGGTAGTTTTAGCCGGAATACGCAATGATCCCTATGCTCAGACCCAAGATTTCACAGGTTGCCCTCGCTATACATTCACCACTTTTACACGTAAAGGTCCCTAAACTTGTAACATACGACGATGTCACCACTTTGAAACAGACTATGTGATGTGCGACTTCACTTGTCACACTTCCTCTGCCTGCAGAGAGAGTAATCATATTCCCACACTTTCCGGAAGCCTTTTCCAGACTACATATAACGTAATACGAACTCAACCGATGTTAGTCCAAAAAGATTCTGTACATCAAAATTCTATATATTCTACTCTACACATCATATATTCTAGTCAACCTATAGCAACCTATGCTCTGCTACCAAGTATTACTGGTGCAGCGCGGCTCCAAAAATTCTTCATAACCCATCACCTTAACCCACGGAGCTATTCACTAATTTCTCACAAATAGGCCCATAACTTCTAATATTCATTCATTCACACATTTATTCTGCTCAGAGGATTCAGTGAAGACCAAAAGGAGAGCCGCGGGGCTATAGCGGAGTGCCTAAACTTAAAATGTATACATTATTTACACCTGCAGTTTTAATTCTAATACCATGGTTTTCTGAAAGAAAGATTTAAAACACCCCACTATTCATTTTTGATGGATCAGCTAGTAAAAGTTAACTAAAGGACAACAAGACCTACTTAATTCTCCATTTATTTAATTTTTATTTAGAGATTTAATCTCCTAGCATGATCTCTACGTTTTACTTGAAAGAATAATTCAGTTATGAATCAATAATCCTGAAAGAAAGATTACATTAAATAACATTCATTTATTAGCATGAAAATTTAGGAAAATAAGTTAAAATCATATTACCAAGATGTAGAGACGCAGACATCAGCATAGAACAAAAATAGTTCCCAAAGAAACACCTCTCCATCTCTCTCGATGTTCCCTTCTCATAGGACTTCACACCCATTCAAAAGTTAAAGTTCATAAAAATGTCAAAGTCCCTGCGCCATAGGAAAAATTGCGCAGACCAACCGCATAGTCCCAAATGTCCTCTTTTATACCCTTTTTCACTAACTTATCTACCTAAATGTGTAACTCTTATGTCCTAGAATGTCTGTGATTGGTCAATTTAGGGGTGGATAAGCATCACCTCATCGCCTTACTGTTCAATTTATGGGGAGTCATCATTATGATTGAAAAAATAGTGGTGCCGTTGTTCAAGTTTTACTTCCTTCGAAGTGTCCTTCAAATTGTTATTCAATGCTCCATTCCCACGGATCATCTTGCTGACTTCCATAAAACTTGGCATCTACTCCATGTGACAGGCCACGCTGTCCTTGACCCATACTGCACAGGCACAGGCCGCTCGCGCTTCAAGTTGGAGCATGCGTACTTAGACCGCCACCTCGGAGTAACAGTCAGATTCCATTTTCTGTTGGTCACATAGCCCTCAATTTAGGAACTAATATAGAAACAAACACAAATAAACACAAATTTATGAAATAAAGCCCTTCTGTTGACCTCCCGCCTTCTAATAATATCTCAGCTAGTATTTACCTAGCTTTAAGCAACACATATGCGTGAATTTACTTACCAATCTTCATTATTTATGCCACAAATAAACAGACAAAAAGCACATTCATGCAATTTTCAATTAGATTACCACAAATGTGTACCTTTTATGACACAATACACTACAAATTAGTAAATTATGCTTGGCAATTTCATGCAAATTAATATCCCACGTGTGTTTGTGTGTGTGCATTCTATTCTATGTTGATTAATTTCAAAACCAGACATTTAGTACATATTACTGTTATAGAAAGTTACTTTCACAAGGGGTATACCAAAATGTTTGTTTCCACCTTGCTCCATCAAGAGCATAGAGTACACACACAGGCTGCTGCTAGACCTGGCTGTAGGCCATTCTTCATGCTCCTTTGCCAGCCAAGCCGTCTTCCTCCTGTGCGGTGCATAGAGTAAACACATGCAGGCTGCTGCTTGACCTGCCTCTGGGCCACTCTTCTGGCTCCTTTGCTGGCTAAGCTGCCTTCCTCCTGTGCAACGCATAGAGTACACACACAGGCTGCTGTTTGACCTGCCTCTGGGCCACTCTTCTGGCTCCTTTGCCAACCAAGCTGCATTCTTCCTGTGCAGTTCGGTCTGGACTGTTCCCATGAGGCACAGACTCAAGACTGATTTGCAAATGGCTGGGTCTAAACTGGGGTGGCATGGTGAGCAAAAGAACGATGGATTTAACACAGATCTCTTGACTGGGGGTGAATGTATGATTTATTCAGCATTCAGTCCACCATTTGTTTGTGTAGCATTATTCCTGTTCAGCGCATAGAGTACACACACAGGTTCCTGCTAGACCTGCCTTTAGGTCTCTTTTCTGTCTCCGTTGACGGCCAAGCCGCCTTCCTCCTGTGCAGCACATAGAGTACACACTCAGGCTGCTTCTGGACCTGTCTGTAGGCGTCTCTTCTGGCTCCTTGCAGCCCAAGCTGCCTTCCTCCTGTGCAGTGCATAGAGTACACATGCAAGCTGCTGCTAGACCTGTCTGTTGGTCACCCTTATGGCTACTTTGCCGTCCAAGCTGCCTTCCTCCTGTGCTGCGCATAGGGTACACACACACAGGCTGCAGCTTGACCTGTCTCTGGGCCACTCTTCTGGCCCCTTTGCCAGCCAAGCTGCCTTCCTCCTGTGCAGCGCATAGAGTATACGTGCAGGCTGATACGCGCAGGCTGCTGCTAGAACTGCCTGTAGGCCTCTCTCTTGCTCCTTTGAAGGCCAAGCCATCTTCCTCCTGTGCAGTCCATAAAGTGCACACAGAGGCTGCTGCTTGACCTGCCTGTAGGCTTCTCTTCTGGCTCTTTTGCACCCAAGCAGCCTTGCTCCTGAGCAGCGCATAGAGTGCACACGCAGGCTGCTGCTAGACCTGCGTCTGGGCTGCTCTTCTGGCTCCTGTGCTGGCCAAGCCACCTTCCTCCTGTGCAGCGCATATCGTATACACTGAGGCTGCTGGTAAACCTGCCTGTAGGCCTCCCTTTCGGCTCTTTTACAACCCAAGCTGCCTTCCTTCTGTGCTGCGCATAGAGTACACACGCAGGCTGCTGCTTGACCTGCCTCTGGGCCACTCTTCTTGCTCCTTTGCCAGCCAAGCCATCTTCCTCCTGTGCAGCGCATAGAGTACACATGCAGGCTGCTGCTAGATCTGTCTGTAGGCCGCTCCTATGGCTCCTTGAAGCCCAAGCCGCCTTCCTCCTGTGCAGCACATAGAGTACACACACAGGCTGCTGCTAGTCCTGCCCCTGGGATGCTCTGCTGGCTCCTTTGCCGGCCAAGCCGCCTTCCTCCTGTGCAGCGCATAGAGTACACCCACAGGCTGCTGCTAAACCTGCTTGTAGGCCTCTCTTCCAACTCTTTTGCAACCCAAGCTGTCTTCCTCCTGTGCAGCGCATAGAGTACACACAGTCCGCTGCTTTACCTGCCTGTAGGCCTCTCTTCTGGCTCTTTTGCAGCCCAATCTGCCTTCCTCCTGTGCAGTGCATAGACTACACACGCAGGCTGCTGCTAGACCTGCCTGTAGGCCGTTCTTCTGGCTCCTTCGGCGGCCAAGCTGCCTTCCTTCTGTGCAGCGCATAGAGTACACCCACTGGCTGCTGCTAGACATGCCTCTCTTCCAACTCTTTTGCAACCCAAGCTGCCTTCCTTCTGTGCAGCGCATAGAGTACGCACACAGGCTACTGCTAGACCTGCCTGTAGGCCGCTCTTTTGGCTCCTTCGGCGGCCAAGCCGTCTTCCTCCTGTGCAGTGCATAGACACACACAGGCTGCTGCTAGACCTGCCTGTAGGCCTCTCTTCTGGCTCTTTTGCAGCCCAAGCCACCTTCCTCCTGTGTAGCGGATAGAGTACACACACAGGCTACTGCTAGACCTGCCTGTAGGCCGCTCTTTTGTCTCCTTCGGTGGCCAAGCCGTCTTCCTCCTGTGCAGCGCATAGACACACACAGGCTGCTGCTAGACCTGCCTGTAGGCCTCTCTTCTGGCTCTTATGCAGCCCAAGCCGCCTTCCTCCTGTGTAGCGGATAGAGTACACACGCAGGCTGCTGCTAGACCTGCCTGTAGGCCGCTCTTCTGGCTCCTTCGGCGGCCAAGCCGCCTTCCTTCTGTACAGCGCATAGAGTACACCCACTGGCTGCTGCTAGACATGCCTCTCTTCCAACTCTTTTGCAACCCAAGCTGCCTTCCTTCTGTGCAGCGCATAGAGTACGCACACAGGCTACTGCTAGACCTGCCTGTAGGCCGCTCTTTTGTCTCCTTCGGTGGCCAAGCCGTCTTCCTCCTGTGCAGCGCATAGACACACACAGGCTGCTGCTAGACCTGCCTGTAGGCCTCTCTTCTGGCTCTTATGCAGCCCAAGCCGCCTTCCTCCTGTGTAGCGGATAGAGTACACACACAGTCCGCTGCTTTACCTGCCTGTAGGCCTCTCTTCTGGCTCTTTTGCAGCTCAATCTGCCTTCCTCCTGTGCAGTGCATAGACTACACACACAGGCTGCTGCTAGACCTGCCTGTAGGCCGCTCTTCTGGCTCCTTCGGCGGCCAAGCCGCCTTCCTCCTGTGCAGTGCATAGACACCCACTGGCTGCTGCTAGACATGCCTCTCTTCCAACTCTTTTGCAACCCAAGCTGCCTTCCTTCTGTGCAGCGCATAGAGTACGCACACAGGCTACTGCTAGACCTGCCTGTAGGCCGCTCTTTTGGCTCCTTCGGCGGCCAAGCCGTCTTCCTCCTGTGCAGTGCATAGACACACACAGGCTGCTGCTAGACCTGCCTGTAGGCCTCTCTTCTGGCTCTTTTGCAGGCCAAGCCACCTTCCTCCTGTGTAGCGGATAGAGTACACACACAGGCTACTGCTAGACCTGCCTGTAGGCCGCTCTTTTGTCTCCTTCGGTGGCCAAGCCGTCTTCCTCCTGTGCAGCGCATAGACACACACAGTCTGCTGCTAGACCTGCCTGTAGGCCTCTCTTCTGGCTCTTATGCAGCCCAAGCCGCCTTCCTCCTGTATAGCGGATAGAGTACACACGCAGGCTGCTGCTAGACCTGCCTGTAGGCCGCTCTTCTGGCTCCTTCGGCGGCCAAGCCGCCTTCCTTCTGTGCAGTGCATAGAGTACACCCACTGGCTGCTGCTAGACATGCCTCTCTTCCAACTCTTTTGCAACCCAAGCTGCCTTCCTTCTGTGCAGCGCATAGAGTACGCACACAGGATACTGCTAGACCTGCCTGTAGGCCGCTCTTTTGTCTCCTTCGGTGGCCAAGCCGTCTTCCTCCTGTGCAGCACATAGACACACACAGGCTGCTGCTAGACCTGCCTGTAGGCCTCTCTTCTGGCTCTTTTGCAGCCCAAGCCGCCTTCCTCCTGTGCAGCGCATAGAGTACACACACAGGCTGCTAGACCTGCCTGTAGGCCGCTCTTCTGGCTCCTTCGGCGGCCAAGCCGCCTTCCTCCTGTGCAGCGCATAGAGCCCGCTCGCTCTTACCCTCCCATCCTCCTCAGCAACACATAGACTGCACCGAAGACTGCTTCTCTATCCCTGGCCTCCTCCTGTGCAGCAGAGAGTACCCGCTGATGTAACCCCATGGGAGTATCTTCTCAGGTAGATGCCCTCGCAGACTCCTAGACTGAGCCCGTGCTTCCCTACTGTTCATGGAGCGGGCTCGAGCTCAGGGCCGGACTGGGAACGAAAACCGGCCCGGGCAAAGTGCTCGGCCGGCCCCCCTCCCCACTCGGGGTGGGGGTTGGAGGTGCCGCCGAGCGCTTTGCTAGGGCCGATTTTGTTGCACGGCCGATTTTGCAGCTATGCTGCAAAAACGGTCCTGTAACAAAATCGGCCCCCAGGGGCTCAAAACCGGCCCCTACCCTTGCGGCGCACCGAGGAATTGCCCGGTGCCCGCTATGGCCAGTCCGGGCCTGCTCGAGCTCCATGCTCCGGGGCTGTCTTCCTCACATGCAGCGAACAGAGCGAGACTACGTTCAGGTGCTCCAGCTCTGGGCCTGTCCGTATTAGAGGTGGTGAACTCAGGGGCAAGTCGCTTGTCATGTGTACGACATAATATGTAGCCTAGATTCTTAGATGGAGCAACATTATCATCTGCTATCTCAAACACAATAATACTTTTCGTACAGCGCAGACCCTACTATTGCTTTTTTTAAAGTGTTCTTGTGATAATGTAAAAAAGGGTGCTTGGTATAATAAGATATTTGTCAAGGATCACGTAGTTTTCTAAAGCAGGGAAGCCAGGATTGATCCCAGGTTTTCTAATTCCACGTCGTACAGTTCAGCGACTAAAAGAGTATCTCTTTCTCCTTCCCATTTCACATCACCGGTTACTGCTTTGCATATAATTCTTGGTGCATGAGGACAGAAGGTAGGTGGAAGACAGAAGCCACATGAAAGCTCGCCTCACTTTGGGCTCGGGAGCCCAAGAGGACACCAGCTGGGCCAGAGCATGGCATCAGGTTCGAGCCTGGCTCAAGCTTTCAGTGGTTCGCCCAGCCCTAGTCCTTGTCCCGTGCAATGGATAGAGTGCACCCACCTGCTCAGGGCTACAGCTTGGTTAGTAAGATAAAGGGGGAGAGGTGAGCTTCAGATTTTTCAACAATCATGCTGTCATTCAATGTTAAAATGCATTCTACGACAAGCAGGGTGTATGAGAATGGCTTAAGTGGCAGTCGAAAAGGAGGCCAATGCAAATTACTTCTTAGTGAGAATAAACACACTATTTTGTAAAATAACCAACATTTTTTAAAACTTTCAAAACAGAGAGAGAGTGTATGTGCCTTTTTGTCTGTCTGTATGTAAAAATTCCTGGTGACATCCAAAGGACATCTGACCATAACCCACTGAAGCACATATTTCATATGAGGGTGTAACACCCCACGCCCCGAAGCTACGCCTCTGGTGCTCCTCCTGTGCATTAGCTAGAGTACACTCACGGGCTTCTACTCTGGGCCAGTCCTCCTCTTGTACAGCAGAAAGAAATAGAGTGGATTCACATGCTGCTCCCCTGGAGCTGAACAACTCCTGTGCTATAGAGTAGGTTCGTAGCCTCCTCACCAGAGCCTCTCTTGGTGTGGGAAAGCTGACATTTTGATACGTTTCTAAAATCAATAAAGTCAACCTTAGGAAAATATAACTTCATTTTAGAAAAAAGTTACATTTCTTCCCCACAATTATTTTTGTGGAAAAGGTGAATGTTTATTGTAGATGACAGCTTGACAAAGGGGTAAGAAGGGAAAATAAGTTAAGTATACTGCAGGAGACATGGCTACAATTGGTGCAGCAGGTGCAGCGGCACTGGCCTTAAGAGCCCTGAGGGGCCCATTGACCCCTGCTGATTGCTGCAGTTTACTACCTTACCAGCAGTCAATGGGACAATATTCCTTGCTTGCACCAGGCCCTATGGCATCCTTGGTACACTTCTTGTATACAGGAATTGGTGGGGCATGGATGTGGAAGGGTTTTGTACAAAAAAAAAATTAAAAGAGGAGTAAGGCAGGAATGGGAGAAAAGGCTTGGTTAAAAAAAAAAGATTACTGTAGAGTAGGAATAAAGGGTTTATTAAAACAGGAGTAAGCTAGAGAATCACAAGGGGAAGGAAGGCCAGGAAGTGGGTATTTGAAAAAAGGGGAGAGAAAAAAAGAATTGGGGGTTATAAAGGGGGTGGGGGTGCTTCGCAGGTGTTTACCTTGTTAATTTGTCAACCGGGTAAAACACATTCTTCATTAAAAAAATCAACAAAAAAACTCAGTACTGGTTCAACTAAAATATTTTGTCAGAACCACTTTATGCTGGTTTGTCATCCAAAGCAGATACAGCCTCTTGAGTGCTGTGACTAGAGTGTACTTGATGCACTTTTTTGTGACTGTCCTTCAGCATCAGTACAAGGACTCCGAGGATCCTGCTAGGCCTTCCTGATGTTTGCTACTGGGTAGAGTATACTGGGAGATCCTCGCTCTGAGCCTGTTCATCCTCAGCGGTAGAAGACCTCTTCTCCCTCTCTGGTTTCGGATAGAGTTAACTGTGGGATTCAGTACAAGCAGAGTGTGCTCAGCATTGTGCAATAGAGTCACACTTAGATCTGGATGGATGCAGGTGTCAAAATGAAGCCTTATTTAACTCACCACCTTCTTTTCCTTTTTGCTACTGATAGAGTTGCTGCTGTTTTTTTACGTTTCATCCTTCTTTCATCTCCTTGACACCCGCTCCCCATCTCATTTCCTCTCCTTGTTCTTTATTTTCTCCCTCCTTCTACCTTTTCTCCCATATTATCATTCTCGCAATTCCCTGTTTCTACTTCTTTTGCTTCATGCAGCCTTTTAGGTCTGGCTTTACATTGCAGCTGTCTCATAACTTATTGTTGCTTTTTCTTTTAAATATATGTAGGTACTTTGGATCTCCCAGGTTAGTGAACATCCCTCACCTCATGCTATTGGCTGTATGGTGTATCATTCTGCTGTGCTTGCTGTAGTGCTTGCATTGCTTTGCGTGAAGTGTTGTTTAACATCACTAAAGTACTCTGAATCATCACACATTACATTCTTTATCTCAAAGATACATTGTATACAGAAAGCAATCCTTAAATGTTTTAGTCAGAACTCAATATGCATGCCAGGCATGTTGGCTTTTCCACTAATTGTTATCTTGTTCTGTAACTTCCCTGCCCCTCCCTCTTTCACCTTATATCCTTCCTCTTCCTTACCACTTTCCTTCCTTCCTCACTCTCTCCCTTCTATTGTCCTTTTACCTCCCTCCCTACCTTCTAGCTTCCTTCACCTCTCCCATCTTTCTCGCCGGTTTCCTTCTACCTCTCTACCTTCCTTCTATCTCCCTCTTTGCTTTCTACCTCCCTTTATTTCTCCCTGCATCACTTCCCCAATCTCTTCCTTCCCTGTTCCAGAACCTCATCACATATGTTCCAATGATGTTGTAAAACAAGACCCAGAAAAGGGCAGTCTCACGCTCCTTCTTAAAACACTGACACGCTATATTCACGCACCACAGAGCGTCGGTCACCCTCACTCCACCAACTACATCGTTGATACTCACACATTCAGTCGTCCCACCTTGAGCCTCTGATGCACACTCAGAAACACACAGAGATGGCAGCTTACAGCCAATCACACACTGAGCTGCAGAGACCCTACTGCACACTCATCATAGATTGGAACTGTGCTCTTCCACAGGCTGCCTTGGGGTCCTATACAGTTGATGGGGCCCCTGCAGAGTGCCATGACGGGGCCCGAATCTCCCGTATATTCATTGGCCCTGGACTGAATGCGGTCCCCCTTATGGTTTGCCCCTGAGCATTCTTACAACGCTGCATACAGTTTGTTTCCCAGACTGCAGCATAGATCTCCACACATGTTATTTCACAGAGACTGCCACCCACAACCACCCTTATACATTATACCTTTAGCCGCTTTACTCACTGAGTTACACACTGCCCCATGGAACAGTTCTAGCACATGCCCCTAATGCACAGTTCTGCCTCTTCTAAGTGCTGTAAATACTGTTACTGTTGCCTTTTTGAATGTGTAGAGAGCCATCCGGCCACTCCCTCCCCAATGCACCCACTTCACCCTCGTGGCCGGGCTCGGTACCAAGGGTATAAATAAAGGGGTCCGGCTCGCTCGTGACCGGAGACTGAACTTGATCGATGCGACAGGACTAGGACACACTCCGAAAGGCCCTGATATAATCCCCATAAAGGATGAAACGTGTTGCCTGGGTCTGTTTTAAGTGTGATCGAATTGGATACTTAATGAAAAGAACTTTATGGAAAAGACACCAACATCTGGAAATTAATTGAAAAACGAAATATGGAAAGTAATTGAAAACAAGAGTGATTACAGATACGTGCAATTCGGATTAAAAAGTTCAATGTGAACAAGGAAAATAGGTTGCCCTCCTAATATTGTGAAAACTTTGAATAAGATTACCACATTTCGCTCCCCACACACCCCTAACTCTCATAATCCACGTTTTGTGTGGCCAAAAACATTCACCATCTTCGATTTGTCCTAACACATTGCATGTTGGGCCTATTTGCAGTAAAGCAAACAGGAACTACTGCAAAAGTAGGCAGGTTGGGCATGGGAATCTTTACACCATTTCTCAGAAAGGCACTAGGAGTGCCTTAGGTTGTCCCCTACCGACAGGCTGGAAAACCCTAATAAGCTAAACCCTCGCACAGACTTCCTTTGAATACTTTCTGGACCTGCAGAACATCAGAAGAGTATCTGTGACCTGAGAAGAACCCTGAAGGACTGGACCTGTTCCCTCTAGTACCTAAGACAAAGACATGGATTTAAAGAGTCAGCTGGTTGACCTCCTGTGTGGCTACAGGGAGACTAAAAGCTGCAAGAGGAATTCTCCAGTATTGGGGTGTCTTTCATCGATTCACATGCCTGAATCATTCCCTGTTGTCGGAGTGGGAGTCCCACAGTACATAAAAAAGCAATAATTATGCCCATAATAACCAAAAAACCTTGGGAACCTAGAACCAGGAAGTAGTGTAGCCCTAACCTACAAGGAAACAACTTCCACAGTTAGGACTATCATAGTCATTATATACAGTCCAAACTGCAGCCAATCTGGCGATAGCACCCACCAGAATGTTCTCAGAGGCTCAGGCTCTCAGATTTTCTACCGCACGTCGTGTGTAGGGAGTCTCCCTGAGCTCTGCTCAGTGCTTCACTTTTCTTCTGGAATTTCTTCACTTCAGAATGTCATCTTCACAGAAATCTCTCTTTAGACCTTGTGAATCTTGTGGGAAGCTCCGGCTATTCTCTGAAAATCCCCACAAGAAGTGCATTTATTGCCTTTATCTGGATCATGAGGTGAAAGATTGTAAGATCTGCAGGACCTTCCCTCAGAAGAACCTCAGAGATAGAGAAGGACGCCTGCTTCTGTGGCTACAGAAGATTAAAGACCAGTATAACCCTTTATCTGAGGTGGGAAGTGTTGCCTCTGGTGCATCTAAATCCTCTGGGAAGAGGATGGCTGAGAAAGATATGTCTTCTCCTGGAGCTAAGGTGTTGAGAAAAGTTCAAACCTCTAAGGGTTCTGCCTTGCCTTCATCCTCAAAAAAGGCTCCTCCACCTTCCAAGGCTAAGACTCTGCCTTCTACGCCCCCGAGAAAGACTGGAAATTCTCTGGTGTCAAAAAGACTTCCTGCAAAGGATTTACCTCAGAGAAAAACTCCGTCATCATCGTCGACACTACTTCTACGTCGACTGTTACCTTCTCGTTGCCGAGACCCAAGATGATCATGTCATCAGCTTCATCTCCGTCGACACTGGTCTCAGTCTCAGTTAAGCCCATCTCGTCGATGAAGGAGATTTCATCTATCGTCGGCGCTCTGTCGACGGCGAAAGTCAAGAAGATCCCGTTGACGGTTGCATCGTCGACGACCGCTTCGACGACGAAGACTGCCTCATCAGCGGTTGCCTCGTCGTTGAAAACTGCCTCGTCGACGAAGACTGACTCGTCGTCGAAAAATGCTTCGACGACGAAGACTGATCGTCGTCAACGAATACCTCGTCGACGAAAATTGCTTCATTGTCGACGACCTGCTCGTCAACGAAGATTGCCTCATCGACGAAAACAACTGCCTCGTCGACGGTTACTTTCCTGACACCAGCACCATTGACGGCGATACCGTCAACGGCCCACTCATCTACGCCTCTTTTGTCATCCTGCACGGAATTGCAAGTTTGGTCGGCGACAACGGCCACTGCCTCCTCTGCACCACCTACGACAGCGGCTCCTTTGCTACAAAGATGTGGCTCTTCCTTGGAAGCCCTCTCTCCATTACATATCTCCCCTCAGAAGGTACCTCTCGAGCTGCCTGAGGAATTGCTGGACTCGGAGGAGGATGAAGACAAGTCCAAAGAGGACGACAGATTCCGTACTGCCAGAAGCCCTTCGGAATTGCTCATTAAGTTTCAGGATGAGTACCAGGATGAAGACCCTTTCCCTGTACCACCAGCTCCTGACACGGTTCCAACAGCAATGATGCATTTAGTCTTACTGAATAATCTGCAATACATGTTGGACGATTATTATCACCAGTTTCTTCCTTCTGAATCGGCAGAGTCTATTCCATCAACGCCCATGCCTCAAACTTCTACTTCTTCTTTAAGGTCTCCTAGACCACCTTCTCCAGTACCGTCTCATCATTCCCATGATGTTAACACCACTGACGATGACAGGGAGGAAGGATAAGTGGATGATAGGTCTATTCTTACTGAGTGGGACGATTATCAGATTTAAACTCCGTCGCCGCCACTCCAGCTCTCATTGACTCTCCACCGGTAGACATTGGAGGCTTTCATCTCCTTATGGAGAGGGCGACACAAAGGTTTCTCATACCAATGGAGACAAAGAAGGATGACTGCTTTCTCTATGGATTTAAGGACCGGCCACGAAAACAGATACGGACCATTCCTATTATAGATTGGAAGGAAGGTTTAAAGGTCATGGCAGCACCTGCTTCTCTTCCTGCGGTCGTACCTCAATTAGAGAAAAAGTATAAGGCACCAAACAATTCACCTGCATGCCTTATAGGCCAGCCGAAACCTGACTGTCATCGCCCAAGTGGCGCAGAGACGAGCCAGGAACCCCTCTTCGCCTATCGCAGCTCCGCCAGATAGGGATGGCAGATGGCTGGATTCTATTGGGAAGAAAGTTTCCACCATGGCAGCGACGATTGTACGCGCTGCGAATTCCCTAGTCATATTAGGGAGATATGAGAGGCATATGTGGTCAGACATCACTCCCTGCATTAACATGCTGCCAGAACCTTCCAAGTCTGGATGTCGCATTCACAGGATTCAGACAGCTAGCGGGTGCGGCAGTACTAAGGAGGCAAGGTTGGCTGAAATCAACATCTTTTCTGCAAGAAGTTTAAGCGAAAGTACTTGACATGCCATTTGATGGAGAATTGCTGTTTGGCCAGCATGTTGATGAGGCCCTTCAGGCTATTAAAAAGGACACTGAAACGGCAAGATCTCTTGGTAGCCTTCAATTTCGCAAACAGCCCTTCGGGGTGCCAAAGGGCATGAATCTTTTTCCAATAGAGGAAGTTTCAACCAACAGAGGTCATATCAATCCTCTCAAGGTAATCAGAGATATCAGCCCTACAGGCAGCAGTCATATGGACAGCGAAATACCTCCTACTCGCACACAAAAAGGAAGCCCTCCTACCGTGGACAGGATTCAGCTAAAAAAAAAGCAATGAGACCTGCCACCATTTCTGCCGTCCCCCCTTTAAAAGTTGGAGGAAGAATATCCCAATTTTACTAGAAATGGTCCGATATCACATCAGACAGGTGGGTCCTGGACATAGTGGCCAGAGGCCAAGTTTTGGAATTCATAAAGATTCCTCTGAACTCTCCTCCCAAGGGCCCACCTCCTGCTCATCTCAAGGAGCTTTTTTCCCAAATAAATTTGATGATTCGGAAAGGAGCGATTGAAAAGGTCCCTCATCTACAAAGAGGAATAGGATTTTATTCGAGATTTTTCCTGATATTGAAAAAGTCGGGAGAATGGCGCCCCATTCTCGACCTTCGCGCCCTCAACAAATACCTGAAAAAACTATCCTTCCGAATGTTAAAACTTCAAGAAATCCTTCAACTCCTTTCGGCAGGGGATCACATGGCCACCCTCAACCTCCAAGACGCCTATTTTCATGTGCCGATCCTACCCAGACACAGGAAATTCTTACGGTTCAGAGTGACTGGCATGGACTTTCAGTTCAGAGTCCTTCCTTTTGGACTATGGTCAGCACCCCGTGTGTTCACAAAGGTCCTAGCTCCGATGGCCGCACATCTTCGTCTGGAAGGCATTCAAATTTTCCCATACTTGGACGTCTGCCTTATCAAGGCGAATTCCTTTCCATCTGCAAGCGCACACGTTCAGAGATGTCTCTCACTATTCCAATCTCTGGGTCTCTCCGTCAACTTCGAGAAATCTTATCTGGTTCCATCTCAAAGAAAGACCTTCTTAGGAACCACGTTCGACACTCGGCTCACTCAGGCCTTTGTCTCAAAAGAAAGACAACACAAGATCTGCAAGCTAGCTCGCCTACTACAATCAAAAAAGTGTGTTTCAGTCCGACTATTCAAGTCTTTTCTAGGGATGATTTCTTTCTGCATCCCCCTTGATACCCAACTGCCGTCTCAGAATGAGGCCCTTGCAAGAAGAGCTCAACCTTCAATGGTCACAGATTTCGGGGTCGTTCGACGATCTCATTCGCATCACTCCTCGGATGTGAGAAGCCTTCTTCTGGTGGACCCAGGTGAAGAACGTACAAGAAGGATGTGTATTCATGGTAGAGGTGCCAAATTTCACCTTCACCACGGACTTGACCGAAGGATGGGGGGCACACCTTCAAGGGATGACGGTGAATGGCAAGTGGAACGTCCAACAAAAGAAGTGGCATATCAACCTTCTGGAGTTGCGAGCCATTTTCTTGGCCTTGAAGTTCTTTCAAACGGTCATTCTGGGAGCTTCAGGACTAATTCGGACAGACAACACTACAAGTATGCATTACTTGAACAAGCAGGGAAGGACAAAGTCGGCCCTACTCTCTCAGCAAGCCCAAGAGATCTGGGACTGGGCATTACGTCACAAGATCAACCTTTCAGCTATTCATGTTCCGGGGGTCTCCAATGCCCTAGCGGATTCCCTCAGCAGATCAACAATATCCAATCACGTATGAGAGCTGCATCAAACAACATTGAATCGAGTCTTTCGGGAGTGGGGCCATCCCGATCAGGACCCGCTTGCGACCAGTCAGAACCGCAAATGCTCACACTTTGCAAGTTGGCTTCCCCACAACGACTCATGCGGGAATGCGTTTTCGATGAATTGGTCGCAAATATATGCCTACGCCTTCCCTCTGATTCCATTGGTTCCCAGGGTACCGAACTTCTCCTCTTCTCAGAGTGCGATCCCATTCAGTTTCCACCAATACCAAACCTTCTGTCCACCCAGAAAGGACAGATCAGTCATCCAGACCAGGCATCCTTGAGATTAGCAGCCTGGCTCCTCAACACCTTGAATTCGCACACCGAAATATTCCTGCAGACTGTCAGGAAGTTTTAGCTAATGCTCGAGCGGCGGCTATGATTAAGACATACAAACTCAAATGGAAGAGATTTTGCATGTGGTGCCAATCCGTCAATATACACCCGATTCATGCAAAACTAGAACAGATCTTACCGTTCTTTCTTCACTCGGCAAGATCAGGTTTATCGGGTTCTTGGCAGCTATTTCAAGGCTCCGACAGGATGGATCCAATTCTCTTTACACTACTAGAGTCATTCAGCAGTTCTTCAAGGGATTATTTCGGATGTTTCCCCCTATTAGGCGTCCACCTCCATTCTGACATCTAAATGTGGTGCTTGCACAAATTATGCGGCACCCCTTTGAGCCCACTCATAAAGTGGATTTAAAGTTCCTTTCGTGGAAAGTATTGTTGCTATTGGCTCTAACATCAGCAAGGAGAGTCAGTGACATTCAAGCATTCACTATTAAGCCACCTTTTATTCAATTCACCTCAAATTCAGTAGTGCTACGCACCAATCCCAGTTTCATGCGAAAAGTACCTGCGGACTTCCACCTTAATGAACCAATAATTTTGAAAACATTCTTTCCAAATCCTCTCAAACCTGCGGAAAGAGCCTTGCATTCCCTTGACATCAGAAGATGTCTCAAATTCTATCTACAAAGGACTGCAACAATTCATAAATCAGACCAACTGTTTGTGGCCTATGGGAGGTTACGTCAGGGATATTCTGTATCCAAACAGACCATAGCTCGTTGGATTTCCGCTGCGATTTGTCTTTGCCATCAACAGGCGGGAAGACCTGTACATACAACCCCAAGGGCGCATTCTACGAGAGCAATCTCCTCATCTACCGCTCTCTTTGCCGGTGTGCCTCTTAATCAAATCTGAAGAGCAGCGACTTGGTCCAACAGACACACTTTTACCAAACACTACTGTTTGGAGGCTTCAAGTGACGCAGATACTTCAGTGGGACAAGCTGTTCCCCGCAATCTTTTTAAATAAGGTGAGCCTCTGTTCTCCCTCCTTCACTATGCTCTTTCTTAGACTCTTTATTGACATACTTATTCTATGTTTTTTAAATTGTTCTGTATATGTCAAACACAAATGTATTAATGCAGGATTATGACATTGTTGGTATTTTAGTGCATGATGTATGTATTTACATATCTTTATGCATGTGTTTATATATATATATATATATATATATATATATATATATATATATATATATATATACATACATATATATATATATATACTATGGTACAAGGAGCGTCTCACGAGCATTATGTTGCTGTACTGCTATCAACTCTGATTTATGCATGTGTATCTATGAAAGACAACCCAATACTGGAGAAGAACAAAAGTTACTTACCTGTAATCTGTGGTTCTCCAGTATTGGTGTCTTTCATAGATTCACATGCAACCCGCCCACCTCCCCTCAGAGGCTAGTTTATGCTCTTATTTCCTGGTTCACTCTTGTGCGGGAAAATCTGAGAGCCTAAGCCTCTGAGGAGAACATTCTGGTGGGGACTGTCGCCTGATTGGCTGCAGTTTGGACTGCATATAATGACTATGATGTCAAAGCTGTGGAAGTTTTTTTCTTTGTAGCTTAGGGCTACACTACTTCCTGGTTCTAGGTTACCAAGGTTTTTTGGTTATTATGGGCATAATTATTGCTTTTTTATGTCTCCCACTCCGGCAACGGGGAATGATTCAGGCATGTGAATCTATGAAAGACACCAATACTGGAGAACCACAGATTACAGGTTAGTAACTATTGTTCTTTACCTGGAACAACCCAGCTGACCACTGACACCTGGACTGGACCCTGCAGTTGACCTCTGCCTGACACCCAGGAAGTCTCTAAGTGCCTCCTCTGATGTCCTGGGGGCTGCAGATTTGTACTCCTGTGGCTGTGCGGGCACCAGAACAAAGTTTGGAAAGCTTTTGAAAAAGTTTCCTCCTGACCAGTTGGACTTAGATACTTTTTTTGACTTCCTGACTTTCAGATTTTAACCATCTTTACTCAGTGTAAATGAACCAGGCTTCATCGCAGTTGGTTTGAAGTTGCACCTTGATCTCGGCCTACCACGACCATCGACTACTATTGGCGCTTTACTTTTTCCCAGAGCTTTTTCTACTCAAAACCTCAAAAATTCATATCGCTAGTAAGACATTAAGGGTTCATCCAGACAAGAGTTTCCATTATTCCATGAGGTGGGCAGTCACCCACCTCAAATTAATAATCCTGTTTCTTACGGCCATGAAGCCGCAGGAAGCAGATACTACTGTGGGTTCATTGAAATCTCAAGTGCCTGCTCTTTATATTTTGTGTTCCAGGGGGTGGTTAAATCGAAGAATCAAAGCTTACTGTTGACGAGGGTAGTGGGGAGCAAACACACATAGTATAAACCTGTAAATAGTACCTAATAAATGAAATAATCTAGTCAGTTCTAATTGTTTAGTAAAAAGAATCGTATTTTATTTGCTTATGTTCAGTAGCTGAGCAGCAATGTAATAGACAGCAGTAAACTAAATTCCACCACCCTGACCTTGTGTAGGGATACTGACATTCTCTAAAATGTACCACCATGGATCGGAAAAACCCAAGCATGGGCAAATCTCTGCACACAGGGTTTTCATGGCAGCCTTGGTGCCGCTTGTTTGATCTAGGCTGAAAAGAGGAAGCCCCTGCAGTCTCACATATGTCCTTTTGATGTAATTTCTCTACACCATGCTCATTGCTGTGCATCAAGAACCCACTGGTGGCCCAGAAGGCCGATGCAGGTGGAGAATCAGGATTCTGGTGCTGGAATGAGGAGTCTCTGGATTGAGCTTCCCTGTACCAATTTTTCATTCATTCCAAGTACCGCTAGAGTTCCAAGTGAATACAGAGTTCTCCAAACATTTTTTCATTAAACCCTTGCTCCCTCCACTGAAGAGAAATTGCACAGTGTGGATGTGAGATCATGATGTGACTTGAACTGCTCTTTAGAACAAACCAGCGACCTGTGTTCTTTGGAGTTACTTTCGTGACCTTTGGAAGGCAATGGTATTGCCCAACTAGCTGCTGAGACCACTATTGCCAGATGGATGACAAAAAACGAAACAATATCATGTACCAACCACTTCTAAATGTTGCGTGGAGTCTAACCTCCATCTCGTGTCCAGGCACACCCCAGCAGGGCTAATTTGAATCTATAGACTCCCCTGATCTGAAGCCATATGAAAAGAATGATATGCACTACACTGGGCTCAAGGGAGCATTCATTGGAAGCTATACAAATACTTGATTTCACTTTATTTGCTCCTGATCTCACTAACAGTTCATAACACAAAAGTGCTGAGTGCCCTGTCATTGATCAATTGTAAGAATCAAACCTCCACCAAAATCAATCAATCAATCTGGATTTGTAAAGCGCAGCAAATCACCCATGGGTGTTTGGGACCTTCAGTTTGTTCTGTTCTGCTGCAAGTGTCCATCCCTTCACTTTTGCAGTGGTGTTAATTACTGAAAGTTGGATTCTGGGACGCTTCCAATGTTGGC
The DNA here is from genome assembly GCF_964261635.1 of Lissotriton helveticus. Classification (NCBI taxonomy): domain Eukaryota; kingdom Metazoa; phylum Chordata; class Amphibia; order Caudata; family Salamandridae; genus Lissotriton; species Lissotriton helveticus. Next base: position 295,748,662 of record NC_136065.1, read on the forward strand.
TGCATTAGTTTTAAGGATGGTGGGTTCAATCTAATTTTCTCTGGCACTTATTTCTGACTGTGTCTTAAGGAGGGTGGAGTTTAGAGGTGGTAGGGTGCCGGAGGAAGAAGGAAGCCTAGGGCCAGAGGGGTGAAAGTGGGACAAGAGTAATCAAAAAGTGGGAACCCCACCACATTTTTCATTCAGGCACCACAAAGACCAGTGGCTGTCCTGCTTACAGGGTGCTTTTGGAAAGAAACTGAGAAATAAAGTGACAGATACACTGTCCTTTAATGGAGCCCTGCATGAAAAATTGCAGCACTGCATTGCGGCAAAGGGCAGAAAATGATGATCACAAGATTTAGAAAGAGTTGGCTGCCGATTACATGACCTGTTTGCAGTAGGGGGTTTAAATAAAGAGGGTTAGTCTGGCAGCCTCCAAAAGGCAGACACGACTGAAAGGTACCCTTTAAGAGTGCCTAGAGCAGAGCCCTGCTAGCTGGAGAGTCAAAATAAAGAGAAGGATTTGAGAGAAGGAAGCAGAAAGAGGATCAATAGACCTTTCTGTATAATATTTTACGAATATTGGAGAGCGCATGAAAATCTGGATGTTTTGCATCACTCAAAGCATTGTGCTGTAGAGCAAAGGCGAGGCTGCGCTGTGTAATGTAGGTTGTGAGCTGGAGGCACACCCTCAAGGACACCAGCACCTGGGTCCGACATGTAATATGTGTGCTTTAGGGTAAAGTACACATTACATGTAGCTAATATACTGAGGGCCTGATTCACAGAACTAACTTAAAACAAAATCCTAAACTTACTACCATTTTGGTATTCACAGAAGGCACTTACTGATTTTGGTATTCACAGAAGGCACTTACTCATTTCAGTATTCACAGAAGTTAGGAGTCCTAACTTTAGGACTCCTAAATGCCTTCTGTGAATACCAAAAGTCTTAAAATTTTGATTTTTCTCAGTTTAGTAGTAGTAAAGTTAGGACTCCTAACTTTAGGACTCTTAAATGCCTTCTATGAATACCGAAAGTCTTAAAATTAGGATTTTTCTCATTTTAGGAGTAGTAAAGTTAACTTTACTACTACTAAACTGAGAAAAATCCTAATTTTAAGACTTTCGGTATTCACAGAAGGCATTTAGGAGTCCTAAAGTTAAGACTCCTAACTTCTGTGAATACCGAAATGTCTAAGTGCCTTCTGTGAATACCGAAATGAGTAAGTGCCTTCTGTGAATACCGAAATGAGTAAGTTCCTTCTGTGAATACCAAAATGGTAGAAAGTTTAGGATTTTGTCTTAAGTTAGTTCTGTGAATCAGGCCCAGGGTGATATTTTGCTTGTGCCTGCTTTCCTTTAGCGTTAGGATTTGGGGGAAAATCTAATCACAGTACTTTAGTAAATCTGGCTTTGCATCATCATAAAACCTTTATTCAGTATGAGAGAGCGGCTTTGTATCAAAATCCAAGGTTTTATCGTCTGGCTTGCCCGAGACACACCCTGCTTGCATAAATTAGCTGGTGGATGGTGCAAAACTACTTGATCCTCTGTGCCAGTCCATAAAATAGCTTCTGCCTGTGAAAATGGATCCGTTGCTGCTGTTTGCAGGGGTTTGCTGTGTTTTGGGTTGCTTAGCATCACATGAGTTCCAGCGCAAACCCTTGTACATTTGGCCCCATGCCACCTTTGAAGTCGTCAGCTAAGCTAGGCTCAGGGCACTTTTCAGTAAGAGTGCATGATTCAGCATCTTCCCTCTGCAGAAAAAATGAAGGAAGTGTAGTGGTTGTTGGGGAGCCTATATGTTCTGGAGGCCGAAGAGTGTAACATTTCTTTACAACCCCCCTGCTCCCTCGGTGCACATCCTGCAGCTTGTTAAATGGTGCTGCGAGGTTCAAACTCTAAGGCAGCCTGGGTATCTGTGCTGTGTGGTTCAAACTTTGAGGCAGCCTGGGTATCTGTGCTGTGTGGTTCAAACTTTGAGGCAGCCTGTGTATCCATGGTGCTGCCTGGTTCAAACTCTGAGGCAATCTGGGTATCCGTGCTGCGCGGTTCAAACTCTGAGGCTGCCTGGGCATCCGCGCTGCCTGGTTCAAACTCTGAGGCAGCCTGGGCATCCGTGCTGCCTGGTTCAAACTCTGAGGCAGCCTGTGTATCCATGGTGCTGCCTGGTTCAAACTCTGAGGCAGCCTGGGCATCCGTGCTGCCTGGTTCAAACTCTGAGGCAGCCTGGGTATCCATGGTGCTGCCTGGTTCAAACTCTGAGGCAATATGGGTATCCGTGCTGCGCGGTTCAAACTCTGAGGCTGCCTGGGCATCCGCGCTGCCTGGTTCAAACTCTGAGGCAGCCTGGGCATCCGTGCTGCCTGGTTCAAACTCTGAGGCAGCCTGTGTATCCATGGTGCTGCCTGGTTCAAACTCTGAGGCAGCCTGGGCATCCGTGCTGCCTGGTTCAAACTCTGAGGCTGCCTGGGTATCCATGGTGCTGCCTGGTTCAAACTCTGAGGCAATCTGGGTATCCCTGCTGCGCGGTTCAAACTCTGAGGCTGCCTGGGCATTCGTGCTGCCTGGTTTAAACTCTGAGGCAGCCTGGGCATCCGTGCTGCGCGGTTCAAACTCTGAGGCTGCCTGGGCATCCGTGCTGCCTGGTTTAAACTCTGAGGCAGCCTGGGCATCCGTGCTGCGCGGTTCAAACTCTGAGGCAGCCTGGGCATCCGTGCTGCCTGGTTTAAACTCTGAGGCAGCCTGGGCATCCGTGCTGCGCGGTTCAAACTCTGAGGCTGCCTGGGCATCCGTGCTGCGCGGTTCAAACTCTGAGGCTGCCTGAGCATCCGTGCTGCGTGGGTCAAACTCTGAGGCAGCTTGATGTATCCGTGCTGCGTGGGTCAAACTCTGAGGCAGCCTGGGCATCCGTGCTGCCTGGTTCAAACTCTGAGGCAGCCTGGGCATCCGTGCTGCCTGGTTCAAACTCTGAGGCAGCCTGGGTATCCGTGCTGCGTGGTTCAAACTCGGGGGCGGCCTGGGTATCCGTGCTGCGCGGTTCAAACTCTGGGGCGGCCTGGGTATCCGTGCTGCCTGGTTCAAACTCTGAGGCAGCCTGGGTATCCGTGCTGCGTGGTTCAAACTCTGGGGCGGCCTGGGTATCCATGGTGCATGGTTCAAACTCTGAGGCAGCCTGGGTATTTATGGTGCCTGGTTCAAACTCTGAGGCAGCCTGGGTATTTATGGTGCATGGTTCAAACTCTGAGGCAGCCTGGGTATTCATGGTGCATGGTTCAAACTCTGGGGCACCTGGGTATCCGTGCTGCGTGGTTCAAACTCTGGGGCGGCCTGGGTATCCTCTCCTCCTCCCCGGACGTGTTTGGAATGATGAAAGAGCAGCCCCTCGCGCGGGAGCTGTTCAACATCACCGAGCCTGCGGGCAGCGACACTTTATCAAACCTTGAAACCAGCGGGCACCCGAAACATCAACACTTCAGGAGGAGACATCGTGCAGGGCACGGGGCTGGACGGGGCGCTGTGCGAGGCAGCCAGAGAGCGCGGGAAAGGCACGAGGCGGCAGAAAGAATAGAGGCCACGCTGGCTCTGAATGTATCGGCCCGAGAAATAACTCTGAATTACACGTTTGTCCCTGGTAATGATTTATGAAGACATGATTTTGGTGCGTAACACACCAAAATCTGCATAACCCAGTAATTATCGAGCATTCCCCTGAGGTGTGACCTGCCGAAATCTATGTACTGAAAAATGACCAGTCGCCTAATTGTGATATGTGCAGCCAGAGGGGTTACTGTACAGATTACAATTGTCCAGGCCACTCCTAGTAAGAACCCAGAAAGAGTAGCATAGAAGGGGTGATATAAAGACACAGCATGAAAGGAAAAAAACCATATGGTTAATGCCATGAAACAGGAGAGATGGCGAGAACTATAACGGGATGCAATTAGGAGAAGTTGGCATTAATAAAGACAAATATGATCAGCATCTTGAAATCTAACTGAAAAGCGAAACTTTCCAAGAGAAGCGTCTCAAAGTGATGGCGTATTCCAAGGGCATGGGCCAATGTGCTAAAGGCCCCAATGGATAAACAGAAACATTAAATGGGCAAAATGCCTATGCTTGTAATCTAAAATGAGGCAGGAGGAACCTAGAAGTAGCATATTTATGACTATGGACTGAAGATACTCGTTGTAGTGGGCCTTGTGAACTGAGTTCCCAGAACAGGCTAAATATAGAAGTCCTTGCATAAAAAAGCCACAGGATAGCCAGTATAGCCAGCCATGTATACTTAAAGTGAAGTAGTGTGGCTCACTGGTTAGAGGCGGCAGACCCGAGAGCAGAGGACGGCCCGGGACCAGGGTTCGATTCCCGGCGCGGCAGGTTTCTGGACCAGAGTCAGCGGACTCGATAATTCTCTCGCCTCGGTGCCCACTCTGATCAGCGTTCACACTCGGCAACTCTGGGCATTAGCTTACCTCATCTTCACTAACGGCCCCACCAGACCGCCGGGGATGCCTGGTCTCACCCTGGAGATACCCATTGAGGGACCATCTCTCAGGGAAGCCAGGAAGGGTTTCGCAGCGGTCGAAGCGCCTTGGGACCCTACGGGTAAGTAGTGCGCTATATAAATGCCTATACATTTACATTTACAATCCAAGTATGACTAGTATAGAGGGCCTTGTGTATTACATCTCCAGCATTACCAGTTTGGATGGCCTAGAATAATTAAAAGGTAGTCCTTGCATAATAAATTCTCAGGATGGGCAGTTCAGATGGCTATGCACAGGGTTGGAAAAGCAGTAGGACAATATACTAGAAGGGCTCCCACAAAAGACTGGTGGGCTGAATTTTTGATATTATCTTTTTTTTTCTGGCCACGGTCGGCTGATATGTTAAATATTAGTGGATTTTTGCTGCAAGATGTGAAGCATATGAGCAGAAAAGTTGCTAGTGCTAAGGCTGTGTGTGTCAGGGAAGCCTGCATGTAGGCAAGCTAGCTCAGTGTCGAACCTGAAAATACACTGTTTGCAACTCATTTACCCTTTTGTGGAAAGTCTTAAAAACCACTGTGAAGATACCTTAAAATTATATCCTGTTTTGCAAAATGTTACTGGCCCAATATGATGTAAATGGCACAGTAGTGTGGTGCCCACATACTGCTAAAGCAGCATGTCACAAAAGGTCTACAGTTGTGAATGTAGACCACTTTTCTTTTTAGTTTCTCGGTGTACTGCACATAGCCACTACACAAATACTTTTGTACTAAGCCCTGATGTGAGCTTTATAGGAGGACTTAAGCCCTCAGGTGAGCCAGCATAGAGGAGCTTGGGTACAAAGTGACCAGCTTAGCCACTATTTAGACACTTGTGTACTAAATCCTCAGGGTAGCCAGTTTGGATGAACTTGTATAGAATACCCTGAGTAGAGGATCTTGTGTACTAAGCCGTTGTGAAACCCTGTACAAAGAATGATGTAGCTCAGACACACGCACACCATTGTAGAGAGAATTGCAGTGACCTGGCTTAGATAGTATGAACACTTAAGTAACCATGATCATGCTAGGAAGGCTTCAACAAGAATTCATCTTTTGCAGCAGGCAATCCATGCCATTATAGGTGCGCAACACATGCCTGATTGTGATCAAGGAACAATAAAATATACCTTCCAGCGATACTGCTTGAAAAGTAAGATGTGAGGAAAAAACAAGTCAGACCACTTAAAGAGAACTACTCAAAACCAGTCAGAAACTTTAAATAGAGATTAAAGGAAGACTTGTTTGCAATCTTTGTGCAGAAGCAAAAACATTTTTGTCGTATTTGGGTATAATCAGGCATCCTCTTTTGAGTTTCCAGAGGCAAATAATCAGAATCCAAATGCTTTCTGAGCCCTCGATCCTGGCCCCTGAGATAGAGCTGCATTTCATGCACACAGGTGACCTAAAGATTGAAAGAACTTATATAGTCTTCCAGCAGTGAGACCTACACTTTAACCAGTAGGTGATGCACAGATTCTTGAAGGACACCGCGTGTTAGTGGAATTAGAAAAGAGATAAGGGAAAGGAAATTAAAGAACGGAAGTGACAATCAAGAAACGAGGGTGGTGGGGCTGAAAGTACATACGGAGACAAGGATCGGAAAAAGATGAGGGAAGGATGTACACTAAATGTTGGATGCTGCAGTAGTTTCCTCTACACAAACGGGGAAGTTCAATGATGGTCACATGGAGGATATTTCAAGGCACACAATCCTTCAGGAGCACACCTGGAGCTAATATCCTACATTTCTACATCTTACGTGCACTCTACCTCTCTGTATCTCCGATATGCACTATACCTCTCAGTTTCTTCAGTATTAGGGTGTCTTGCATAGATTCACATGCTTGAATATATTCCCCGTCGTTGGAGTGGGAGTCCTACGGTAAATAAAATAGCAATAACATACTAATAATATGTATATGTAAAACATAACACATGAAATACACATTTGAAAAAAGGCAGTAAATGCCTAGACATAATTCCACATAGGAATACATGGAGAGAAAAAACACTAGTAGTCTATTCCTGTCGTTATGTTGGTCCAAACTGTAGCCAATCAGGTGCCAGCAGCCCTCTAGAACCTTCTCCTCAGAGCTCAGTACCTCCGATTTTCTACCGCACGTCGTGTGAAAGGGAGTCTCCCTGAGCTCTGCTCAGTTTTCTCTACTTCTTCAGGTTTTTCCTGTGTTTTCAGCATGTCTTCAAGTAAGAAGTCTCTTTTTAGACCTTGCTCTTCTTGTGGAAAGCTACGCCTTTATTCAGAAGATCCTCACAGTAAGTGTATTTACCCCGACCATGATGTGGGTAAATGTAAGTTCTGTAGAACTTTTTCTACAAAGACTCTAAAGGACAGGGAAGGCCGTCTCCTACTGTAGCTTCAGAGACTTAAGGACAAGGATAATGTACTTTCTGATGCCGAAAGTCTAATTTCTGGTTGTTCCCAAGCAGCTTCTAAACGTAGTAGTGTGCAGGAGTTGCCCTCTCCATTCCTTAAGAAGAATAAGATGTCTCTCTCTATGGCCCCTGCGGTGTGTTCACCTCTACCTACTACTTCCACGCCCATGAGACCTGGCTCTCAGGCGTTTGCTGCATCTTCCACTCATGTTTCTGTGAAAAAACATGTTTCATCGTCGACGGGAGCGTCGACGGTTGTCCCAACGACGAGATCTGCTGTCTCCGGCTCGTCGACGGCGACAGAAACAATGACGTCTGCTTCAGGATCGTCGATGACTGTTTCGTCGACGTCATAGTCGTCGACGAAGGTAACCCTCAGCTTCAACACTGTGCCGTCTGTCATTCCGATTGCTTCATCGTCGTCGAAGAAAACTCCACCGTCGACGACCAAATCATCATCGACGAAGAGTGTTAAGAAACCAGCTTTGTCGACGGCCTCGTCGACGAGCACTCCGTCGACGACAACCCCGTCGACGACTGCTCCGTCGACGACCACTCCGTCGATGAACAAGAAATCATCTTCGCCGTCGACTCCGTCGACGAAAGCTCCGTCGACGGCGCCATTGCCGTCGACGATGGAACCGTCGGATTCTTCCAGTGTGGTTCCATCAACTCCATCGTCGTCGTCAGCTCCATTGACGACTTCTTCCACGTTTGCCTCTCTGCCTTTGCTGCCACTGTCGTCCACTGGGTCTGCGCCGCAAAGTGCCTATTGGCCAGATTTCTATCACCAGTGATCCCCAGCCTTCCTCGCCCTTGTTTGCCACGGACTCGGAGCAGAACTCGGAGGAAGATGTACACGAGTCTTTTAGAGCAGCACGTAGTCCATCTGATTTGGTCATCAAGTGCCAGGATTATAGCAATGATGATGAGGACCAATATTTCCAACAGGAGGAAACGCCTGTTCAAGTTCCTACTGCGACTGTGCCTTTGTCGCTCATCTCTAATCTCCAGCATATGTTGGACGACTATAATAGGCGTTTCCCGCTATCTCCACGTGCCTCATCGGACAGCCAAAACCGGATTCGGTGGTTATGCAGGCAGCTCAGCGCCGTTCTCGGAAACCCTGCGTCTGCTGTTACTACCCTACCAGATCGCGAAGGTCGTCGCCTGGATGCTATAGGCCGCAAGTTTTCCACAATGGCCTCCACCACAGTGAGAGCGGCCAATGCTTTGGCTATTTTGGGGCGTTACGACTGCCAGATGTGGGCAGACATGTCTGCTTTTGTGGCTTTGGTGCCAGATGCTTCAAAGGCAGAAGCCTTGCAACTTCTCCAAGAAGGAAAGAGAACATCGGAGGAGATTATTGACTGTGCCGTTGATATTGCCTGTACTGGTTTCCGGCAGCTCGCTGGTGCGGCTGTTCTACGCAGGCAAGGTTGGTTGCGTTCCACATCCTTTCGCCAAGAGGTGCAGGCGAAGATCCTGGATATGCCGTATGACGGCAAGTCACTTTTTGGAGCACATGTTGATGAGGCATTACAATCCATCAAAAAAGACACCGACACTGCTCGCTCTTTAGAAAACGTACAATTTCGGAAACAGCCCTTTCGGGGTGCACGCGGACGCGGCACCTCTTCTACTTTTTGAGGAGGAAGCAATCAATATCGCTCCTACAACCAATGCAACCAACGCTACTCCAATAACCAACAACAGTCTTCCCGTCAGCAGTCTTCTAAGACCTATAGGGGGAAATCTTCTTACAGAGGATCTGCTCCCAAGAGACAATGACTTGCCTTTACCCCAAAGAGTTGGAGGTCGAATCTCCCTGTTCTGTTCTCAATTATCCTCCATCACTTCGGACCGTTGGGTTCTGGACATTGTAGAGAAGGGCCATGCTTTAGAGTTCATCAAACTTCCTCCTCCCACTCCACCTTCCGGCCCACCACCAGCCCACATCACGGTACTCTTCCATCAAGTTCGCCTTATGATACAGAAGGGTGCAGTCGAAGTGGTGCCCAAGTCTCAAAGGGGGAAGGGATTTTATTCCCGTTTTTTCCTTATCATCAAGAAGACAGGAGATTGGTGGCCAATATTGGACTTGCGAGCACTCAACAAGTATCTCAAGTGCCAATCCTTCCGCATGCTAACGCTGGTAGAGATCTTACGCTTACTCTCAATGGGAGATTTCATGGCAACCATCGACCTCCAGGACGCCTACTTCCATGTCCCTATTCTTCCGCGACATCGGAAGTACTTGCGTTTCCGCGTGGGACGGAGGAACTTCCAGTTCAGAGTACTACCTTTCGGCCTATGCTCAGCCCCTCGCGTCTTTACGAAGGTGTTAGCTCCTGTGGTAGCTTATCTGCGTCTTCAGGGTGTCCAAATTCTTCCATACCTGGACGACTGTCTCCTAAAATCACAGTCTCGCACGCAGCTGCTTCAGGACACATGCCTTTGTCAGGAGGTATTTTGCTCCCTCAGACTTTCCATCAACACCGCAGAGTCCCAATTACATCCAGCTCTCTGCAAGAAGTTTCTAGGGTCCACGTTGGATACAACTCTTACAAAAGCATTTGTGTCTCAGGTGCGTCAACAAAAGATTCTTCAATTAGTGTCTCTTCTACGGACAAAACAGTCCGTTTCAGTCCGACTCTTAAAGTCATTTCTAGGGATGGCGTTATCGTGCATTGCACTGATCCCAAATTGCAGACTACGGACACGCCCCATTTAAGAAGAATTGGATGGACAGTGGCGTCAGGTCACCGGTTCCTTCAACGACATACTCTGTGTCACCACTCGCTTGAGAGCGGCTCTCAAATGGTGGGCGCAGCCATCCAATCTTTCTGCAGGGACTTCGTTTCTTTCCATCACTCCGGAACTTACTCTAACGATGGATGCCTCGTTGGAAGGATGGGGTGCACACCTTCAAGGCCTGTCCATAAAGGGCAAGTGGACTCTGCCTCAGAGAGCCTGGCACATCAACAGGCTGGAGTTGATGGCCATTTTTTCTAGCGCTCAAGTCATTCCATCTATTGATCCAAGGGGAGTCAGTCCTTATTCAGACGGACAACACAACCAGCATGCACTATATAAACAAGCAGGGCGGAACAAAATCTCCAATCTTGTCTCAACTGGCGCAATCGATCTGGGACTGGGCTTTAAGTCACCACGTCACTCTCACCACAGTTCATCTTCCAGGTGTCTCCAACATCCTAGCGGATTCCCTCAGCAGGTCCACGGCATCGACCCACGAGTGAGAGTACATCAACCAACATTCGAGTTGATTTTTCGGCGATGGGGTTGTCCGTCGCTGGATCTCTTTGCCACACCAGAAAACCGGAAATGCCCATCTTACGCAAGCTGGCATCCCCACCGAGGGTCACAGGGCAATGCCCTTTTGATGAATTGGTGCAATCTGTTTGCTTACGCTTTTCCTCCAATCCCTCTGGTGCCTCGAGTATTGTGGAAGATGCGGAGGCAGCCTTGCCACATTCTTCTGATCGCTCCCAGATGGCCGCGTAAGGCATGGTTCTCGGAGCTGCTTCTTCTATCCCAGTGCGAGCCCATCCTTCTTCGTCCTCGGGTGGACCTCCTCACGATGGTTAAGGGTCAGATTTGCCATCCAGACCCCTCCTCTCTGAAATTGTCAGCCTGGAACCTGATCACCTTGAATTTGCCCATCTAGCTATCCCGCCAGACTGTAGAGACATTCTCGCTCAGGCCAGAGCTCCGTCAACTGTGAAAACCTACAAGCTTAAATGGAAGAGATTCTGCCATTGGTGCGCAGCTGCTGGTGTCCATCCCATTCGTTCCACGCCTGCGCAGCTCCTCCCGTTCTTTTTGCAACTGGCTCAGTCCGGACTTTCACATTCAACTTTGAAAGTTTTTCTGGTGGCAATTTCCCACTTCCGCCAGGATGGCTCCACCTCACTCTGTTTTTCCAGGATAATACGTCAATTCTTCAAAGGATTGTTCTGCAAATTCCCACCGGTTCGGCGCCCTCCTCCTACTTGGCGCCTTAACATCGTGTTAGTACAACTAATGAAGGCACCATTCGAACCTATACACAAGGCAGACTTGAAGTTTCTCACTTGGAAGGTTGCTCTTCTCCTTGTGCTGACATCATCAAGTCGCGTAAGTGATATTCATGGATTCACTATAAAACCTCCTTTTCTTCAATTTCAGCCAGAGTGTGTAGTGCTTTGCACTAATCCCACCTTCTTGCCCAAGGTGCCTTCGGATTTCCACATCAACGAACCTGTTTTCTTAAAGACTTTCTTTGCTAACCCACAGTTCCCAGCGGAGCAGCGATTACACTCCTTGGACATTAAAAGGTGCTTAAAGTTCTACATCAGCAGAACGGCCCCTTTTCGCAAATCTGATCAACTGTTCATAGCTTATGGACGCTTCCACAAAGGGCGTCCAATTACCAAACCTACTATTGCGCGTTGGGTTTCCTCGGCCATTGCTTTGTGCCATCAAAAGGCAGGCAAGCCTCTACAGTCTTCAGTGAGGGCCTATTCCACCAGGGCGATGTCGTCTTCAACTGCCCTGTTCACCGGTGTGCCGCTGCATCAGATCTGCAGAGCAGCCACGTGGTCCAGCAGGCACACAATTACGAAACACTACTGCCTGGGTGCCATCAACGAAGCAGATACTGCAGTGGGACAGGCTGTGCTTCGCAATCTTTTTCAATAAGGTGTGCCTCTGTTTTCCCTCCTCCATTATGGTTTACCATTTTACTGTTATGACTTGCATGACTATATATATTTTGGTCTTATAAGTCTGTTCATGTGTATCATGACTATCAAAGCCTTTTTTGGCTATCACTGCTTTCTATTCTATATTCAAGCATGTGAATCTATGAAAGACACCCTAATACTGGAGAAGAACAATTTTTACTTACCTGTAAACGGGTGGTTCTCCAGTATTGGTGTCTTTCATAGATTTACATGCGACCCGCCCACCTCCCCTCAGAGTCTCTCTTCTCCTCATAGACTATATGGTCACTCTTGTGCTACGAAAATCTGAGGTACTGAGCTCTAAGGAGAAGGTTCTAGAGGGCTGCTGGCCCGGATTGGCTACAGTTTGGACCAACATAACGACAGGAATAGACTACTAGTGTTTTTTCTCTCTTCATGTATTCCTATGTGGAATTATTTCTAGGCATTTACTGCCTTTTTTCTAATGTGTATTTCATGTGTTAATGTTTTACATATACATATTAGTATGTTATTGCTATTTTATTTACCGTGGGACTCCCACTCCGACGACGGGGAATATATTCAAGCATGTGAATCTATGAAAGACACTAATACTGGAGAACCACCTGTTTACAGGTAAGTAACAATTGTTCATCTCCTGCATGTTCTATACCTCTATCTACCGCCTACATGTAGCATACCCAGCTGGAAGCGGAGCGCAAATGTGTGCTACAGACTTTCCCTTTTGCACCAATCTGCTCCCACAGCTCATATCTTTTTTCATATTCATGACTATGGATGTGGCTTTATGGCTGTGATGATTTTCTGTTTTTTAAATTATCGGTCCTTTTTGTGGTAGTCCCACCAGCTTCCTCTTTCTTTTGCCTCCATCTGCGTCATTGGCTCCTATATTCAAACAATGTCTTGGTGTTAAGGCCCTTCTCAAGCTGATCCATACCTTTTGTACTTGCAGTGCCTTTAGTCTGAATATCACAGGATGGACTGTACACTCTGCAATTCTGTTCCCTAAAAGGTGCTTTTAAACCAGATTTAGCTAAGGCTAGTCCTTTTCGTATGTGACATCCAGTGGAATATCCCCGAGTTTGTAGCCAAGAAGCTGAGACCAGACAGAAGGCCCCATTTTACCATACACTGTGGACTTGCCCCACGATACGTCCCCTTTGGGAGGGAGCCACGGACCACATGTGCACAGCTTTATAAAAGACTATAGTATTAACTCCACAACTGGGAATATTAAACATTTGGGAGGCGACTGACCTAACGGAAGTCGAACAGCAATTCACAACACTAAGATACACGCTGGTGAAGAGAGATCTGGCTAAGGGTTGGGGGGGTACAAACCCACCACGTGTCACCCTGTGGGTCAGAGAAATGGATAGATGTATGCTGGCAGAGACTGAGGTTTTCAAGGCTCGGGGATGTCCCAAGAAATGGGTTAGGAAGTGGTCACACTGGAATAAGCATAGGGGGGATCCCTGTGTGTTGCCTACTGTTGAAATGGAGATGCATAGACAGGCGAGACTTGTAGGAAATGTGTAATATGTAACCTGGATCAATGTCTGCTGGATTATTTTGCTGAAAACACTTAATATGTTGTCCAATCATGTAATGTATGGCTGTGATTTGAAGCAATAAACAACGTTTAAAAAAAAAAAAGAAGCTGAGATAACCCGACTGGTCTCAGATAAATAGTTCTATATTTTTACAATGCGCCAAACCTGTTAATTTTCTTTCCTGAACATTGTATCCTAAGTAAGCATGAGCGCAAAATCCGCTCCGATCGCGGATTTTGCGGATTTTCGGCAAATCCGCGATCCGCGAACTCTCGCGGATTTGCCGAAAATCCGCAATCCGCGATCGGAGCGGATTTTGCGGTCAAAAGTTCAAGCGCGCCTAATTAACGATGGCGCCGGCAAGCTGCCAGCGCCATCCTGCAATAGTTACTTAATTAGCTTCAACAGGAAGCTCTAACAGATAAGATACAGCAGGGGCTCGAGCGCCTGCTTTATTTTAGCAGTTGGAGCTTCCTGTTGAAGCTAATTAAGTAACTTTTGCAGGATGGCGCTGGCAGCTTGCCGGCGCCATCGTAAATTATTTCAACAGTGGTGTCTTCTTGAATAAATATGAAGGGCAGGGTTCATTCGGGCACGACGGTCCTGGCACAAAAAAATAAACCTCAACAGGAAACACTTGCAAATATCAATAAAGCATGTGCCCTAGTTGAAGCTTAAATTCAGTGACTCATTCATCAGCCCAAAAATTAATCTGCTGCTCTGATCGGTCTCTGACCTTTTATACACACAAGAGGCATGCTCGCATGGACGCCCCGTCCGTTTGGCCCCGCCCACACACTCGAGGTGTGCACCGTCTTCCCGCCATTTACCCACTATGATGGACATTTCACTCAAGGGACCCCTGCGCACTTCGGCGCGATTGCATAGTGACACACACTTGGTCGCTGGAACTAGTTGAAGCGCAAATGCAGTGACTCATTCAGCAGCCCAAAAAAAAACGTGAGCGTTGGGAGGCTGGGCATCTTTGACTTTTACGAGCGCAACCCCCGTGCTGTTCCTGTGACCAGGGGCTTCTGTCTCTTAATCTGCTGCTCTGATCGGTCTCTGACCTTTAGACACACAAGAGGCATGTGCGCTCGCGTGGAAGGCCCGTCCGTTTGGCCCCGCCCACACGCTCGAGGAAGCCCCGCCCCCAAATCCGCAAATCCGCTGAATCCGCGGATTTTGCGGATCCACGATCCGTGAATCCGTTGAATCCGCGAATCGTGGATCCGCAAAATCCGCCCATGCTTAATCCTAAGGTCCCTTGGTTCACAATTTGTAAACTGTATCACTTTTTACTACACTTTAAATGGGGAGTTCTCTGCCTTCTTGTGAAAAGTACTAGCAGCAACTTTACACCCATAGGGCCAATTCACAAACTGCATTTTTAGTACACAAGGTAATACTATTTCCTACAAAATACAATTCACAAATCAACAGGTGGATATCTCCAGCTCTCCGATCTTTTCTATGGCGAGCTCTCCACAGATGTAAGTTTACTACGCAATAGTAAATGTGGGAGGGACCATGGAAGTGGTGGATAAATGGTAATATGCTAATGGTGATATATTCTTTTTTTACTCAGTACCTCAGGCACTGTCTTTTAGCTGGAGATCTTGCCTGTTTCTCACTTTGTAATTCTGCTAGATTTGACTCTCGTTCTCACATCTTCTGAATATTCTTATTTTAGCACACAATTAGTTTCCATTCTACCTCTCTTAGCAGGTGAACTATATAGCAGAATGACTGCTCGTGCTCGTATTTGTCCTAGTCTCTTCTATTTTAAATTCCTCCATTGACCAGTTTATAGGATCGTGAAAACTAATCAGCATTTTTTTCAGTCTACCCTCTACTTACTCTAGCCACTGCTCTTCACTAAGACAGTGTCTAGAATTTCATTCAGCAATGATGGCAGACCTGGGCAGGGCCAATCAGTGGTGGTAGATCCACCCTAAAAAAGTGCAGGTCTTTAACCTCTGTGATCTAGCAGCCTTGTGACTGGTGGGACGCTCGTTTAAGGGTTTCTGACGGTGATGCTTAGCAGTTACCCCACCTCTAAATGAGTTGAGGAAACCACAAGGTTAGTGTGGTGGAAACTATGCCAATTTATTGTAGAGCCCTTGCCCCATCAAATTTTAAGTGAGACAATGATCTAACTCATTCTGGTGGATCCTGATAACTCCGAGTCAAAAACAGCAGTGTATCTTTTGGAAAACCAATAATATAGCTCATTCGCATTTAACCATCATGTCCTACAATACTCCGACACACTCAACAGGGGGGATACAACCACTATTACAAAAGCTGTGTGCCAACACACACGTATGGTAATGAAAATATTGCGTATTAATTTATTAAAATCATTCAAATATTATGACAAGTTAAAAACAGCATACATTTAAACATATATATTTCATATCACTATACAAAAATACTAACCATAAGCAGCACAATGGTCAAAAAATGAAGTATAGAAAAAAGAAAGAGGATAAAAGAAAGTATTAAAAGACAATACGCTTTGGCATTGTAAAACCATATCCATGTTAAATTAGTGTTGAGGCTGGGATACAATATACTGGGAAAGATCAACTATCTAGTATGCCAGTCCACTACAAGGATTATGTTGTTAGTGCGTCAACGCGTTTCGATGGTATTATCCTTATTAAACCATCTTTATCAAGACTGTGAATTGTACTCTCAGAAGAAATACATGTAGAAAAGCTTAAGATATTTTGTATAGATACTTAATGGAGCGCAGACATGTTTCTCAGGGACTACCTCACTTGTAATTCCGTTCACCCCTCAGGGACAGATCCTATCATTGAAGATCTTTCATTTTATAGAAAACTGTAATACTGGATTAGTCCGCTAGGATGAGCCTTGTAGGAATATGTAATGTGAGGTCACAGGGAATCCTACGGGGGTTCTTGCTTACGATAGATCTTAGAGGTGTCCAAAATGAGAAAACATTTTAAAAGTTTTCCTTTTGAATAGGGAAACACTTAAAAAGCTTCACGCTTGGGTACTGTAGGACAAAAATTCCTAAGAACACCCTTTCATCAAATGGGTCTTGTCGCCTGGAATAAGGCGCTGCGCCGCCTCCCTCCTATGTTCGTTTGTAAATAAATTATTACGCGGATTCACTGTGACAGTGAGAAAAAGGAGTGCTGAGGGAACAACGTGTCACTGTTTGGCGGCCGAACAGAAGGCGGATTACTCACCTGGCATGCTTCGGGCGAACCCACTGTGGTGAGAGAAGGAATTGTGGAATAGGAGGGGAGGCTCCCACTACGAGTTGAACAACATGGGCCTCCAATGACCAGAATGCCCTAAAGAACACACCCACTATGGCATAAAAAGAACGCTGCAAGTGCAGCGTCACTTCTTGCCTCCCTGTTTCCACTTTGCCCAGCCAGTGAACAAGGGACAGTTGGTCCAGAAATGCGTATGGCGTGAACTGCCAAGTGTATGATCTGCAGCTGCCAATAAACAAGTTGATAACACGCTGTTTGAGGCTTTCCAAGTGTGGGAGTGACGACGATTGGAATATATATATATATATATATATATATATATATATCAAACAAATCCTTGTTTTTTGTAATGTTCCCTGGATGCTGGAACCAAAACAGGAACGGACTCCACTTTCTTGGTGCAAATTTTCTTTATTTGGTTTTGCGTTATATATATATATTTATATGGGGAGCACTGTGTTACAGCCCGTATTGAAGATCTCGCTCCAATACTTGGCATTTGTTCGACCTCTGTTTCACCAACCCGGGTGTTCAACATGGAGCATTCTGGGAGCTGTAGAAAGCATTGGACTCAAGAAAAACAGCAGGTGAATGACATTTGGCGGGGGAGGAGCGTCTTAGCTTTTTAATCTGTGAAGGGAAGCGGGACTGAGAAGTGAACTCTTTGTAGTGAAGGGCGCTGATGAGGGCACACACATTTGCCCGAAATGCATACGCCGCCACTATTTTACTGTGCCTGAATAATAAAGCTTCCCATAAGGAATCCCCTCTGGTCCCCAGCCTGCTTTCTTTGGAGGGAGGTTTCTGCGATATATTTATATATATATATATAGATGTGATCAAGGCCGTTTTTTACGGCCGAAACGCGCCATGCTGATGGAGAGGGAAAAATAAAACCACTTTGAAATATTACTTTTGGTGTCGAGAGATCTGTACCTGAGGAGGAGAGCGTGTGGGGAGCCACACTCACAGGACTTTGTTCGCATATATATATAGATATATATGCTGCAACAAAGTATCGGATAATCTTCGACACCAGAAGGAAAGCATACGCGGGAGCAGTTGATCAAAGTATATAATACTTTATCAGGGCCCTTCGGGGTTGTAGGCGGCTTGCTGTGTTAACTATCGACTGCATTCCGGTCACCATTGCAACGCCTCCATGGCGCCACGATCTTAAGCCGGCCCATTGGGTTGTAGGCGTTTTTGTTTTGAATGTTTACTGCCAAAAAACTAATAAAATAGATTTAATACTAAAATATTTTATTAGTGCAGACCCCCCGCTTACTGACAGACGCGTTTCGCCTTGCGGCTTTTTCAATGTATACATCATTATACAGCGGCGGTCCCAACTGTATAGTTATACTAAAGTCAGTTTCCACAGGTTTGTTTCCTTAATAACGTAGGTGTTGTTTGACAAATCTGCATTAAAATTTCCTAAAACAATCAATACATCTTTAAGCTTTCATGGAAAATTTCACACTGATCCGTCAAGCCAGGGTCAAAGAAAAAATGGAGGGAGCGGCCCAAAGTATGATTTTCAATGTTAATTCCCTTGTGTTAGATCTGGGGTTCTCTAGTTGGCAATGGTATTCACCTTTGTCCAAATAGGGACCCTTACTTCTAAGTCAGGATAAGGGGATTACACTCCTTAATAACCCCTGCTCACCCCCTTGGTAGCTTGGCACGAGCAGACAGGCTTATCTCAGAGGCGGTGTGTTAAGCATTTGTGAATGTACACAGTAATACAGTGCTAACACTACAGATTGACACAACACAGGGTTTTATAAAAATAAGTATTCTTTATATAGACTTAAACACAAGACCAAAAATCCACAATACTACACTTAAGATTACTTAAAAGATGATTAAAAGTCTCTTAGTTCAAGTTGATGGTAGATGCGATAAAGTTCTCAACAAAGTACCTGGATGCGTAACGCAAAGTAGACAAAAAGACTCGCAGAAGGAGAGATCCGGGGTAACGGTTGCGTCCTTCCTCAATGCTTGCACAGAGTAGGGGACTAGTCGTGAGCCTTATCGGTGCGGAGGGGATGCGTAGATTCTCGACCTGCAGGCCCGTTGCGGTGCGCAAGATGGCGCCTTGATGCGATGCGATGATCCAGTTGCGATGCGAGAAGATGGCGCCCTTGATGCGACGATGCGATGACGCCCTGGCAGCCTTGCGACGACTCTGTACTTTGGAGCCGCAACAGGCCCTGCAACGCGCTTCTCCGGCGATGCGATGGCGACTCTCTCGATGGCGTCACGCTTCTCTGGCGATGCGACAGCAGTCAGCTTCGATGAACACACGCTTCCATGGAGATGCGCCGAAGGCTCGCTTCTCAGGCGTTGCGATGATTTCAGCTGAGGCGGCGACACGCTTCTTCTCGATGCGTCGCGCTTCCAGCAGCACGCAAGTGACTGGGGTCAGAATTCCCAGCAAAGAAATTCAGGAGGGAGCTGGATGTGAAGTCTTTTGGCCCTGAGACTTCAGCAAGAGGCAAGCACAGTTCAAGCCCTTGGAGAATATTCTGTAGATGAAAGTCCTTACAAAGTTCCTTCTCCTTTCCCTTGGCAATGAAGCAACCACTGCAGGCCAACCAAGCAAACAGCACACTGGCAGAGGGGCAGTCCAACTCCTGCAGCTTCCTTGGTTCTTCTCCTTGGCAGAAAGGTTCTTGTTCCAGAAGTGATCTAATTTCTTGGGAGCAGGGTCCCAATAATTATACCCCAAAATCCTTTGTTCTCTGAAGGCAGAGAGGCCTCTGCCTAGTTCAAATCAGTTCCTGAGCACTTTGTTGACATGACTCTTCTTCCTTTCACTGTGCAGGGCAGAGACATCAGCTGCCCCACAGGAGGTGGAGCCAGCACAGGGGAGGGAAGATATAGCTCTGGAGCACTCTGTTGACAGGATTCCTTCTCTCCTTTCACAGTTCAGGGCAGAGACATCAGACAGGCCACAGGGGGTGGAGCCAGCATTGTAGAGGGAAGGCCCAGCCCTATTCAGGTCCCAGGTGCACTCCTCCCTCCCATCTGGATGTAAATCTCTCTATTCACCACTGGGCTGTCCCAGCCTGTCTCCTGGAATTACCCCAGCCCCTTCACACACAAACCCAGACAAGGAATACACAACTCAGCAGAGGCAGGCTCAAATAGTTAGGCAAGCAAATACCTGCTTTCTAAAAGTGGTATTTGCAAACACAGGATATTAAAATAAACTTTACTAAAATATGTATTTTATTATTCTGAGTTCAGGCATACTAAATTCGAATTTCTACCATGTTCCCTGAGTCGGTTAGAATTGTAAGAATGTAACAATCTTAACTGCCCATTCTTACCTATGAGAACAGGTAGCCTTCAATAGTGAAAAACGACAATGGCTCTAATTCACTATTAGAACATGCTACACACATCAGAGCATGTCCTACCTTATACTTACAATGCACCCTGCTCTTGGGCCTTCCATAGGGGTGTCTAATATGAAGCAAAGGGAAGGTTTAGCGACTGGCAAGTGGGTGCACTTGGCCAAGTCGACATGGCAGTGCTAGACTGCACACAGGCCTTGCAATGGCAGGCCTGATACATACTTTACAATCTGCTTCTGTGGGTGGCACAACCAGTGCTGCAAGCCCACCAGCAGTATTTGATCTACAAGCCCTGGGCACACATGGTGCACTGTACTAGGGGCCGACAGTAAATCAAATAACCCAATTGTGGAATACCCAATCAGTACATCAATTTAACCTAGGGAGCACTTGCACTGTGGCACTGATTAGCAGTGGCACAGTTCCCAAAGCATAAATCCAGCAAAAACATATCAAAACAGAGGAGGCAATCCGTCAAAAATGAAAGGGAGACTCACGCCAATGGTGTCAGGTCTAACACATGTCCCCTCCAGCTGAAATGTGGGGAGAACTAACCCTACCCTTGGGAGTTCTCTTCACTAAGGCGGAAAAATCTGGACAGACCATCAGCGTTGGCGTGTTCTGTACCAGGGCGGTGTTCCACCGTAAAGTCCATACCCTGTAGCGAGATGGACAACCTCAACAACTTTGGGTTCTCACCCCTCATCTGCATCAGCCATCTGAGGGGCCTGTGCTCGGTCTGAACCCGGAAGTGAGTCCCAAACAAGTATGGTCTCAACTTCTTCAGTGTCCAGATAAAAGCAAATGCCTCATGCTCAATTGCACTCCACCTCTGTTCCCGTGGAAGTTACCTCCTACTGATGAAGGCTACAGGTTGGTCAAAGCCCTCTTCAGTAATCTGTGATAGAACAGCCCCCACACCATGCTCTGAAGCGTCTGTCTGTACAATTAATTCTTTTGAGAAGTTGGGCGCATGAAGCACGGGTGCTGTGCACATGGCAGTCTTTAGGGCATCAAAAGCCTTCTGACAGGTGTCATTCCAGTTCACTTTCTTGGGCTGCTTCCTGGAAGTCAGCTCAGTCAAGGATGCAACAATGTTGCCATACCCCTTGACAAACCTCCTGTAGTACGCCTTGAGTCCTAAAAAGGCTCTCACCTGTGTCTGAGTTTTTGGGAGTTCCCATGCCAGGATGGTATCAATCTTGGATTGTAGGGGCGCCACCTGGCCGCTTCCTACCTGGTGACCCAAGTACACAACGGAGTCCTGCCCGATCTGGCACTTACTTGTCTTGATCGTGAGGCCTGCCTTGCGTCAGCGCCATCAACACTTCCAAGAGGTGCTGCAAGTGTTCTTCCCAACTGGCGCTGAACACTGCAATGTCATCCAGGTAGGCGGCACTGAAATCTTCCAGCCCAGCCAACACCTGGTTGACCAACCTCTGAAAGGTGGCAGGTGTATTCTTCATCCCAAAGGGCATAACCTCGAATTGGTAGTGCCCATCTGGTGTGGAGAAGGCTGACCTCTCCTTAGCCCCATCAGTCAAGGCGATCTGCCAGTACCCAGATGTCAAATCAAACGTGCTGAGGTACCGTGCAGCCCCTAACCGATCAATGAGCTCATCAGCTCTGGGGATTGGGTGTGCATCAGTCCTGGTGACTGAATTGAGCCCTCTGTAGTTCACACAGAACAGGAGTTCAGGTGTGGCACCCGGCGAGGCAGCCTTTGGGACCAAGACCACTGGGCTTGCCCAAGGATTGTTGGAGGACTCAATGACCCCTAAAGCAAACATCTTGGAGATTTCCTCCTTAATGTAAGCCCTAACCTTGTCAGTCACTCTGTAAGCCTTGTGCTTCACAGGGGGACTGGCGCCAGTGTCCACATCATGGACGCACCACTCTGTGACACCAGGAACCAAGAAAAATAGATCAGAGAATTGCCCAAACAGTTGGCGACAATCTTGCTGCTGATCAGGGGTCAGGGTGGCAGAGAGGCTGACACCATCCACTGACCCATCTTGCTCTGCTGCAGACAGGAGGTCAAGAAGAGGCTCGGTCTCCTCCTCCATTCTATAATCTGTCGCTAGGAGCATGCCCACTTCGGACCTTTCTAAGTGGGGCTTCAGGCGGTTAACATGAAGGACCCTCAAAGGGTTCCTTGGAGACTGCAAGTTCACCAGATAGGTGACATCACTCTTGCACTCCACCACCTCATATGGACTCGTCCACCTGTCCTGGAGCGCACAAGGCTCCACAGGGGCCATATCCCAAACTCTCTGTCCAGGTTGAAGCTCAATCAGAGTGGCATTCTGATCGTGCCACCGCTTCATCTCTTCCTGGCTGGCTTCCAGATTCGCCTGAGTGAGATCCCTGAAACGCCGAGTCTGGTTCCTGAAGGCCAGCATGTAGCTATATACATCCTGGGGATGTTTCCTGGGAGATTGCGCCCAGCCTTCCTTGACCAGACTTAAAGGTCCTCTTATCGGGTGACCATACAAAAGCTCAAAGGGGCTGAACTCTAGAGACTTTTGTGGCACCTCTCGGTAGGCAAACAGAAGGCATGGCAAGAGGACGTCCAACTTACGCCTCATTGGTTCTTCAAGACCCATGATCATGCCCTTAAGGGTCCGGTTGAAACTTTCAACCAGCCCATTACCTTGTGGGTGGTAAGGAGTGGTGAACTTGTAGGTAACACCACACTCCCTCCACAGAGACTTCATATAATTAGAAATGAAGTTTGTACCTCGGTCAGACACAACCTCTCTGGGGAACCCCACACGGGAGAAGATCCCCATCAGTGCACGTCCCACTACGGGGGCCGAAACTGTCCGGAGCGGACTGGCTTCCGGGTACCGGGTAGCATGGTCAACCAAGACCAGGATAAACCTGTTGCCCATGGCTGTCTTGGGATCCAGTGGACCCACAATGTCAATGCCCACCCGTTCAAAGGGGGTACTGACTACAGGGAAAGGTTTGAGGGGGGCCTAGTGCCTCCTTCCACTTTTCCCACTTGCCTGGCAAGTTTGACAGGTCCTACAATGAGTATCTGAACTCTTCCTCATCTGGGGCCAATAAAAGTGGGAGACAAGCCTTTCAAAGGTCTTGTTCTGCCCCAGATGACCAGCTAAAGAACATCATGAGCCAAACCCAGTAGGAAGGCTCTGAAGCGCTGGGGTACAACCAGCACACGGGCTGACCCAGGCTCAGCAACCTTAGGCTCGCTATACAGGAGACCATTCTCCCAGTAGATCCAATGTGATCCAGACTGATCACCTGGTTTGTGGCCTGTTGCCTCAAACCCACAAGAGAAGGGCACTTCTGCTGCTCTTCACAAAATTACTCCCTGGAGGGACACCCTTCTTGCTGCCAATGGGCCAGCTCAGGTAGGTTCCCCAGTTCAGAAACTTGCTCACCAGTGGGTTCCAGGGCATCCCCCTCAAGGTCTGCCTCCTCCTTGACCGTGGGAACAATAGAGGCTGGTTTCCCACGCCCCTTACCTCTTCTCTTTAAGGCAGGTCCCTGGCCATATTTTCAGGCTCCAGGGTCTCTTGAACACCCTTAGCTGCCATAGACCGAGTGGTCACACATGCCCACTCAGGCAGATCCAACATCAATAAATGCACCTTCCTCTCCACCTTCATCCAAGGGGAGTTTTCTAACAGACAATCAACAGGCATGGATGGCCTCACAGCTACATGAAGAGTACCAGAGACCCCCCCCTCCCCCACCCAAAGGGAACTTGAGCCACCTTGCAATGGCTCTCTGTGTTGTCAGCGGCAACAACTGGGAAGAATGCATGAGGGACTACCTGCTCTTCAAAGACCAAGTGACACTTGACAGCTCTCACACTTGCTCCTGTGTCTCCGAGAGCCTCCACGCTATGGCCATTGATGGTCACCCACTGCCTGTATTTTTTAGTGTTCTCAGGCAGCTGAGTTTTAGGGACCATCTCAAAGTCTCCTAATGAGACAAGGGACATTTCTGCGGGACCCCACCCACCTTGAGCACCCATCTAGTCCCCACCCAGGGCAACACTGGCCATCTGACGGGGTGGTGCACGGGGCGGCACATACTGTCCTTTCTGCGGACACTGGGGATCATACCAACGGTGTCCCACCTGCTTACACTGAAAGCAGGTAATAGGCCCCCTATGAACAGGTTTACCTGTCAGAGGTCCTGACTTCTTTTCAGGGGGAGGCTGGGAACCCTTACCTTGGTTCCCTTGGGAATTACTTTGGGGACCTTTTTGGAACTCCCTCTGTTTACCCTTGTCCCCCCACTCTTCTGCTGGGGACCCTGCCCACCTTTGGCTGAATCTCCCACAAGACCCTTGTGGACCCTGGTACTGACCCAGCGGTCCACCTCTTCAGCAAGTTTTCTAGGGTTAGTCAACTTGCTATCAATAAGGTGCTGGCGTAGCTCTGGAAAACTATTAGCAGACAAGTGCTCCCTAGCAATCAAATCATAGAGCGCTTGAAAATTATCAACATTGCTACCCCTCACCCAACCATCCATAGCTCTGCAAAAGAAAGACACATGTTCTACCCAAGCGGTTCCCTCCAGTTTCTTACAATTCCTGAACCTCTGTCTATAGAGTTCTGGAGTTAACCCATACCTTATCATCAGTGCTGCTTTCATGTGGTGATAAGACATCCTATGCTCATTGGGCAGGTCTAACAAAGTATCCCTCCCCTCAGTCAGAAAGCGGCCCCACAACCCCGCTCCCCAATCCTTCTCAGGGCACGGTGGGCCAACATTGCTATCTCATAGGCTGCAAACCACTAGCCAATATCTTCACCTTTGTGAAAATCTTTGATGACATCCTTGGGAATATGTACCCTGCCTTCCGAAGGCACAGATGGTGCGCTGCCACCAGAGGGATTGATTTCTAAGCCCTTGGCCTTGATCTCTAACTCCCTCAACATCCTCTCATACTCCATTCTCATTCTGTGGTCTGTGGTTTCCATGGTTAGTTTGGTAGTCTTTTTGCCTACTTTAGCAGCATTTTGATCTCTGCTGACTTCAGTGTGCCAGTATTTATGGAAAAGTTTTGGATGATGATGCTGCCAATAAGGGAAAGCTACTAACTACTATATGACTCCCCCATTGATTGATCGCTATCTTTTACTTTTGTGTAAACAAGATTGGCAGGCTACTACTGGTACTGTGTACATTGCCTATTTCTCTAATATTGGATCTGTCTGATCTTCTCAAATGTTCTGAATCATGTTGTCATGCTCTTGTCTTGAACCTATTGGCAACGTTTATCTGGAACTTATTTGTAATGTTTGTTCTTGTCACTTTATCCTACCTGCCTCAACTGTGAAGCGTTCCGATATCCTCCTGGATCTTGTTCGCGCTGGAGTTTCCTGGTACACAGACCTGTGTAATGCACGAAATCAATTTTGAGGGTCTGTTAAAGTCTGAGGTAGCAGTGTAGGCCTGATGCTTTAAAGAAATGTGGCAAGGGTGTTGCCAAGTAGTGTCAGTGTTTTTCTTGGTAGGTGCCTTGGCCCGATGTTTTGAGTGATGAAATGAGATTGCAATTGTTGCAGAATAGTTGCTCTGGGGTGATGACCACAGAACTTAGCTTGGTGTCTGATTACACTGTGTATTACCATTCTATGTGCCGGAGTTATGTAAAGCTTGGTATGCTGCTAAATGGTGTACCTCATCTCCTTTGCTTGTCCTTTTATCTTTCCCGTGCACCTCTGTATTTGCCGTTGAGAGCCATGATTTCGGTGGTGATCTATTAGGTGTTTTGTCTACCATGGGCCGGTCTGTTTTTTGGAATTTGAGGTGAAGCCTCGAAGATTTCGGAAGGAAAAAACCTATAAACGCTCCTTTTCAGGAATGGCACCCAGGATCTGGAACTCACTCCCTAGTGAAACAAGGCTCATCTCCTACAGCAAACTTTTTAAGAAAGAAGTAAAAGCGATCCTCATGGCTAAATACACATGATCTATTATTCTGTATTTCTCATGATTCCGCTCTGTACTACCTGCCTGACCCCTTGGTCTATTTGTATTACTTGTATTATCGACTTACTTGATTGTATACGTTCTCACTTTGTATATTTTATATTGTTTGACGCACCTGTTTGACTTTGCACACTCTACCCACACCACCTTAACCCTACTCTCGTACTACTGATGCACCTGTGTGACTATACACCCTGCACACACCTACCTCAACTATGCCTTCATGCTATCTCCAAAAGCATTTTAAGCACGCTTAAACAAGTATATGCTCCTTATTTTTGTACTGTGATACTATTGGCGCAACTGTTTGACTATGTTCCTTGGACCGACACTACCTCACCTGTGACCTACCCCTTGTATTTTGTCCTACCTATGTAACTATGCGCCTTGTACCTTAATTACCTCAATTACTACTCTATCACCCCCTTGTACTTGTAAAGCGCTCTGATATCTGCAAAGATCTTGTTCGCGCTATATAAAACTTTCAAAATAAATAAATTCTCTCTCTTTCCAAAGACAACCTGTTATTCTCTTTTTCCCGCTGACCCTCTATCTTAAGCTTAGCCAATTCCAGCTTGAGTTCCCTATTTCTCTCCCTGTCTTCCAGCTGCCTGGGGGACAGGTCATTGGAAGAGATGCTGCTGCCAGGTGGGGACGGCACCCCTCCCCTGGCTGGAAATTCTGTCCCATCAATTTGCCCATTTGCATCCCCAACAGGCTCCACCACAAGATCACGGGCAATTCTTGCTTCTACCCATGCCCTCAGCACCTTCTGGTAGTCTTCCTTTTTAGAAATGCCTGGTGTAGCAACTTTCAATTTCCTGCAGAGATACTTGAGCTGTTTCACAGTGAGGGTTTCCAACCTCTCTTCCTCAAAATCAAGATCCATAGATGCAACAGATGCTGGTTTACTCATGGTAGTAAAAAAAATAGGAGTCTTCAGGAAAAAACTAACAGTCCAAGGAAAAAGGATTCTATAAAAAAAAAATATGTGGCCGCGTTAGTAGTGTACACCAATCACTGTATATGAAACACAAATGCAAAGTCCAAATCCTCACCGCTGACCACCATTGTTAGATCTGGGGGTCTCTAGTTGGCAATGGTATTCACCTTTGGCCAAATAGGGACCCTTACTTCTAAGTCAGGATAAGGATCCTTAATAACCCCTGCTCACCCCCTTGGTAGCTTGGCACGAGCAGACAGGCTTATCTCAGAGGAGGTATGTTAAGCATTTGTGAATATACACAGTAATACCGTGCTAACACTACAGATGGACACAACACAGGTTTTATAAAAAGAAGTATTCTTTATATAGACTTAAACACAAGACCACAAACGACAAATATCCACAATGCTACACTTAAGATTACTTAAAAGATGATTAAAAGTCTCTTAGTTCAAGTTGATGGTAGATGCGACAAATTTTTAACAAAGTACCTGGATGCGTAACGCAAAGTAGACAAAAAGACTCGCAGAAGGGGAGATGCGTCGGTTGCGTGACCCGGGGGAATGGTTGCGTCCTTCCTCAATGCTTGCGCAGAGTAGGGGACTCGTCGTGAGCCTTACCGGTGCGGAGGGGATGCGTAGATTCTCGGCCTGCGGGCCCGTTGCGGTGCGCAAGATGGCGCCTTGATGCGATGATCCAGTTGCGATGCGAGAAGATGGCGCCCTTGATGCGGCGATGCGATGACGATGCGATGATGATGCGATGACGCCCTGGCAGCCTTGCGATGACTCTGTACTTTGGAGCTGCGACAGGCCCTGCGACGCGCTTCTCCGGCGATGCAATGGCGACTCTCTTGATGGCATCACGCTTCTCCGGCGATGTGACAGCAGGCAGCATCGATGAACACACGCTTCCAGGGAGATGCGACGAAGGCTCGCTTCTCTGGTGTTGCGATGATTTCAGCTGCGGCGGCAACACGCTTCTTCCCGATGCGTCGTGCTTCCAGCTCCCAGCGGCACGCAAGTGACTGGAGTCAGAATTCACAGCAAGGAATTTCAGGAGGGAGCTGGAGGTGAAGTCTTTTGGCCCTGAGACTTCAGCAGGAGGCAAGCACAGTTTAAGACCTTGGGGAATATTCTGTAGATGAAAGTCCTTACAAAGTTCCTTCTCCTTTCCCTTGGCAATGAAGCAACCACTGCAGGCCAACCCAGCAAACAGCACACTGGCAGAGGGGCAGTCCAACTCCTGCAGCTTCCTTGGTTCTTCTCCTTGGCAGAAAGGTTTCTTGTTCCAGAAGTGATCTAATTTCTTGGGAGCAGGGTCCCAATACTTATACCCCAAACTCCTTTGTTCTCTGAAGGCAGAGAGGCCTCTGCCTAGTTCAAACCAGTTCCTGAGCACTTTGTGGACATGACTCTCTTCTTCCTTTCACTGTGCAGGGCAGAAACATCAGCCGCCCCACTGGAGGTGGAGCCAGCACTGGGGAGGGAAGATACAGCTCTGGAGCACTCTGTTGACATGATTCCTTCTCTCCTTTCACAGTGCAGGGCAGAGACATCAGACAAGCCACAGGGGGTGGAGCCAGCATTGTAGAGGGAAGGCCCAGCCCTATTCAGGTCCCAGGTGCACTCTTCCCTCCCATCTGGATGTAAATCTCTCTATTCACCACTGGGCTGTCCCAGCCTGTCTCCTGGAATTTCCCCAGCCCGGTCACACACAAACCCAGACAAAGAATACACAACTCAGCAGAGGCGGGCTCAATTGGTTAAGCAAGCAAATACCTGCTTTCTAAAAGTGGTATTTGCAAACACAGGATATTAAAATAAACTTTACTAAAATATGTATTTTTATTATTCAGGCATACTAAATTCGAATTTCTACCATGTTCCCTGAGTCAGTTAGGATTGTAAGAATGTAACAATCTTAACTGCCCATTCTGGCCTATGAGAACAGGTAGCCTTCAATAGTGAAAAACAAAAATGGCTGTAATTCACTATTCGAACATGCTACACACATAAGAGCATGTCCTACCTTATACTTACAATGTGCTCTGCCCTTGGGCCTACCATAAGGGTGTCTAATATGAAGCAAAGGGAAGGTTTAGGGACTGGCAAGTGGGTGCACTTGGCCAAGTCGACATGGCAGTGTTAGACTGCACACATGCCTTGCAATGGCAGGCCTGAGACATACTTTACAAGCTGCTTCTGTGGGTGGTACAACCAGTGCTGCAAGCCCACCAGCAGTATATGATCTACGAGCCCTGGGCACACATGGTGCACTGTACTAGGGGCTGACAGTAAATCAAATAACCCAATTGTGGAATAATCAATCAGTACATCAATTTAACATAGGGAGCACTTGCACTGTGGCACTGATTAGCAGTGGCAGAGTGTCCAAAGCCTAAATCCAGCAAAAACATATCAAAACAGAGGAGGCAATCCGTCAAAAATGGAAAGGAGACGCACGCCAATGATGTCAGGTCTAACACTTTGTGACACATTGCTCACCGATACAGAAAAAAATGGCTAAATGGAATGACACAAAATTTTCCGAAATGTTAGTACTCATAAAGCGTGCTTTTGTGTTTAGGTATAACTTTGTCAAGCCATTGTCAATAAATTCAAATTGAAAGAGAGAGAGAGAGTGTGTGTGTGTGTGTGTGTGTGTATATGTGTCTATGTATATATGTATCAGTAGCTGTCATCAATGGGTAGTTATATTTAGGACCACGTTTCCTGGATGGATTTTTTTATGCCGTTAGATGAATCTTCACAACACTTTCCATAAAAGATCTCATGAACCTCATCCCTTCTAGAAAAGTTTAAGGGTGATTTAACAAGTGGGGCCAAGAAAAGGGGGGGGTCCCAAAACGCGTTTTCCCAATGCCATTTTGCATAGTTAAATTGAACAGTGATGCCACAAAAAAGACTGAATGGAATTACACCGACTTTGGCAGAAAGCTAGATCTTGGTCCATAGAGCCTAATTTTTGTGATTTGATGTAAAGCCAGTTCAGTAGTTTTTGAGAAATTAAGGTCCAAATTGTATGTATATATCATACAGCGGAGAATAGGCAGAGCTTATAGATCTAAAGATTAGATCTGATTGGCTGGCATCACATCAACAAAATTGTGGCAGCTGCCATTTTAGGACTCGGGGAGATAGAAGGAAGCAAGGTAAGGAATACCCATGCCCCCCACCCCAAGGAGCAAAAAATTTATTTTTTTTAAACAGTATAGTGGATTCGCGGTGTTGGTAAAATATTTTTTTAAAAGGTGGGCTTTTGCCATTTTTAATTTTAAACCCCTTGGGGTGGGTCATGGTAACGTGGGTCAGTGCATTTAAAATCTTTTGGGGAAGGAGGTGTGAGGCTCGCCTTCTGTGAGCCATTTGCCTTGCCGTGCACTGCTAATTACCTCACATATACATCACGCATGACATGTTCTATTACATCTTTGATATATTCACTGTAGCATCTGAAATTACATTATTGATGACAACACTATGCATAGCGGAAGTGCGAGTTTCATTTATTTTAGAGCACAAGTTATAGTTACTTGAGATAACTATAACTCTGTGTGTGCTTGTGTGTGTATGTATATGTATTTTTCCATTAAAGGAACTAGGTTGTTAGTGCACGGGTAAGTAGTGGAGTCCGCATGCAAAGATCGATGTCAAGTTTTAAGATAACCCCATTTTTTTTAGGACATTTTTGGCCCTGCCTGTGCCGCGGACAATTACCATTTATTCTAGAGGGAGAGACAAGAATGGTAATAGATACAGCATGAAGGTGATTTTTCTACCCCATTTGTGTACCTCCAACAAGTAATATATCATTGCATGTCTCCCGTTTATTATACTGTTGCTGTCCTTCATACTCATACCATTTTCTGTATATCTTGCATGTACTTTTCAATGTTTTGTATATTGTATCGGTCACATTCACTATAACATTGCTGCCCTTTCTACTTGTATTTGACCATCTCTGTACCTTCATGTTGTTCATCCTACATGTACATTATCACCTCAATACCTCCAATATGCACCATGACCTGTATCCATCCCATAAATACTTTTATATTGTTGTCCTTCCTACCTTTTCCGTACATCATTTCCTACTTTCTCCGTACCTCCTTGCTGTCTCCTAAAGATGCACCACAGTCTCTGTACATCCTACGCATACGATGCCTCTGTGTACCTCCTACTATTAATTCACCATTGCTTCCTGTCCTGTACTATACCATCTTTGTATCTCCTATGTCTCCTACAATCCCTCTATGCCCCTTACGTGTATACAGTACTTCAATTTCTCTTACTTCCCTGTACTTCCTATTAGTTATATGTCCGAATATTGAGTTTTAAATATTGTGATACAAAATATTGTACCACAAAAATAACCAAAATAGCTACACATTACGTGCCTAAATGGATTCCTCAGTCTACATCTACGTATCTTGAAGATACATATGTCGTCAGATAAAATATAGGTGGATTTAATTTTAGTAAACCTAAACTTACAATTAGCTTGTAAATATTTTGGTGGTCGATGTTTGTGATACAATATTCTGGTAGCACGATATATTCTGATACCATACCCTTCCTATGTGTATTATGCTGCCTCCTTAATACCTGCATCATCTGTATCTCCTCATTTCCTCTATGAGAGAGTGGGGCTGTAGATGGATGGATGGAGGGGATGATTAGGGCAGGGCGCAGGAGAGGAGGAACAACAACAACGAGGAGAGGTTGGGCTTTCAGCTTTTCTTTTCCTGAAATAGAAGATGTGCAGTTTTTTGGTTTCACTTCAGCTTTGGACAATGTTGCAATTTAGTAATTAAAATGCCTGATAGGCTCTAGAAATTGCACATAATTAAATTTAATAGGAAGATGATTGTGGGAGAGATTCGATTACCAGGACCCCTGGCATGGACGCTCAGAGGGGAGATGGAGTCGGGCTGTGTGGACTGGGCAGCTATAATGTAATAACAGCTAATCACATTTCTCGTCATGGATTTCACTGTCATTTACCTATAAGTTTCATTTAGATTCTGGTTTTCACATATTCTCTAAAAGTAAAAACTCCTGCTTAGATCCAGCGTATGGTTTACGCATATTCCTCAAAGTCAAAATGCCTTTAGATTGGAACCATCTGTGGGGCCAAAGGGCATGTCTCAGATTCTACCAAGAGGCTTAGCATATATGGTAAATCTGATGAGGTAACTGGGTGTGATTTGAGCTGGGCCATGGGGTTTTCACTGTCAAAGTGCCTGAGTAGATCATCAGGTGGCGTCCCTGTACTGCATGATTCTCATCACCCGAAAGCCTCTAACGGCATACGGTACAGAGCTTGGATAGGACAACGGCTTGTTATCATACTGATGTATAGAGTGAGGTGGTGAGTCCTACAAAGGATTAGGATGCTCTGCCCTACTTAGACGTCTGACTAGGTCAGATGGTAGTGTCTTTCTGATCCAGAAAATGTCCTCAAGTGCATATTTGTTAGGGTCAAATGAGACAGCATTGAATTTGACCTGATTACTCTATCCATTGGAATGTCTGACTGAGGGTGGTGTCTGTAGGACTTTAGGGCTGTCTGGTGGTAGCTAAGGGCCTTGATTAGACTTGTGGCTCTGTAACAATGGGACACCTGACAAGGTCTGAGGACGGAGGCTCTTCAAGAGCAGGGGTCTCATCACAAATTTGAGTCCTTATTAAGTCAGAGGGATTTTGGGTGTCAGACCATGGCTAAAATCTCCAATGGAATATTTGATGCATTCGGGGGCTAGATCTGTATGGGACCTGGTGGCCAGTGCTGATGCGCTGTCTGGGAAGGTCAGGGGTCACAAGTCGGCTGTCACCTATGGTATGGGTGACGAGATCAAATCTTTCATAATGGTGGTTCATGATCAGTATTATATCTGACAGTCAG
Source organism: Lissotriton helveticus (assembly GCF_964261635.1). Classification (NCBI taxonomy): domain Eukaryota; kingdom Metazoa; phylum Chordata; class Amphibia; order Caudata; family Salamandridae; genus Lissotriton; species Lissotriton helveticus. Next base: position 295,781,329 of record NC_136065.1, read on the forward strand.
AGGTATGGGTCTAAGTACGACCAGCAAAGCCTGAATAGACCGGAGCTCATTGTCTCCCAGACCACGGTGCGATCTCCAACAGGACTTCTGATTGCATCAGAAGGTTGAGGACAACATACAAACAGGGGGTTCATCAAGAAAGATATCTAACAGAAATAGAGGCACACATCTTTAGACAAGGGCTCATGCCTAATGTTGCATCTAATAGTGCTAGAAGGCGGATCACTAATGAAGCATCTACCTGGGTGAGCAGTCCTCACCACCAATGGTAATTCAATTGTGGAAAGAAGCGTAACACTAGCTTTCTCATGCTTGGATCAATAGGATACCTGATGGGGTCAGGGAGAGAGGAGGATGATGCTTGCTGAAGACATGGCATTCATCACCAATGAGAAACTTGACAGAGAGAGTGGGTGCGGATCAGCAGGAGATCGGTAGCACCTGGAGATTACTCATCAATAAAAAAAATCACAAACTGTAAGAGTGGGCTCTCTGTAGGACTTAAAACGAACTTTATATAATCACTATAATAGAGGTATTTGTACTCTGTCGATCCCGCCCCAGAGGGCAGAAGAGCACTATACATAGGAAGAGAAGTTACTTAGCCCCGCATGCAGGTTACAGAAGGGCGAAGGACACTTCTATGAAAGTGCAAGGTTGATGCAGTACAGTAGTTGGGTTACAAAGGTGAACTATGCTGGAAAAGTAATCTAAAAGGCAAAATCAAAATGGGAGGGGTGTTGGTCGATCATAACGATGGGACACGAGTGAGGAAGGTAAATGTCTTGAGTTCTTTCTTGCATGTCAACAAAAAGGGGAAGAGGAGATAGTTCTATAATGAGCAAAACGCCTGTCTTGTTTTCTCAATTTTTGATAGTGTAGATTTCAAGAGTCACATGATTCATACTGGAAGTGCAGGCGTAACCCAGGAAGGGTACACTTTGACATGGTAGTTAGTTGTTTGGGGTATGAGTAGTTTGACATATAGTCCATTGTCCTTGATGTGTGCTGAATGGAGAGCTTTGAATGTGAGGGCTACATAGCCAGATTTTATGGTGACTCATTCTCATGTGGGTAGTGCCATGGAAGGTGTTTAGATTTTGTGATGCACATGGTACCAGGGATGTCTTTCAGGAGAGTACTGCCCCATATAAATGTGTATGAGGATGATGGGGTGCACTGAACAGTGGAAAGAATGAGTTTAGAGGAGAGGAAGGGTTTGATTTTGTGGAGGAGAATCTGATAGCAAACAATCAGGATTTTTGTATTGCATTCTTTAAAGGAATGACACAGAAACTCGGGTTCTGACGGGAGAGGCAGGGTAGAGGAGATCGTAGCAATGACCTGATTTATGAATGCATTGTGTAGGTGCAAAGCCTGCAGTTCACAAAATCCTACGTTCTAATATAAGAAACGCACATTTGCAAATGTTTTTTGCGATTTAAAGTATATACATTGTGGCCCATTTCGAATTTTTAAGAAAAGGGGTAGGAGATGAGTGTCCCCGTTTCCGAACAATTCTCATTGGAGAGTGGCAATGGTTATTGATATATGACCCCCGGAAGTGGGTGATATCAGTTGGCAAAGTGGAAGCTCTCCACGGGAGACAATTTCCACACTATGAATGCCAATAGTGGACATTAGGAGAGCTGTCCTTGGGACTGCAGATTGTTCTCCTCAGTTTCCCTCACATCATGCCAACTTTTTTATTGCAGCTCCTGTCCCTTTAAGAGACAAGGTCTTTAATAAAAAAGGCAGTTCGCTATTTGGAATACAGGGGTGGAGAGTTGCTGTCTCTCATGGGCCCCAATACCTGTTTTCCCTGCCCTTTATGCAGACTTTGGAAACAAATCCTCATTAATATCTATAGAACAAGATTCTGTGAATCCTACCAAAAGTCCATTACATCGCTATGGATCACTATAGCGATCACCGCACAAACTAAGCCACAGGTGCCACTGCCAAACCAGTTGCTGTGCAAACATTCACTGCTTTGTGACCTGGGGCTCTGTACATCAGGCCTTAAAATTAATAAAATTGAGCCTGTCTTCATGCTGTGGTTGAAACAAGTCTCCGTTTCTGAAATCAATATCTGTGTTGGCCAAGTTCAACTTAGATAATTTGTCTCTGGTAGGAAGCTGCTGAGGATGTAATGGAAGGATGTGAGGGCAGTATGCGTGAGGTCCTAATGGCGGTGGGAGAATATGTTATCTAAAGATGAGGAGGATAGATGTTATAATGAATGTCAAAAGGTATAGGTACAGGGTTCCAGATATTATTCACCGAAAGGTGTGATCTAAGCCTAACCCTTAATTTGGGTTCCCTAGTGCCAACGGGTGAATTAGTGGATCCAGTGGATGACCTGGTCCTGTCTCTTTGGAATATTTTGACTGCTATCAGTTGTAAACAAGATGCAGGGTCTATAAGTGAGGTACCCCCACTGTAGCTCTAGTTAAAGCCCATCTCCAGCATAAGTAACCCCTTCGAAAGAACAATGACATTGATCCCAGTTAGAAACGTAACTAGTCACTGAGCACTATGAGCAGTTTCGCCCATTACCCACTAACGGAATCTGTGGCAGGTTAAGTTCACACTTAATGAAGCTGTGACTTTGTGTCCCTTTTCAGTGCCAGAAAAATTGCCCTTCCGGTGTCTTATTTTGAGCATAGGTTCAGCTATTTTGTATCTTTCTGCCTGGCACATTTACCAAAGATTTGAAAGACTTCCATTACCAGGCCAAGAATAATATTGGCCACAAGGCTCGATGTTATTTCTATGATGGTGCCTTCCCACGTAACTGCTTGCGCAGTGTATGAACTCATCACGTAGCCCAGAAGGGGGCATGACCATCTGTGTTTCGCCTTCTTTATTCAGACTGTTCTTTTTTACGTATCTGTGAGTAGAGAACCACTCCTTTCTCTGAGTAACGTTTTTAACTGAACTCTCAGTTTATTGCATGTTATTTACTGTATTAAGCTGCATCCGAGTTTCCTGCTATGACATTCTAGAAAGCTTTGGCTTGCTCCAAGTCAGTACCACTGGAGAGTCAGACATGCAAATGGATTAACTTGGCTATCCAATTGGAGTGCCTCTGTGAGACCGATTGCAGATATTACGATCTGCCTCAGGGCTTGAAGAAAAGGTCTCAGACCTGGTTGGAGATTAAAACCTGTACATGGCCAGAGGCTAATCACCAGTAGGATGGCTGACAGAGTCAAAGTACAAAGACTTTTTATCACCAGATTACTTCTGAATCGTGGAATGTGTGATGAGGTCAGGCAGTGAAGCCTCTCCAGAATAAGAGGGTTCATCATAAATAGGACATGTGTTGGGACTGGAATGTCCCCTGCATGGTAAACGGGCATGTATGTGCCCTCAGTGCCCAAATGCATGTGAATCTTGCATCCTGAGTTTCAATGATTTAATATAACATGCACAGATGCCTAGGCCTGTCCCTCGTAAAAATAAATCTAAATCCAAATCCGGTATTTGTAAAGCACAAACTACTCACCCCTAAGGGTCTCAAGGCGCTGGGGGCCATTGGGAAGATTAAGCCCTGGGCTCCGGAGTCAGCCACCCTGGCCGCTGCACCACACCTCTCCCTTATGTGAGGTCCAGAACCTGTTCTTTGACCTGGACGGGTTCCCCAAGCAAGCTCACATAGTGGGGATTGGACTACTGTCCATACAATGAGCGTGTGACAAATTGGTGGTAGCAGCAGCGTTCCGTGTTGTTGATCAGTAGTATGATCAGTACCTTTTCTTTTTGTTAAAGAGAAGAGAGCTTACTTGTACTTCTTGTCTAAAGTTCCCCTATTATGTGTAACCTTTTGTTGGCATTCCATGTGATTGTCAAAGGTGTGCAGTGAGTGTGAAGCAGTCCATGTATAGTAGTTAGACATTGTGTTGTGAACATCCGAGTACTGGGATACCCTGGCTTAGCACGTCACAAGATAGAGGATGGACATAGCTTCCCTAGACAGTGACGGTGTGCTACAGGCATTCCAGCAGCTAGATTGATGAAATCCAGACACTGCAATGCAGGTGAGGGAGACAGGGCTTCCTTTGGAAATTCACTAAGGGCCTTGTTAGCAAAGGGCTTCTTATTACTTCTTTCTGAACCCTGTTATTTGGTAGATGGTAGGGGTGAGACTGCAGTTTTTGTTGTTCAAGATGAGAAGGCTTCTGGGCAGTACCTTCCATGTGTGTGATTCCTGCTTCTGGCAAGCTGATGACAACCAGTTGCTGAAATCAACCACTCCATTGTGCTGCTATTTTGGATTCTTTGGCTTGGAGCCAGACCCATTGTTACCTGCGTTGAGAGCCATCCCCTTGCACAAAGACTGTTTGAGGAACAACCAGAAAATGACATTTGAAAAAGAACCACTCTAAACAATTTCTGAAGCCTTAAACAGCAAATCCTCATTCCCTGTAAGTGGGATCCAAACCACCACGTTTTGTTCCAGCTCAGGTTCTTCATGAACAAGAAAGGGAGTACTTTGCAGAGCACTTCAAGTCCTACCATGTGACCTTGGTGGGTGTCTACATGACAGCCAGCCAGCCTCCCAGAGGTGAAGGATCATCACCTGAAGTCTTCATTTTCTTCTGGTGGAGAGGTAGATCTACTTAGTGCCTAGAAGCCTGCCTAGCTGCTATGAAAGCAAGATAGACTAGCCCTACAAGAGGAGAGACTGTCTGGGAGGAGATGACCTCTGTGTTTTCGGTATGAGGAACACCCAGAGAAAGCGGGCTGCTCTAGAGAGTAAAGCCAGCAGCAACTGATGTTGAGTGGAGGTCCCTCAGTCTCTCTGAGCAGAGGAACCTGGAAAAATACTTGAGAATTTTAGCTTGAGTGAACGTCAAGGATGGGAGCTGTTAAAGTGAGATGTATATCTAACCATAGGGATAACTAGAAGTGATCTGCAATTAATGTCAGTGCCCACATCATACTGAAGAATATCAGCAGACATTAGAGATCTCCAAGAACTGGGAGCGAGTACCAAGAGGGGGTATGGCATCTCACTGAAGATTTTTTCTGGTATTACAACCCTGAAATTGCAGTTCCTATTAAATTGTGTAGTATTTTGTTTTGCTGTGAGATTAAAGTTATATATTTATAAAAATATAAACTCTGGGCTGGAAAATAAATGACTGTTGAATGACTCTGAGCTCTTGCACCCCTACTAACTCACGAAGAAGCCTTGTACTGCTCACCTTGCTACATTGAGAGTTAAGTGTAAAAAGGGTTGTACTTGGCTCAGTGTGCGGAGCCACTGTAGGATGGATCCCAGGACATGAGTAGTAAACAACCTGAACCACCCCTGCTCGGATTTGTGAACATTTCACCACAGGGCAAACGCAGACATAATGTCAATGCCGGTGTTTACTCCTCCATCATTGTTGTTTTTGTGTACCCTGTGCCCCGCTCCCCTCCCCAATCTGCCCACAGGCATTTCGGGAGCTCCAACTACAGAACTGTTTAGTTCGGTGCGTCATTGCAGGTAGCGAAATGTCCATTGGAAAATAAGCATGGCAAAAGTCTGCACACCTTGTTGGAACCCCGTGGCCTCGATCTGCTCTGTGGCCCTCCCAAGCAGGGCATGTGACAGGTTCAGAGGATCGATTCTAGATAGGATCAGAAAATGAATTAAAAAATAGGATGTATAATGTGATCATAGGGCGTATTGGAGATAGGACTAGGGAACGTATCATCTAGATTGCCTGCTTAGGACTTGGGGGACTTACTTGTGGAACTTACTATCAATGGCAAGTCTAATTGCAGGGAGAATCTTTGGAAGGCCAGTAGACCAATTAAAGATATGACTTGGTCATATGATGGCTATGTAGAAGGAAATTACTCAGTATGTCGGGATGGAATCATCCTCAATGAGACATCTAATAATTTGGACCAGGGAAGTTAGCCTAGAAAGGAGCAGGAGAGGTCCTGGCCAAATGTGGCATTTAAGAGCGTTAAAAGGATAGCGTTTACATTACATCAGATGGCTCGTCTTTAGTGAGATGTATACTCATGTTAGAGAGCATCATCTTTATTCAGAAGACCCCATTACAATGAGGCAACTGACCAGGTCAGAGCATGAAAGCTCCTTAGGGCACGGGGATGAGCACAAAATGAGTGTCTGACAGAGTCAGGTGTGGAGGCTCTGTTGGAGGATGTGGCTTATCAGCAAGGCCATCAGGCAAAGCCTCAATAACCCTGTGACCTCTTCAGGGATTGGATGTTGGACAGAATAAGAAGGCCAACCATAATGTGATGAAGTCCTCAGCTCTTTGCTGACTTCTAGCTCAGCACTACTTCACACCTCAGCCCCACCTTCCTTTCCCAATTCCATACTGTGATTCAGATAACTATTACTCCAGCCTTCGCTTCCTACCTCACCCTCGAAGAGACCATCCTCTGCGAATACTCTTTAGATTGTTGAAAATGACTCAAGGCAAAGCAGCAGTCTGTAAAAAGCTAGTTCCTAGAGGTAATGAGCTAGTGGTGGACTTTGTGGTACTGCTATGTAGAGACGTAAATGCTACATCAATAGCTTCAAAGCAGAGATCTTCCTAAGATTTTAAGGCTCAGTAAATTTGTAGGGTTGGCGGTGATGAAGCATGAATGCACAACCTACAGGTAATAAAATCATTAATATCCTATGTACTGGATCGGTCCCATTCTCAACTTGGGGTACCTGGCCACTTAATGATATGAATTAAAAGTGCCACTGCACTGAATCAGTACCACACAGTAGCATATATGTTTTAGCAGGTATGCTAGCTCATCCACATGCATCTGTGCCCTTTACACATGTTTTCTTCTGCTCGTCAGTGCAGATCAGAACATGCTCCTCTTAGACTCAGTAACTTTCTACATGGGGCCGTACCCTTTTTGTCCCACAAAACATTTGCTGTTTTACCCTCTTCTTTTCCTTCAGCTCGGATAGCTTACGACACAGGTGCCTGGAATTAAAGCAATTTGTGTGTTATTCAGTGCGTCTCTTGCAGAAGTTGACCTTCATACCATATGTGTCTTTTTCTGGAGAACATTTGTATTATGTGTTGGAAATCCACCTTTCTTGTATGGCCACTCTCTTTTTTTTGTTTTACCGGTTTGGTGAACCCTATTATTACTGGCTGTAAAGCTCTGTACACTTTACTCCTGCTAACCAGTAGATAAGTATATGGGGTCCTCTTTTGAACACATCGAAATTGGTATACTTCTAATTGACATAATTAACTTACCTATAAATCCATAGTATATCCAGGGCCTCTTAGTTAAGTGTAACTTGTGAACTGCAGCACCTATTGTGCCATCCGCTACCGTTGCAGAGTGAAACATTGCTTCAGGCCTACAATTGTAGCCTTAATGTGGCAATTTAAAAACTGCTATTTGAACTTCCAAAATAAACCTTTTTTGACAGGGCAAACCCTTCCTTTTAAATACTAATATGTTGCCCAATGTAGGCCTTTATGCCCATATGGCATGGTGCATGGTATTTAAAAGTAGTCCACGCAGAAATGTAATGTGAAACATAACCTTAAAGTGAAAATGCACCTAAACCTAATTTCACTGTAGGAAGCCTGGTTGTTCCATAGGAAAACAATGGGATGCAATATTAAAGTTAATAATGCTATCTCCAGCTAAGAAATCGCTAGAAATGTAATTCTTGGACTCTATAATATTTATTAAAAGCCCAAATCTCAAGTGAAGTCAGATTTTTTTTATAAATAATAAAGGAAAGCGACTTTTGGAAAGTTACATTTTCCCTTCCTAAATCCTCTGGTAGCTAATTTGCATTAGCCTCCAGATGTAGCCCTCGGATGCTTAAACCTGAATAAGCTTGAGCAGAGACCCTTGAATCTGATCTCATTTGGGGCTCCAAAGGTGCCGAACATATTGACTCCATTTTATTTTGGGGACGCTACATTGATGACTGCTTCCTTCTGTGGTCTGGCACAATAGATTCTTTGAATTCTTTCTTTAATTATCTTAATGGAAACATTTGGGGCATTCAGTTCACTATGCAATTCAGCAAAGACAAGATGGAATTCTTAGATTTAGAATTTTACATAAAAGACAATAAACTCCACAGCAAGTTATATAGGAAACCCACTTCCTGCAATTCAATTCTCCATGCCTGCAGCTCCCATCCTGCACACCAGATACAGGCCATACCTTATGGTGAGTACTTAAGAGCCAAACGTAATTGTAGCGAGCCAAGAGAATTTGACGACTGTCTTAACAACATGAAAAGCAGATTTTTGAACAGAGGCTATCCCCTCCGGACTCTAGACTCTGCGGAGACAAGGGTTCGCCGTGCCTCGAGACCAGATTGTTTAAAGAAACGTACCAATAAAGATTCCTCTCCCCAGAAAATTAGACTCATTACTGAGTTTAATGCCTTACATCCAACAATATCTAGGAGTTTCAATAGACATTGGAAAATGTTATTGGAGGACACGACATTAAAGGAATGGCTACCTGACAGACCAGCCATTACGTATAAGAAAGGATGTACACTGAAGAACAAACTTAGCCCTACTGTTCCACACAATACCGTGGCCACAAACTGGCTTACCACACGTAGTCTGGGTTTTTACAAATGTGGTTTTTGCTCGTTATGTGTGTGGTGTAAACATGGCACCAAGACATTCAGAGGCCATGATGGTTGTACATATTCAATCAGACACAACATCACATGCGTAACCAGGTACGTGGTATATATTATTGAGTGCCAGTGTGGCTTGATATACGTAGGCAGTACTATCAGACCCCTTAAGGAGAGGTTAGCGGAACACATACGGGCTATCCAAAAAAGGGATCCCAAATATCCGGTTGCGCTGCATGTGGCAGCTTGTCAACCTTTGGAGGATGAAATAAAGGTGCGTTTCTTTGGGATTGACGTCATCCCCCCAAATATTAGGGGAGGAAACAGAGAACTGACTCTGAGGCGTAGGGAGGCCACGTGGATCATGCGTTTGCAATGCGTGGAACACGGGCTCAACTATGACCCGGAGCTTCAATTCTTCCTAGGGAACTAACTGTCCCTCTGATTGTACAGAATGTTGCTGCTGATCATTAACCATTGCTATATGAAAACTTTACAATAGTCATTAAGATGTAATGTGTCTGACTCAATGGGTACTGCATGAACGTTCTCGTTGTTATTATGTCTACACGAACTCATTTTGGCTTCAACTGCTGTTTTTTTTCTTTTGATTATGTTTCATAATTTTGTTTTAAAAATATGTAAAAATAATTTTGACATCTATGAAGTAATACCTAACTGAGGCCTCATCAAACTCTTAGAATTACACGTAACTTTTTTGAGAGACACAATGACGTGTTTGTTTAGCAATGAATTTGAATGTCACGAGTCACAGCATGATTCATGTGTCTGTCACTTAAGGGTGCTCAAAAAATAGGTCACCAATTTTTCACGACCACCTTTTGGGTTTTAATGGTTGTTTCTCCTTTTTCTCGTATCGCATAACAATTGTTTTATTACTCCCCATAAGGACTCATTTTCGTCATGTACTTATGGAATACAAAGGGCCAGCTCTCGTGTTTGAGATCCTTGAACGGACCAAAATACTTGGTTCGTTTTCTTATCTGAAATGGACTGCTGACATACGGGATCACTGTCAGGATCTTCACGTTAGCTTTGTTGCGTAATTTAAGGTGAACCACTATTACTTTCTTGGTTCACGCTTCTCCACACTTCTATCCAAACATATATGAAATAAATTAATATATTTTTTTATATACCTTTTAATAATTTTTTATCCTTTTGCTTGCCTGGAAACATAAACCCAGCATGCCCGTACGTCTACATACCCTTCTTTATGAACCTTATATCAATCTGTGCACCCTTTTGTACTGGATTTGAGGCTTCTAACCACCGCCTTTTACACACCTAAGATGGCGGACTCAGTAGGACATGTGATATGATCATTGCATACCAGGCAATGATTGACGAAGACTATTTAAAGCCCTCCGACTTCCGGTCACGTGTCCGTTCTTGGAACACGGCGACCGGGAACCAACGGAGGAGGGACTTCGACTAACAGGTAAGAGGCAACACTCTGGATATCTCCGTTTCTGTGGTTGATCTTCATGATCTTTGCAGATGTAGACGACCCTAAACTAAAGTCCTCTTATGTGATTCTCTTAAAGATTGAACCTAACGCTACCCGTGAAGAGTTCTATACCTACACACAGAACGCGCTACTCCTGCAGTCGGGTCCCCTCCCGGTACAGCTATTCACGCACTCGTGTATAGGTATGCACCGTGCGTTCCGTTTTCTTCTTTTTACTTAAATGAAGTATGCGTTGTTCACTCTCTCTGGATTTGGCGAGAGAGTTGTGCCCTTTTGTAAAACAGCCTGTTGGTGTTTTCCTTCTTCTTTTCTCATGCAGTCTTCGTCGAATACAGACGTGCAACATTTTGTGTGCTCAAATATAAATTAGCGGTGTTAAAGACACTCCTGAACCCGGAACCAGGGTTGATCGAATAAATATATTGGCAGACTCGCCAATATCTTACCAGGGTGAGCCTTTACAATCTTCACAGTGTGCACCCTGCTAGAAGCACGCATTTGCCCTCGCTCATCATTCTCCCGTATATTATGTATACATATTCATGTGTACATTTTTCTTTTTTTATTCTCAACATAGACAAGCCAATTCTTCGCGCAGAGTATTCACGCATCTAACCGTGGATGCCCGAATGCTATCCACTAGGTATGCATTATCTGCCACTTTCCTTGGATACACATCACCTTTTCACAGCATGAGACTCCACTGGCATGCCTATTGCTTAGTTCGTTGATACACTCATACACCCTGACACCCCACAAACGCGGATTTCTAGTGAGCACGAGTTAACTATGCAATGCAACCTTATAGGAATTTTTGTACGATATTCACTAGCATATAGAAACGCCACCTTTGAAGTACAACTTTGACACTATTCACAATTCGCCACCGTTACCAGGAGGAGTTTGTGGTTGTGCATGGTTTAACTATCACGAAAACGACCACGAAGGCACTTAATATTCCGTCACTATCACCTCCATGCACATACATGTTATAAATCCATGTAACAATTGTAACCTACTGAAAGTTACTATACATTTGTTTTATTTACTTTCATCAGCCCTGAAGAGTCGTGTTGACTCCACTTTAACACGATGAAACACGTGTCGGCTGAGCTTGGATCCAATTAAAACATCATTGATAAGGAATTTGAACAAACAGATCTGCTGCTTTCTTTCAATTGTATCAATACCAATTGTTGTTTTGTCTAAACTGTACACTGTTTTTTGTGGCTGCGAGAGCGTTGCTGTGTTACGATTTGGGTAATCTCTGATTGTCTTAGAACGGTTTTGGGTTAATCCGTTCGCTCTTCACGCGCCACACTTGTAAACTCATTTCCACACACTGTCCAGCGTACACTTCAGGTAGAGCGCCTTTTTCTGAAATTTCTAAGAAACCCTTCTAGCCGTGATCTTTATTGTTTTCAGATTGGTTGCCTCCACGCTCTTTGTATATATCAGCTCAACTCTCTCCTTCCCCATTATGAATAGGGACAAGGTAGCAGCGGACCTTTTCGATAACCTTGCGAAAGGGATGCCCACACACCAGGCGTCTGCCACTACGGGTCCTGCACCTGTTGAAGGTCTCAGGGATAAGTTTCTCAAACTGGAGAGGCTAAAAAAACAGGAGAACTCACGGTGGTGGGATGGAACCACCTTGAAGTATTACAGACGTATCAAACAAATTCCCAGAGGCTTACGTTCTCAGACGTTTCCCACCTATGATAATCTAGACATTGACCTCATGGTCAAGTGGGAAGAGTCTCTCAACCTCAATTCCATGAACCTTATGGACATACTAATAGAGAGTGCAGAACGAAAGTCTGCCAAACTATTATTAGAGATATCCACCTTGGAACAAGAAATTCAGGATCTTAATAAACCAGAATCCACCGTGAAAAATTACACCACTTTGGATGAAATTCTTCTAAGACATCAGGCAGACATCAAAACCAGGAAGGCTCGACAGATTAAAAGGGACGAATCTGACTACAAGAATGGGAGGGTTTATACTTATGATCAAAAATATGATTCACTGATTCCCAAACCTAGACAGGGCTCCCAAATGGGCAGATCCACTGCAGCCAGCTCAGTAACTTCGAGCACGTCCTCACTCAATTCTGTAGGATTGGTAGAATCAGAGAATGAGAGATCAGAGAACCCCGATCTAGTTAATATGCCCTTTTTTTTAGAGATGGAACGTATCAGGAAGGGCAACAGGTCAACACTTACCAGGGGCGCCACAGACCCAAAACCCACAGGGGCAGGCGTAGCCACAAACGAAGATTATCGAAAAAAACTCAGATCAGGCACACAGAAGAACTAGTTGACCCTGATGACACTGTCCAGGTAATGAACCTTTCATCCTTTCCTTTGACACCTGACATGATTTCTCTACTTGGTAAGGGTTTAAACTTTAATCCATATAGTACTGGGGATGTCTGTCAGAGCAAAATTGACATTTTCAAGTTCATACGCAAATTGAAATTGAAAAAGTATTTTTCTTGTAAATCTAAAGCTACTGGTGATTCTAGGCCTTCTCCTACTGTATGTGACACAGAAACGTTGACTATTAAAGATATTCAAGCAACCCATCTGCTTCTTTCATTAACAGACAGGGAGGAGAGTCCATATGACATGGAGAGGCTTTTAGAAGAATTAGATATCGAAACAGACTACAGTCAGACCAGTGGTCTTAAGAGTAAATCCAGGTGGACCCCTACTCTTTCTGGGGGTAACGTTATAGACAATTTTCATAAACGTGTTTTGGAAGACATTGACAAATTGAATATGCAGAGCTTAAATGACAAATTTAAATATAAGGACAACCTAACAAAAGGCGAACGTCTTGCACTCTCTATCCTTAGTGATAATTCGGACATTATCATTAGGGAGGCGGATAAGGGGGGCAATGTTGTTGTGATGAATCTGTCTGATTACAATAATGAGATTTATACGCAATTGAGTGACACCTCTTGCTATGAACCACTTTCCCAGAACCCTATAGGTCCTCTTACTATTCTAATCAATCAACTTTTGCTTGAATGGAAACAATCTGGCCTCTTGGACGATGACGAATACTTGTATCTGAAAGTGTTTAGACCAACCTATCCTTGGCTATACACCCTTCCGAAAGTACATAAAAACCTAGCATTCCCGCCTGGTAGACCTATCGTCTCAGGCATTGGGGGTCCCACCGAAAGACTAGCGGAATACGTGGACCTTTTTATAGGTCCGTTAGTGAAGAACTTACCATCCTATATCCAGGACTCGAAACATATTTTGGAAATGATGTCGGATATTGACTGGCAACCTGGAACTATTATAGTCACAATGGATGTGGTGTCTCTGTACACCAGCATCAATCCAGAATTAGGGATGCAGGCAATTGAGAGAATTCTCTCTAACCGTCCAGCTTCGCTGTGGGCTCACACGAAGATGTTACTTCGAATGATGGAAATCATTCTAAACAACAACGACTTTATCTTTGACCGCAAGTGGTTTAGACAGACAAAGGGGGTAGCCATGGGCTCGAAATTTTCCCCCTCCTTTGCGAATCTATTCATGGGGGCCCTTGAATCTGATCTCATTTGGGGCTCCAAAGGTGCCGAACATATTGACTCCATTTTATTTTGGGGACGCTACATTGATGACTGCTTCCTTCTGTGGTCTGGCACAATAGATTCTTTGAATTCTTTCTTTAATTATCTTAATGGAAACATTTGGGGCATTCAGTTCACTATGCAATTCAGCAAAGACAAGATGGAATTCTTAGATTTAGAATTTTACATAAAAGACAATAAACTCCACAGCAAGTTATATAGGAAACCCACTTCCTGCAATTCAATTCTCCATGCCTGCAGCTCCCATCCTGCACACCAGATACAGGCCATACCTTATGGTGAGTACTTAAGAGCCAAACGTAATTGTAGCAAGCCAAGAGAATTTGACGACTGTCTTAACAACATGAAAAGCAGATTTTTGAACAGAGGCTATCCCCTCCGGACTCTAGACTCTGCGGAGACAAGGGTTCGCCGTGCCTCGAGACCAGATTGTTTAAAGAAACGTACCAATAAAGATTCCTCTCCCCAGAAAATTAGACTCATTACTGAGTTTAATGCCTTACATCCAACAATATCTAGGAGTTTCAATAGACATTGGAAAATGTTATTGGAGGACACGACATTAAAGGAATGGCTACCTGACAGACCAGCCATTACGTATAAGAAAGGATGTACACTGAAGAACAAACTTAGCCCTACTGTTCCACACAATACCGTGGCCACAAACTGGCTTACCACACGTAGTCTGGGTTTTTACAAATGTGGTTTTTGCTCGTTATGTGTGTGGTGTAAACATGGCACCAAGACATTCAGAGGCCATGATGGTTGTACATATTCAATCAGACACAACATCACATGCGTAACCAGGTACGTGGTATATATTATTGAGTGCCAGTGTGGCTTGATATACGTAGGCAGTACTATCAGACCCCTTAAGGAGAGGTTAGCGGAACACATACGGGCTATCCAAAAAAGGGATCCCAAATATCCGGTTGCGCTGCATGTGGCAGCTTGTCAACCTTTGGAGGATGAAATAAAGGTGCGTTTCTTTGGGATTGACGTCATCCCCCCAAATATTAGGGGAGGAAACAGAGAACTGACTCTGAGGCGTAGGGAGGCCACGTGGATCATGCGTTTGCAATGCGTGGAACACGGGCTCAACTATGACCCGGAGCTTCAATTCTTCCTAGGGAACTAACTGTCCCTCTGATTGTACAGAATGTTGCTGCTGATCATTAACCATTGCTATATGAAAACTTTACAATAGTCATTAAGATGTAATGTGTCTGACTCAATGGGTACTGCATGAACGTTCTCGTTGTTATTATGTCTACACGAACTCATTTTGGCTTCAACTGCTGTTTTTTTTCTTTTGATTATGTTTCATAATTTTGTTTTAAAAATATGTAAAAATAATTTTGACATCTATGAAGTAATACCTAACTGAGGCCTCATCAAACTCTTAGAATTACACGTAACTTTTTTGAGAGACACAATGACGTGTTTGTTTAGCAATGAATTTGAATGTCACGAGTCACAGCATGATTCATGTGTCTGTCACTTAAGGGTGCTCAAAAAATAGGTCACCAATTTTTCACGACCACCTTTTGGGTTTTAATGGTTGTTTCTCCTTTTTCTCGTATCGCATAACAATTGTTTTATTACTCCCCATAAGGACTCATTTTCGTCATGTACTTATGGAATACAAAGGGCCAGCTCTCGTGTTTGAGATCCTTGAACGGACCAAAATACTTGGTTCGTTTTCTTATCTGAAATGGACTGCTGACATACGGGATCACTGTCAGGATCTTCACGTTAGCTTTGTTGCGTAATTTAAGGTGAACCACTATTACTTTCTTGGTTCACGCTTCTCCACACTTCTATCCAAACATATATGAAATAAATTAATATATTTTTTTATATACCTTTTAATAATTTTTTATCCTTTTGCTTGCCTGGAAACATAAACCCAGCATGCCCGTACGTCTACATACCCTTCTTTATGAACCTTATATCAATCTGTGCACCCTTTTGTACTGGATTTGAGGCTTCTAACCACCGCCTTTTACACACCTAAGATGGCGGACTCAGTAGGACATGTGATATGATCATTGCATACCAGGCAATGATTGACGAAGACTATTTAAAGCCCTCCGACTTCCGGTCACGTGTCCGTTCTTGGAACACGGCGACCGGGAACCAACGGAGGAGGGACTTCGACTAACAGGTAAGAGGCAACACTCTGGATATCTCCGTTTCTGTGGTTGATCTTCATGATCTTTGCAGATGTAGACGACCCTAAACTAAAGTCCTCTTATGTGATTCTCTTAAAGATTGAACCTAACGCTACCCGTGAAGAGTTCTATACCTACACACAGAACGCGCTACTCCTGCAGTCGGGTCCCCTCCCGGTACAGCTATTCACGCACTCGTGTATAGGTATGCACCGTGCGTTCCGTTTTCTTCTTTTTACTTAAATGAAGTATGCGTTGTTCACTCTCTCTGGATTTGGCGAGAGAGTTGTGCCCTTTTGTAAAACAGCCTGTTGGTGTTTTCCTTCTTCTTTTCTCATGCAGTCTTCGTCGAATACAGACGTGCAACATTTTGTGTGCTCAAATATAAATTAGCGGTGTTAAAGACACTCCTGAACCCGGAACCAGGGTTGATCGAATAAATATATTGGCAGACTCGCCAATATCTTACCAGGGTGAGCCTTTACAATCTTCACAGTGTGCACCCTGCTAGAAGCACGCATTTGCCCTCGCTCATCATTCTCCCGTATATTATGTATACATATTCATGTGTACATTTTTCTTTTTTTATTCTCAACATAGACAAGCCAATTCTTCGCGCAGAGTATTCACGCATCTAACCGTGGATGCCCGAATGCTATCCACTAGGTATGCATTATCTGCCACTTTCCTTGGATACACATCACCTTTTCACAGCATGAGACTCCACTAGCATGCCTATTGCTTAGTTCGTTGATACACTCATACACCCTGACACCCCACAAACGCGGATTTCTAGTGAGCACGAGTTAACTATGCAATGCAACCTTATAGGAATTTTTGTACGATATTCACTAGCATATAGAAACGCCACCTTTGAAGTACAACTTTGACACTATTCACAATTCGCCACCGTTACCAGGAGGAGTTTGTGGTTGTGCATGGTTTAACTATCACGAAAACGACCACGAAGGCACTTAATATTCCGTCACTATCACCTCCATGCACATACATGTTATAAATCCATGTAACAATTGTAACCTACTGAAAGTTACTATACATTTGTTTTATTTACTTTCATCAGCCCTGAAGAGTCGTGTTGACTCCACTTTAACACGATGAAACACGTGTCGGCTGAGCTTGGATCCAATTAAAACATCATTGATAAGGAATTTGAACAAACAGATCTGCTGCTTTCTTTCAATTGTATCAATACCAATTGTTGTTTTGTCTAAACTGTACACTGTTTTTTGTGGCTGCGAGAGCGTTGCTGTGTTACGATTTGGGTAATCTCTGATTGTCTTAGAACGGTTTTGGGTTAATCCGTTCGCTCTTCACGCGCCACACTTGTAAACTCATTTCCACACACTGTCCAGCGTACACTTCAGGTAGAGCGCCTTTTTCTGAAATTTCTAAGAAACCCTTCTAGCCGTGACCCCTCCCCAATCTGCCCACAGGCATTTCGGGAGCTCCAACTACAGAACTGTTTAGTTCGGTGCGTCATTGCAGGTAGCGAAATGTCCATTGGAAAATAAGCATGGCAAAAGTCTGCACACCTTGTTGGAACCCCGTGGCCTCGATCTGCTCTGTGGCCCTCCCAAGCAGGGCATGAGACAGGTTCAGAGGATCGATTCTAGATAGGATCAGAAAATGAATTAAAAAATAGGATGTATAATGTGATCATAGGGCGTATTGGAGATAGGACTAGGGAACGTATCATCTAGATTGCCTGCTTAGGACTTGGGGGACTTACTTGTGGAACTTACTATCAATGGCAAGTCTAATTGCAGGGAGAATCTTTGGAAGGCCAGTAGACCAATTAAAGATATGACTTGGTCATATGATGGCTATGTAGAAGGAAATTACTCAGTATGTCGGGATGGAATCATCCTCAATGAGACATCTAATAATTTGGACCAGGGAAGTTAGCCTAGAAAGGAGCAGGAGAGGTCCTGGCCAAATGTGGCATTTAAGAGTGTTAAAAGGATAGCGTTTACATTACATCAGATGGCTCGTCTTTAGTGAGATGTATACTCATGTTAGAGAGCATCATCTTTATTCAGAAGACCCCATTACAATGAGGCAACTGACCAGGTCAGAGCATGAAAGCTCCTTAGGGCACGGGGATGAGCACAAAATGAGTGTCTGACAGAGTCAGGTGTGGAGGCTCTGTTGGAGGATGTGGCTTATCAGCAAGGCCATCAGGCAAAGCCTCAATAACCCTGTGACCTCTTCAGGGATTGGATGTTGGACAGAATAAGAAGGCCAACCATAATGTGATGAAGTCCTCAGCTCTTTGCTGACTTCTAGCTCAGCACTACTTCACACCTCAGCCCCACCTTCCTTTCCCAATTCCATACTGTGATTCAGATAACTATTACTCCAGCCTTCGCTTCCTACCTCACCCTCGAAGAGACCATCCTCTGCGAATACTCTTTAGATTGTTGAAAATGACTCAAGGCAAAGCAGCAGTCTGTAAAAAGCTAGTTCCTAGAGGTAATGAGCTAGTGGTGGACTTTGTGGTACTGCTATGTAGAGACGTAAATGCTACATCAATAGCTTCAAAGCAGAGATCTTCCTAAGATTTTAAGGCTCAGTAAATTTGTAGGGTTGGCGGTGATGAAGCATGAATGCACAACCTACAGGTAATAAAATCATTAATATCCTATGTACTGGATCGGTCCCATTCTCAACTTGGGGTACCTGGCCACTTAATGATATGAATTAAAAGTGCCACTGCACTGAATCAGTACCACACAGTAGCATATATGTTTTAGCAGGTATGCTAGCTCATCCACATGCATCTGTGCCCTTTACACATGTTTTCTTCTGCTCGTCAGTGCAGATCAGAACATGCTCCTCTTAGACTCAGTAACTTTCTACATGGGGCCGTACCCTTTTTGTCCCACAAAACATTTGCTGTTTTACCCTCTTCTTTTCCTTCAGCTCGGATAGCTTACGACACAGGTGCCTGGAATTAAAGCAATTTGTGTGTTATTCAGTGCGTCTCTTGCAGAAGTTGACCTTCATACCATATGTGTCTTTTTCTGGAGAACATTTGTATTATGTGTTGGAAATCCACCTTTCTTGTATGGCCACTCTCTTTTTTTTGTTTTACCGGTTTGGTGAACCCTATTATTACTGGCTGTAAAGCTCTGTACACTTTACTCCTGCTAACCAGTAGATAAGTATATGGGGTCCTCTTTTGAACACATCGAAATTGGTATACTTCTAATTGACATAATTAACTTACCTATAAATCCATAGTATATCCAGGGCCTCTTAGTTAAGTGTAACTTGTGAACTGCAGCACCTATTGTGCCATCCGCTACCGTTGCAGAGTGAAACATTGCTTCAGGCCTACAATTGTAGCCTTAATGTGGCAATTTAAAAACTGCTATTTGAACTTCCAAAATAAACCTTTTTTGACAGGGCAAACCCTTCCTTTTAAATACTAATATGTTGCCCAATGTAGGCCTTTATGCCCATATGGCATGGTGCATGGTATTTAAAAGTAGTCCACGCAGAAATGTAATGTGAAACATAACCTTAAAGTGAAAATGCACCTAAACCTAATTTCACTGTAGGAAGCCTGGTTGTTCCATAGGAAAACAATGGGATGCAATATTAAAGTTAATAATGCTATCTCCAGCTAAGAAATAGCTAGAAATGTAATTCTTGGACTCTATAATATTTATTAAAAGCCCAAATCTCAAGTGAAGTCAGATTTTTTTTATAAATAATAAAGGAAAGCGACTTTTGGAAAGTTACATTTTCCCTTCCTAAATCCTCTGGTAGCTAATTTGCATTAGCCTCCAGATGTAGCCCTCGGATGCTTAAACCTGAATAAGCTTGAGCAGAGACAAAGGATTGGGTGTGGGGAGGTGTTTCTGTTGTTTGGTGAGGGCACATAGGAAATGCTGCAAACGTGAGATGGGTTACCCCTTGGAACATTTTACGTATTGGTTATGCAGGGGCCAGAAGTCACTCCCCCCCATAGGGTTCTGTCAGGTATAAATGTGGCATTCAAAGTACATCCACAGTGGGGAACACTACTGGACCTCAAGAGGATTAGAAGAGGACTGAACCTAATGAGACCAAAGTGTGCTGAAGGAGTGGACCTGCTCTCCCTCTTGTGCCCAGCACAATGAAGTAGGCTACAAAGTCATAAGGCTTCCTTCCTGTTTAAGCTATAGGCACACAACAAGCTGCAAGATGCCTTTCCCGTAACTGCACAGCTAAGTTCCAATTGGATCTGACCTGGACCCTGCTGTTGGCTTCTGCTCGAATGAGTCTTGACCCCCAAGTGCTATTCCTGAGGTACTGAACTACGGGATTGTGTCAGAGTGTACTCCATCTAACATCCAGAACAACCTGGCACCTAAAAACTTTTTTGGCCCTAAAGATCCCGGCCTCGTGCTGCGCTCTTTGGCTACAGCCTTTAGCCTTGCCCCTCTGGAGGAATCAGAGGTCCACAAAAATAAGCGTGAACTAAAATCTTCACTGCACAAAGACACGAGTGCTTAATTTGAGCTCTTGTTTGCAGGTGCTGCCCACCAGCACTGCATTTTAGAGACCAGCACTTACTTTTTATTATCAGCCTTTGACCCTGGCCATAAAGAGAAAGGCAGAAAATAGGGAAAGACAGAGGTGAAAAAAAACGGAATAACAGTATCAAAGGGAGAACACAGATGAAAACGGAATTGAAAGGGTGATAAAATAGGCCAAGAGTTTATGGTTGTGAATAAAAGAGGGATGAGGTTGTTGATTTCCAGCTGGACAGTTCAGAGCGGAAGAAATTCATATTTCACGCCCAAGGAAGATCCTTTGCCAACCGGATACTTTTGCCGCCCTCCAGTGCTTAATTTGTAAAAGAATGAATGCTGGGGCTCAAAGTTCTGTTCAGAAGCCCTTGGCTGGTGCTGCTGTTTATCAGGATCCCTAATACCAATGATTCACTCAGACCTCATACAACGGCTATCTGACCTCGTGGAGCCATCTTTGGATAAAGTCTAATGCCTTGCCCTACTGAAGATTTTGTACTTCCATTTCAGAGACTGAGTCCGAAGTTAAAACTTCAGACTGGTTCAAATCTGATTTCTTTAGCCAACCCGTACTCCATCGCTGTCAGCCTCAAATCGTGCCTAGGTCCCGATCTACCATGGCCAGTTTATAGCAATTGGCGCTTAACACTTTTTGGCACTATTTTTTTATTTAAAACTCTACAATTAATATCTCTGATTCCCCTTTTTGGATTTTTGTCATTTTGGTGTCTAGTTATTAAACGTATTCAATTTTTCTAAATTGGTTCGGTATTTTTCTTGTGTTATGACTATATTACTGTTTTGGTAGTACATAAATAGTTTACACATTCGTCTGAGTTAAGCCTGTCTGCTCTGTGTCACATCTACCAGTGGTTTGAGCTCAGGTTTATTTAGTGACTTAAGTGATTCACCCTAACAAGGATTGTGATTATTACTTGAGGTGGATGGTTACCAGCGTAAACTTATACCTTGATTACTTACATTGGTGTTCAGTGGTGAGACCCAGGTCTTGTGGTTTGCAGTAAGTACCTTGTGGTGATTTAAATAAAAATAAAAAACATTTTGGATTTTATTGGCTTTTGCTTTTTAGTTCGTCATTTTTTTTTACTTGTCCTAAATTTATTCCCGTGCTAAATTTTATCATCTGTGAATTTTGCAAGCAGGTGAGTAGACCTGAGCAACATAGAGTGTTGCAGCATGGCAATGCTGAGGAAGACGAACAGGGAAAGGAGGCCTAGGCTGGCGAGAGAGGCCAAGATGGAGAGAACCAGTTTGTGTCCAGAGCATGGGAAGAGTTAAGCTTGCTCCAATCTACCCCACAGGAGCAAGGAGAAGAGGAGGAGGAGGAGAAGGAGGGGGAGAATGAGGATGACATTGAAGAGGCTATTGCCAGAGGAGTGGGTACTCCAAACGTTTAGGACAAGCAAACGCTAACTAAAACTGGGGGGGATAGGCCCAAAGGACCAGAACCAGGTAGGGCCATACTAAATTGAATACAAAAAGAGGAACCTGGCTCAGTTTGACGTTAAAACATCATATTTTTTAGCAACAAACAGACTGTCTTTTCTGTTTGAACAGAATTTTTCTTACACCATTCCTTTCTTTGCAATTGTTTGTATTTTACTAAAAAGATTTTAGTTGCATGAGAAGTAAAGAGACACAAATTTTTCAAATTAACATACAAAACATGAAAAATACTTATGACAATTCACAATAGACAGTGCATGAAATACTTATATACAAACACATTTATATACAACAACATTGGACTTTGGCATCATATCATCTGAAACTCGAATACTCTTATCGCTATCTTGTTTTTGGGGCCAAACATGTGCCAAACACGGGAAAATGTTTAGAATGTGTGCGGGGGCATACGATTCAATGCAAATCCCTCCCGTCACAACAAGTTTACACAAATTCCTCAGTGTTGAAAAAAGTGCAGACGTGTTTCAAGACCCAGTCCTCTGGTACTGGGACTCTCATCAGGGGTTCATGTTAATGAAAATGAAAACTAAACACCATTCTCCTTAAAAATGCTTAATTAAATTTTCTGTACCTGATTAAAGGACAGAGCTGCTGCTCTGACTCCTATTTGCATGGTAACCAGAATCTCTTAACAGAAATTACTGCAGTGCGCTTCGTAGTTTATGCCAGGGAAAATTTCTACAAAACATTAAAACCATTGTGTCTATTTTAGTATATTTAAATACATGGACATTGCGCAACTCGGCGGTACAAGGTCAAAAAGTACCTTTCAAACGTTCCCGGTTTGCTCAGAGGCAGGCGTCTATTTCTGTAATAATTGCATCCCTACAAACGAACGGGGGACATGCTGTTGGTATCTGGTGGGGACATGGTCTTTCATGCAACTAAAATCTTTTTAGTAAAATACAAACAATTGCAAAGAAAGGAATGTTTTAATAAAAATTCCATTCAAACTGAAAAGATAGTGGTATGTTTGTTGCTAAAAAATAAGAGCATAACGTCAAATGGAGCCAGGTTCCTCTTTTTGTATTCAACTTTCTAAAAGTGGCATTTTCAGAATTGTGCCTTAAAACCCACCTTTGCAATTGAAGAGGATTTTAAATTACAATGCTTTAGAGACCAAATATGAAATTCCTACCTGTTTCCAAACAAAAGTTGTCGCTTATTAAAAGTAATATTGCTTTGAAAAAGTGAGGTTCTAATTACAGCACACCAAATAATTTAAATTCTATTCAGTCTTTGTATGCGTATTGCACAAATGAAAACTCAAACTGTTGTAACCAGTAGAGTTTACAAGAAGACACAAAATTCAAACAGCATAAGGGAGAATTAGTAATCCAATGTAGAGTCAAAGAAAGGTCCTCTTCAGATAGCGTTATTTATGTTTTCTCCTTATTTCAAATTTCATTAAAAAACAGGTTCTTTCAGCATAAACATCGCCAACACGTGTTTCGTCTCCCACAGAGACTTCATCAAGGCATAGCAAATATTAGGAAGATGTTTAGTAATGCGCTCACGAAGTAAGGACACAACGTTGAGTATTGTTAGTGGGATACCCCAGAGATTTGAGAATTGGGTAAAACACAAAGCTGCGTTCACTTCAAACTGTGGGTCGGCATAGTTGTCACAGCAAAAGTATCATCTATCATTGATAAGAAGATAGCATAGGCGAGAATAGATGTAGGTTAATGGAGTCAAAGTCCAAATTTTGTTGAGAGGTCCCATAAAGAATCCAATATTTAAAAAGTATTCGAGTAAATTACACAAACTAATATTTGCTATGCCTTGATGAAGTCTCTGTGGGAGACGAAACACGTGTTGGCGATGTTTATGCTGGGAGAACCTGTTTTTTTATGAAATTTGAAATAAGGAGAAAACATAAATAACGCTATCTGAAGAGGACCTTTCTTTGACTCTACATTGGATTACTAATTCACCCTTATGCTGTTTGAATTTTGTGTCTTCTTGTAAACTCTACTGGTTACAACAGTTTGAGTTTTCATTTGTGCAATACGCATACAAAGACTGAATAGAATTTAAATTATTTGGTGTGCTGTAATTAGAACCTCACTTCTTCAAAGCATTATTTCTGGCTGTACATCTCTGTGCACCGATATAGCACCTCGGGGTAGTAGGTGCCTTGAGTTTCTGGAGCACCCATTGTATACAAATATATAATCTGACTGTGTCTATTTATAACGCGTATCCATTTATTTGTACTACAAAAAATACTTCTTAATGAATGTTGCGGACTTTTCCATTTTGGACCCTACTACCTTCTCTTGTTGAATATTAAAAGTAATATGCTAACCCAAATGCTATCCTATGGGAGAGGTAGCCCTCGCAGTAGTGAAAAACTGATTTGGGAATTTTCCACTACCAGGACATGTAAAACTTAAAAGTTCATGTCCAACTTTTTAAATAAACTGCACTCTGTCCTATGGGTTGTTTGGAGCCTACATTTGGGGTGGCGTATATGTACTAGAAAGGGTGTTTTGGGAGTGGCAAAAGGTTTCTTTTGCCAGGTCAAATTGGCAGTTTACAGCTGCACACAGGCTGCATTGGCAGGCTGGAGATCTTTTTTACCATACTACTTAAGTGGGTGGCACAATACTGCTGCAGGCCCACTAGAAGCATTTAATTTACCAGCCTTGGGTATTTGTTTTACCATTTTAGTAGAAACTTCTAAGTAAAGTTACTGTACCAATCAGGTGTAGGTCAATTTTACCATGTTTTAAGGAGTGAGTACAAGCACTGTATAACTAGTTAGCAGTGGTAGCCTAGAGTCCCAAAGCCAACAAAGAGACGAATTTCAATATCAGGAGATGAGAAAAGCAAAAGGTTTGCGGGAAGACTCCCCTAAGGCTAACAGGTCTAACATGTGTGTCCCCCATCTGAAAGTGGGTAGAACTAAACACCCTCATGGGAGTTCTCATCACTAAGGAGGAAGAACCTGGATAAAATATCAGCATTGGAGTGGTCTGATCAGGGGGGTGTTCTACCATAAAGTCCATTCCCTGTTGGGAGATGGACATCTCAGCAGTTTGGGATTCTCATTCCTCATTTGCATGTTACACCTGAGGGATGTATAGTCTGTCTGAACTCTGAAGTGAGTCCCTAACTGGTATGGTCTCAGCTTCTTCTGTGCCAGACCACAGCAAAGGCTTCTCTTTCAATAGCACTCCACGCCTGTTCCCTGGGGAGTACCCTCCTACTGATGAAGGCTATAGGTTGGTCTAGGCTCTCTTCATTCTGCTGTGAGAGGACAGCCCCTATGACATGCTCTGAGTCAGTCTAGACTATGGACTCTTTGGAGAAGTCAGGGGCTTTGAGTACAGATGCTGGACACATCGTCGCCTTAAGGCTGTCAAAGGCTTTCTAGCAGGCCTCTGTCATCAAAATCTCGAACTGCTTCTTTGAAATTAGCTCAGTCAAGGGGACAACAATGATGCCATACCCTTGACAAACCACCTATAATATCTAGTGAGACCTGGTAAGGCCCTCTCTTTCCTCTGTGTTCTGGGGCACTCCCATGCCAGGATAGTCTCTATCTTGGCTTAGAGGGGCTGCACCTTACACAAGCCCACTAGGTGTCCCAGATACATCACAGCACTCTGTCCTATCTGGCATTTGCTGGCCTTGATAGGTCTGCCCGTTGCAGAGCATGAAGCACCTCCTGGAGGTGAAATTGGTGATCTTCCCAGCTGGAGCTGAAGACAGCTATGTCAGGTAGGCCACAATCCAAAGGGCCACACCATAAACTGGAGAGGCCCTCCGGGGTAGAGCATGCTGACCTCTTTATGGCCCCCTCAGTCAGTGCAATCTACTAGTTCCCTGATGTCAGATCAAATGTACTCAGGAAGTGGGAAGCCCACAGCTGTCAATGAGCTCATCATCTCAGGAGATAGGATGAGAATCAGGATTGCTGCCTGGGTGTAGGCCCCTATAATCAACACTGAGCCTGAGTTCTGGTGCAGCACCAAGTGGGGTGAGTTTTGATACCAGCATTGCTGGACTGGACCAGGGACTATTGGAGTGCTCAATCTCCTCCCAATTCAAGCATCTTGGAGACTTCCTTCTTAATGCTAGCTCTCACCTTGTACGATAGCCTGTACATTTTGTTTTTACAGGCATACTGTCCCTGTATCTGTATTATGGGTATACAAATGTGTACGCTCAGGGGTGAGGGAGAACAAAGAAGCAGCGTCCCCCAACAACTGGCGATAGTCTCTCTGTTGCTCTGGGGTCAGGGTAGAGGAGATGTTGACATCCTCTACTGACACATTCTGCTCCTTGGAAGATAGGAGGTCGGGGGAGGTTTACTTTCTGCTTCCACCCCATCATGTGTCACCAGGACCATGGTGACGTCAGACGTCTCATAATGTGGTTTGAGGCGATCATATTGAAGTTCAATTAAGGGGTTCCTGGGGGTCTTTAGGTCCAACAAGTAGATGACCTCCCCCTTCATCTCCTTTAACTCACAAGGCCACAATGAAAAGTATTGGAGGTCCCTGAGCTCTACTGGCTCCATTACCCTTTCTTTTTGGCCAGGCTAAAACTTGACCAGAGGGGCCTTTTGGTCATGTCAGAGCTCCATCACCTCCTGGCTGGCTTCCATATGTACGGGGGCCTTCTTCCAGAAGCACTGCTTCTGGTTTCTCATAGCCAGCATGTAACTGATTATATCCTGTGGGGGTTTCTTGTGAGCTTGCTTCCACCCCTTCATCAAACTGAGAGATCCCCTAACAGGTTGGCCATACAGGAACTAAAATAGGCTAAACCCAACTCAGTTTTGTGGCACTTTCTTGTAGGCTAAAACCGGGCATGGTAATAGGATGTCCCACTTCCGCCTTATAGGCTGAGGGAGGCCCATAATCATGCCTTTCAGGGTCTTAGTGAATCTTTCGACAAGCCTATTGATCTGAGGCTGATAGGATGTGCAGAGCCTATGTTACCTCACACTCATCCTATATGGATGATATGTTTGCAGATAGGAACCAGGTGCCCTATCAGACCCCACCTTTTCGTGGAACCCCACTCGTGTAAAGATCCACATCAGGTGCACTCACCGATCCCAGAGGTATAGCCTCTGGGTAACTATGGTCCACTAAAACCAGGATATACCTGTTGCCTAAGACAGGGTTTTTTTACTCCTAGGGCCCAATGATGTCGATGCCCACCATTTCAAAGACGGTGCCAACAAAGGGTAAGGGAACCAAGGGAGCTTTTAGCTTTTTCCCTGGCATCCCACTGGCCTGGCAGTGAGACAGGACTTATAGAATGCATCTAAGCCTGTCTGCATCCAGGGCCAATGGAAGAGGGGGGCAAGCCATGCAAAGGTCTTGTTGAGCCTGAGATGCCCTGCATGGGTATATCATTATCCAGACCCAGTAGAAAGGCTTGTGGGGGACCACCAAAACACGAATTGCCTCAGGTTCAGGAATCTTAGGCTCACTATATAGGAGGCCATGCTCTTATACCTTTGGAGTTTCATAGGTTGTTTTTCATTGCCCATTGGCCTTTATATTTTTGGCAGATGCCTGGGTTATTTTTCTAGTTTCCAGGCCTCCTTGACTCCCCTCTCTGGTTGCCATGGACCTTGCGGTCGGACACACCCACACAGGCAGCCCAACATCTCCAGTTATGAGTGGAGCTCCACTTCCTTCGAGATAGTGTGCTCCAGATCATTGCCTAACAGACAATTCACAGGCATGACAGGGCTCCCAGCTACATTTATAGAACCTGAGACCCACCCCAACCCCCACTCAAAGGGAACCAGAGAGACAGAGCAGTGACTCTCACAGTTGTCTGTTATTGCAACTTGGTGGAATGTATTCGGGATAATCTGCTCTGAGGACACCAGATGACAACTTACAGGAGTCATGCTGATTCCTGTGTCCCTCAGAGCTTCCACCCTCTGCCCATTGATGGTGACCTATTGCTTGTACTAAGAAGAATTTGTGGGCTTTGGGCACCATCTTCTTGTCAGCCAAGGACACTAGGGTAACCTCTGCTCTGCCACATACCAACTGAGTCCATCTCCTCCCCGAGGGCTACACTGGCCAACCCTTAGGTCTGCCCACATAGGGGGGCTGTGCCCTCTTGGGACAACTGGCATACCCCTTCACATGCCCATATCAGTAACACTCATAGCACTTAGGAACAAAGTTTCGATTTTCTTGTCCACTGGCCCATTTTTCTTTTGGCCAGACTGGGACTGGATCTCCACCTTGTTAACTATTTTGGGAGCATTTAGACACCCACATGTTTCTTCTCTTGGGGATCCTGAACACTCCTTTAGGACCCTACAGCAGCTGCCTTTTTTGACACTCTGTAATTGACTCAGAAGTCCGCCTCCTTTGCAAACTACCTGTGGTCAGTGAGCAATCAGGTGTCGGTGCAACTCTGTAAAGCAAGTGCTAAGCATTTGCTCTTTCAAAATTAGATCATACAGCCCATTTGCCCCTCATCCAACCACTTAGCCCAAGAAATCCACCTAAGTCTAGTTTGGTAGTTTCTGACTGTCCCTGAACTGTAGTGTAATTCCTATATTCCCAATAGGCTCTGCACATTGGAATAATATATCCTATAGATTAGGCTTAGGACTGAGGTCGACTAGGTCGCTATCGAATACACTAAACTTAATGGTGAGTGCCAGCTAGCTCAAAGGTCGTTAGAAACTTTCTCGAATTCACAAGAAGGGATTAGTTTCTGACAACCGCATAAACATGACAACTTTGTTTCCCAAGAATAAGAAATATATCTCTAGAGTCACGGAAACAATAGATAAGTATTTCACTCAGTCAATCGTGCATGCTTCTTTTCAACAGAGGTGCAGAGAAATAGAGAGACGGGCACTTTCAATAAAAAGGTTTATTGAACAGTCTTCTTTCTCATGCAAGTAAAGTGAACTGCTACAATCGTAATGCAGACTATAATGCGTACAGCGAGAACAATATTATAAAATAATACTGTAAGAGCATTGTATGGTTTCTAAACCATATATAAATACATATATAAATAACAATGACTAAAAATATTCAACTAGTGCTTCTAAAATACGCCTACCCCAAGGTACCTAATCTAAGTCTAGTACGAGGAAAGAAGTAAGTGTTGTGTAACATAAGTTTTAGTTTTCTTTACCAAGAATCTATCCAAGATTTCTCTTAGGTTCTAATCAGCTCCATACCTTTAGTTTAGAATGAAGGAGGTCTGGTATCTCTGTCTCGGGACTCGATTTACCAACACTCCGCAAGGGGAGCTTGGAAACACTGGAGCTGGATTCTCTGCAAGAGAAGAGCAGCCTCTTGATTAGTGCGTCAGCTGGAGGGTCAGCTTCCATTGGCACTTGCTGTAGCGAGCTGCGTCGGGCAAGTAGATAGTCGAACTGCTCCGAACCACTGTGTCTTGCTAGAGCAAGTGAGGGTATATTTATACCTTGAAGGTGCCTAGTTTGACGTAAAGATGGGCATAATAACATCAGTAAAGAACCCCAAGGGAATAGTAGATCTTTGTAAAGTACATGAGTTCTTGGACAAATTAATATTCAAGCAAGGGAAGGTCCCTGACTGCTTAAGCTGAGTTTCCAAGAAATCGATGTGACGTTTTGGTACGGGTGGAAGTAGCCATGCCTCTATTTGGACTGCATGGGCTATGCCTAAATAAGGGAATGATTTCTATGCCTATATTAGGGCAATGTGAATTGTACCTATATAAGGGCATGAATGGGGAAAATTCACTCGGATCCTAAAACGCCATACAACACCCACTGCACTTTATTATGTACAACATTACTAAGTTCTAAGCACATAAAACATATCTAAAACATGATGTTTTAAAAACCCTCATCCTAAATACATAAAAATGCATTTGAAATGGTTGTACACGAAAAGAGCATTTGTGTTTGTATGCATTTAAAAGCAATGTTTCATTCAAAGCATATAGATGACATTGGAAATGCTATCTGAATGAATAACGAAAATACATTTATGAAATGGCTCTTAAATACAGAAAAGTCGAGACCATTCCATGACAGAATATCTAAATTGTTTATTTGTGGACAAGGTCAAATATTGTCTCTTGGAAGAATTCAAAAGAATTCTTGTTCTCTAGGAATAGTTATACTTTAAGCATATTACTTTGTGCCAAAAAAAAATTCAATTTTGAAAAAAGTAGAAAAAATAGAGTTCCAAAGTTAGAAGTATGTTTTGGAAAGCGAAGGTCGAATTCAGAGTCTCACAGAACACTGTGTGCTAACTTCAAAAGTCAGTCTCATTGTTTGGAGAAAGTATCAAATCTTCTAAGCTGGTAAAGAATTTGTCTATTACTGTAGGTGAAAGTTGGACAACCTCATTAAGTAGATCAATAGTACATAGATGCGAAGCATCGCCGTCAACGTCAGTCGCATTAGCAATGGTCGAAGTAGATGGTACCTGTGTGCCTGTCTCTCCGCATATTTCATCGTCTGCAGTTTCCGACTGTGAGATCTCAATGAATGCCGTCATCAGGATTGGTAGCCGCTGGGGACAACACAGTGCATGAGCCGTTACTGGTCCAAGCAAAGTATCAACATCCATTGGCAGGACTGGTGGGAGTGTCAGACAGATGTCTAGGACGCATTCTTCTCCACATAGCAGGCATCGTAGAACAGGTAAGATGCAATCTTGCCAGATTGGTCGGAATGATAGAAACCATGTGGTATTCAAATCTCTTAAACAAGTAAGTCCCAGAATCTGTATCATGCACTCACAACACTTCATTGCCAGGAAAGTGTTCTCTAAGGTAATCTGGGTATCGCTGGTGATTTGACTTGCCATATCAGAGCAGAATGAATAAAAATAGTATTCCTGCTATGAGTCCCAAAATGAGAGGCAGGCCGCCAAACACTGAGTGCACGAAGTTTGGAAATATACAGAGGACTGCTTCAAAGGGTACTAACAGTCCCGAAAGAATCGTCTTAAATACATGTACAATACCACTGGAGTCAGACATGTTTAAGATACGACCTAACATTTCTGAGAAATGTATAGGGCAGTTTGTGGATAAAAGGGCAAGGATCTCTGCAGAAGTCCTTGCAACTTGCAGATCATACGTCTCTTTGGACGTGGTCAGTGGCACCGTTTTTTGTAAAAGAATGGCTTTCATTCTGCCTAAAGTATCCATTCTTATAGAAGAGATGTTCAGTGAAGGCCATACCGGCGACTCCCCGTCTGTCTTGGTTTTAGGAAACAATACTTGCATACAGCAAGTGACCCTGGCTGACACACTTACGAGATAGGGTATTCCTGGCAACATGCCACAGCAGCTGTGATCATTCCACATAATATAACTTCCATTAGAAAGCTGCCTAAAAATTGGATCTATCACTGCAGCTGGAGAACCTTGCAGGTGGCAGGATAAGTTGGTCGAAGAAACATCGCAGGCTCCGTGTAAGTTAATACCCTGACATAAAAGTGTACCGCTTAGTGCTTTTTTGCAGTTC
The DNA here is from genome assembly GCF_964261635.1 of Lissotriton helveticus. Classification (NCBI taxonomy): domain Eukaryota; kingdom Metazoa; phylum Chordata; class Amphibia; order Caudata; family Salamandridae; genus Lissotriton; species Lissotriton helveticus. Next base: position 295,812,736 of record NC_136065.1, read on the forward strand.
GTACCACTAAGAAATACTTCTTTCCCCCCACTCCAACATCTGTGTGTATATGGTAAATCCCAGGATGTCTTGATGTATTATTTACCCAACCTTTCTTATACGCCTGCAGGTATATGTTTCAAGCAACACTGAAAATGGAAAACCGCCACGGGCAGAGTGATTGTTCCATGTATTATCCATTCTGTCGCTGTTTTTTCAGAAACAGTTAATGATAATATTTCCAGTTTTTCATTGCTCAGCACCGTATAGTCTGCTCCTCTCTGTGCCAATTTGTTTATCTGTAAGGTTAAATTCAGAAAACAATGACGTGGTGTTGATTAGACACCATGGCACATAGCCAGAACGAAGATTTTGTAACGTCCAGCCTAAAAGCATTATAGAATGCAATTGCGACTGACCATGTTGCAACATGACCAAGTCCTGTTCCATTATGTCTATGGCAGAGGATACTATGCTGTCCAAAGAATATATTCTGGATGACAGAGTCATTAACCCATTGTCAACTACAGAGAGAGATTTCTCTAAATCAATACAATCAATTTCTCGCATTCGTTCTGCAGTCTCTGCTTGAGTCGTTTTCCATGCTTCATTATACATGGCAAAGATACCAGCATATATAAAACGTTTATGATGCGGTTTTGCAGGTCCTTGCAAGAAGTCCCTTAAATCACCGCCATCTTTAAGTAAAGATAAGTGTTTTACCTCTTTTAGTGTAGACTTTTGCAGCCACTCAAGGTACAGTTTTCCTACACTATATGATGTTACTATCCCTGGATGTTGTCTCTGGACATATCTTGGATCTGGCCTAGTGAATGTGAACCCTTGTGTCTTATTCAGGAATCTATCTTGATAGTTGTTTATGTCTGTGGGCCAGATTAACAATTTTTTCCAATCAGGATCTGTTCTGTTTTTAAGTAAAATAGGTTTTACGTCGACCACCCCCTCTGTGGTGTTCTTACTATCAGGTGTAGGTGTAGGTATTGACGGTTTGTTTAAATCTTTTATCTTAGCTAGGCCAAGACAAGATGTCTGCTGAACAGTATAATTTAAAAAACATTATTTGTTCAGGGATGATGCAGGCTCTAAATAAAGCTTCTACTCCCTGTACCTGCCAGTCTTTTGTGCCCCAGGTAGTTTTTGTCTAAATGTTGTCTTTCCAAAAGTCAAAACCTAATGTGGACAGCTGAGCATAAAAGGCAGCAGAATAAATTTGCTTAGTATTAGTCAACATACTTTTCATTCCTGTCTTATTAACATTTTTAAAATAAAATGTTTCTGGATTTGAGACATTAAAACCTGAAAAGTATGAACATTTTTCATAAAATGTTTTTGAGCTACCCTTTGGTGGCGTTGGACAATGTTCCCATTGATTATAAGTATTAACATTTCTAGGATTTGCAGATTTGAGCAAAAAAGGATGACCATAGTGATTATAACAGTACATTTGTTCATAATCTGATGAACCTTCTAAGTATTCATGATTTGTAAATTTTGCAGACATTTTTAAGTCTGACATCATATTATTAACAGTCTCAAAGTCCCAATCGTCAGAAAACGTGCTGGGTGAAACTGAGTAACTCAAGGAAACCTTGAATTGATGTGGAATCTTCAACAGCTCCGCAGGACCATGAATGTCATATTCAGTTCTGTCCCAAGCTATACCCCCTGGTATAGAAATGGCTGTGATGTTCACTGCTGACAAGTCTCTTTGTTCACGATGGGATGATTTATGTGGCTTGAGGAGTAAGTTGATGTTCTTTCTCACTGTGTTCCTTGTACTATATTTCCCACTGATCAGCATTCCCAAGGTAAATACCATGGTCAACCAAAGTAGAAGAAAACGTACACCTAAGATGATCCATACTTCAACCCATGGTGAAATCAGATAAGTCTTTACTAGTTGATGGAAAAGTTTTGAAGTTTGTTCTTTAAATGTTATTTTTACTGGCGGCGTTTCCGGTTCACTCGGATCCTCGGAATACGTATCAAAGTTAATGAAATAGCCTGAGGCAGTTCTGTAGATTGTAGGTATTGCATCAGGATTATCTGAAATCGCTGGAGCTACTTGATCCCTTGTCATATTAGTATAGTCAGATGCTATATCATTGTAAACAGGTGTTTCTTGACAAACTGTTATTTGTGTTTCAAGATGCACAAGTTCCATGGCTTTGTTAGATAGTCCTTTGTTCTGTGCTGTAGAGTCTTCAAATGTTATCAGTCCCTCAGTTTGAACCTCTTGGATAGTAGCCAGATTTGGTTGTCTGCTACATCTTTGAAGTCCACTTGGCCTACTACTTATTATTGGCCACGTGATGTGGTTTGACCAGGTCGATGGATACGATCCCGTTCTCCTTTCTTCCAGCAAGGGGCGGCAGTAACCCTGTTCTTGATCCGTGGATTGCTAGCACAGGTACTGGTTGTCTGTAAGAAGGCCCAAATTCCTCCTTGTCTGCGATCTTTTCTCCCCAATCTTTGGAATCCAGGCAGGCCTTGCTGGGACGGCTGGTTCCCCTTCAGTGGTCGTTGGCTTCTGCAATGTATTGCTTTGGCTTTTTCTTGTTTCATTTAAGTCCTGCAAAACAGCCAAACGGTCTTTGATATCAAAAGGTTTTTGTTCTACCACTGAAGTGTGACGATCAAGGTCCTGGACAATCATTCTAGTTCCAAAAAGGATTTCATATGGAGTGATTCCTCCCAGAGAACTTCTTGGCAGATTGTTAAGACTATATTGGACACTTATTAGATGTTTGACCTACCCATCACCCGAGCCTAATACCCTAGCTGTTATAGATTGCTTTATGTCCCGGTTTTTTCTCTCCACAACAGAATTTCGCTCAGGATGGAATGGACTAAAATACTGCAATGCAATGCCCAGATTGACCATGGCCTCCTTGTAAGCTTTTGAGCTAAATGCAGGACCCTGGTCAGAATGTAGCATGCCGACTGCGTGTGTGCCGATAAAGACTCGCAAATCTTTTATAACAGTTTGAGCGTCAGCCGAGCGCTGAGGCCACATCCAAATGAATCTTGTCTTAATTTATGTGGGACCGCATCCGTCCATAAGGATGTCTGCATGTAGAAAGTCTAATGCTGTCTAACAATGGTGTCTGTACTGGGCTGGCTACACTGTAGTCAGGTATCTGGCGGCATTCTTTGCTGCGATCTCTGTTGCAGTTATGACAGTTAATTGCAAATGTGTGAATGTGACCATTCATCCCTGGCCACCAGTACGTCTCTTTTAATTTTAGTATAGATTTAGAGATCCCCTGATGTATCAGACCCTCTCCCAAATGTGCTTCGTGTATCAAAGCTACTCTACGTTTCCGGTTTGGAATTACTCTATCCCCCACTCCAGGAATTCGAGCAAAAGGAACGGAGTTGGCATCAATTGTGTATGAATAATCGAGTGGATCATTTTGAGGTAATGCTGCACCACTGCCTTTGTTTGTTGCATTGACAGCTAGCATTATTTTGCCGTCTATTTTCGTTTTTGAACGAGTGATTGCAGCTACGGAAGCCGTTTGCACAGCTGCCTTCGCGGCTTTATCAGCCAATGAATTCCCTGCAACGTGAACGCCATCACGTGGATGACTCAGTGTATGGATCACGTGAGTTTTTTGTAGTTCTTTTTGTAGCTGAACTACTTGTTCCCAAAGCAACTTATGCTTGATTGTGCCACCTTTTGTATCTTTGAAACCGTTTTGAATCCAGTTCTGCAAGTTTTCATTGTAAGATTGAACGCAGTAATAAGAATTGCACACTATGAGTGTGGGGAATTCGTGATCGGTATTTTCAAGCGCCATCTTGAATGCTTGTAGTTCAGCTCGCTGAGCTGTACAATCTCCGAGATATTGAGTTTTAGTGACCATAGGCCGGAATTTGCCATTGCGCCAGTGACCTTTAACAATCGCGCACGCAGCACTATAAGCTTGTTTACCCCCAATTGCAGGCTGTGCTGATCCTTCTATGTAAATTATACATTCGTACTGTTCTAGAGGCAGAATCTCAGTGGGCAGAGAACATTCTTGTTCGTATTGCAGAAATTCTTGTGTTTTCAAATAGGGGTCAAAAACGTATTCAACATCTGTTGCAGCAAGAGAATGAACCCATTGTATCCATCTCAGATGTAAAGCCTTTGCATTTGGAATGCTCGCTTTTGTCACTGCCTCTAGAGCAGGTACAGGAGTAACGGCCATTATGCGCTTACCCTGTGCGAGGGCTCTCTCTTTTGCTACAACAGTTTGAACCGCTGTCAGGATTTTTTCTTTAGAAGTGAATTTCATTTAAAGCTTGTGTGTACAAGTGTGATTTATAAGCTATTGGTACTTTTTCTCCTTCATTAAAGGTTAAGTACGTGAATCTGCATCTTCCTGGAATGATTCGGATTACAAGGTTGCGTACATTTTGCGTGTTTGTAAATGTGTTGTTGCTAACATGTCTGTTTGCACTGAACACAACATTTCTGTGTGTTTTTGAGTCCAATTAGTTGTATTGAAATCAGGTTTGATTAATTCGTAGAGAGGTTTAACCCTTTCTGCGTAGTTTAGAATGTAAGTTCTTCCGAAATTCAGGAATCCTAGAATCAACTAAGTTTTTCAGCGTTTTTGGAGGTTGGAGCAGCGCATATTTCTCTAAAAAGTTTGCTTCCAGGCTTTTGCCTTCACTTGATCATTCGTATCGCAGAAAAAGTTTTTTTTAAATGGGCAATTCGTGATTTCTTAAAATTGAATTTGTACCCTTCAGATGCCAAGCCAAGTATTATGGTGTTCACCCTGTTTAAGTGCCTATCCAAGTCATCATCCGTTAGATAGATGTCATCGAGATATGATAATGCTTCTTCATCATATGTTTGTAGTAACTCTGTTAATCTGGCTGAAAATAACCTTGGACTATTCTTGAATCCCTGGGGGAGATGACAGAAGTGAAGTTGTGTCCCCATTATTGAGAAAGCGGTCAAATACCTGCTTTCTGGTGAAATGTTTTGACAGAAGAAACCGTTAGAAATATCTAATGTACTTTTATATTTTTTACGCACAATGTTATTCATTAGGGCTGCACTATGTGCATTTTGTACTGCAAACGTTTTGCAACAAGAGTTTAGATGTCTGTAATCCAAAACTAGACGATATGTATTGTCTGGTTTGGAGACAGGATACAAAGGATTGTTCATGGACGAAGTGCATGTTTCAGTCACCCCTTGGTATTCAAGTTGATCTAAGATCTCCCTGACCTGTTTTTTAGCTTCTTGCGTAACTGGTACTGCCTTTGTGTAGTTGTTGGAGTTTTTAATTGTATTTTATGGTGAGGGGAATCCTCATCCCATCCTACATGAATTTTGTATAATGCAGGAGCCTGGGCTACAGCCCATTTTCTGGCATAAGTATATTTTAAATGAATTGGAATATAATTGGAGAAGGCTGGCATAATGATGTCTTTGCCATGTGGGCAGTCCCTGACAAATTCAGGTGGCCAGTCTTATTCAGCTAGAAGAATGTCATTACCCTGAGAGAGTTTCTCCCAAAAGAATGCTCTTATTTTCCTAGTTATATCCCCCTCCATCTGGAGAGTTACTTCATATAACTTGTGTGGGACACTAACCCTGGTATCAGCAGTTTCCACTTGGATGTACTCATTCAAGTCCACTGTCTCCAGATGATCCTTCAAGATCTTACAAGCTATGGTTACTTCTGCTGCGCTGTCCAACATTGTCTGAGCCCACTCCCCATTCTTGAGTTGTGTCCTCAAGATCCTCAGCATGTCTGAATTTTAGACCTGCTACCTTCTTTTTGGTGAATTGAATTTTCTTATTTTTTGGAACGTGTTGATCGTCTTTTGACTTCACGCGTTCTTCTTTTTGTTCTGTTCGCCCTCTTCTTTCTGATTTCTGTGATGAAGTCTCGAAGGTACGAGAGGAACGTGTATCAGTATCTTGATATCTATCAGGTTTTCTCAAATTATCCCTATTCCTGAGGTTATACCTCTTTTCAGAGGGCTCCTTTTGAGGAGACCTACCTCGGGATTGAGAACGCTTCTCTTTAGAAGTTTGTTTAGTGTTCTCCCGCTTCTTTTTAGGAACAGTGAGAGTGTTTTTAATAAAGACCTTTTCAGGACTTTCAGTCAGCTGGAGCTTTACTGGTTTACCACCCAAAATGTCTATACCTAGTTCTTCATAGGATTTTCCAATTATACTGGCCAGTTCATATGGTTGCTCAGTTACGTAAAATTCTCTTAATTTTTGGCGGATCGCCACGAATGCTGCCTCACCTTTAATATTAGCTAATATTATTGTTGAGACCTGTTTGAAATCTTTCACGAGTTTCATACCTAGATTTAAAGCAGGCCCTGCCCCATATTCATTATGAATCTGTTTCAGGACGTCTGGTATTACCACCATAGACGGAACACCATGTGTTTTTGTATAGATTGCAGCAAAGACTGTACCCCAAGTGTCACAGTCCTCCAGGTGTGGTGCGATCCCCATTGGTAAACAGATTGTTAAAATCCTGTGTTTCTCATGAGGGGTAGTATCAGGAAATACTGCCTCGAATTGGGTAAGTTTTTGAGCTATCCAGAATGGAATTTGTTCCCGTTTTGCGGGCAATTTACCAATGATTAATTGTATAGTCTGTGGTGTGATTTTGTTTGTGTTCCCCTGGTAAGGGGTGTGTTGTGGAATCCTTATAGGAGGTTGGACTGTTAAAGACCTCATGACATATTGAACCAATTGTCTATGGCTTTTAATTAGTTATTTCAGTTGAACTAATAGTTCCGCACCTGTCATTTCTTTAATGGCAGGATGTGGTGTATAGCTGGCTAAAACCGGCCATGTTGCTCCTGGTCTAGTCCGATGGGTCTGAGAATTGCTTGTGGGCTAAAAGTTTAAACTGTGGGGGCACAAAAATGCTGGACAATGGGCCTCCCGCAATGTCTGTGAATGGGTCTCCTTGCAATTGGGACAAGAGGAAGGGTCTCCCTCCCCTGTGCCTCCAGACACCATCCCTGAGAGGCCCGGGGAGGGGATGGAGCCTCCCATGGACCCTAATTGCAAGGATACACCTTTCTTTGAAATGGATCGCCAGGGAAACAACAGGACACACCACCAGTGCGAGGCCCCATGCTGGTGGGCTGAGTGCAAGGCCCTGGGTAGCTGCCCACACTGCCCATGCCTAGCGCCGGCCCTGCTTAAGCCGATTTTCCAAGAAATCGTTGTGACGTTTTGGTACGGGTGGAAGTAGGCATGTCTGTATTTGGACTGTATGGGCTATGCCTAAATAAGAGAAAGATTTCTATGGCTATATTAGGGCAATGTGAATTGTACCCATTTAAGGGCATGAATCGGGAAAATTCACTCGATCCTAAAACACCATGCAACAGAACCTGATGTGATACTTCTTAGGGGGCAGCTCAAATATTCTGAGGGGAATGGCTTTCTTGGGAATGCACCTCATCTGGACCCCCCGCACTAATGTAAGAAGTGTATCCCTCCCTCCTGGGGGCATATGTTGGCATGGGCTGGCTCCCCAGTCCTCCTCTGGTACCCTGTGCATCCTCCAGGCTATCTCATTTGAAGAAACCCATTTATGTATGTCCTCGTCCACCACATAGCGGGGCACCAGATAATGGGGTATGCGGAACTTCACCTCTCCATGGGACACTGGATTGTGGAAACATTGCTGATGGACTTTGTTGCTTGTTTTACTTTAAGGTCCATCTCCTTCAGACTCTCTTCATGAGCCAAAACCAGTTTCTTTTCAGCAAGGCTCTTTTAGTCTCAGCTTTCTCCTTCTTGAGGATCAGCTTATTTTCCTCCAGGGCTGTCAGCCTCAGCCTTCTCAGTTGCACAGGTCCTCTTTGCCTCAGCCTTTTGCTATGCCAAGGCCCTCGCAGCCTTCTCCTTTGCTAAGGCCACCTCTGCCTCAGCCTCCCCCTTGCCAAGGCCCTCTCTCTGCAGCCCTTTGGGCAGCTGCTTTCTCCGGTTTCACTTTGGCTATCTGTAGCCTGAACTCCCATTCTACCTTTCTGTCCTCCAACTCCTCGGGGGACATGTTGCATGTTCAGATACTGCTGCCTGCTCTGGGTCTGGCAGGGGACCTCACTCCTGTGGGCCCACCTTTCCCTTCTGGGGCCACAATCATGGGTTATCACTCCCCTCCCCATTAAATTATTTCTCCCGCTCCTCCTCAAAGTCCACCTCCTCATCGTCCTGTGTTGTAATCTGTAACTGGTGTACCTCCTTCCAAGCCCTGAGGGCCTTGTGGAGCTCCAGCTTCTGGGAGTTCTTGGTTGCTGGAAGCCCCCACTCCCTGCAAAATCCTTTGAGCTCAGCCACAGTTTAGCTCTTCAGGTTTTTGAGCTCCAACTCCATGCTTGAAGCAGGCAGAGTCACACATGCACAATGGCAGGTTAAAGGAAAGTGAATTTAAAAAAAGCAAAAGAAGCCAATCTATAATTGAAAAAAGGTTAAAACTCATATCAAGTTATTTTTCTAGTATTGTATCTTTCATAGATTCACATGCTTGAATTTTCCCTGTAGTCATGGTGGGAGTCCCGCGGTAACCGTAATAAAAGCAGTGCTAAGACTTAAGCAAGTAGGAATCACATTGAAAACAATAGACATTGGTAGCCAATTCACACTGTTTTAATGCAACCAAACTTCAACCAATCAGAGTAGAGACCCTGAAGCACTCATCCCCTGCAGAGTCGCCACACCTCAGATTTCTTACCGCGCTGCATGTGTGAGGGTGTCTCCCTGAGCTCTGCTCAGTTTCAGTTTTTTACCAATCTTTTGACCTACCTGTACTCTCAAAAGTGATTCTTTGGCCTTCAGGCACCTCCAGGGTACAGCCTTGAGTTGCTGATCTGCAAGGCTGTTCAGGCCTTGCAAATCTTGTGGGAAAGAAACCAAGATTGTTTTATGAAGATTCCCAGAAGCAATGCCTTTACCACTTACACCCTCGTCATAAGCCTATGGTGTGTAAGCATTGCAAGACCTTGAAAGATCCAGAGTCCAAACTCTAATTTAGCTTCAGAAGAAAAAATCCCATTCTTTCTCTAATCCTGATGATTAGGAGGCAAGGAGTCATTGCTCATCTGGAAAGAAGCATAAAAGTGAGAGCTCAACCTCATATGAAAAGGACTCCAAGAGAGTGAGATCTTACACCAAGGATTCTGGGTCTGATAGATCTGTGAGTTAGACACCCTGCTGAACCGTGATCCTCTCACAAAACATTCTTCTTCCTCATCAGTACCTGCAACCCCTTTTAAGGAGCCTTCAGTGAAGAAAATCCGTCCATTGACAAATCAGTCGTCGAGATAATAATTCCATCGGCTGACTCAGCAATGACAAAAGTGTCGACATAAGTGTCTTTTTCCTCGCCGGTAATGACAACAGCGTTGAGGCGTCTAGCAATCAGAACACCGGCGACATATTCCTCGTCGACAAAGGTATTGACAACATCAACTATCTCGAAGTCGACAAGACCCTCCACTCTTCCGTCGGCTCAGGGACCATCTAAGACGCCATCGTCGATGCAGTCTTTGACGGCCAATAAAGAGATGATTTTCATTTCTGATGAGGGCATTCCAATGTCCATACATCAGGATTCAACCAAGGTGCCCCCTCTGCCCCGGTGTGTCTTCTTGAGATGCAGGAATCTGGTGATACGGAATCATTTGGACCAGCCTACAGTCCCATGCCGTTAATTGTGAAATGTCAAGACACTGATGACGATGATGCTGGTCAGGACTCTTCTGCTTATCTGGAAGGTGAGTTTTCTTTTCAGGACAAGCAACACCTGCCGGTTCTCTGCTATGATTTGTTTGAGGAGCACTATCCTTATGATGAACCCTATGAAGAGCATTAGGGTTCGCATGAAGACACCATTTCCATACCTTAGTCTGTCGTGACGGACTAGCACCACATGCTGAACAACTACTACAAAAGGTTTCCTGAGGCGAATGCTCCAACATACTCCAGTTCATTCAGATACACCAGGAATAGTGTCCCTTCCTAAAACTCCTTTGGGCACACACCATAAAAAGAGAAACCAGTCCTGCCTCCCATTACTATAAGGGATGTCTTTATTGACAGTGATGGGAAGATCAGCTAGTGGAAGATGAGATTCCTCAGGACAGATCAGATGACTATCAGGAATGGGATTATTATGTAGTTCCTTGTTCTGCTTCGGCCCCACCGTCAGCGGCTAACTCACCTCCAGAAGACATTGGAGATTTTCATGAGCTCTTGGAACAGGCCACTAAACATTTTGACTTGCTTCTTGCTGTCAAACAGACGGAGTGCTTCTTCTATGATTTCAAGGATTCAGCTCAGAACTCTATCCATTCAATCCACATAGTCAATTTCGTATGGGAGGAAGGTTTGAAGATCACGAAGACCCCGGCTTCAGTGGCAGCTTTTGTCACCCAGCTGGACAAGAAGTAAAAAGTGCCAGACAACTAACCTACATGTTTAATTGGTCATCTAAACCCTGACTCTGTCATCATGCAGGCAGCCCTAAGGCAGTCCAAGAACCCTCCTGCTCCTTGCACCGCCTCTCCAGATAAGGAAGGTTTGGGGTTGGACAATATTGGCAAACGCTTCCCTACTTATGGCGGCAAATCCTATCAGGGCTTCCAGTGCACTGGCCATATTAGGGAGATATGACCGTCAACTGTGGTCCAACATTTCCACGCTCCTGGAATATTTACTGGAGGATATAAAGTAAGAGGCAAAGGAGATTCTTCAGGAGGGTGCGCAAGCTGCCTCTGAAATTAAAGATGCTGCAATGGATCTCACCTCAATAGCTTTTTGTCAGATAGCTTGTGCACCAGTCCTATGTCACCAAGGTTGGCTGAAGGAAACATCATTTAGCCCAGAGGTTCAAGCAAAGATACTAGACATGCCATTTGATGGTGAAAAAATCTCTTTGGCAAACGTGTGTATGATGCTCCTCAATCCATAAAAACAGACACAGATACTGCGTGCTTTCTGGGCACATTGCAATAACAGCGCTTCCAGACCTTTTGCGGAGGCAGGGAAGAGGGCAGTTTGTGTTCCGAATACCTTACCAACAAAACAGATACCAGTCATATTCTCAACAAGAATGTTGTTCGCAATATTCATCCCAGCAGCAATATAGGGCTATTTCAGCCTCTCCGTATGCATGGCAGCCCGCACATAGACGCCCTCTCGCTGGAGGAAAAAGACGCCTCTAGACACCAGTGAAACTTTGCAGGCACTAGTCACTTCAGTTCCTCATAAATGCCATTTGGAAATCCCATTTCCATATTTTACAATCAATGGAAGAGCATCTCTTCCGACAGATGGGTGTTGGGCATAATACAACCTGGTCACTCCCTGGAATTTGTTCAAAAACCTCCCAATCTTCCGCCTCGCAGAGCATCCCATCGTCGTCTGTCTCTGCTGAAGCAGGAGATTCATTTGCTTCTCTCCAAAGATGCGATAGAGAAGTTTCTGTTACCTCACCGCAAGAAAGGTTTCTATTCTAACTTCTTCCTCATAAAGAAGTCAGGGAAAATGGAGATAAGTGGTGGATTTAAGGCTCTTAAACAAATACATAAAGAAACAACCCTTCAGAATGCTATCCTTACAGGAGATCCTACAACTCGTGAATACAGCGGGTTACATGACATCTCTGGATATTCTAGGTTCATACTTTCATATCTCTATACACAGGCATCAGACATTTCTGAGGTTCGAGGTGGCAGGGTACCATTACCAATTCAAAGTACTTCCTTTTGGGCTTTTTCTCCCAGAGTGTTCACAAAATGCATGGCCCCAGTGGCAGCTTTCTTGAAAAGAAACGGTACCAGGTGTTCCATTACCTGGACGACTAGCTTATAAAGGGTCACACATTCCCCTCTGCAAGAAGGTCTACTTGGGTCTGTCTGCGGCTGTTCAGAAACTTAGGTCTCAAACTGAACAGGGAAATGTTTTCCCAAGCACCATCCATGTCGGCGGTTTTTCTGGGGGTAATTCTGAATACGAATAACTCCAAAGCATTTCCAACTGCGGAAAGGATTCATTGCCTAAAGACGATACCAACTTTGCTCTTGGGAAAGGGGTTCACTTCCGTCTGGATGTACAAGGCAATATTGGGAATGATGTCATCTTATATTGTGTTGACACCAAATTATCGTCTTCGTTTGAGACCTTTACAAGAGCAACTAGATGCACAATGGGTTCAATGCCAGGGAATCTTCAAAGATACAATATCAATTGCCCCACCACTGAACACCAATGTAGGAAATTGGGTTTTTGATTAAGAGGGGTGAAAACCCTTCTCAAGCAATAACCACAATCCTTATCATGGTGAATCACAAAAGTCACTATATTAACCTGTGCTTAACCCTCTGGTAGCTTGGCACAAAAGCAGTCAGGCTTAACTTAGAGGCACTGTGTAAAGTAAGTATGCAGCACACAAACAGTAATAAAGTGAAAACACAACACAAGAAAAATCCTACATCAATTTAGACACAGAGTGGAATTTAATAAATAAAATGAGACCAAAATGACAAACGTCCAATCAATAAACTGGAGGTATGCAATTTTAAATGCTTAAGTGAAAATAGCACTATGAAGCAGAAAGCTCTAACTGAGGGTATCTGGCCACGCTAGACTGAGACATGGTCACAAGTTCAGGCTGACTGTGATGGAGTGTCATCCAGATGCAGGGATCAGGCTAGTCCTGCTAAAAATGTTATCCTCTCAAAGTCCGGCGAGCAAAGTTCAAAACTTCAGGATTTCAAAGGAGGAGCTCAACTGATGACAGCCAGTGGTCTAGGACCTGAGGATATACCTCTTGGTAATCAGGAACTCACTCTAGCAGAAACAAGCAGGGCTCAGGCAGGTCCGGGCAGGGCCAGTTGCAGCATGTCAGCTAGGTGGTTGCAGGGAGGCCTCTGGAGCTTGTTGTGTCCTTGTAGCTCAGCACACGAGGTCAGCCACAGACCCTTGGAGTCACTCATGTTGGTTGGGATCAAGGAAATGGTCCTCACTTCTTCCAAGCAGAAGGGCAGTCCTCTGAGAGAAAAAAGGCAGGCCTCAGGCAGCAGTGCAGTCCTCTGGAGTACAAGGTGGTCCTTCCGAATTCTTCAACATGTCCAGGAGTGTGCTGAAGAGTTGGTCTGGGGTTCCAATAGTTCTACCTGGTGCCAAGTTTGAAGTGGAAGAAACTACTAGACCCCCCCACCCCCACACAGTTAGTTCTGGAAATTCCTTCCTCCATGCCCAGGCTACAAGAGGTCTAGGGTGACAAAGGCCTGGTGTGTGAAGTTATTTATGAGTGTGCTGAGGTAGTACCTTTGAAATGTAAGTGGGGCAGGGAACAGCTCCACCACTCCCACCCTGGCAGGAGGCCCCATCCTGCCAACACTTAGTCCCCCTTCATCTCACTGTATGGGAGGAATACACAAAGCCACAAGGGGTGTGGCTCCGCACTCTGTTAATTTATGCAAGTTTCTAATTTGTTAAATTTTCAACAATGTAGTTGGTGCTCATGCGATGCTCCCACTGAGCATGGGAGGTTCAATAGATAAAGACGCGCGTTACTTGATCCTAAGTTCCACAATCACATCGCACTCAAAAATTCTCTTCATATGATGTAATGCAAAAAATGTGTTCTTCACATATTATTCATGTTCATGTCTTTTTAATTTTCATTGTTTTGTTAATTATTTCATCATTAACGTTTCAGTTTTTCACATGTTGATTTCACAATTTTTTGTATGCCCAATGCATTTCAAGCAAAAAAATGCCCTTCCTCAGGGGACTTCGTTCTGTAAAAGTATAATAATATGTCGGTACATTCACATATAAGCATATATACACAAAGTGATTCAAATCAACCTTAAACCATTTCATTACGTTATTTCATTGTTTTACACCTTATAACCCTTTCTTTTGTGCAACTTTCTGCCCGGGCTAATTTCCCAATATCATGCGTGCTAGACTCTTGCATATCGACTTACATGTATGTTTCTGCCCTTCGCTCGCCGTTTTTCAATTTTGGTTCATAGCTGTAACCAATAAATAGAGCACTCTTTTACTTAAAGGGTCTACTTCTGTTATTCATGCCCATAATGTCTATTTCGCTGTCTCATCTTACCGGGTAACTTGTACACGAACGCCTACAGCGGTTCATCCTCCCTTCCGTGTTTGTATAATTATGGCGTGCGTCGCTCTAACCTAATTGTACTCTATCGTACAACCAGTCCGGTCACGTGATCTGTGCTTGGGTAACTGAGCTCAAAAACGGACTTTCCTCAAGTACCTGTTTACCTCAATGTGGTCGCTTGTAAATGGATGCTATGAATTTAGAAAAACATGAGTAAATTGGAAAATGTGCACTACGTAACTGGTTTTAAAGTATCTTGAACATTCTCAGAAAATACATTTCGTGAACAAACAAATTAATAAACGGTTAACGTAATAAGTGCATGCTAAAATGCACACATTTAACACGTTTGTTAAAACATACTCTGCATGTCATCCAATATCATCAAAATAAAGTCATTCGATTTGAATAATTGTCAATTCATATAAAGCAACTAAGTTCCATCCGCTCATTTAACCCTTTCGGGTACAGGGTGCATAGAAAATTCATCCAGAATGTCTCTCTCCTTAACAGTTCATTGTTATTGTCTGTTCCCGGTCGGGTTGACACCAGTTCTAATATGCAGAATTTTAATTGTGCTGGATTATGTTTAGCTTCATTGAAGTGAGCTGCCACTGTTGATTTAAGATTTTTTAATCTTATATTGCTCTTATGTTCCGTTAGTCTTGTTTTTATCTTTCTTTGAGTTTTGCCCACATAGGACAATCCACACGGGCATCTTAACATATATATCAAGTTACTGCTATCACATGTTCCTGATACCTTTAGCTTGACTGGTGTACCTTTGGTGGGGTGATTAATCATGTTCCCCTTGATGATAGCCGAACAGTTACCACAATTATGGCATGGCATTGTACCTTTATATTTCTCCGTGTCTGTCTTTTTTGGATTCTTAATGAGTTCTTTAATGTTCTTTGTTCTCTCATAAGCAAATATCGGAGAGTTTGAAAAAATGCCTTTGAAATCTTCTTCTAACGCGAGCAGTGGCCAATGTTTATTTATTGTTTTTTTGATGCTATAACTGCGTGTAGAGAATTTTGACACGAATACGGATCTTTGTTCTTCCTTTTTTGTTCTTGATGATAACAGGTGTTGTCTCTGTAATTTATCTGCTCTTTCCGCAGCGGCATTCAGAATGGGTTCCGGATATCCTCTATTTTTGAATTTGTTCAAGGTCTCTAGTTTGTGTTTATTGTATGACTCTTCTGTTGAGGCAATCCTCTTTACTCTGACAAGTTGCGAAAACGGGAGGTGTTTTTTAAGTGGTGGTTGGTGGAAACTTTTGTAATGCAACAGATTGTTTCTGTCTGTACTTTTTGTGAACACACTTGTCGTTATCTGCCCTTCCTCATTAGATATTGCTACATCCAAAAATGTGATTTCCCTTTTATTTATGGTGAACGTAAATTGAATTCTTTCATTGATTTCATTTAGGTGTTGTAATGCTTCTTCTAGACTTTCCATGGTTCCTTTCCATAAGATGAAGATGTCGTCAATAAAACGCTTATACAGAATTAAATTGTTCTGCCATATCTGTTGGTTCAATATATTGTCCAGTTCAAATCTATGCATGAATGTATTCGCATACGTAGGCGCTGCGCAATTTCCCATGCTTGTTCCAGAGCATTGCACATAATACTTGTCTTTCCACATAAAATAACTGTGAAACAAAGTAAAGTGGAGAAGTTCCATGATGAATATTTTTAAATTTTCACTTTTTTCTTCATTTACCAAAAAACTTTCCACAGCAGTCATTCCCATATCATGTGGAATGGACGTATAAAGGGATTTTACATCCACTGTCGTCATGATCATATCTTTTGTGAAATTGATCTTTTCATCTTCCAGTATGTTTAAAAAATGGGTAGTGTCTTTTATATATGTAGACGATTTCTGAACAATGTTTTGTAGATGTTTGTCTATAAACCTTCCTATTGGTTCATGTATCGAACCTATGGTAGAGACTATTGGCCGTAATGGTGGTTTTTTGGCGTCTTTATGAATTTTGGGTGTCATATAGATGTACGATATAGAAGGATTGGTGTTCAATAGATACTCTTTGTCTTTTTGGTTGATTATTCCCTGTTCCAATGCATTATCAATGATTTTTGTCAAGATGTTTAGAAATTCTTTAGTAGGGTCCATATCCATTGTCATGTATGTGTCCTGGTCATTGACATGAATTTCCACTTGATTTTCATAATATTCTGTGTCCATAATGATTAGGGCACCCCCTTTGTCCGCTTGTCTGATTGTTATTTCCTGGTTGTTTGCTAATTTTTGTAAAGTTTGTCTTTCTTTTCCAGTGAGATTTGATTGTTTGGATTTCGGTTTTTTGAAAGTTTCTTCAATTTCTTTCATCACGACCTTTTCAGACCTTTTTGGTTTCAATCCCAACATTATGTCATAATGGACATAATGTTGGGATTGAAACCAAAAAGCAAATTCATGGCTCCAGTGAGCCATAAGGTATTAGATGCGTTTGAAAAGGTCGTGATGAAAGAAATTGAAGAAACTTTCAAAAAACCGAAAACCAAACAATCAAATCTCACTGGAAAAGAAAGATAAACTTTACAAAAATTAGCAAACAACCAGGAAATAACAATCAGACAAGCGGACAAAGGGGGTGCCCTAATCATTATGGACACAGAATATTATGAAAATCAAGTGGAAATTCATGTCAATGACCAGGACACATACATGACAATGGATATGGACCCTACTAAAGAATTTCTAAACATCTTGACAAAAATCATTGATAATGCATTGGAACAGGGAATAATCAACCAAAAAGACAAAGAGTATCTATTGAACACCAATCCTTCTATATCGTACATCTATATGACACCCAAAGTTCATAAAGACGCCAAAAAACCACCATTACGGCCAATAGTCTCTACCATAGGTTCGATACATGAACCAATAGGAAGGTTTATAGACAAACATCTACAAAACATTGTTCAGAAATCGTCTACATATATAAAAGACACTACCCATTTTTTAAACATACTGGAAGATGAAAAGATCAATTTCACAAAAGATATGATCATGACGACAGTGGATGTAAAATCCCTTTATACGTCCATTCCACATGATATGGGAATGACTGCTGTGGAAAGTTTTTTGGTAAATGAAGAAAAAAGTGAAAATTTAAAAATATTCATCATGGAACTTCTCCACTTTACTTTGTTTCACAGTTATTTTATGTGGAAAGACAAGTATTATGTGCAATGCTCTGGAACAAGCATGGGAAATTGCGCAGCGCCTACGTATGCGAATACATTCATGCATAGACTTGAACTGGACAATATATTGAACCAACAGATATGGCAGAACAATTTAATTCTGTATAAGCGTTTTATTGACGACATCTTCATCTTATGGAAAGGAACCATGGAAAGTCTAGAAGAAGCATTACAACACCTAAATGAAATCAATGAAAGAATTCAATTTACGTTCACCATAAATAAAAGGAAAATCACATTTTTGGATGTAGCAATATCTAATGAGGAAGGGCAGATAACGACAAGTGTGTTCACAAAAAGTACAGACAGAAACAATCTGTTGCATTACAAAAGTTTCCACCAACCACCACTTAAAAAACACCTCCCGTTTTCGCAACTTGTCAGAGTAAAGAGGATTGCCTCAACAGAAGAGTCATACAATAAACACAAACTAGAGACCTTGAACAAATTCAAAAATAGAGGATATCCGGAACCCATTCTGAATGCCGCTGCGGAAAGAGCAGATAAATTACAGAGACAACACCTGTTATCATCAAGAACAAAAAAGGAAGAACAAAGATCCGTATTCGTGTCAAAATTCTCTACACGCAGTTATAGCATCAAAAAAACAATAAATAAACATTGGCCACTGCTCGCGTTAGAAGAAGATTTCAAAGGCATTTTTTCAAACTCTCCGATATTTGCTTATGAGAGAACAAAGAACATTAAAGAACTCATTAAGAATCCAAAAAAGACAGACACGGAGAAATATAAAGGTACAATGCCATGCCATAATTGTGGTAACTGTTCGGCTATCATCAAGGGGAACATGATTAATCACCCCACCAAAGGTACACCAGTCAAGCTAAAGGTATCAGGAACATGTGATAGCAGTAACTTGATATATATGTTAAGATGCCCGTGTGGATTGTCCTATGTGGGCAAAACTCAAAGAAAGATAAAAACGAGACTAACGGAACATAAGAGCAATATAAGATTAAAAAATCTTAAATCAACAGTGGCAGCTCACTTCAATGAAGCTAAACATAATCCAGCACAATTAAAATTCTGCATATTAGAACTGGTGTCAACCCGACCGGGAACAGACAATAACAATGAACTGTTAAGGAGAGAGACATTCTGGATGAATTTTCTATGCACCCTGTACCCGAAAGGGTTAAATGAGCGGATGGAACTTAGTTGCTTTATATGAATTGACAATTATTCAAATCGAATGACTTTATTTTGATGATATTGGATGACATGCAGAGTATGTTTTAACAAACGTGTTAAATGTGTGCATTTTAGCATGCACTTATTACGTTAACCGTTTATTAATTTGTTTGTTCACGAAATGTATTTTCTGAGAATGTTCAAGATACTTTAAAACCAGTTACGTAGTGCACATTTTCCAATTTACTCATGTTTTTCTAAATTCATAGCATCCATTTACAAGCGACCACATTGAGGTAAACAGGTACTTGAGGAAAGTCCGTTTTTGAGCTCAGTTACCCAAGCACAGATCACGTGACCGGACTGGGTGTACGATAGAGTACAATTAGGTTAGAGCGACGCACGCCATAAGTATACAAACACGGAAGGGAGGATGAACCGCTGTAGGCGTTCGTGTACAAGTTACCCGGTAAGATGAGACAGCGAAATAGACATTATGGGCATGAATAACAGAAGTAGACCCTTTAAGTAAAAGAGTGCTCTATTTATTGGTTACAGCTATGAACCAAAATTGAAAAACAGCGAGCGAAGGGCAGAAACATACATGTAAGTCGATATGCAAGAGTCTAGCACGCATGATATTGGGAAATTAGCCCGGGCAGAAAGTTGCACAAAAGAAAGGGTTATAAGGTGTAAAACAATGAAATAACGTAATGAAATGGTTTAAGGTTGATTTGAATCACTTTGTGTATATATGCTTATATGTGAATGTACCGACATATTATTATACTTTTACAGAACGAAGACCCCTGAGGAAGGGCATTTTTTTGCTTGAAATGCATTGGGCATACAAAAAATTGTGAAATCAACATGTGAAAAACTGAAACGTTAATGATGAAATAATTAACAAAACAATGAAAATTAAAAAGACATGAACATGAATAATATGTGAAGAACACATTTTTTGCATTACATCATATGAAGAGAATTTTTGAGTGCGATGTGATTGTGGAACTTAGGATCAAGTAACGCGCGTCTTTATCTAGGAATACACAAAGGCCATCTGCCACTCTAATCACAGTCATGTGGCGTGACACAGGCTGTAGGCACCAACTGGTAAAGAAAAGAAAATGGCAACTTTTTATGAGTGTCATTTTCAAAATTGTGACTTAAAATGTGACTTAGCCAATAAAGAGGATTTTAAATTACAATGCTTTAGAGACCAAGGCTTTCTACCTGTTCCCAAACAAAAGTAATTGCTTATTAAATATAATAAGGTAATCCAATGTTATCTTATGGGAAAGGTAGGTCTCACTGTAGTGAAAAACCAAATTTAGGAATTTTCACTACCAGGACATGTAAAACTTAAACATCCAACATTTTAAATAAACAGCACTCTTGCATATGGGTAGTTTAGGGCCTAACTTACGGGTGACATATGCATTAAAAAGGTAGTTTTAGACCCCACAAAAGGTTTATTTTGCAAGGGTGGATTGGTAGTTTAATACTGCTGTTGCAAAGTCATCCTGTGCCCTGGGCACCCTCCAACTTTTTGCTGACTGGAACTGGTGGTAACTGACTCTGACTGACCCTGGGCTCTGTTTAACCAGGCCGAAGGCCAGTGCCAAGCTAAAAGGAACACATTAGAATGCAGTTAAGACACCCAACATATACTAGGATACACTATATGGTATGGTGGGGTACCCCTGTAATTGGCATGACCTACCGCATAAGCCCCTAGTATGTAATAGGGCAGGGGATTAAAACTAACTGGAAGTCTCCAGTATCCTGGGGCATGGCAGTTTAGAGTCCAGCAGATTGTCTGCACTAGCATGTGTGCAGTGCTGAAGCCTGAGGTCAGTTTAAAAGCATCCCTGGTGGCCAGGACAGTTTTTAAACCTTAAATTGTACCAAAACTCAACTTGAGGTTCCGTGGTTTTCGGGACCGGACTCCATTTTGTTTGCGTTGTTCGTGATGCCATTTTGTGTTGCCCTCACGTAGGCCGTGGAGGTAAGCGAACGAACAAAGTTGCATGGGCTTCGTTGTTCATGTATGCATTAACTAGGCCTTTTCGACTTGCGAGTGAACTGCAAGATGCTGACCCCGTCACCTGAAACTGACCCTTTCACAAAGCCAATTTCTCTAGCTGATCGTTGTCTGAAATTGCCAATCAATGTTCAGGATATCGTTAACTTTTAGTTCCTTGCACATATCTTATCCTACTCAACATCTGAATTGTTTCTTTCTTTACCACTTTTCATTACATGGGTAGTGCTTTCAATTATGGGTTTGTCTGGCTTGTGGTAATCGAATTTGGGACAGTCCTAATAATTAACTTGTGGGTTGGTACAATGTAAAGTGAGCTTTTTGGAATGTAATAATGTGTGTGAAAATGTATTTCATTCGTCAGAATTTGTCGCAGTGGGTGTGCATTCGTAATTAACCAAAAAGCAGATAAAAAGTGATGTCTTGCTCTACGAAAGTTGAGCAGTCTCCTGAGTTGTACACTGTGTTGTATTGCTTGGTTTACTGTTACTAGCTGCAGCTAATAAATTTGATCTCTGACGCCACCTAGAAGTATTCCGTGTCTCTGTTTGCCAGGACAGGGGAACCCGAAGACTTTGGGCGTGTCCCTGACGCCGCTGGGTTCTGAAAAACACGGTTCTTCAGCTGGCACCCAACATAGGGAGACTTCAGCGGTACCGGTCCAAGCCCGAGGATCGTGAGGAGCCACGTGAGGAAATTCTGGAGGAAGGCTGCCACTTCATCGACCCCTGCATGTCGACGTGGACCGAAGGTGTTTTCTGCGAGGCTACCCGCTTTCCGATGGTTACGAAGGATTGCTGCCCTGACTGTCGCCCTGTCTTGGACCCTCGATTGATTCTTTGTAGAGTGAGACGATAGACGGTCTTCTGGTGGCGTGACAGATATTTTGGTTAAGTATAAGTGGGTCGCTCCCACGACTTTGTTTTGGTTCTTGGTTATTGATTCGGTTCTTGCAAAAATCGAAGCAGAGGGTCTCGTATATTTACGAGTGTATCGATAGTTGATAACCCCTAGAAGTTTGAAGCTAGATTAGTGAGCTATAAGATGCCTGGTCTTAGCAAAATTAGAAAATGGTTTAGTTGAGGTTGCAACAGGGATTCCCGATTGGAGGATTCGTGTCCGATACCTCCGGTTGGAACTCCAACTTATGAGCTCTATTCAAAACACGGAGTGGGTCCTATTACTTATAATGAAGTGTGGGTCCGCTATACGAAGAAAGATGGTGTTTTACGATGGCCCCAACATGGTAGTTTTGAATTAAATATTTTAGATAATCTGGAAATTGTGCTATTTAAGAAGAAAGCCCGGCCGGCAATGTTTGACTCTTTCCGCCTTTGGCGAAAGGAAGCCAAACAGCGAGAAATTAAGCAAGCAAAAAGAGATAGGAAAGATAAGAATATGTCAGTACTACAAGCTGCTAGGCAGTTTAGGGAAGATGGAGAAGAGCGTGCAAGTGAAGTCTCAGATAGACAGCGTTGCATGGCTATGGATAAATGTTATCCGGCCTTGCCGCTTTCTCCTCCGAAAGTGATTGAAGATCCTGAAAAAGATCCTTTGATCTCTCATTTACTGAGATTGCGACCCCCTTATGTGCAGGGTGCTACTGCGCCTCAATTACCCCCGGTTGTTCCACCCTTTGTTGTTCAACCTCCTGCTGTTGTTCAGCCACCCGGTGCTCCACAGATGGTTCTCCCTTCTACTGCGCAACCCCCTCTAGGGTCGCAAGCTTTGCTACCAGCTTTGCCTCAAACTCCTTTGCCTTCTCCTTCTGTATCTTCGACTCCTACTGTTCTTATCCCTACACCTCTTTTGCCTCAAAATACTTATTCTCCTGTTCTTATGTCTGCTTCTTCTCCTTCTGCTCGAAAACGAATGACTGAGACTGTTGCTAATCTGTTGTCTCCATTGTTTGGGTCACTGAATATGACCCCTGTTTCGGAACGTAAACAGAGTCGTAGTCAGCTTCCTAGTTCCGAGGAACGGACAGTGTTGGACTTGTTGGCTCGTAGGTGGATTTCAAATGCTTCCAGGTATGATTTGCCAGCGGTTATGGATGTTTTCTTTCAGTGGGATCCGCCTAAGCAAAGGTATGTTTTTGATGTAATGTGTACTGTTCTGCATCAGGAATGGGAAGATAATGAGTTGGGTCCGATTCCGCAGGATGTGCTCGATGTTCAGTCAGAATTTGCTAAAGGGACGATAGTGGAATCTGATGTTACAGATGCTGTAGAGACGATACTTGCTTTCAGATCTAGGCTTCCGCCTCAGACATTGCACGAACCTGATTCCTCTGTTAGGAGGAAAGTGAAGCAGTATCCTATGAGAGAGGTTCCTCCTGTATGGAGAGACGCAGTTCAGGCTAATGTTAATTTGGGTATTGCGGCTGCAGAGGCCCATTTTCAGCGAGTGTGGGTACATGTTCCTTGGAAGAGAGCAGAGGTCTTGGCTCTTAAGCAGACCTTACCTGACCCCCGTAAGAATCCTGCTGGTTATTATAAGGAGTTGTCCCAGACAGTTGATGCGTGTATTATGAATTTAGCTGATATCGATATGTTAATGGGTAATGTAGTTCCGCAACCTTTGTGGGCGAAGATCCGTCATGAGGATCATGCGCCAGAATTAGGAGATACGTGGGCGAATATTACTGCTGCGGATGGTCGACAGGCAGGAGGTGCTTAACCTGAACCCTTAGTTGCAGAATTACCTGGTAGGATTATTAATTTGATGAAAACTATGATGCCTCCTTTACGAGTGAATTGGGATAAGTTAGCAGCATGCAAACAAAAGAAAGACGAGAGTGTGTCTGATTTCTTCACTAGGTTTGAGGAGACGTTTATCGATCATAGTGGTCAGGATATGAGTGCGGAAGGTGGTCAAAGGTTGTTTGTGGACAAATTTGTCTTTAATTTGCTTCCCGAACTTTCTAATAAGTTGAAGGACTCTGAGAGTTCATGGGCTTTTTCTTCATCAGCCCAGATATTGGCTGCTGCACAATATTACGAGAATAGGGATAAAGATGAGAAGGATAAAGCAGAGAAGAAAACTAAAGATCTAAAGACGAAAGTTCTTTTGCAGCAAGCTTATCCGCCTCGTCCGAATCAGCCTCAGTTTCAGCAACCTCCACAGTTTCAGAGATTGTTACAGAAGCCTGAGCCTTACGCTCCGCGATTCTTTCCAGGTCCTAATCAGTGTGCTTATTGCAGAGAGGAAGGTCATTTCAAGAATAGTTGTCCGGCTTTGTTACAGAGTGCGAATGGTGTATCTGGTCAAAGAGGTCGTGGTGGTTTCCAGCAAGCTCCTAGGGGTAGGGGACGTGGTTTGTTTCCCCAGAATGAGTGTTCCTTTTCCCCTCAGAATTCTGCGAATTATTTTGACAGACAGAATGTTCCGACTGGTCAGTCTGCCCAGTACTATGCTGAGGATTACTGTGTCGAAGGTGAGAGTGTTGGTTATAATGATAACTAGGACAGCCAAGGACAAAGTGAGGGAGTAGTGTCAGTTCCAGTAGACCAGAGTGGACCTTATGTTGAAGTGATTACATCAGGTGTGGTAGAACCTTTTCTTTTGGATACTGGTGCGACGAATAGTTCTATTATGCACTCTAAACTTCCTGGCGCACCTTTGTCTGGCTTGACCAATATTTCAGTAGGATTTTCAGGCGCCCCAGTTCGTAATCCGGTTTCTAGTCCTTTGTCCCTTTCTATTGGTCCTTGTGAATTGGAAGCTCCACTTATTCTAACGACTGGTTGTGGTGAGAATCTGTTGGGTTTGGACTTGCTGAAAAGATTGTATGCGACATTACATTGCTCTCCTTCGGGAGTACATCTTACAGTGGGTAAGAAAGTGATTTCTCCAATGTATTTGTCTAAAGATTGCCTTCCACTGGAATTGCGTTCGCTTCCTGATACGCTTTGGGCTACAGGTCCAAATGATGTTGGCCTTTTGCAGATTCCACCATATGTTGTTACCCTTAAGTCAAATGCTAGGCTACCTCGTATTCCGCAATATAAAATATCGAGCGATGGCGAGAGAGCTCTTCTAGCGATTGTCTATGATTTGGTTGAGAAGGGTGTAGTTGAAGAAATGAGAGGTAATGTGTGTAACAGTCCTGTTTTGCCTGTCCTTAAGCGTACTGATGTTTCTCAGCCACCTGTGTATCGGTTTGTGATCGACCTTCGAGAGGTCAACAAAATTGTTGTGCCACAGTTTCCTGTTGTCCCTGATATCACTGCTTTGTTGACTCTGATTCCTGCTTCGGCTGCTTGGTTTTCTGTCATTGACTTGAAGAATGCTTTCTTCAGTATTCCGATTGCTGGGGAGAGTAGAGATATCTTTGGCTCCTCTTTAGGAAGCCGAAGCTTTCAGTTTAAGCGCGCACCTCAAGGTTATTGTGAAAGTCCCTCCATCTATAGTCAGGCGTTGAAAACTCAGCTTGATGGTTTTATGTTGCCTTCTGGTGCTACTCTTATCCAGTATGTTGATGATCTGCTGATTGCTGCTGATGACAAAGAGATTTGTAAAGAGGCTACTCTTTCTTTGTTGCGACATTTGTCTGACCTTCATCATAAAGTGTCACCTTCGAAGTTGCAGTATTGCCGCCAAGAAGTAACCTTCTTAGGTCATCTCTTGTCGAAGGAGGGAAGACGATTGACCCCAGAACGAATTCACGCGATTGCACAAATGAGTGTGCCATCCACACAGAGAGAAGTGCGTGCCTTTTTAGGTATCACGTCGTATTGTAGACAGTGGATTCCGAACTTTTTCCTGTTAGCGAAACCTCTGTTAGCGCTGACTCTTAAAGATACTCCGCATCCTCTCCCTTGGTCTGACGAATGTCAGAAAAGTTTTTCTGAATTACGTGATGCATTGTGTTCTGTCCCGTGTTGGGTACTCCGGACTACAGTAAGCCTTTCACGTTGTATGTGCATGAGAGAGAAGGTTGTGCATTGTCAGTGTTGACGCAACAATTTGGAGACAAGCAGCGTCCATGCGCATATTTTTCAGCTACGTTAGATCCGGTAGTTAAGGCGTTGCCGAGGTGTTTGAGAGCTACAGCGGCAGCGGCTGTTTCTATCCGACAGTCTGCTGGTTTGGTATTGAATAATACGTTGATTGTGATGGTCCCACATGCAGTGGATACCTTATTGAACAGGACCAAGACAAAGCACCTTACTAGTGCACGTTTGTCAGGTTATGAGCTGACGCTTTTGGCTAGCCATGGTCACATCAAAAGATGCAATGTGTTGAATCCAGCTACGTTGTTGCCGATTTCTGTAGAGACAGATGCTCAAGAACAGCATGATTGCTTTCTCCGGACAGAGGAGGAAACGAAGGCTAGAGTTGATTTAAAAGATACTCCTCTTACGAATGCTGATGGTACCCTATGGGTAGATGATTCGTGTTTCAAGCTTCCGAATGGTGAGACGACTGCAGCGTATGCTGTCACAACTTTACATACAGTTGTTGAAACAGCACGCATAGCACAGAATTCTGCGCAAGCAGCAGAGTTGATTGCATTGACTAGAGCATGTGTGTTGTCGGAAGGAAAGCGAGTGAATGTTTATACTGATAGCCAGTATGCATTTGGTGTTGCCCATAGTTTTGGACGTTTGTGGAGAGAGAGAGGATTTCTTACTTCCCATGGTATGAAAATTCAGCATGGACAGTTAGTGAATGAACTTCTGGAATCACTTACTCTTCCAAAGCAGATTGCAATTGTGAAGTGTAGTGCGCATAAGAAAGTTGTGGATGATGTAGGTCGAGGGAATGCGTTTGCGGATGAAGTTGCAAAGGAAACGGCGAAGGACATGATGAGCCGAATGAATGTTGCAGGCCCTGCTAATTGGGTTATGGCTGGTGGAATGTGTGAAGACGCAATAGAAAGTGTGAAGATGATTCAGGCTGAAGCTACGGAAAAAGAAGTGAGTGTGTGGAGAGAAACCACGGGTATGTTGGATCCGACAGGTTGTTGGGTTGAGTTGTCAGAACATCAGCGATGGTTGTTGCCTGATGCGTATGTGCTCCCAGTGGTTACTATGGCTCATGGAATGGCTCACATTAGTTCGAAGGGAATATGCAAGTTGTTGGCTCCAGTATGGCAGAATGCTGGAATTCCGAAATATGCTGAGAATGTGGTGAAGCATTGTATGATTTGTTTGAAGTATAATCCTGGAAAGGGAACTCCAACTCCAGCTGGTCATTTTGCTCCTCCGACGTATCCGTTTGAGGTGATACAGCTAGATTACATTCACATGGAGAGATGTAACAATTTGAAGTATGTCCTTGTGGTTGTTTTTGCCTTTTCCAGATGGATAGAGTCCTACCCCCTAAAGGATAATACTGCCTTGTCTACAGCCAAGGTTTTGCTCAAGGAGTACTTCACTAGATTTGGTTTGCCGATAATTGTATGGAGCGACAATGGGAGTGAATTTGTGGGTCAAATCATGAAGAAAGTGTGTGCTGGTTTGGGTATCAATCAGAAATTCCATGCTGCGAATCACCCCCAGTCTGCTGGACTTGTCGAATGCTATAATGGAACCCTAAAGCTGAAGCTAGCTAAGATACAAGCGAGCACTGGTCTTACATGGCCAGATGCCTTGCCGTTGGCTCTTTTGTCAACAAGGACGACAGTGGATTCTCGTGTGGGACTTAGCCCATACAAACTCGTTTTTGGTCGTCCGGCGAATGTTTGGGGTGTGCCTCGTCCTAAAAAATATAGTGATATTAAGTACCCTATGTTGGTGGATTACTTACATGACTTGACTGCTAAATTACGTGTTCTCCACCAACAGGTCTGTGACAGTTTGCCGACAGCTATTGCAGATCCAGGCCATACGATTCAACCTGGTGATTTCGTTTTGACGGAGAATTTTCAATAAACTAAGAACTTGGAGCCGAGATGGACTGGACCACATTTGGTCCTATTGGCCACTACAACTGCTGTTAGAGTAGCTGGTAAAAAGAATTGGGTACATGCTACCCATTGTAAAAAGGTTCCTTTGCCCTTACCGTATGACAAGTGGGTGAGGGATGGTATAGCGGATTCCGAATGTGAGAAAGTTCCTAGATTCGTACCTTTTAGTGATGCGCATTTGATATGGACTCAGTCAGAACGCGAGGACGATGAAATCCTGCAAGCTGCTGTGCCTTCACATTTGAGACTCGACACAACGAATCTGGAAATCCTTTTTCAAGAGCAAACTGTGCCTGGTAAAGAGCGCTACAATCTAAGACCAAGAGTGAGCAAACCAAAGGACAAATAAAATCTGAATGTTTTTATTTAGTGAGTTACACCTTGTCAGATCAATGAGACTTTTTAACTTTTTTTTCTTTTTCGAGTCACCATCCGGACTCCGCTGCAGGGTCGAGGTACAGCCTTAAGGGGTGAGCCGCGTATTGACGAAAGGTCTGTGGTTCATGGTCGTTAGTACGATCTTGACGCACCCTTAAGTGAAGAAGGTAATAGCCGTGAGCAGCACGTTAGAGGATGGAGTTTTTTGTGTCTGATAAGGGTGTTAAGAGAATTGATCCTAAAGTGAAAATATGTATATTGATTCGTAGCAAATGTTTTTTAATACTGTGTTTTCTAATGCTTTTGAATATCACGTTAGCTTGTGTCCGTTGGATTGTCTATGTTACACAACAGACGCTTGCATCTACGTCCCAACCTACTCTTTCTTTTTCTACCGTTTCTCCACATGAATTTCATACGTTGCCTGAACATGAACAGACACGAAGATCAGAATTTGTGAACAATTTGTTTATACAGATGTTGCATCAGCATCAGCTAGTCGTAAATACCACAAATTGTTGGGTTTGTGGTCTTATGCCGCATACGACAGATAAGGGAATGCCATATTTGGTTTTGCCTTTTTCGCCTAATGGGTCGGTATGGGCACTCCAAGCAATGTTTATCTATGCTAATGAAGCATCTCCTGTACGTTCCGTCAAAGACAATGCGAGCAATAATGCCTTGATACAGGGAATAGTAGATATGATCAGAGATATCGATGCGTATAATGCTATCCCTAAAGATGAGGTACGAGCATATGTTGGTTAGAACGAGACGAGATATAGTAGTAGTCTGACAGAAAAGGAGAGAGAGAAAAGGTCTCCTCCTATTTGGATTGTACCCCACCAAGGTCATTTTTGTCTGCAAGGTAATGGTCAGAATCCGAGAGCTCAGCTTGGTAAGAGTGTGTCTGTTCACACCTATGTCTATACGTCCCAGAAATCTCCACCGTTCGTGCCAGCTAAAGGTACGTATTTTGTTTGTCACGACAGAGCATATACATGGTTGCCTCCTGATTTTTCAGGCACATGTTAAGTGGCATTTTTGCTTTCCCCTACGTATACAGCTGCTTTCAATTACCATAAGACAAGATATGGTAGAGGTGTTATCGATGCGAAAGATACTGTCGCACAAGAAGTTGGAGACTTCTTTAAGGGTTTCGTGCCCTTTTGGGGTCCTATGGCTAATAGTAGGAATATTCTTCAGCTTACGAGAGTGGTTGAGGCCACTATAAATGAGACTGCAGGTGCCCTTAGCAATATTACAGCTGAGCTTCAAGCGGATCGCCTTATGACATTACAGAACCGCATTGTTTTAGATATTATACTTGCAGATAGAGGTGGGGTATGTAAATTGATCGGGTCTAGTTGCTGTGTTTTCATACCAGATAACGCCCCGACAGTGTACCAAGCCATCTTGAAGTTGCATAAGTCCGCTGAGTCTATACATGTAGACGAAGGGAACTGGTCGTTGATAGGATGGTTTTGGGAACTGCTGTCCAAATGGGGATGGAAGATTCTGATGTTTCTTGGTATGGCTTTATCGATCCTTTTCTCGTGTTGCTTATGCATCCAGTGTGGTCGCGCCATTTGCGGCCTTTGTGCTACAATCTGTGTGAGAAGACCCGTCCCGAGAGAAGCGAAGGATAATAAGATGATGTTACAGCAACACCTTGATGACCTGATGAGAATAGATATAGACCTGGATTCAGATTGACGTGAGTTTAGGTCATTGCCTACGTAATGGCAAAAGGAGGGTCTGAGGTTCCGTGGTTTTCGGGACCGGACTCCATTTTGTTTGTGTTGTTCGTGACGCCATTTTGTGTTGCCCTCACGTAGGCCGTGGAGGTAAACGAACGAACAAAGTTGCATGGGCTTCGTTGTTCATGTATGCATTAACTAGGCCTTTTCGACTTGCGAGTGAACTGCAAGATGCTGACCCCGTCACCTGAAACTGACCCTTTCACGAAGCCAATTTCTCTAGCTGATCGTTGTCTGAAATTGCCAATCAATGTTCAGGATATCGTTAACTTTTAGTTCCTTGCACATATCTTATCCTACTCAACATCTGAATTGTTTCTTTCTTTTCGACTTTTCATTACATGGGTAGTGCTTTCAATTATGGGTTTGTCTGGCTTGTGGTAATCGAATTTGGGACAGTCCTAATAATTAACTTGTGGGTTGGTACAATGTAAAGTGAGCATTTTGAAATGTAATAATGTGTGTGAAAATGTATTTCATTCGTCAGAATTTGTCGCAGTGGGTGTGCATTCGTAATTAACCAAAAAGCAGATAAAAAGTGATGTCTTGCTCTACGAAAGTTGAGCAGTCTCCTGAGTTGTACACCGTGTTGTATTGCTTGGTTTACTGTTACTAGCTGCAGCTAATAAATTTGATCTCTGACGCCACCTAGAAGTATTCCGTGTCTCTGTTTGCCAGGACAGGGGAACCCGAAGACTATGGGCGTGTCCTTGACGCCGCTGGGTTCTGAAAAACCCGGTTCTTCAAACTTTGGGGGTGGGGGCCTTAAAAATGAAAAACCTACCATGTTGTTGCATATTAGGGACCCCCAGGGTCACCCCTAGGTATCCCAGGGGTGGGTGGTCAGTTATCTATAGGGAGCGGCCTTATAAAATTAGTTTTTATATGCCTGGGTAAAGTGAAATTTTACATGTCACTCCCCATATTGTGTTAAAGAGCTGCTCAAATTCGACTTTGATGCTAGAAGAATTGGGTAAGGATAATCTGCATGATTTCTGCAGATTCTGAACCCCTGAAGTCTCCCCTAGTTGCACAGGGGGTGGGGGTCCTGTAGAAATTAGGGAAATACTTATTAAATATGGTTTTATAAGCCCTGGTTCTTGAAAAGTGGCCCAAGTCATTTTCCCCATTGCAAACCCCATGGCTCATAGGTTAACATGGTAGGAAGTGATTGATTAATAAATATTGATAGGAGAGGACTAGCCGGACCATTCAAAGACTTCCCAGAATGGTAGTAGTAAATCCAACAATATTAAATTGTTGAATTTCTCCTAAAGTGTACATACAAGAAGTTATGAGACTTTATTGTTTGTAAGTCCAAATTCAGCCTTTCAATGGTCTTTCCTCATTGGTCATAGTTAAGTGGATTAGCCAGGCTGCTGGGAGGGTAGTGTGCTGGTCAATAGGAATGCCAGGCCAGGAGGTCGCGTCATAAACTATGCTCTTCAAAGGCAGAGGGGAGGCCTGGGTTTCAGTCTACTTGGACAGTCTTGACCCAGAGTCAGGGCTAGGCTTAAGGAAGGTATGTGCAGATGGTAGGGGGAGAGTCCATGGAAATAAGCAATCCCAGGGGGTGTGTTTAGCCCCTCCTTGCTGGAAAATCAACCATTATGGATTTGAAAGAATGATGCACTCTGGGACAAACTAATGCCACACTCTACAGGATGTGGTCATAACTATGAGGAGTTGCCCTGCTCTCATTGGTCAGCAGTGACCTGGTGCTTGGCCAAGAGAATTTTGAACAAGTATCTGAGAGGGGCAGAGCCCTCCAGATCTGCTGCTTGAAACTGAATGAAGCAAGAAGTGCCCTGCTGGAAAGTTTTGCTATGCAAGGAACTCTAAGGCCTGACCTATGAAGACTGCACCATCTGAAACTACAGCCCTGCGGATTACCTTGCTGCCAAAGGTCTAAGAGTGGACTCCCTGCAAGCTACAGGTTAACAGAGCTCACCTGGACAGCCCCACAAAGAATTCAAAGCCTGTAGTACCAGAGGATTTGTAAGGATTTGTTCAAGTGGATTGCGGAATTGAAGTTTCACACTTTCAAGGACCCTCTTGGAGATTCCAGAACCTTGGATTGTGTGTTGGATACTTTGGGACCCGCAAGCAGAACGCCAGCAAGGTGTTCTAACTGGACCCCGCTTGCTGAAGAAGGCGGCTCACTACAGTGGTGAGAATTCTTCAGAACAATTTATAAAGGTGTGTCCCTGACAGAGAAAACTAAATGACTTAAGCACTAGAAAGTGACTAATCTTTACAAATTCATATCTCTGGTTCCCTACAGTGGATTATTTTCGTTTTGGTGTCATTGAAAAGATAAAAATATTACCTATTTTTATAAATTGGTGTTGGATTTTTATTTTGTGTTGTGTCTTAATTATTTACTGAAATGGTGTTTTTGAATGCTTTACATACCTGTCTTTGAAGTTAAGCCTGTCTGCTCGCAGCCACGTTACCAAGGGTTGAGCAAAGGAATCATTTTCTAAGACCTATGCTGAGTCCTATCATGTTTTAGTGGCATTAATGCCAGTGGCAGACCTACATTTGCCCCTACTAATAACCCACTTTCCAACAACTGCACATCGGCTGCAATAGCAGGCCTGAGACACGTTTTGCAAGGCTACTTAAGTGGACAGCACAATAAGTCCTGCAGGCCCACTAGTAGAATTTAATTTGCAGGCCCAGAGTACATGTACCATTTTACTAGTGACTTATAAATAAATTAAATGTGCCAATCAGGTGTAAATCAGTATTACCATGTTTTAAGGAGTGAGTACTTTACGACTGGTTAACAGTGGTGAAGTGCACAGAGTACTAAAGCCAACAAAAGACAAATTTCAATATGAGGAGGCACGTAAGCAAATATTTTGAGGGAAGATCACCCTAGACTGTCAGGTCTAACAAGGATTCTTTGAGAAAGTTATTTGCCTAGGCCTCTGTAATCCGTAAATACCTTTTCCACCTGTTTTTTGTGGAATCCAGCCACCGGTTGAGAATGGAATGCAGGATGTATCAATAGGATAAATGCAACTATATTTTGCAACTCCTACCCCTATTCCATATGCTTGCTTCCTTTTTCAACACCTTCCCGCCAACACCTCAGCAATCAGCCAATGAAAACACTGATTGGTTCCTTTTTTTAGAGAACAGATTTGAAGAGGGTGAGCATCCGCAACAGGGAAGGAATCACTCCCACATTTGATGCACAACATCTGGTGTTAATAATTACTAGAGGTGGGTGAGCCAGGCTCAAACAAGATGCCTGGCTTTGGCTCAGCTCAAAGTCTCTTGGACCCTTGAGCACAAAACAAGCTGAGCTTTCATGGAGGTGATGTGGCTTAGTGGCTACAGCTGCTGAGCATGTACAATGATGAACCAGGTTCAAATCTCTGTCTTGTCTCAGCATTCCTTTGAATCCATGCAAATCTATCTGTGCAGAAAAAAATGTGCAACATGGTCTGTGTCTGAAGCACTTTTATATCCTTGGGCAAGATTTGTGCTACGTAAGAGTGCAGTGTGTCACCCATGCCGTAATCTCATATGCTAACAATTAGATTAAACGCATTAACCTTTGATGTCAGAAAGAGATCCCATCTAGTGGCTAACTTGCCAATGTGCGACTGTAAAATTTGGAATCAATCCCAGTTTCCGTTCTTGACCAAATTGTGTGATCCTAGACAAAACACTTTAATTCACTGAGCCTTCTTTATGTTCATTATCATACATGAGAGCACCTTCAAATATGCGAGTTCAGGATGTGCCTGTACAACAAATTCTTGCGTTTGATTTAATAGACTGTAATGTTGCTGCATAGGTAATAAGAATCTAGGCCACATATAAAGTACACATAAGAAATGACTTGCGTCTTAGGTCATTAATTGTATTGTCATCAGGGCAGGAATGTTTCTCAGTTCATGTTCCAAAACTCACCCTTTTAATAAGCACATCATCTTATTTGAGAAGTATTAACGTGAAACGCTTATGCATATTGAAGAACTGCCCTTTTTTTGGGAGGACACCTTATCATATTCTAACATGATCTTTGATGCATGATTTACATGCCAAATATTTTCAATGCTCGGCTCATGCACGGGCTCTTAGAACCAGAGCTGACCCTTGGTTCGGCTCTCTCTGTTAACTTGATAGCTTGCCAACCTCCAATAATTATTCAGATATCTATGGAACTAATTTCTGGCACCACCAGTAGGTGGTACTGTGCCAAAATGATAACGGGAGAGAGTCTACACACCAGGATTAAGAGAGTCTCCTTAAAGTTCTTTTTTGAGAGATGCGGGGGCTGAATGTTAGGAAATGGAGTATCTGAAAGAGACTATTAGTTATAGATTCCTTACCTTAGAATTACCCCAGGCATCGGACTGAATCCGGAGATTTTTTTCTTCATGGGACCCCTGCGCGTCGGTAGGTGGCGTCGGTCGACTCCGCGTTCACTGTAGGCGTCATGGTCGCCGGAATGACATCGCAGTATCTACTTAGACGCCGCCCTGCGCTCTGACATCAGTTCTTTATTTTTTTGCGCCAGCCAACGCAGATCTGGAGTGAGAGTGCTACCCTTAGTCACTTTTTGACTAAAGTGTTTTTGACTTTTTTCGACATCTTTTTCCCAGTCGTTCAACTCCTGGTGCAAGTAGGGATGTCCCATCGACATACCGGCTTCAAACCATGTGGCGCCTGCCACAAATTGATGTCAGTCACAGACCCACACCTCGTGTGCCTCTGGTGTCTGGAACGCGACCCCGACCCAAAGTTATGCTCCGCCTGTCGGGCCATGAATGCGAAGTCTTTACGGGTGAGGTCCCAAAAGCTTCTGGAGGCCCGGCAGTCGGCTCCGCGCCGCTCGAGGTCCCCGTCAAGAGGGAGGTAGCGGGACCGGTCGCGGAGTCATCACCACCATTCACCGTCGAAGTCTTCGGGTAAGTCAAAGCACAAGAAGGGGGCAAAGACGCACCGTCGCTCTTCGCCTTCTCCCTGTCCGTCGGCTGACCGAACGTGAGATGTGGAGGATCGAGCTTGGTGGTCCAAGCCTCAACCTTCAGAGGCACATTCCCTACTGCTCCCCCAGATTGGGAAGAAGAGATTTTCTTCTACCAGCTTAGGACTGCGGTCGGTGAACACTGCATGTCTCTTGGGCCGTTATTCCCACTCCTTGTGGGACACAGTCACGCAAGTGCTGCTACAGTGCCCGGAGTACTGTACTCTCCCGGGTTCTTGTTGAGGGTAGAGACGCTGCAAAGTTCGCCATCCGCAGTGGGCTGGACACTGCCACTCGCTGGGCAGGATGATTTCTACATCGGTAGCCCTGAGACGCTACGCCTGGCTGAGGTCCACTGACTTTTCCAGGGATGTCCAATCGACCCTTTTGATCATGCCCTTTGATGGCCGTCGCCTGTTTGGCGACAAGGCAGATAACGCACTAGAGCGCTTCAAGGACTCTAGGGCTACAGCCAGATCCTTGGGCTTCGCTACCACCTCACGTCCTGTGCAGTCTGCTTTTCGCCCCTTTTGTGGCTATGGAAGGTGTGCTCCACCACGTTCCACCTAGGGCCACAGGCCGGCGCAAGCTATTCAGCCTCTGCGCGGCCGGTGACATTTAACCCAGTATCGTGGGTCTGGGGGCCAGCGGGCGGGCCAGTCCACCAGTGACCCCTCTGCAGCAGCCTCCAAACCTTCCTAGTCTGACCTTTCAGGGACAACAGTTGCCAGTGGGCGGCAGGATCTGCCATCACCTCCCCCACTGACACAACATCACGTCGGACAGGTGGGTTTTGCAGATTGTCTGAAGGGGCTACTCCCTCCCCTTCAAGACTACGCCTCCCTCCATGCCACCAACTCTCCATCGCATGTTGGAGGATCACTTGGCCCTTCTCCGTCAGGCAGTTGCAGCTCTCTTGGCCAAGAGAGCTATTGAGCGCGTCCCTGTCCCTGAAGTAGGGGCTCCCACTACTTTCTGGTGCCCAAGAAGGCCTGTGTCCTATCTTAGACCTCAGGAACATCAACCACTTCCTCCAGAAGGAGAAATTCAAAATGTTGACATTGGCTCAAATATTGTCTGCCCTCGACCCTGGAGATTTATGGTAGCGTTGGACTTGCAGAACACTTATTTTCACATCCTTGTTCTGCCGGCCCACAGGCGTTACCTGTGGTTCATGGTAGGCCATGAGCATTTTTAACTTACCATGCTCCCCTGCATGGATTGGGTCGACGGCAGACCCCTCCCCCTTCCACAACCACACTTCACAGTGGTGACAGATGCATCACTTCTAGGATGTTGCGGCCACAGGTGGAGATCAGAGACCTCCGGTCTCCGGCGGAGTCCGGGCTCCACATCAAACTGCTGGAGGTACGGGCGATCTGTCTTGCACTGAAAGCATTCTTTCCTTCTGTCAAAGGGAGGGTAGTGCATTTGTTCATGGACAACACCACCGCCATGTAGTAATGCAACAAACATGGCTGGCTGGGGTTGTGGACCATATGTCAAGAGGCTCTCCGCCTCTGGACGTGGCTGGAACATCAGGGCATGTCCCTGGTGGCTCAACTCCTGGAAGGTTCCCTGGACGCCAGGACGGACGAACTCAGCCACCGGTGCATGATAGATCACGAATGGCATCTTCACTCGGAGGTGGTGGAAGGTCTCTTTTAGCAGAGGGGAGAGCCTTGGTTAGATTTGTTCGCTACCGAAGAGAACGCGCAATCTCAGCAGTTCTGCGCGTTGGAATTTCCAAGGCGGCACTCAATCACGAAATCAATCAATCGCGAAATTTGTATAGCGCGCTACTCACCCGGAGGGTCTCAAGGCGCTTGGGGGAAGGGGGTCCGCTACTGCTCGAACAGCCAGGTCTTGAGTTGCTTCCTGAAGGAGAGGTGGTCCTGGGTCAGGCGGAGGTGGATGGGGAGGGAGTTCCAAGTCTTGGCTGCCAGGTAGGAGAACGATCTTCCTCCAATGGTGGCTCTTCGGATGCGTGGAACGGCGGCGAGGGCGTGGCTGGTCGGTCGTAGCTGGCGGGTGGGAATGTAGAAGGTCAGGCGGTTGTTGAGGTACCTGGGGCTCAGGTCGTGGAGGGCCTTGTGTGCGTGGGTGAGGAGTCGGAACGTGATTCTCTTGCTGACGGGGAGCCAGTGCAGGTCTCTCAGCTGTCCGGAGATGTGGCTGTGTAGCGGGATGTCCAGGATGAGTCGTGCGGAGGCGTTCTGGATTCGTTGGAGTCTTTTCTGAAGTTTGGCTGTGGTTCCGGTGTAGAGGGTGTTCCCGTAGTCCAGTCGGCTGGTGACGAGTGCCTGGGTGACCGTCTTTCTGGTTTCGGTGGGGACCCATCGGAAGACCTTTCGGAGCATGCGTAGGATGTTAAAGCATGATGATGAGACGGCGTTGACTTGTCTGGTCATCGAGAGACAGGAGTCCAGGATGAAGCCCAAGTTGCGTGCGTGGTCCGTTGGTTTGGGCGCGCTGCCGAGGGCAGGGGGCCACCAGGAGTCGTCCCAGGCAGAGGGTGAAGATCCCAGGATGAGGACTTCCGTCTTGTCTGAGTTGAGTTTCAGGCGGCTGTTCATCATCCACTCGGCTACGTCTTTCATCCCTTCGTGAAGGTTGGTTCTGGCGGTGGTTGGGTCGTTGGTGAGGGAGAGGATCAGCTGGGTGTCGTCGGCGTAGGAGATGATGTTGAGGCTGTGTTGGCGTGCGATGGCTGCGAGGGGGCTCATGTAAACGTTGAAGAGGGTGAGGCTGAGTGATGAGCCTTGTGGTACGCCGCAGATGACCTCGGTGGCCTCGGATCGGAACGGGGGGAGGCGGACTCTCTGGGTTCTTCCGGCGAGGAATGAGATGATCCACTCTAGTGCCTTCTCTTGGATTCCGATGTTCCTTAGGCGCTGTACTAGGGTGCGGTGGCAGACAGTGTTGAACGCTGCGGAGAGGTCCAGGAGGATGAGGGCCGATGTTTCCCCGTTGTCGAGCAGGGCATGGATGTCATCAGTGGCTGCGATGAGGGCGGTCTCGGTGCTGTGGTTGGCCCGGAAGCCGGACTGCGAGTGGTCGAGGGATCTGTTTGTCTCGAGGAAGGCGGCAAGCTGTCTGTTTACGGTCTTCTCAATGACTTTGGCAGGAAAAGGGAGGAGCGAGATGGGGCGGTAGTTTTTGAGGTCAGTGGGGTCTGCTAAAGGTTTCTTCAGGAGGGCGCTGAGTTTGGCGTGCTTCCAGCTCTCCGGGAAGGTGGCGGTGTCAAAGGAGCAGTTGATGATGTCCCAGAGTTGGGGTGCGATGAAGGAGTCGGCCTTGTTGAAGACGTGGTGGGGGCATTGGTCGGTTGGAGATCCGGAGTGAATGGTGTTCATCGTGTTGATGGTCTCTTCGGTGCTGATCAGGGTCCAGGCGCGGAGGGTGGTGGTGGGGGGGCGTCGGTTCGGTGGTTGGGTGCGTGGTCTGTGCGCCAAAGCTGTTGTGTATGTCGGCGATCATGCTGTGGAAGAACGAGGCGAGAGAGTCGCAGAGTTCTTGTGATGGGGTGATGTCGTTGTATCCGGTGCTGGGATTGGAGAGCTCTTTGACGATGCTGAAGACTTCCTTGCTGTTGTGTGCGTTGTTGTCTAGTCGTTCCTTGAATGCTGTCTTCTTGGTGGTGCGGATCAGCTGGTGGTGTTTGCGGGAGGCGTGCTTGAGGGTGGTCATGTTGTCTGTAGTCGGGTCTTTGCGCCAGGCTTTCTCGAAGATGCGGCAGTTCTTCTTGGAGGTCTTGAGGTCGGCGTTGAACCAGGAGGCTTTCTTGCTGCCGGGCCTGCTGGGATGGTTTTTCAGAGGTGCGAGGTCGTCGGCGCAGTTGGTGATCCACTGTGTCAGGTTGTTGGCTGCTTGGTTGGGGTCCGTTGAGCTGGCCGGAGGGCTCTGGCTCAGGGATGTGGTGAGCTGGTCGGTGGTGATCTTGTTCCAGCTCCTGCGGGGAGCCTGATGCGGGTGGCGGTGGGTCGTGTTTCTTCTGAAGCTGAAGTGGACGCAGCTGTGGTCTGTCCAGAGGAGTCCGGTGGAGTGGATGAAAGAGATGTACTTGCTGGAGGAGAAGACTGGGTCCAGCGTGTGTCCGGCGTAGTGGGTGGGGGTGTTCACTCGCTCTGTGATGCTTTTCGTTGCAAGTGGAATTGCAGTCTTCTATATGCCTTTCCGCCTTTACCACTTCTGCCCAGAGTGCTGAAGAAGATCAAGCGCGACCAGGCCCAAGTCATTCTTGTGGCTCTGGATTGGGCATGAAGAGTCTGGTATCCTGAGCTCTTGAACATGGCTCTTCGGTAGGATCTTCTGTCGCAGCAGCAGGGGGCGGTCGTCCACCTGAACCTGTCCAGCCTTCACCTCCTTGCATGGAGACTGAGCAGCGACAGTTGACAGCCTTCGATCTTCCTCCTGAAGTCTGTAATGTTGTCTTGGCAGCTAGGCGTCCCTCTAATAAAACAGTATACGCCTGTAGATGGAACAAATTTGTGGCATGGTGCACAGCAAAGGCCGTGGAACCCTTTTCTGGGGTTCTCCTCTTCCTGCTTTCTTTGGCCCAGCACGGTTCTGCTCTGGGCACCCTTAAGGGCTATCTTTCGTCCATTTTGGCCTTTCTTGGCTTTCCTGATCAGCCTTCTCCTTTTAAAATCCCTATTGTAAATGGTTTCCTTAGGGGCATTACTCACCTGTTTCCTCCTATCCCTTTCGTACTGCCCCAGTGGGACTTGAACCTTGTTCTGACTTCCCTTATGTGCGCTCCTTTCGAGCCGCTACATAATTGTCCACTCATACTCTTGACCTTGATGACTGCTTTTCTGTTTGCCATCACCTCTGCTTGCAGGGTGAGTGAGCTTCAGGCTCTTTCTTCTAAACCTCCTTTCCTTGCTGTTCATTTGGACATGGTTGTCCTTCGATCTAGACCATCTTTCTTCCCAAAGTGGTTACCTCTTTCCACATTGGACAGACCATCCCTTTGCGAACCTTCTTCCCGCCCCGCATCCTTCTAATGAGGAGAGGCTCCACCGTCTGGATCCAAAACGTGCGCTCTCATTTTATCTGGATCGCACAAAACAATTTCGGGTGGATGATCAGCTCTTTGTTGGCTATTTGGGTGCCAAGAAAGGTCGGGCAAAAACAAGCTATCTCTCGATGGGTTGTTCTTTGCATTAAAATCTGTTTTTCCTTGGCGAAAAAGGAACCTTCATTAGGGTTACGCACCCATTCCACCAGGGCGACGGCACACACTACTGCTTTGGGATGTGGAGTCCGCCTCAATGACATCTGCCAGGCAGCCACTTGGGCATCATTGCACACGTTCACTAAAGATTACTGCCTGGATAGCCAAGTCCAGAGAGATGGCTTCTTTGGCCATTCAGTTCTCCAGGACTTTCTGGCGTGAACTTGGTTTGCAGACCCACCTCTGGGGGTGGTATTGCTGGGGTATCTATTCTAAGGTAAGGAATATATAACTAATAGTCTCTTTCAGATTAACAAGTTAATTACCTTCGGTAACGATATATCTGTAAGAGACATATTAGTTATAGATTCCTTACCGCCCCACCCATCCTCCCCGTTCTACGAACTGACTTCTAGAGTAAGGGACTCCCTTTCAGGGCCCTAGTTTTGTGCGTCAGTGGTCATTGTCTTGCATGCCTCTGCGCTTCTGATGTGGAATGTTGTGTAAAGAACTGACGTCAGCACGCAGGGGAGGCATCCAAGTAGATACTGCGACATCATTCTGTCGACCACGATGCCAACGACGAACGTGGAGTCGACTGATGCCACCTACCGATGCGCAGGGGTACTGCTGAAGAAAACATTCTCCGGATCCAGTCTGACACCTGGGGATAATTCTAAGGTAAGGAATCTATAACTAATATATAACTCTTACAGATATATTGTTACCGAAAGTAAGTAATTTGTTCAACGAGTACATTGTAGGTAGGAAGGATGAAGCGGGCAGGTGGCTAAAAGAAGAGTGGAGATGGTTGAGTAGATGAAAGATGAGTAATGAAAAAGAGTCCTTGGGTTTTCCCCAACAACTTTTCATAGAGAATCTTAGCATTTTGCATCTCAATAAAAATGTAAATTAAAAAAAAATCCCAACCAGCAATTGTGAGCTCATAACAGGTAAGATGTGTTGATGGATTTTAAATATTGCTTAGGAACACCATACCGCCTGGTAATTGGCTGTGAGAGAAAAGGTCCCAGTTCCACCTGTTAAGATCGCCCAATAAAAAGGAGTGGAACCATTTGGTGGTATCTGTAACAGCTCCCAGAACAGTAATCAGGCTCTCCAAAAGCAGATCATGATCCACCATGTAAGTGTGCAAACAAATCCAGCATATTAAGCAAGGAAGATGCACTACATCAATGAACCATGAACAGTCATCTCAACAAAATCTAGTAAGGCTGATTCAGGTTCTTGTGGTGGTCTGAAACTGGACTCAACAGGGGTCAAGATTCTACCAATATCTAAGAAAGATTTTAGTTGGAAAACAATGGCCTTCTCTGAGATTTCGGGATTACATGACTCACCTGTGGAAAGATTGGGCTATATGATGAGGGCGGTCACAAAACCTTGTTTGAGGCACATAGTCACGGCCCTCTCTAATAGATTGATTGATCGAATTATGGATCATTCTAGCAAATGGGCTTCAATATTACTTAAGATACCATGCGGGAGGCTGTTGCCCTAAGGAGTCTGTAGGTTTGAGGTTAAAGAAAAGTGATAGGATGAAGTCCACGTTTCCGGGATTTAGGTAAAAAAGTTCAACCAAAATGGCTAGACAATTTTTTTTTACTCAAGGGTGTAGCCACTGGTTGTTTATCAGTCACAACCAATGATTGCTTTGTTTTTTGTATTTTATAGCTGTCAAAAATGATTTAATTTGTGGCATAAATCTTCAGAGGGTTCATTATCCTAGAAGTAATATGGCAAATTATTTTGCAATAGGCCATTTTAAGAGTGAAGATGATATCTTTGTAATTTGATGTCCTTGTACTTAGATCCTGTAACTGTAAAAGCATATATTTAATGTGATCCCCTTCAAAGGCGGTTTATCAATGCAGGCAATGTGAGGTCTGTGAAAGATGCCTTATCCTTCGGGAAATATGGCACTTATTCAATGTGATGTCTTTGTAAGTGTTGCTAAAATATCCATGTGAAATAATGAATATAGTTGGGCACACCAGAATGTATTTAAGGTGATCATCTTGAAAGTTGCTTGATCCAATCAGGTGATTTGGCAAGTATTAAGAGTCTTGCTGTGGTAAGGTGATCTTCCCCATTGTTGGCTGTTGTGTCCTCTTTACAAAGAGATTTCCTTGTAACGCGATTAATCATTGTTTGATAAATCATGTTTATCAAACAATATCATTAATCACAATGTGAGGTTCTTGCCAGGTCTCCTGTCGCATTGCTTGGAGAACAATGTGATGTCGTTCTGTGTTCGCAGGTGATCTATCTTGATTGAATGTGTGTCATTCAGGTTGATGTGGCGGTCCTGTTAAGTTGTTCATCTGGTAAAGCAGTTGATTCTATCTGGAAGATGATTTATCATATCGAGCAGTATGTCATTTATTCAGTTAGGTTTCAGGTAGGCAGATTTTTCTTGTACAGGTAAGTCAAAGCAAGGCCATGGCACATTCTTGAGAG
Organism: Lissotriton helveticus; assembly: GCF_964261635.1. Lineage (NCBI taxonomy): Eukaryota > Metazoa > Chordata > Amphibia > Caudata > Salamandridae > Lissotriton > Lissotriton helveticus. The sequence continues at coordinate 295,855,016 of NC_136065.1, forward strand.
CACACTGGCCTGTGTCTTTGGGCCCTAGTAATAACCCCTGTAGTTCCATGCCCTTCCCCACAGAACCCTCTTTATGCAGGGCGTATTTGCTGATCTCAGTGCTTCCCTCTTATTCTCTGTGCTGCTGTCTCTGTACTGGCTTTAGTAGGGCTCAAGTGTATGCTGCTCTCTGTACCGGCTTTGGTCTCAGGTCTCCAGTCTGTGCTCTGTGGCTGCTCTTTTTACTGCCTGTGCTCTCTGTACTGACTCTGGTTTTAGGGTGTCAGTCGTGCTCTGTCTGCTCTCTTTACTGTCTGCTGTATTTATTTATTTATTTATTTATTTATTTAATTTGTATAGCGCGTTATAACCACAGGGGTCTCTAAGCGCTGATTGTCCAGATTACGTAGTGGGGTTTGGCATGTTACATGATCTTAGCAGTGCACCTAGCGGCTGCTCCATGCTTGCTTAAACAAAACAGTTTTTAATTTTTTTCTAAAGGCTAACAAATTGCATTCCTTCCTTAGTTCCGGGGCCAGTTTATTCCACAGAGCTGGGAGTGTATTGGAGAAAGCACGTCCCCCCACCGTGGCCAGTTTAAAACGGGATTGGGATAGGAAGGTAGCATCCGACGAGCGCAGAGTCCTGCTCGGCGTATATGGAGATAGGCGAGATTTCAGATAATTTGGTGCATTACCATGCAGCGCCTTGTGTACAATACACAGTCCTTTAAATACAACCCTCTGCCGAATCGGGAGCCAGTGTAGCTCCTGCATCAGAGGGGACGAGTGGGCCGTCGTGGGTTTCTTGTAGATCAGCCTGGCTGCGTCATTCATAACCCCCTGTAACTTATCCAGCAACCGCTGGGGTAGCCCTATATACAGGGAGTTTCCGTAGTCCAGCCTAGCCAGGATTGTGGCTGAAACCACGTGTCTCAAGGTGGAAAATGAGAGTAATGCTGAAATTTTTCTCAGTTGTCGCATCAGGCCAATACAGGTACCCACAACCGTAGAGACTTGTTTTTTCATTGAGAGCTTCTCGTCCACGTACAAGCCCAAACTTTTAACTGCGGTCGCAGGTTTCGGTGGCACACCCAGCTCCACAGGCCAGAATTTCTCGTTCCAGGGGTTGCCCGTGATGGAAATGGGCAACACTTCCGTCTTGTCCGGGTTAATTTTTAAGGAGTTTTTAGACATCCAATTAACCGTGGCTTTAAGTATATCCTGCAGCCTGGTAGACGCTCCTGGACCATCATCCAGCCGGATGATTATCTGGGTGTCATCGGCGTAGTTATATACTAGACAATCCATCCTATTCAGGAGTGCAATTAATGGCTGTAAGTAAGCATTAAAGAGTAGGGGTGACAGGGCAGAGCCTTGTGGGACCCCGCAAGTAATGGGCGCGGAGGTGGAAAGCAGGTCCCCCAGCTGTACTCTTTGTGTCCTGCCCTGCAGGAAAGATGTAAGCCATGCAAGAGCTGTGCCCCTGATACCAAAAGACCTCAACCGCGACAAAAGTTGGTCATGACACACAGTATCAAAGGCCGCGGAGAGATCTAATAGTACCAGGGCACTCGGTGTTTTTTTATCAGCCCGACTCCTCAGTTCGTCCAGGATTGATAGCATAACTAGTTCCGTGCTATGATTAGCACGGAACCCTGCCTGATTAGCCTCCAGCAGGTTGTTGCTCTCTAGATGTTTTGAGAGCAATGCCAACACATGCTGCTCGATCACCTTAGCCAAAAAAGGCAACTGGGAGATGGGACGGAAGTTCTTTAAACACTTTGTGTCCGACCCAGGTTTTTTTAGTAAAGGAATCAGGCGAGCCTCTTTAAAAACTAGAGGAACCTGCCCTGTGTAAAGGGAAGTGTTCAGCAGATGCAAAACTTCTTCCTCGATGCCTGGTAATGCCAACTTGAACACTTCAGGAGGGCATGGATCCATCAGGGAACCGGATTTGACTCGGTCCGTGATTGTGGATAATTCCTGTTTTGAAATTGAGGGGAGTTCAGCTAACGGTATGATGTCCGGCGGGGCAGTGTGGTCAGGTGGGCAAGGACATTCGAGGGGTGTAGTTGCAGCAATTTCTCCCAAAATATCGGAAATCTTATTCCCAAAGAAGTCCTGGAACCTCTGGCAATCCTCCTGAGTGAACTCAGTGCTTTGCTCTTTGTTAATCCTGAGCTCCGCCAGAACCCGGAAGATTTCCTTCTGTGGATTCCTAGCTGCAACTATTCTTTCCTCGAAGAAAGCAGCCTTCCTAGTTTGGATGGCTAGTTTATAAGACGCTAAGGATGACATATAATCTTTCTTGGCAGTGGCGTCATACTCTTTCCGCCATGCCCGTTCTTTCCTCCTCACCCCACGTTTCATGTCACGTAGGGAGTCATTGTACCAAGGGGCCCCAGCTCCTCTCTCCACCTTCTTCACCCTACGAAGGGGTGCCACCAAATCAATGGCTCTCCCCAATTTAAGGTAGAGATGTCCACAAAGGGCATCGATATTAGCGTCCTGCTCCTTTACTGGAGGAGACTGTTCTAGGAAAGACACCATTTTTTCCCCATCAAGGTTTCTCCACTTCCGGGCCATTTTCCAACCTTCCCCCGACTTAGGCAGGTGGCTATTCAAAAGTATTTTGCCCTTTATTAAAAAGTGGTCAGACCAGGCGCATGGCAAGATCTCCATAGCGCCCTGGACTGGCATAGTGGTCCAGACTAAATCAAGCACATGTCCCTTCTCATGTGTCGGTCCCTTCACCTGTTGAGTAAAGTCCAAGGAGAAAATTGCTTCCTCAATCTGAAGTGCTTGCCCCTCTTTAGGGGATTTTTCCCAATGATAATTGAAGTCTCCGACAACAATCATTTTATCATATCTTGAGCGCAAGTCCTGAGCCAATCTAGTAAAAAGAACCGGGAAATCTGGCGAAGCCCAAGGCGGACGGTATACCACCAGGAACACCAAACAAGCCGCCCCCTGCCTGAGCTTTACCCCCATAATCTCAGCACCCCCCATGGTTTCGGATAGAAACCTTTCGGCGCGGAGGCGGGCCTGATAGAGGAGGGCTACTCCCCCTCCTTTTTTGGCTCCCTCCCAATTGAAGTGGAGTGCCAGATAATTATCTGGTAGGGCCGCCACTAAATCAGGCACCGAACAATCCTCCAGCCAAGTTTCGGTAAGTGCAAGAGCATCTAACTCCCCGTCTTCCAATAGTGAAAAGACCTCCAGCTTATGGCCCTGCAGAGAGCGTGTATTCAGCAGACCAAAATTTAAAGCGCAAACATTGGGGGTGCACTGCCGCGCTCTTGTGCTCTTAGATGAAATCAGCAGGCGTTCCCGAGCCAACAGATGTATGCAATCCTGATCGGGTTGAAACTTACCCAAGTTAAGCTCCAATAATTCGCCTCTAGAATAGGGCAGAATCGGACCAGGGTTTCTGGCCCCGGGTCCCGGATGGTCACTGATGGGCAAAGATGGGCTCGCCTCTGGCGAGCCTCCGGCGCGTCTATGGCGCGCCCGCTGCGCGTCACCGCTGCGCGTCATCGGGGGGACGTTTAAATAGCACCCAATCGTGCTATGGCTTTAGCAAGAGCTATAACGCCAACAAAGATGGCGTCCCTTGCCGGCACTTCCCCTCCCAAGATGGCGCCTAGCCCCCAGTCCAGCTAACAGGCCGCCGAACAGCGGTGCAAATTCCAGAATTATGTGCAGGTATGTCCTAACAGTCCCCACTAGTCACAACACAATCAAAAAACTTTCCCTTTAAAAAGCGCAATAAAAACGCACAAGACCGCGCTTCAAGCGCCGAACATGTGGCACAATTTAAAAGTGGAATTTCAAATCCACAAATTGAATTAAGTATGCACGGGGTCAGTGGCAGTTGTTAGAATTAATTTAAGCAGCAAGCGCAGTAGCGGAGTATCAAATAATGCCTCGCCTACACTAGCGCTTACCTGAACAGGGCGAGCGTCTGCTCTGATCAACTTAAATAGCACCCAATCGTGCTATGGCTTTAGCAAGAGCTATAACGCCAACAAAGATGGCGTCCCTTGCCGGCACTTCCCCTCCCAAGATGGCGCCTAGCCCCCAGTCCAGCTAACAGGCCGCCGAACAGCGGTGCAAATTCCAGAATTATGTGCAGGTATGTCCTAACAGTCCCCACTAGTCACAACACAATAAAAAAACTTTCCCTTTAAAAAGCGCGATAAAAACGCACAAGACCGCGCTTCAAGCGCCGAACATGTGGCACAATTTAAAAGTGGAATTTCAAATCCACAAATTGAATTAAGTATGCACGGGGTCAGTGGCAGTTGTTAGAATTAATTTAAGCAGCAAGCGCAGTAGCGGAGTATCAAATAATGCCTCGCCTACACTAGCGCTTACCTGAACAGGGCGAGCGTCTGCTCTGATCAACTTAAATAGCACCCAATCGTGCTATGGCTTTAGCAAGAGCTATAACGCCAACAAAGATGGAGTCCCTTGTATTCTCTCTGTACTGGCCCTACCCTAGCCAGGGGACCTGTTCTGATTCTGTACTGGATGCTGGCCTGTCGTCTCTGGTCTCCCTCTATGTTGGCCTAACCGTTTGCTTCTCTGCAGATCGTCTCAACTCAGGGCTCCCCTATAACTGCTGTCTCCCCTCTGCGCCATCTCTTCAGGTTTCAAGGGTACCATCTCTGCCCACCTTGTGTATTGTGTGCTCTGGTCTCAGTGGTCCTCTCTCGGCTCTGTCTCTGCTCCATGTACTGTCTTCGCTCTGGTCTCCAGTCTTTCACTGTGACTGTTCTCTCTGTACTGTCTCTGCTCTGGTCTCACGGCACCAGTCAAATCTGTCTCTTCTCTCTGTACCGACTCAAGTCTCAAGTATCCTCTCTTTTCATGATCGCTGTGCTGTCTCTGCCGTGGTGTCAGAGTGCTCCCTTCTTTATTGTCTCTGCACTCTCTCCACACCGCTCTCCTCGCTTTATGCTTTCTATGCACTCTCTGCTCTAGTCTCAGAGCTCTCCTCTATGTACAGTCTCAGCTATTTTCACAGTGCGCTGCACTCTTTATGCTCTCTCTCTGGCCACAGAGATATCTTTTCTTCTCTATGCTCTCTGCACTCTCTCTGCTCTCAAGGCTCTCCTCTGTGCTCTCTGTACTCTCTTTCTGGTCTGGTTTCAGTTCTCCTCTCTTCTCTATGTGCTCTCTTTTCTCTCAGAGCTCTCTTCTCTTCTCAATGCTCTCTGCACTCTCTCTGCTCTCAGACCTATCCTCTCTGTGCTCTCTGTACTCTCTTTGCTTGGGTCTCAGAGCTCTACTCTCTTCTATATGCTCCCTGTACTTTCTCTTCTCTTGTCTCAGACCTATCCTCTCTTCTCTATGCTCTCTGTGTTCTGGTCTCGGAGCTCTCCTCTCTGTGCTCTCTGTACTCTCTTTGCTCTGGTCTCTGAGTTCTCCTCTCTTCTCGATTCGCTTTGCACTCTCTCTGCTCTCAGATCTTACCCCATTTCTCTATGCTCTGGTCTGAGAGCTCTACTCTCTTCTCTGTGCTCTCTGTACTCTACCTGCTCTACTCTTAGACGTATCCTGATCTAAGCTCTCTGTACTCTCTCTTCTCTGGTCTCAGAGCTCTTCTCTATGTTCTCTGCACTCAGACCTATCCTCTCTTCGCTATACTCTCTGTACTCTCTTTGCTTGGTCTCAGAGCTCTCTTCTATATGCTCTCTGTACTCTTTGCTCTGGTCTCAGAGCTCTTCTCTATGCTCTCCGCACACTCCTTGGTCTGGTCTCAGAGCTCTCCTCTCTATACCCTCACTCTGCCGTGGTCTCTTGTCTCCTTATGATTTCTTTGCTATCTCTGCTCTCACTCAGAACTCTCTTCACAATGCTCTGTACTCTATCTGCTCTCAGATCGCACCCCTCTTCTCTATGCTCTCTGTGCTCTGATCTCAGAGCTCTACTCTCCTCTCTATGAGCCATATGTATCAAGCCAATTTTCATTTGCAAACGCTGCGAATCGCAAAAAACAGGGTTTGCTAATGAAAATTCGCTATTTCGAATGTATGATGCAAAAATGCCTCGCAAAATGAGAAATTGCAAAAAATGCCATTCCTTATTTTGAGAGCATCAAAAATCTGCGAATTTCCTAGCGATTTCTCATTTTGCGATTTCTTCGTGTGCGAAATTCGCAAACGCGAAATCGCAAATCAAGAAATCGCAATGGAATGTATGAAAAAATCGCAAATTGCTATTTGCGGAAATTTGCAATTTACAGAATCGCAATTACCACCAAGTAGGAGCAGGTGGTAACCAGGTGCAAACTATTTAAGGAGTACCAGAATGCAACAGACTTTTTTCCACAATGGCTGGGCTGTACGTGATAGCCAGGAGGATGCGACTCAGAGCTGCTGCACAAAGGAGGAGACGCCAGGAGACGATATTCCGTGCGCGCATTACCATCTTCCAGCGCACTGAGGAGGACATCTACACACAACACACACTACAGACTAGATGAAGACAGTATCCATGATTTAATTGAGGAACTCAAACCCTTCCTTTAACGCCCCACACGCAGGACACATTCCATCCCCACTCACATCCAGGTCCAGTGCTCACTACACCTCTTGGCATCAGGTAGTTTCCAGGGGGTGATTGCCTCAGCAGGAGGAGTGTCACAAAGTGCACCATCGCGCTTTTTCCACACGTTCCTTGATGCCATGGTACAGAGGATGCAACACCACATTTACTTCCCAAGCACCCCACAGGCACTAGACCAGACCAAGCAGGACTTCTACCAAATAGCCCAATTCCCCCACGTCATAGGATGCATAGATGGGACACATGTTGCAATATCCCTTCCCTCCCAGAATGAGTACGTGTTCAGGAACCGCAAATGCTACCATTCACTGAACATACAGGTGGTGTGTGATGCCAAACACATCATCACAGACATTATTTGCAAAATACCCAGTCAGCACTCATGACGCTTTCATCTTCCGTCACAGTGGGATATACCGTAGACTCACAAGTGGGGAGTTTGGTGAGGGATATCTACTAGGTCAATGCATTTCAACAGAGGCCACATTTGTTCAGACTAGCATGTGCAGTACAGTGACTAACCATATCCATCCCACCCCACAGGTGACAGTGCATATGCTGTCCGGGATTTCATACTGAAGCCCTACCTGAATCCTGCCAACGCTGGGGAGCAGCGATACAACAGAGCACACATAGCAACCAGAGGCACCATTGAGCGCACACTTGGGATACTGAAGAGCAGATTCAGATGCCTACACAAGAGCGGAGGTGCACTACAATACAGCCCCCAGACCTGTTGCAAGATAGTGGTTGCATGTGCCATACTGCACAACATCGCCACCAGGAAAGGCACACCAGTGGAGGTCAGTAAATCGGATTCCTCAGACGTGGAGGGGCCTAGCCCAGGACGGATGCCAGCTGGTGTAGCTGGAGCAGCAGCTGGGTGCCAGAGGCGAGTTGAGATTACACGCAACTATTTCTAGGTAAGAAAGTATGACACAATGGCAGATCTCATGTGTGCGACTGTGATTAATTCCTTAACTGCAGGATCAATTTTGTGCCACAGCCTGAATGCCACCCAATCACACTCCATATTTCCTGCACATGTGAAAGTCACAGTGCAAGTCTGTAAACAGGAGGTAGTGTATAGGTCAAGTGGCTAGCTACCCCCTTCCAGTGGTCACAAACTTTGTACCTCACATGTGGCGCTGGCGAGATGAAGCCCCTGTGGGTGGTTGCACAGTGTCCTCCTCATTAGGCATGGTAGGCCGACTGTTTCGGCCTCTACGGCCCCTCTCCATGATGGGTGGGGGGTGGTGCTGCTCCGCCCTGACAGTGCGTCCTCTTCAGTGAGAGTTAAGACTCCTGGCCCAGTAGTACGCACTGCCCGCAGCTCGTCTACAGCAGCTGTAACCTGCACCAGTGTCCTAGCTACGTCCTGGCTACCATGTGCCACCTCGCGCTGCATGTGTATGCTGCTCCTGGAGAGGACATTGGTGGCAGAGGCCAGGCGGTTCACGACCCGTGTGTAGAGGTCCATGCGCTGCATTTCTCGGCGCCTTGCAGCACGGTCTGCTCTTAGTTCTTCACAGAGTGCCTGCAGGGCTTCCGTCAGTTCACCCGTCATGCCCCTGAAGCCTGCCCTCACTTCTCTCTGTAAAGATTTTAAGTTTTTTGCTTGCAGGCGCTGCACCTGCAACATATGCATCTCCAGGCCGGCAAAGACTGTTCCTTCCCCCGGATCTGCAGCACTGCTGGGTGTGTGAGGCCTGCGCATGGTTGTGCCTTGTGGGAGTTGGTCAGCACGTGCACGGACTTGTTGCTGTGGCTGTGTTGGCTCTGGGTGCACATTGACATCGCTGTCCTCGGCCGCGCCCTCCAATGGGGGTAGTGGTCTGACTACATGTCTCCTGCGTTGCCTCGGAGGGATGACGGGGCTGTCCTCCCCCTTGTGTTCTCCTCATGCCCTGCGTCTCCTAAGTTTGGACTTTCGGCCAGTGTCCCACTGCCTGTAGGCTGTGTTCCAGATGGTGCTGTGGACGTAAATGCACACATTTATTAACTGTTCTCACTTGCTCTTGGCAATTAATACATTTTACTGTTTGGGGTTACGTGTCATGTACTTTCCTTTCCTGACGTGCACATGCAATTGGGGACAGGCTGGGTGACAAGGCACCACTTCACTGTTCATGTTACGACATCTCCCATAATGCATTGCTGTGTGTGCCTGTGTACCTGCTCTGGACTACAAATTTACTCCTGCCCCTAGGTCGCTGCTGGGGGGTGTCAGGGGTGGGATGGCATGCTTCTTACCTGGTCCTGCTACTTGTTGGTGGGAGCTGTCGAGATCAGCCACACCCATGACACTTTCTGGTTGCAGGGTCCCCTCCACCAGTTCCTCCAGAGGTGTAGAGTCAGAGACTGTTGAGGTCCCTCCACCGGTGTTCCTGGACTCCTCCAGCCTGGCAGCCAACTTCTCCTTCGAGCGCTGGCGCAGATCGTACCATCGCTTTCTCAGTTCATCGACACTCCTGTGTGTCACCCCCACTGCATTGACTTTCTGCTGAATTTCATCCCAAATGCGCCTCTTGCGAGTCTCCGGCACCCTCAATGATTGTTTTCCTAATAGTAGCTCATGGCTGAGCACCATTTCCTGAATTAATACCTCCAACTCTGCCTCTGAGAATTTCTGCTTTCTCTTCCTTGCACCTTCACTCTGCTTCCGAGTTACCTGGCTGGCCATGTCTCCCTCCAGTTTCAGCCATACTGTAAGAAAACTGCAGAGTTCCCTCTCCACCACTCCTCTCTGACTGTGACTCAGCAACTCAGGTGCAGCATGGGTACTCACACTTACTGGTTGTGATGTCATCAAGCTGCACCTGAGTTTCCGATTGGCAGATTTGCGAAATTCAAAAAAATTGCGATTTTTTTCTGTTAAGAAATTGCAAAATTGCGATTTCTTATGGTTAAGGAATCGCTATTGGGAATCTCGCAATTAAATAGTGATTTTTACCAAATCGCTACTTAATTGCGATTTATTACATACATACCAATTTGCGATTCACTAAAAATCGCTAATTCAGAATTGCAAATGGGTACCTTCATACATATGGTCCTCAGCTCTCTGTACGCTCTCTGCTTACAGAGTTTTCATCTCTTCTCTGTGCACAGTCTCTGCTCTCAGAGCTCCCGTCTCTATGCCCTCTGCACTTAGAGCTCTAATCTCGTCTCTATGCTCTCTTTGCTCTGGTCTCAGAGCTCTACTCTCCACTCTATGCTCTCTGTACGCTCTCTGCTTACAGAGCTTTCATCTCTTCTCTGTGCACAGTCTCTGCTCTCAGAGCTCCCGTCTCTATGCCCTCTGCACTCAGAGCTCTAATCTCGTCTCTATGCTCTCTTTGCTCTACTCTCCACTCTATGCTCTCTGTACGCTCTCTGCTTACAGAGCTTTCATCTCTTCTCTGTGCACAGTCTCTGCTCTCAGAGCTCCCGTCTCTATGCCCTCTGCACTCAGAGCTCTAATCTCGTCTCTATGCTCTCTTTGCTCTACTCTCCTCTCTATGCTCTCTGTACGCTCTCTGCTTACAGAGCTTTCATCTCTTCTCTGTGCACAGTCTCTGCTCTCAGAGCTCCCGTCTCTATGCCCTCTGCACTCAGAGCTCTAATCTCGTCTCTATGCTCTCTTTGCTCTGCTCTCAGAGCTCTCTTCTCTATGCTCTTTGGTCTTGGAGGTCTCCTCTCTTCTCTAAGCACTGTCTCTGCTCTGGTCTCCCTTCTGTTCTGTCTCTTCTCTCTGTACTCGCTCAGGTCTCAAGGATCCTCTCTTTTCATGATCTCTGTGCAGTCTCCTGCGGTGTCGAAGTGCTCCCTTCTTGCGGTCTCGGCACCGGTCTCAACGCTCTCCTCGCTTTATGCTTTCTATGCAGTCTCTGGTCTAGTTTCAGAGCTGTCCTCTCTGTACAGTCTCTGCGATATTCTCAGTGCGCTGCCCTCTTTATGCTCTCTGTACACTTTCTCCGGCCTCAGAGATCACCTCTCTCCCTATGCTCTCCGCACTCTCTTTGCTCTCGTCTCGGAGCTCTCCTCTCTTCTGTATGCTCTCTGTACTCTCTCTGCTCTGACCTCAGAGATCGTCTCTCTTCTCTATGCTCTCTATACTCTTTTCTCTCAGAGCTCTCCTCTCTTCTGTGTGCTCTCTGCACTCTTTTCTCTCAGAACTCTCCTCTCTTCTGTCTCTTTGCTCTCTTTGCTCTCAGAGCTCTCCTTTCTATGATCTCTGTGCTCTCTCTGTTCTAAGAGCTCTTCTCTATGCTCTTTGCACTCTTTTCTCTCAGAGCTCTCCTCTCTTCTGTGTGCTCTCTGCACTCTTTTCTCTCAGAACTCTCCTCTCTTCTGTCTCTTTGCTCTCTTTGCTCTCAGAGCTCTCCTTTCTATGATCTCTGTGCTCTCTCTGTTCTAAGAGCTCTTCTCTATGCTCTTTGCACTCTTTTCTCTCTGAGCTCTCCTTTCTATGCACTCACTGCTCTCAGATCTCTCGTATCTATGCTCTCTGTACTCTCTCTGCTCTCAGAGCTCTCTTCTCCATGCTCACTACACTCTCTGCGCTCAGAGCTCTCCTCTGTTCTCTCTGTGCTCTCGGAGCTCTCCTCTCCTCTATGCTCTCTTTGCTCTGGTCTCAGACCTCTCTTCTCTATGCACTCTCTCTGCTCTCAGAGGTCTCCTCTATGCTCTCTGCGCTCTGCTCTGGTCTCAGGGTGCCAGTCTGAGCTGTCTATTCTCTCTTTACTCGTGTAACTCTCAATGATCCTCTCTATTGATGATCTCGGAGCTGGCTTTGCTGTGCTCTGGCCTCAGAACTCTCTCTGCACTCATTTATTCTCTATGCTCTCAGAGCTCTCCTCTCTTCTCTATGATCTCTGTACTCTGGCCTCAGAGCTCTCCTCTCTACTCTGTGCACTTGCTGTGCTCTCAGAGCACTTCTCTATACCCTATGCACTCTCTACTCTTCGCTCTCGTTCTCTATTCTGTACTCTATCTGCTCTCAGAGCTCTCTTCTCTATGCTCCCTACACTATGCTCTCAGAGCTCTGCTCGCTTCCATATCTTCTTTGCACTCTCTCTGCACTCAGAGCTCTCCTCTCTTCTCTATGCTCTCTGTACTCCCTTTGCTCTGGTCTCCAAACTCTCTTCTCTATGCTCTTTGTAGTCTCTGTGCTCCCAGAGCTCTCCTCTATGCTCAATGTACTGTCTCTGGCCTCAGGCTGCAATGCTGAGCTGTCTATTCTCTCTGTACTCGCTCAACTCTCAGGGATCCTCTCTATTGATGATCTCTGTGCTATCTTTGCTGTGCTCTGGCCTCAGAACTCTCCTCTGTGCTCTCTCGGATCTCAGAGCTCTCATTACTTCTCTATGCCCTCAGAGCTCTGCTCTCTACACTATCTCTGCTCTCGGAGCTCTCCTCTCTTCTCTATGCTCTCTTCTCTATGCTCTCAGAGCTCTCTTCTCTATGCTCTCTGCACTCTCTGATCTCAGAACTCTCCTCTCTATGTTCTCAGACCTCTCCTCTCTATGCTCTCTCTCTGCTCTCAGAACTCTCCTCTCTACGCTGTCAGAGCTCTCCTTTTCTCTATGCTCTCTGCACTCTCTCTGCTCTCAGAACTCTCCTCTCTATGCTGTCAGAGCTCTCCTCTTCTCTATGCTCTCTGCACTCTCTCTGCTCTCAGAGCTCTCCTCTCTATGCTCTATGAGCTCTCCTCTCCTCTCTAAGCTCTCCGAACTCTGCATCCGTAGCTCTTCTCTATGCTCTCTCTCTGCTCTCAGACCTATCCTCTCTTCTTTATGCCCTCTGTGCTCTCTTTACTATGTTCTCAGTCTCCTCTCTTCTCTATGCTCTCTGCACCCTCTCTGCTCCCAGAGCTCTCCTCTTTATGCGCTCTGCACTCTCTGCTCTCAGAGCTCTCCTCTCTTCTCTATGCTCTCTGCACTCTCTCTGCTCCCAGAGCTCTCCTCTCTATGCTATCTGCACTCTCTCTGCTCTCAGAGCTCTCCTCTCTATGCTCTCTCTCTCTGCTTTCAGAACTCTCCTCTCTATGCTGTCAGAGCTCTCCACTTCTCAATGCTCTCCGTACTCTCTCTGCTCTCAGAACTCTCCTCTTGATGTTCTGCGAGCTCTCCTTTCTTCTCTATGCTCTCAGGCCTATCCTCTCTTCTTTATGCCCTCTGGGCTCTCTTTGCTATGTTCTCAGTCTCCTATCTTGTCTATGCTCTCTGCACTCTCTCTGCTCTTAGAGCTCTCCTCTCTATGCTCTCTGCACCCTATCTGCTCTCAGAGCTCTCCTCTCTATGCTCTCTACACTCTCTGCTCTCATAGCTCTCCTCTCTATGCTCTCGCTCTGCTCTCAAAGTTCTGCTCTCTATGCTCTCAGAGCTCTGCTCTCTATGCTCTCAGAACTCTCATCTCTATGCTCTCAGAGCTCCCCTCTCTTCTCTACGCTCTCTGTACTTTCTTTGCTCTGGCCACAGAGCTCTCCTCTCTATGCTCTCTGCACTCTATCTGCTCTCAGACCTCTCCTCTCTATGCTCTCTCTGATCTCAGAACTCTCCTCTCTATGCTCTGAGAGCTCTACTCTCTATGCTCTCTACACTCTCTATGCTCTCTGCACTCTCGGCTCTCAGAGTTCTCCTCTCTTCTCTATGCTCTCTGCACTCTCTCTGCTCCCAGAGCTCTCCTCTCTATGCTCTCTGCACTCTCTGCTCTCAGAGCTCTCCTCTCTTCTCTATGCTCTCTGCACTCTCTCAGAGCTCACCTCTCTATGCTCTCCGAGCTCTCCTCTCCTCTCTATGCTCTCTGAACTCTGCATCCGTAGCTCTTCTCTATGCTCTCTCTGCTCTCAGACCTATCCTCTCTTCTTTATGCCCTCTGTGCTGTCTTTGCTATGTTATCAGTCTCCTATCTTGTCTATGCTCTATGCACTCTCTCTGCTCTTAGAGTGCAGAGAGCATAGAGAGGAGAGCTCTATCTGCTCTCAGAGCTCTCCTCACTATGCTCTCTCTCTCTGCTATCAGAACTCTCCTCTCTATGCTCTTTGTAGTCTCTCTGCTTTCAGAGCTCTCCTCTATGCTCATTGTACTGTCTCTGTTCTGGCCTCAGGCTGCCATGCTGAGCTGTCTATTCTCTCTGTACTCGCTCAACTCTCAAGGATCCTCTCTATTGATGATCTCTCTGCTGTATTCGCTGTGCTCTGGCCTCAGAACTCTCCTCTGTGCTCTCTGCACTCTCTCTGCTCTCAGAGCTCTCAATTCGTCTCTATGCCCTCAGAGCTCAGCTCTCTACACTATCTCTGATCTCGGAGCTCTCCTCTCTTCTCTATGCTCTCTTCTCTATGCTCTCTCCTCTCTATGCTCTCTGCACTCTATGCTCTCAGACCTCTCCTCTCTATGCTCTCTGCACTCTCTGATCTCATAACTCTCCTCTCTATGCTCTCAGAGCTCTCCTCTCTTCTCTATGCTCTCTGCACTATCTCTGCTCCCAGAGTTCTCCTCCCTATGCTCTCTGCACTCTCTCTGCTCTCCTCTCTATGCTCTCAGAGCTCTCCTCTCTTCTCTACGCTCTCTGTACTTTCTTTGCTTTGGCCTCAGAGCTCTCCTCTCTATGCACTCTCTCTGCTCTCAGAGCTCTCCTCTCTATGCTCTGAACTCTATCAGAACTCTCCTCTCTGTGCTCTCGGAGCTCTCCTTTTCTCTATGCACTCAGAACTCCCCTCTCTATGCTGTCAGAGCTCTCCCCTCTATGCTCTTTGTAGTCTCTCTGCTCTCAGAGCTCTCCTCTATGCTCATTGTACTGTCTCTGTTCTGGCCTCAGGCTGCCATGCTGAGCTGCCTCTTCTCTCTGTACTCGCTCCACTCTCAGAGATCCTCTCTATTGATGATCTCTGTGCTATCTTCGCTGTGCTCTGGCCTCAGAACTCTCCTCTGTGCTCTCTGCACTCTCTCTGCTCTCAGAGCTCTCATTTCTTCTCTATGCTCTCAGTGCTCTGCCCTCTACACTATCTCTGCTCTCTGAGCTCTCCTCTCTTCTCTATGCTCTCTACTCTCAGAACTCTCCTCTCTATGCTCTCAGAGATCTCCTCTCTATGCTCGGTCTCTACACTCTCTCTGCTCTCAGAGCTCTCCTCTCTATGTTCTCTCTCTGCTCTCAGAGCTCTCCTCTCTATGCTCTCTGTTCTCAGAGCTCTCCTCTCTATGCTGTCAGAGCTCTCCTCTCTTCTCTATGCTCTCTGCACTCTCTCTGCTCCCAGAGCTCTCCTAGCTATGCTCTCTGCACTCTCTGCTCTCAGAACTCTCCTCTCTATGCTCTCAGAGATCTCATCTCTATGCTCGCTCTCTACACTCTCTCTGCTCTCAGAGCTCTCCTCTCTATGTTCTCTCTCTGCTCTCAGAGCTCTCCTCTCTATGTTCTCTCTCTGCTCTCAGAACTCTCCTCTCTATGCTCTCTCTCTCTGCTCTCAGAGCTCTCCTCTCTATGCTCTCTCTCTGTTCTCAGAGCTCTCCTCTCTCTGCTCTCAGAGCTCTCATTACTTCTAATATGCTCTCAGAGCTCTCCTCTCTATGTTCTCTCTCTGCTCTCAGAGCTCTCCTCTCTATGTTCTCTCTCTGCTCTCAGAGCTCTCCTCTCTATGTTCTCTCTCTGCTCTCAGAACTCTCCTCTCTATGCTCTCTCTCTCTGCTCTCAGAGCTCTCCTCTCTATGCTCTCTCTCTGTTCTCAGAGCTCTCCTCTCTCTGCTCTCAGAGCTCTCATTACTTCTAATAGTCTCTCAGAGCACTGCTCTCTACACTATCTCTGCACTCTGAGCTCTCCTCTCTTAGCTATGCTCACTGCTCTCAGACCTCTCCTCTCTATGCTCTCTGCACTCTCTGGTCTCTCTATGCTCTCAGAGCTCTCCTCTATTCTCTATGCTCTCTGCACTCTCTCTGCTCCAAGAGCTCTCCTCGCTATGCTCTCTGCACTCTCTCTGCTCTCCTCTCTACGCTCTATCTCTCTGCTCTCAGAACTCTCCTTTCTATGCTGTCAGCGCTCTCCTTTTCTCTATGCTCTCTGCACTCTCTCTGCTCTCAGAACACTCCTCTCTATGCTGTCAGAGCTACCCTCTCTTCTCTATGCTCTCTGCTGTCAGAGCTCTCCTCTCCATGCTCTCTGCACTCACTCTGCTCTCAGACCTCTCCTCTCTATGCTATCTGCACTCTCTGATCTCAGAACTCTCCTCTCAATGCTCTCTCTACTCTCTCAGACCTCTCCTCTCAATGCTCTCTCTACTCTCTCAGAGCTCTCCTCTCTATGCTCTCTCTCTGCTCTTAGAGCTCTCCTCTCTATGCTCTCGCTCTGCTCTCAGAGCTCTCCTCTATGCTCTCTCTCTGCTCTCAGAACTCTCCTCTCTATGCTGTCAGAGCTCTCCTCTTCTCTATGTTCTTTGCACTCTCTCTGCTGTCAGAGCTCTCTTCTCTATGCTCTCCGGGCTCTCCTCTCCTTTCTATGCTCTCCGAGCTCTCCTCTCTTCTCTATGCTCTCTAAACTTTGTATTCGTAGTTCTTCTCTATGCTCTCTCTCTGCTCTCAGACCTATCCTTTCTTCTCTATGCGCTCTGTGCTCTCTTTGCTATGTTCTCAGTCTCTTCTTTTCTATGTGCTCTCTGTACTCTCGCTGCTCTGTTCTCAGAGATTTCCTCGATATACTCTCTCTCTGCTCTCTCGTCTCCTTATGCTTTCTTTGCTGTCTCTGCTCTGACTTCGAAACTCTCTTCTTATGCTCTCAGAGCTCCCCTCTATGCTCTCTGAGCTCTCCTCTCTATGCACGCTCTCTTCTCTGAGAGCTCTTGACACTTCGCTATGCTTTCTGTGCTCTCTTTGCTCTGGTTTCAGAGCTCTCTTCTCTATGCTCCCTGTAGTCTCCCTGCTTTCAGAGCCCCCCTCTCTTCTCCATGCTCTCTCTCCCTCCTCTGGTGTTAGAGCTCCCCTCCCTTCTCCGTGTGCTCTCTCTGCCCTCAGAGCTCCCCTCTCTCTATGATGTTTGACCTGTCTCTGCTCTGGTGTCAGGGCTCTGCTCATGCTTTCTTTGCCCTCTCTGCTGAGGTCTGATGGTTCTCCTCTCGTATGGTCTGTGCGCTGTCTCTGAGCCCCCCTCTTTCTATATTGTCTGTACCGTCTCTGCTCTGGGGTCAGGGCTGCGGTCTCTGTGCTGTATCTGCCCTGGCCTAGGGGTGCCTTCTCTGCTCTGCCTTTGGGTTGGGGCGCTCCTCTCTACTTTGGTTCTGTGTTTAAGGGCGGTCTGACCTGGTCTCTTCTCTCGTAGATGCCCCCTGCCAGCCCTGCCTGTGGTCTCAGGGTCTCTGCGGTCTGATCTACGTGCTGCCTCGGTGCTGCTCTCTGTCGTCTCGCAGCGGTGCCCCCTTCTGTGCTGGGTGTCTGCTCCGTGCAGTTGCTGCACTCGGTCTCTGTGCTACCCTGCGCCTCTGCAGTGCACTCTGAACTATCTCTGCTTTGTTCTTTCTAATCTGTTCTTCTCTGCACCTTCACTCCTCGGGACTGTCTCCCCGAGTCTCCTAGCTTCTCCAAACTCCTTGCACTGCCTCGGATGTCTCGGCGCTCTCCTCCCTCCCCTCTGCTCTTCGCCGTCTCTGCTCTCCTCCCCGTGTCCCAGTCCCCACTCTCGCCCCCGGTGTCCGTGTGTCCGCTCCCAGTCTCCGCTCTCTCCCGCCCGCTGTCCCTGCCTCTCCTCCCCGCTTCCTCCCTCGCCCGGTCCCCGCTCGGCGCGGCCGCTCTCCGGGGCGCTGTGCTCAGCCTCCTCCCCGGACACTCCTCGGCCCCTCCTTTTGTCGGGTCCCTCTCGGCCCCGCCCCCTCCGGGCCCCGCCCCCTCTGGGCCCCGCCCCTTCCTCCTCCCCTCCCCGGGCTGGGAGAGGCTCGGAGTGCACCGGCTGATCCTTCACCTGCTGCGGCCGGAGAGGGGGGTTTCTGCTGCTCCCTGCCCCCTGCCTGTCCCGCTGCCCCCGCCCTCGCCCCCCGGGATGACCTCGGGCTCCGCAGAAACTTCTTTTTGGGGACAAATCGGCTGCGATCGGAGGACCGAGTACTATGAAAGTTGATTACCTCAGCGAGCTGGGCTTCGGACTCTCCGACTATGGTGAGTACCGCACCATCCCAGGCGCCGGGCCGGGCGCCCGTCCTGCCCTGGGCTCCATTGCACGATGTGTTATTTGTGAGCTGTATGATGTGTTATTTGTGAGCTGTGTGATGTGTTATTTGTGAGCTGTATGATGTGTTATTTGTGAGCGTGCCGCCGCAGCCCCCTCCCGCACTCTAGACTCTGCCAGAAGTTAGAGTGCCTGCCCTGTGGCCCCTTGGCCCCTGCTCGGTCCAGCACCCACATACATCTTCCACTCCAAAGAGCGGACGGGGCGCCTGATCTCATTGGGGTTTTGTCCTAAAGTAGTTCATTTCTTCTGAATATTGTAGGGCTGCGAGCGCTGCCTCTGGGGCCGGGGAAGGGCGGTTGTTTACGGGGCCCCGTCGTACCTCCTGTGTCCCTGGGGCCCCATACTCTGCTGTGATCCATGTCTTCTGCGGTACCCCGTGGTTTCATGTAAAATACAGGAAGGTGGCAACCCCGTTTGATATCTTGTAATGAGATGGGTGGGAGCGCGGGCCAAGGGACACCGGAAACACCTTTATTCCCAGAAGATCCGGGGTTTGCGTGAGTTAAAGGTCCCCTGTAGAGCGACAGGACGGCGGTGCCTGCTGTCTCCAGAGGGGCTAATAATAAAACTTCAAACTTTCATGCGGGAGTCTGCGGGGCGGGTGGGTGCGGGGTGCAGGGAGAGTGGTGGCGTAGGTGGCAGATCCTGGGTCACCGAGCTCCTGGTGGGTAGGGGGGCTGCTGGGCACTGGCCATGCGTGCGACGGGGGCACGTCTCGGGAGCCGAGGGGTGCAGAGTTGAAGCTGGGGCTGCCCGGTCCAGGCAGGAGGGCAGAAGCACACAGGACCGAGAGAGAGGCAGGAGAGGGCCCGGAGAGGTGGAGGGCAGACTGCGCACCTCGGGCCGGTGCAAGGTGCCCTTCAGAAGCGGCACGGAGTGCCGACCCACCTGCGGGGGGATCCCTCTCACTTTCCTTCGGTGCTCGGGGGGAAGTTGTGGGCGCGCCGAGACCCCGTCTCCCCCCGCGGCCTCCTCCCGGCACCCGCGCAGCCAGCGGCAGGTTACTGTGGTAATGACTGTGTTTATGACCGAGCGGCGAAGGTGACGGCGCAAGACTGAGCCAAGCTGCGGCCGAGGGGGCACTGAGGGGTCAGGGCGAGAGACAGCCCGCGAGAGTCAGTGAGAGGGGGCGAGAGTGAAGTGACAGCTAGGAGCAGGAGCGAGACATCCCGTCACATCGACAGGATGCCCGGCCTCGAGACAGGGCTGTTTTTTAATACAGACGCTCAGAGTTTGAAGAGACAGGCAACGAAAAAGTTCAAGCGGCAAGTAACATGTCTCGTGGGAATTAGAGCGACGCGGAGGCTGGGAACCAGATGGTGAGAGACAGAGAGGGTAACGGAGGACAGAGACAGGTCATGAAGGAAGGAAGAGGCCTCATTAGCGTCAGCAGGTAGGAGGCATTCCTGGAGCACAGGGGGGCGGGGGGGGGGCGAGTGGCAGGAGATGGACACAGTGACACCCAGCGAGGGACTGTGGGCAGGAGACTCGCACACTGATTGAGATTAAGAGGCAATAATTGAGTCGGGGCGACCCGAGCAGTGGCCGAGGGCAGGAGACAGGCCTTGAGGTGGGGCAGGGGTGACTTGTTGTCAGGAGACAGAAGGCAAGTCGGAATGGGGATAAGAGGCATGTGTAAAGGATGTGCTGCGGTCACTCAGGGGGCGCCAGAGTCCCTCAGGTGGCATTCGATGATGGGACTAATTATCGGGGCATTTTGGGCGTCTGTTGACTTTCGAGGCCGGGCACTGAAGGGCGCATTTTATGTCGTCTGTTTTCATGTAGTGACGGGAACTGAAAGGGGCTCTTGGGTGCCTCTGATGGCTTTCCACGGTGGGCACTTTTTCCTGCGGGGTGATTTCCTACGGGGCGCTAGTAGGGTTTATTTGATGCTTTAGGTAGTTTTCGATGTCTTGTGGCATTGCGGGGACGCGCGGGCTGCTTTGGGGTGTTTTGATGCGTACAGGCGCTCGGGCGGCTCGGATTCTTTTGGGTGGTTTTGGTGTGGGCGGGCACCTCGGGTGGGTGCTCCCAGATTCCTGCTGAGTAGTTTCGGTGGCGAGCGGCTCTTCCATCCTGTTGGGTGGCTTGCGGTGCCAGTTCCTCGGTTTCCTCGTCCGGCTCGCCTGGTTTCTGCAATAAACATTAAGGAATGCCCTGTATTTGGGACACGCATAGTTCTGCTCATTACACGCAGGGATGAGGGAGGTGGTTTGATCCGGGGGTGCGAATGATGTCCCAGTTTTTCTTTGGACAGAGAGGGCAGAATTTCCGGCATAGGGTGAGAGGGCCTGCTTGTCCTGGGGGCAGGTTGTGTGGTAGAGGGCCTACATTTTCAGGGGTCGGGGTGGGGTGACCCCCCGATTGCTGTAGAGTTTAGGGGGCTGTGGAAGGGGACCACCTGTCTGTCCTGGGAAGGGAAGTCTTCGATGAGTGTCTGTCCTGGCGACAGGCGGCATCAGCGAGAATGAATATGTACTGGGGCAGGTGGTCGGGACGGGTTTTGCGTTTGAGTCTTTCTGGATTGCAGCAGCGTGCTGTGGGTCTGTGGCTGCCCACCCCTGCCACACGGGGCTTTGAGTGAGCGCCTGCCTCGGGAGCATGGGGGCGAGGGGCTGCATGTGCCGGAGACAGGCGGGAGAGGGCCTATGTTTATGGGGACAGGCGCGGGAAGGCCCTGCACTGTAAGTGGCGCCAGGGACTGTGTGTGAGGCCCTCCATAGTCTGTTCTCAAAGTCAGGCGACTGTGGGTGAGTGCCAGCCTGATCTGAGGGACAGCCTACTGTGGGTGAGTGCCAGCCTGATCTGAGGGCCAGCCTGATCTGAGGGGCAGCCTGATCTGAGGGGCAGCCTACTGTGGGTGAGTGCCAGCCTGATCTGAGGGGCAGCCTACTGTGGGTGAGTGCCAGCCTGATCTGAGGGGCAGCCGGCGACTTTGATGTGACGGACAAACATGGAAAAAGCATTGAGAATAAAATGGATGAACTTTGAGAATACCATAGAGGATGTGGTTATTTCGTTCACAAAAGTATATCAGGCTGTGCAACTCTTCTGTGACAGGCAAAGCTGCGTGTCACTTTCTTGCGATGTTTTCATATTGCGCTAAAGGAACGGAGCGCTAAAAGAGTACGTGCACGCCAAACTTGAAAAAATATGATGAATAGAAACTTTTGGACAAGACAGGGTGTGCTTCAGACTTATTTGAAAATGACTGTGGGTGAGCGCCAGCCTGTTCTGAAGGGCAGCATACTGTGGGTGAGTGCCAACCTGATCCGAGGGGCAGAATACTGTGGGTGAGTGCCAACCTGATCCGAGGGGCAGAATACTGTGGGTGAGTGCCAACCTGATCCGAGGGGCATACTGTGGGTGAGTGCCAACCTGATCCGAGGGGCATACTGCGGGTGAGTGCCAACCTGATCCGAGGGGCATACTGTGGGTGAGCGCCAGCCTGTTCTGAGGGCAGCATACTGTGGGGGAGCATGATTTTCCGTGACGGCCGTGAGGGCCTCGCGTGTCATTTTTGGGGAGACGGGGCTCCGATCGAGTGCCCGCCTGCATGTGGTGAGTGAGCTCTATCTCTCATGGCGACAGATGCTCGGAGTGGCACCCCCGAAAGGCAGGAGGGAGTATCGGAGGGAGTATGGGAGTGAGTGTGCCGAGGGCCAGCATGTTGTTGCTGCTGAGGTTACAGCTACCAGGAGGGCAGGGGCTGTGGTCGAGGCCCTCGCCTGTCCATTCTGGAAGTCAGCAGGAGGTGTCTGTCTGTCCACAGCATGGCGTGGTGTGCCTGCCAGGAGGGCAGGGGGCTGCAGACCCGCTTGTCTCTCATGGTGGAAGGGGCCTGTGCATGGCTGTCTGTCCAGGGCAGAAGGAAGCGCGAGGGACGGTCTGCCCTGGGGGCTCTTCCTGGGGATCTCAATCGGTTTGTCTCTCCACTGGGCTGTCTCTTTCGAGCACATGCACCTCCGTTTCCCTGGTGATCTCTGTTGACACCCAGGGGACAACTGACACTCTGTGTCAGCCTGAGAGCGGCAGATCTGGCCCGGCCAATGCTTGTGCCGCCCGCGCTCATGGGTGCCAGCCCGCAGCGCGCCTCGCCCGGCTGTACCCGTCAGGTGTCTTTGGGTTTTGCAAGGGAGAGGCCCTGTATGACGCTTTTAAAGGGTTCCTCCCTGCGCGGCGAACGAAGAGTTAACAGGTTCTCAGTGCCAGGACGGGAGCCTCCCCACAGAGGATCAGATCACAACTTACACACGCGTGTGATCCGCACTTCGAGCCAAGATGTGTGTTTTTTTTAATGGTAGGCCTCCGGGTTTCTGCAGCATGCGCCCTCTGCTGGTGAATCGTGGAATAAGTAGAGCGTACATTTCTTGCGGACGGTAGGTAGGCCGTGCAGTGCAGGCTGCAGAGTGCGGTACTCGCTCTGCTAAACATCCTAGTTTTTTTAGTACCCGCGCACATTTACTCTCGTCCGTCCAGCCTTAGAGATGTCCTTGGCTGAACATGGTACTCGGCCTGCAGGAATAGCGGGCACCAGTCATGGGCACTGTGGCATAATTACCCACTTAATACGGAATATTCGAAAGCGTCATTGGATTTTGGGTACAGAACAATCGGATGGAGCAGTGCTTAAGTGGGATGAAATAGGTAGGGGGTTTCTCAAACACCACTGGCCAAGTAAGCATAAATACGCATCCTTTCCAAGAGGCGTGGGCTTTGTAATTAAGAGCGTAGGTTAAGACATCTGTACTGAAATCCTGAGCTCAGAAAGTGTGCCACTTAACCTGTTTGGGTGCTTCTGTTACTTTTGTTGTTATTGCATCTAACCTATCGGACTAAACTAAGCCAGACTGATTGGCTTTGCCGATGCCTAGTAGCAGTACCAAAAGCATAGTAACAGCAATGATTTTTTTGTTTGAATAATCAGATTGAAAATGTTACAATACTGAAACTATGGGATTTAATTAAACATTAGTAGGGTTTGTGGGAGGGGTAGTGGTCTTCGGAGTGTCCTAAATAGGCCCAGTAGCTCCTTATCTCTCTTTCTTCCAGTCTCTTAATATGTTAGACACTTACACTCTTTTTCACCCCACATCATTCTGAAATTCTCCATCTGCTTTTCCATCGTCACCTTTCTTCTTCAGTGCTGGCTTTTCACTCTTCCTGCACATACGGTCTCCTCCCCTCCATTACACCACCCACACAATCCTCCAACTTAAAAGCAGACACTACCTCGTCATCAGAGGTATGGGAAGATCTATAGGCTATATAGAGTAATCAGGGTATTTTGGAGAACCTTTTCATAAACGGAAACCTTGCCAGAGCTCCATTCAGTTGATTCTAGACAAGAACTCGTGAAGGAGAAAGAAGGTTCTTGAGGAACTAGAACAAGATATAGACTCTAGTGGGTCCAAGAGCACCCAGGGTGCTCCTGACGATGACCTGTCTTCTGCGGAGGGGAGTCCATGTCCATGGGTTACACAGAAATACATGGAGATCTGCTAGAGCCCCCATCAACTTCGACTATAGACGCCCATGAGCTGATCCTTCAAGTCCATTAAATGGCCACACCTTAAGAGAGAAGACTTTTCAGAAAATTCTGTGCCGCATTTGCATTGAACTGCATGAGGGACTTCTTTACAAAAACATACCCATCTGTCCACCCACGGCTGCTCCTAACCATATGGCTCATGCTAATGTGCTAACACTGCATGCATTACAGTATTAAAATCAGATCTATTGGGATTACCCCTGCCTGTTTGTTTTTATTACCCTAGATGTGTATTTGTACGCAAATGTCATAACATCGTCGAATGCAAATATTAATCACGAGAAATCAAAGGTTGTGATATATTCACGGACCCTACAGAGTAGTTAGAGGTATGGAGAGATCCTTAGACACTATGGATTAACCAGGGTGTAGTGGAATTCAGAGACATGATAGGATAATCAGAGGTATGCTGAGATTCACAGACTCTGCAGAGTAAGAAAGATGGCGTGTGTGATCCACGGACTTTACAGAGTCATTGGAGATCTTGCCAGACTAATCTACAAGACAGAGTAATCACAGCTTTGTGAGGTCCACAGACACTACAGAGTAATTGGAGGGCTTGTGAGATTCATGGACCCTAAAGTGCAATTAGAGGCATCATTAGATCCATGACATTACAGAGTAATTAAGGTAGTGTCTGATTCACACATACTATTGAGTAATCGTGTTATAGGAAGATCCACGGGCTCTACAAATTAATCTGAGGTATCTTGAGATCCACAAGGCTATAGGTTGACCGAAGATATTGTAGGATCCACTGACATCCTGAGATTCACTGACTCTACAGAGTAATCCATGTACCGTGAAGCCCATGAACACTAGGGATTGGGTTATCCACATACACTACATATTAATCAGATACGTGAGAGCCATGGGTGTTAGGATAAGATCCAGAGTTGCTCAAGAGTAATCGAGAACATTATGGGATTAAAACAGAACACACAGTCATTTATTGTATCAAGAAGTGAAAAGACACAGCGTGGAGTAACACTAGTAATCTAGGCTACATGAGGTGGAGTTGTGCGAGTCTTGTGCATGGCATAGCGCTGAAGTAACAAGGAGATGCAGTTGTTTTGAGTGAGGGTGAACTCAAGTATGGCATTGTATCTGCACACACTTTTACGCTTTCTTTCTGTTTGCAAAGGTATACCCACAAACTATAGTGTAGTCCAGGCAAAGGAAAGTCCATGCACAGTTAGCAGAGGAATGAATAGTTTGGATGAACATAAGTACTCAGCGGTAGCTCTTCCAACACTCGTCAAAGTGAAGAGCAGTAACCTGAAATGTATGCAAGCTGAAGCTGTGCGCCCTTTGTGGGTGTTACAACACCTCAACAGACTATGCATTGATTAAAATTGTGAGTAATATGACAAACAAGGCAAGCTTGTCTGAGCCTGGGTGTGGCGATCAAAGGGCGACAGATTACCAAAGGCTGGTAAGAACGAAATTTCTGAACTGGGGCAAGTCATTTGAGGGCCCCACTACTGCAGGCTTGTTGCTTTAATAGGATTCTTGCGTATTGATGTACTTCTGCTTTTGGTCTGCTGCCTGAATCTCGTCTCTGAGAACAGAGTTGTGTAGGATGATAACGTAGAGTGATAGATGAAGATGGTAGCAGAAGCCATCTCTAGTGCTTATGAGACCATGTTTCATCTTGAAGATCCAAAGAACACACCAGCTTCTGTAGCTTCTGGGGGTCTTGAGACCAACATGGGCACATACAGTTTTTGTAATCCAAGTGAGGTGATAACCTCTGAGACCTGGGGTCCATCTATCTTTGCCACTTACCCAGACTAATAAGACAGAGAAGCAATTGTTTGTTTTAGGTCGAATAAATGGTAGGACGTGTTACTAAACGGTTTGAAAGCACCGGGCAGAAACAAGTCACTCAGCTAGTCACCAGCACGTGGTATTAAGCACACAGATGAGAGACATATTTCTTTAGTGCTTACTTCTGTGGTCCTTATTAACTTCAGTGGGCACTGAAGCATATGTTTACTAAAGGTCACGTGCTGACTGAACTGGAATTGTCGTATGGTAACAGTGTCCAGGGATGGTCATAGTATTACCCTGGGTGGGTCTCCTGCACGATTTTTATTTTCACCGGTGAGAATAATGAGCAGCTTCAATTTTGGTAAATGGTAAAATTGCTGACAGATCCCCATTTCAACCAATTTGTCTGGTGCACATTCCACAGGTAACTCCAGGAGGGACCTGTGCTCAGGATTATCATGAATTTATGTGCAATTGGCAAATGGCTCTGAGATTTGGTGCAAATTGTGTTTGAAGCCGATACGGGATTCATGCCAGAATTGTGACTGAGCTCCAGAGGAGGCCAAAATCCTTCAGAACGACTTGACCAGAGACCGAGCTCCCTCTCAAATGCTTCAAATTAGACCAACTCACTCTAAGGAGTTCTAGAGGTGATTTAAGTGGGGAGCTTAGTGCCACCTGACCAAGTCAGTTTTGCTCAGTTAAAACTTGCAATGATGTAAGAATTTTATTGAAGGTTGGAAAGCACTTCATTCCTTTGCCCCAGGACTGCCTGTCCCGCAGGGTTATTAAGGCACTACTTTCTTTAAGGGAAGGAAGGCATAGTCAAATATTTGGACTCACTGATTACTCACATACCTGACTGGGAGTGGATGACAAGTTAAACACTGGTTGGATGCAGGTTGACAGGAGATACTAGGCCTTGGATGACCTGGATTTAGAGACATTTGTTAATGGGCTTGAGAACGTCGAGGATGTCATGTATGCACTTTCTGCAAGAGTCCTGCTTGTCTGCAGAAGTCCTTGCGCTGAAGGTAGGCTTAGGAAGTCCATCCTTGCTTGGAAGGATGGGGCAATGATTAAAGTTGGTCGTTACTGTCGGTTTGGACATTGATTAGTCTTTTATCCATTCAGAATGAATGGCATCAACATTGACTTCAATATGTGCAGGGCAAACATGGGATACACCTTCGGCACAGCAGTTGTGTACTGTTAGTATTTTTCTCCAGACCCTGTGCTTTGTAAGGAACCTCTACCAGTGTAGGTTTTAAAACCATGTGTTCTTCCTGTTGAGCAGAAATAATAAACACTAGGGAACTTCTGTTTCAACACATTTCTCCAGAGATCCAAAATGCGGAAACATTTTGATACATCTGGCCCCTGGAGTGCAGTAGTTAGCTCCGACTCCCTTCATTTCATTCACTTTTCCAGTGGTGCACGTGGTTGTGCAGGCAAGGTTTATTCATAGGGGGTGGGGTATATGTTGGTTTCTAATACAGCTTATCACAGATTACCGGGTCAGTATAGGTCAATGTTCAAGAAGAGGTTTGTTTTTTAAGGAAGCATACTTATTTTGTTTCCAATTCTAGAACAGTACCACATGTACAATACTTTTTATCATGTGCTAAATTTTTATTGCACACCCATGTTAATAGAGTAGTTTTCTTGGTGATCAGTGGTGAAAACTAGAAGTGTCCTGTCCTTAAGGTTTCCCAGTAATGACTCCAGATCGTTTCACCATGGCCTAACGTAACCACGGTGGCTGCCATAAAATGGATGGGATTTTTTTTTAATTGAAAATAGTCAATGGGCCAATGTTACTGTGGGGATGGGCACCGTAGCATGCGATGGCAGGCAGGATCGCACAATGTAATACTGATCTGACTGCAGTTGTCCGAAGCATTTTCACAATTACGTAATTCCAGTATATAGACATTCCCAGAAGAATATATTTAGGAACCAAGTAAGAAGGGACATTTTACAACACCCTAAAGTCAAGCTTGCACTAGGTGCTTAGGAGTGACCTTGGGCACCCATGAAAACTGAGCATTTGGTAGTATACAGCCCCAAGACAAATTATGCCATATCTCTCTGATAGGAAGTAAGACCCCAAGTCCTATTAAAACCTGGATGACACCTAGCCATGAGCTGTAGAGGTGGAATCAAGCACTCGGCTAGAGTTCAGATAAAAGATGCGGCCAGCTCCCGCCTACCCATTTTAAAGTCTGCATCAGTAAAGTATGCAGGGGACCGAATGATTGGGCGATGACCAGAAGCCAGTGATAGGCACGTGCAGTGCTCTCTCATGCTGTGTCCTTCACTTTCACTGCCCCAGCAAGATGGGGAACTATGCCCATGACAAAACAGCAATGGTGGCTGGCAAGAGAAGGCATTCCTGCATTTGGTGGGTCAGTTGTTAGGAGTAAAGGAAGAAGACCCCCGACCTCGGGGGATTCGGGAGACCTTCTGCTCCCTTTCCGCCAGTTCTTTACAGCTGAATCAATTGTCTGTCTTCAGAAATAAAAGCTGCTGATGTCGTCCTAACTCACCAGGCCCCGAGATGACAGCGAATTTACATTTTTTAATTAAATGAGCAGCTTTTTTATGGGGCAGGGTCATGTGAGGGAGGTGTTTGTGTACTGGAGATGAGACTTTAGAAACACTTCTCACCATGGGTAACAGAGGGCGATGAAGATCACGACAAGCTACCCTGCCTCAGCTGATTTCTCAGAAACTGTGGCAGTTTTCACCAAAATTGAGAAAATGGTTTCGGCTCCAGCAGAGCTATCATTGACTGACCTCCAGTGCGAACTCATGCTGTTCGTGACTTGTGTCTTTCGGGTTTTGCACATGATGAGTGACGTCTCTACCTGATGGGCACTGATCTGTGTTGAACATTAGGGAATTTGACAATAGAAAGGGTAGGTCGGTTCTTTTGATCTTGGGCAGAAGGGAAATATGGGCATTATTGTTGTCATTTCACCTCACTCTCCAAAGCCATGGATTTGTTCTGTGCAAAGATTAGGCAGAACTTCCTTAGATTAATTGACTGTCCCCTAGCAGCTGTGGTCGAGCAGTCAATGCTTCCTCCGAGGAGGTGGTTTATAGTTAGTCTCTGATACAGTTTAGCGCAGGTTGTCACAGTCAGTGAAGACCCAATGGCCAGCCAGATACATGCCTTTGATAAGCAATCTATGTTTAATTTTATTATAATTGCATTTAATCCAGCTTTAAGACACCAATTTAGTACCAGAACGATTAAACTAAAACACAAGACTAAATAAAATACGTGCATAGCATTTAGGTTCGCTCAGATACGACTGAAAACAACAATCACAACCCAGTGTAAATTTAAGCGACCAAACACAACCCAATGCAAGCATAAGGTACATAACGTTGTGAGCACCTGGACCTGCTTGGGCCTTTGATGTTCCTGTTAGTTTTTGTTCCATTATAGCAGTCAGTGGATGAGTTATACCTGTAGGTCTCAACTAAGCCTGGTGTTGGAGTGTGGGTAGTTTAAAAGGTTTGGCTACTGCTGAGTAGTTTGGGGCCAAAAGTCCAGTCAGAGTGCCCCATTCTGAACAGATTTTGACTGGCGACTGTGCTTTTGCGACAGGCTGCAGCTAACAGGTCATGATGTCAGCCAGTGTCCTGATGTCTCCCTTAGATCCGAATTATCAGGTAGGGCTACCTGATAGAAACAAATATTGATAAAAACCAATCGGTCTGGCCGTGGCAAACTGGTGCAATGGCTATTTTTTTTAAAATTGTAAGTGTATACCACAAACCTAAGAAGAAGAAAAAAGCGGACACATAAGTCACCTAAACATGGGAACTCAACGTTTGCAATACTAAAATTTTAAATTAAAATAATTAACTATTGCATATATGACAGAATGGGCACGTCCTAGGAGGCAGGTGTACATACATCACAAAAAAACATGGCTCTAATTAGCTTAAATAAACTGTATTGTTGGATGTGATTTACTGTAACACGAAGTTCTAATATAAGCATACAAAAATACCTAAAAAATTTTTAAAAAAATATATATACTACTGGGGGAAAAAATGTTTTGGCAAAGAAAAGTATTGCCTCGCTAGCGCTGGCACTAAAGTCCATTAGTATTTACGTGATGTGCACCTGTGAGCATAAAAATGCCATAACTAACATTGTAAAAGACCCATCGCCCCATGCTGCAGGCTAGTGGGTTGGAGCAATATGTATGTGAGTAATAGTTTAACTGACCAATGGATGTAGATGGCGGACTGAACCCCCCGCTCTGTGTGTATCAATGTATGTATTTTGTTATCTAAGATAATTTGGGTCACAGGGAGTAGGAGAGACAGTTGAAGTTGTCCCTCGGCCTGATCTTGAGGTATATGCATGCATGTGGGATGTGGTACTCGTATAGCACAAACACTAGGCAAAAGAAAGCTGAGCTCTGTACAAGCCCAAAGACAAGGATACAGTCAAGAGCTGATTTAAGGGGTAGCTGGCTTCTGAGCGCTGTAGTGAAGAGCTGCTTCTTCTTGATATAGTGTTCTTTAAAGAGGTGTGTTTTCATGCCTTCCTAAATTGGAGCAGAGTTGGGGTGGTCCTGGTGGGTACAGGAATATTGCTCCTGATTTTAGGTGCATACATGGAGAAGGCCTGTTGCCATGTTTTCATCTCCAGCTTAAAACTGGCTGATCACGTTTGGCTTTTTTGAGTGGCTCAAGTTGCTGGAGCTATTCTAGAGATGGTAATGGCGGCCTGGCGAAATGCGGAGTAAATGAGCGCATATAAGAAAAACGTTTTTTGAGGCCTTTGCGTGTGTACCTTGGATTGATTACTAAAGAGACGTTTGTCTATGATATAAAGGCTGGCAGTCAGAGTCGTGAACAACAACTTAGATATTTCAAGCGGAAAGAATTGTTTAAGGAGGTGTAGGACTCGACATGAAGATGGTGGAACCCTGAACGCCCTAGTCCTGATGAGGCCTGGAAATTAGTAAGGCCGAAACGCGTCGACACTTTCGTGGAAGGCACCATGTCAAAATTTGAATAAGTGAAAAAAAATTCAAACAAAGAGCATAAGACTAGCAGGACTTAATGATTGTACCTTCTATGCTCCCATATTTCTTATGGTGACCTTTATTAAGGAATGTCTTTTGGTTACATCCTTTGGTTAAAATAATAAGGGCGTGGACTCAAAAAAGTTCAAGGATATATTTGTTGTATGTGTACTGTGATATATTGTTTGTGTATATATTGTATACAGGTGTATATATGTATGAGATGTATATGTATATATATATAGATGTGTTAAAAATCAGTAAAGAATTACGTATTTGCAATATTGAAAAAGAAAATGAGGAGGTAATAAATAGAAAAGAAACCTCAACCCTCTCCCTTGGTCACCATTTTTTTAAGACTTAAAAAATGTAGATATGCTCCAGAAGAAAATAAATTCTTAAGGATAGAGATAATTAATTGTATCTTTATCTTCTAGAGGCTTTCTTTAATTTTTCCCTAGGCATCATTTTTCAGTAATTTGTGGAACTTTCATGGCCAGCACTTCGAAATGGGGCAATCGGGTTTTTGAAGTATTTTTGGTCTATCAGGAGCTCATAGCTGCAAGCGAAGGAATTGCATGAAAACATCTATGGGGGGAAAAAATCGGGAACCACAAATAAAACAAAATTGGCTTAGTGGTCTTTACAACGCAGGAGCCACAGTCCCAGGTAACCCAGTGACAAAAGCGTGTTGTACTTGGTAGGAATAGGGGGTCAAGTGTGCAATGCAGGATGAGGAGGCCTTATGTGTTGTGTAGGAAGTAGAGGCCTAGTGCATGGCGTAGAAGAGTCTAGGAGAAGGGGTCTGCTGGGCTGTGTAGACGAGAGGAGGGGGTCTGGTCTCTGGTGTAGGAAGAGGAGTCCTGATGGGATCGCCGGAAGTGCTGTTTTAGAGGAGCGATGGGGTGCTGTGTGCCAGCCATGTAGGTAAGCGCTTCATGGCTCCGGATAGGAGTAGTGAGCGCTATATCAATGTTTCAATGCAATAAGATACAAATGAAGCGGAGGGGGTTTTGTGTGCTGTCTTGTGCTGTAGTGAGACTCCTGGTGAGTAGGAGGCGGGGGTGTGCTGTGTAGAAGAGAAAGGAGGGCTGGTGCGCAGCGTTGGCAGTGGGGCCCTTGTGCTGGGCAGCCGGAACAGGCATGCCCTTCTCTCGGTGCCTTTAGTTCTTTGAACAAATGTCGTAAAGTCTCTACTTTGGAAGCCGCGGGCGCGCTGATGGACAGGGACAGGCGATGGTGTGGACGGGGAGCGCGTGTCCTGAAAATGTTCTAATTTTGGGTTTGAACTCGGCCTGTGACGCTTTGCGGGATGTGCAGCCCCGGCCCGAAGCAGCTCTCCCGAGGCCTCGCCGTGGGACGGCGCGCCCGGCTGGCAGGGGTCCTGGCCCTCGAACCCCGGGAGCCCCGACAGGTGGCCGGCCAAGGACCGGGGTTCAAGAGCAGACACCGTCCGCAAGGCGGGGATCCCCGGCTGAAGACCGCCCAGAAACCAGGAGGGCTGTGAGGTACATGTGCTTGTCTCGAGCCGCCCCCACCCTCAACAGCTGCCTGTAACCCTCGGGGCCTCGGGCACTACTGCCATAGGCTCCCGTGCCCCTCGCCAAACCCAAGGGGTGCTTTATCCGGCCCTCCCGGGGGTCTGCGTGGGACACGGTCTCAAAACGAAAGTTTAGGGCAAGCTGTGGTGCGGGTGCAGACCAGTAGCTGCCATAGGCAGACTGTACAGATTTGCGGCCAGTCGTAACCATGGCCACTCTCTAATTATGCGGCGGGGAGCAGCAAATAATGCTGCAAAATACTACACATTTTTTGATCGTATCACTTCACTATTTTGTAGTTTTTACACATGCTAGAAGTGTCCAGGCAGATATGTCATCTCATTGGCATCAGTTTAACAACCAAAGACCAAAATAAGCAATCGAAAGATGACAGTTAACCTTTGCTAGCGCCTTCCACTGCTTGCCGCGTTTTCAGTAACCTTTGATCCTTTTGAGCTGGAATCATTTTTTTTGTTAAAGTCTGCACGGTATGCATCAGATGATGGCTTATGTGGCAAATGCATCAAAACCATAATTATGCAAAAAAAAAGCTGTGGCCACAGAATCCCATAATTCAAGTCGCCCTGGTCATAATGTACACTTGTGTTATTATATTCCTGTTTACTGGCTTAGCCCTTGGAGGATCAGAAGGGCTTATGTTGCTTATTCCCATCAAGGGTCCTCTTCGGAGGGCTGTAGCAGGAAGCCTTGAAGGGGTTTCGTTCACGGTGCGTGGTGCTTTCTGTGTGGAGCTTCTCGAGCAACACTGAAGACTTAGCACCCTTCTTTACTCCTGTTGTGCACGTCAGTGTAAGCCTTGGGAGTAGGGATTATGGGTTAGGCACTAGCTGGGCATCAAGTGTATGGTCAGTGGACTACCAGTATGTAAGGACGGAGGCAACAGGATTAGACCTGATCACCCACCTCCAAAAAGTTACATTTCTGTTTGTCAGAAGGACACAGTGATTTAGGTCCTAGGACTCTTTTATATCAGTAAGCTAGCCAGCTGCTGCTGTAACAATTCACTGATCATACAGTCAGACGTAAACCCAGTACTGCAAGCATGGCCATGCCCTACCTGAAGGAATTATTCTTCATAGCCCAGCTCATGAACAAGAGGCTATGTCTCACACATGCCCAGAGCCACAGGAGAAGGGCAGAGGCATGTGCAGATCCTCGAGTGCATGGCAGAGAGGGGCACCCTCACTGAATGTGGCGGAAGGAGATTGGGTGAACGTCAGTCACATCCCGTCAGACAGCGCCATCTGGTCTCAGAGAGCCGCGGGCGTGTTGGGGTCCTGCTTCTGGGTTTGGACTGCACACTAGACAGAATAATGAGTGAGCTTGGTCATGGTGATATTTCTTTCGACAGTCCTCCTTTTGACCCCTATGTGTATAGGTTGACTATTCCTTGTAGCCCCCTTTTCATCCTGGAGCATATTTAATTTCACTCCAATTCAGGCCTATCGTGATTTAAGTGTATTTGTAAAGAGGGGAACACATTCAGAGTCTGTGCAGGCAGGATGATGACTCCCAGACTATAGTAATCTGCAGTCCTTGCCAATTAGGACATAAGATGGCAGCATTCTCCTCCTGACCAGCTCAGTTTCCTCTTAATCCACCCCTCAATACACAGAAGTTCTCTGATGTGGTGGACGTACTTTACAACACCCAAAAATAACAAATAAAATATCACAATGGTATACTTGACTCGTGTAAGTGTAGCCTTGTTTATGAAGATGTGGGTGATGCGTAAGATATCGGATCCATAATTATGTACATATTCTGGGTTTTGCGTAATCCTTTTATTTCCCGTGGCAGGTGAATTCATGAGAGTGGGGTGACCTCTGAGAAACCAGGGCTGTGTGCTCCTGTCGAAGCCACAGCTTCAAGACAATCCTAGATAGATTTGTGCACTGCACACCATTTGAAGCCATCCTACACCCAAGGAGACCAAATGCAGGTCCTCTCCCTTCAGATATCATATTTTGACATAGCCCAGCATCTGTTACACCTGAGTCGTCAAACGCCTGTGCATAGCAGCCTTCCTGTAACCCCATCATCATAGCGGGCACTTCATGCTTTTTATTCGAGTCAAGGAGCTTTGTTTGGAATTTGAGCCATTGATAAAGGGTTATTTTTACGACTCTCTCGCTGGTACAACTGTATTGGCAGACAGGTTGTATATTCAAGCCCAAAACCAGACACCAGAAAAAACAATTCTTTACCTGATCAAACAGGATGCTGGCATTCTCCCCAGAGGGAACAACTGCTACGTGTCAGGGTTATTGTACGTTCAGGATATGGTAGGCATACATTTCTTGAGTCTTTCATACATTAATGTAATCTTACCGCACTCTGATGGTAGGGAGGAATATCTAGTTATGGGGGGCGGGAGGGGGGGGGGGCTGCATGGATTTTACCTAGTGTGACAGCAAAGTGTTCCAAAGACCCATCTTCAGGGATACAGCAAAAAGGATGTACCTCAAAGCAGAATAGACTGCTACTAACCAGGGAGCCTCCCCACGGGCGGGCGAGATCTCTCCATGAGATTAGAGTGGGGGCACTTGGGATCCCACCCCCCAAGCTATTAGGAGCATGAAGTTTGGCTGGCATACACTTAGAGGGGACTCTTGGTTGTTAACAGTAGAATAATGAAAAGGTTTTTTTTAAAAAATTCTTTTATTTATTTTTAAATTCCAGAGGAGCACATTAAGGACTTGCAGAGCGGCATTTTAGTTATTTCAAAGTGTTATGGTGAGATCCTTACATAGATACACCATATTAGCAGGATACCCATATGGGATAAGTTACACGCATACACCTGCATTCCAATCAGTTTCGAAGTCGGTGGCTACCCTGAAAATCTGACATGGAACACCCCTTGCTGACCAGAGTTGAACCCATCAGCTCTATACTCTGCTAACATAGCACACTTGCACCATGATGCCTGTTACAGTAGCGCTCTGTCTGCCCAATGCCCATGAAAGTAGAATGATAACTCCCCCAGAGCTCATTATATTAGCACTCCAAGTAGTGGAACACAAAATAGTGCAACATATGTTATTGGTGCCAGCAGTCAATCAAGTATTACCAAGGTAAGTACATGGAGTGGTACGTAAATTAGAGCTTTATATGCTGGTTTTCCAAGCTACTTGCTCCAGAGTGGTGAGTTTTTCTGTTTGCCTCTTCAAATTGTATGCTGAGACACTCTTTGTAATACTTTCCGAAACCGATAGCTTGCTTCTGTTGTAGTAAATTCAATGAAGTAATCAAGGCTTACTCAGTGGAGGTGGCGCGAAAATAAAATAAAACACATTCACAATCGCACTGAAAGCTCAGTGTGTTGTCAGAGAGATTTCTTTAAAAAGTAATCAAAACTGAGCACAACTGTGTAAACGATTGTCTAGCATAAATGGTTCCAAATTGCCCCCAATGCAGGTTTTACGTAGCACAGTAACAGGTGTTAGTAGCAAACAATATGGTGGTACGTTCTATACTTTGAGACTGTGTGTGTCTATAAGGCAGCCTCCACAATTACTTAGAAGCACTCTAAATTTCGCAAATTGCTGCAGTGTTAGCGCACAGTGCATCTTAAGAGTGTCAGACAGGTGTATCACAGGAGTTTCTTGACATTGTAAGATAACTCGGTAGTTTCACTGCTGCTGTAGTGTTTTGGGCCAAGACTTAAAGTTTAAATAAAATGCAGTCAACATTTCTTGATATCAAAGACTTTTAAGATCTATGGTTGAACTATTTTCTGTGTAAAAAGGTGCAACAGTACCTCTATTTACTCCTAACTGGAAAAATTGACCAATATTTTGCATCAAGCTCACAGAGCGGAATGTTTTTCTAATCTCAATTAGGTAGTGGTACCTCACGGTAAGCACTGGAGCAAACCGGCAGGTTTATTAGTCCTGTGTCTCGGGTCAGGTCACTTGCTGTGAAAAGCTTCCTGTGCATTGTGGTCCTGAAGTCCCAAAGGACTCACTTTTAAGGTTAGAGCTTCAGAAGAACTCAAAGGGCTCTATCTAGAGATCTACAAGTCACAGTTGGGACAGTATTTCATTGTTTGGTCCCTAAATGTGTAGTACATATTTTGGAGGCTTCAAGTGCGAAAGGGGTTCTTGAGGTCTTCTAAAGGGCCAAATATCAGTGGCGGAGGCCACCTATCTTCAGTGGTAGGGCGGCAGTGGGAGGAGAGCAGGGGTTTGGGGGAGGGTTAAAATAATAAAAAATAAAAGACTTACCTCCTGCTCTGCTGACGGCCGCCTCGCTGCTCTTCTCGTCGCCGTTGGGCCAGAAGGGGATAAGCCCTCAGGGCACAGGCTCCACACCTAATCCAAACGCTGTTCTCTCACGAGACCAGCACCAGGATTGGTCTGAGCGGCCTCATTTGCTGCTCAGACAGTGCATTGGAGCATGTGCCTTTTCTCCAACCGGGAAGTGTAACTCAGCCGGGTTGGAGAAACATAAATGAGCATGTGAGCTTGGCTGGCCGGCCAAGCGCACATGCACACTTATGAGTGCAGTTTACTCCTTCTTGACATGTCTGGCAAAGCCCCACTCTATAGTCATTGCGGGGCTAGAACAGACAACGTAAATGAAATCACAATAACTGTGTTATTGTCATTTTATTTACCTTCTGCTGGTGCGGGCTGAGGGGCAACGCTCCTCCGCCATTACGTATTTGCCGTGCCTGCCATGTACGCTTTGGAGACCTTGACACTACACTGGGTGAACATCAACAACAGCTCCTAGTGTCTGCACTCCCAACACAGAGTCAATACCAGCGAGGCATAGTAGGTGTGTTTTTTATTTTGGACCCACAGGTTAACAAAAAATGCCTCTTGTTGGTGAGAGGGAGTACGCTCACTAAGCAGCCATTGCTCCAGATTTCTCACCTGCACTTTGTTACGGTCACCATGGTCGGCTTGACTGGTTCCTTCACCACAGTGTCAGCTGATCCGCATAGGAATTTACATCTGACATGGTCAAAGAAAAGCACTCTAGGCTTAGCCCTAACTAAAAATGCGGGCCCCGAAAATGGTTATACAATTTGAGGTGAAGGCTAGTGTTCTTTTATCGAGGTCAGAAGCGCTTGCTGGCACCATTGTTAACGGAGGCCACTTAATAGTTACTTTAGTCAGACATCCCCACCTTTATCATTACAGAAAGTTACTCTCTCGGTTTTGCCCATTTCTTCTTGTGATTTCATTTGCTTCTTCCCAGTGAGTGATTTCCACACTTTTCATGTACACATTTCTGAATTCTACACAACTATAGCAAACACTCAATTAATAAATGCCAGCTCTCTTAGAAAAGGGTTAAAACATGACAGAAAAGCGACCTTAAATGTTCTACTGTAAATATGGCAATATAGTGGTGTAGTTTTCCAATAGTGACTGTTTCCCTACGTGTAGCAAATGTAATACTGTAGGGGTCCCCTGTTTTCCAAACAGCACATTTCTGAATTCAGCAG
Organism: Lissotriton helveticus; assembly: GCF_964261635.1. NCBI lineage: Eukaryota > Metazoa > Chordata > Amphibia > Caudata > Salamandridae > Lissotriton > Lissotriton helveticus. Next base: position 295,892,162 of record NC_136065.1, read on the forward strand.
TTGTCTAATGGCTCAACTGTACGTTCATTTGTTGGCATGTCTAAATAAGTCTATTTTATTTTCGTTGTGTGCGTTTTTTTTCTTGTGCTGCATCTTTAGTGATTAATTTCCTGTCCTGCTGTGGAAATTACATAGCGAACTGCTTGTTTTTTTTCTTGCTACCTACCTTTTTTGGTTACAGTAGCAATTCAGCCCTCACAACGTTACTCTTAAACCCTACCCCAATACACTACAATAATGCTCTAGAAGTTTGCGAAGTCTAGTAGAGCGGCGCCCAGAGCCCTTAGATGAAAGCTCTCCACTAGCCCAGAGATGTACTCCACGCCTTGTATACTGGTACTGTGTGCATTCTTTTTGCCATTGGCTGTGCTCTACCTGTTAAGGATTGTTTGCGGTGCTGCCCTGCACTTAATTAGTTCCCTACAAGGCAGGCTGCCTCTTCAGCTCCATGTTGTAAATCTTATATAAGTGAGGGAAGTGTTCACTCCTGCTGCTGAGCTGCACCTTTTTGTGTCACAGAATCTTGTTGTGCAGCTCCTGTGCCTTGTTTGTGCATTTGTATGTATGTGCATGTGTGTGTGTTTATAGCATAAGGACTGGGCGAGTCCCTATTTTGATGGCAAAGCCAGGCTGAACAAGCCCTACGAGTGAGTGAGTGTCTGTGTAAAGCCCAGACTTTGCCCATGCCAAAGATGTAACTGTTCTCTGTCTTGAGGGGGGGTCGTGCACTCTTGCTGTTGCACCTGTTCTGTGGGTGGGGCAAACGAGCCTTATTGCGGTTTCTGCACAGTACCTGCTTTGTGGATAGATGAGCTCTCTGTTTCGTAACCTATCAATAGGGCTTTTTTTTTTTACCAGAAACGCATTCACAGCTCAAATATTCAACAAAAATACCTGTAAACCTTTTTTTTCGTAAAGAGTGCTGTGGAAGTTGTTGTAAATCTGGTTTATCTGGAAAGTTTGTGTCACCTCAGCACAGAGCTGGCACCGGTCCTCTCCTATGGTAGGCCAGGCAAGGCGGGGTACACTTGTTTTGGCAAGCTCCATGCATCTCGGGACGATTATTTCTTGCGGCTTTTTTGTTTGTTTTTTTTTTCTTGTTTTATTTCAGAACATTTTGTACTAAAAGATGAACCCTTTGTGCTTTTCGATAATTGCATCTGGAAACTCCCAGATAGTGTGCCATGGTCGCTCGCTTGCTGTGAGGTGTCGGAAGCAGGACCTGCCTCATAGGGAAAACACCATCTCCTCGCCCTCTGACTTATGGGGGTCCCAAATCCTCACACATCGCACCCCGGTGGTCCTAGCAAGGGGTGCAAAGGTGCATCCTAAATTCCAAGTCCCAGCAGGACAGTGTCGGACAGATATCTCTGCTAAGGTCTTATCTGCAGGCTGGCACAGGAAGTTGGTGAGAGTTTTTGCCCCTCAGTGCAGGCCTGAGATGTAGGCGATTTTCTTTGCATCTCCACAAGCCTGAGATGGGGGTCTTCATGATCATGCATCTCTTCATGCATGCAATGCTAGTCTGTGTGTCCCTGCATCTCCACCACCCTGAGTGCATGTCTCTGTGTGCACCCTTCTCTTCAGGCACAACCTTCCATCTCGGAAGGCTAAGTACCGCTCGAAGTCTGTTCGTCTCTTTTGGTGTTAGGTGCTGATCTGTGCTTGCTCATTTGTCATTGACCTAAGATGTTGATATGTGGGTCAAATCAATAAGGCGTAAGATGTTGTTCTTTGACACCTATTTATTTATTTAAAGAGTACAGGGGCAGAAAGTGAGCTTGTGTGGAAAAATCATCAATAGAAAAAGGGAAGGCTAATTAAAGAAAATTCAATCAATCAATCAATCAAGGGGTTGGTGAAGAGCAACTACTCAACTGTAGTGTCCCAAAGCGCGGGGGGAGAGCAGCTTCATGAATTTCACTCGGGTTCATCAAAGAGCCAGGTCTTGAGGTCCTTCATGAACTTGGAGAGTGTTGGTGTCTGCCCGAGGTGGAGAGGGAGGACGTTCCATGCCTTGGCCGTGAGGAAGGAGAAGGGCCCATGATGAGTACCTCAGTTTTGTCTGTGTTGAGGTGTAGGCAACTGCTCTTCATCCACTTGGCGATGGCTTCCATTCCTTCTTGGAAGTTGTGTTTGAAGATGTGGAGGTGGTTGGATAGAGAGAGGAGGAGGAGGAGGAGTTGAGTTGCGAAATACATGATTGCAAATTGTATCCTAAGTATCTCCTTGGTCAATGCACAGATTATACAAATTTGATTTGCTGCTAATTTAGTAAAGTAGTTTGACTGGACCCACATATGGGTTAAGCCTGACAGCATGCAACACCCCCACCTGTTTAATAAACAAAAATACTGTGCCTGTGACAGCCACCGCACAGTGACAAGATCATGTTTTGGTACTTCAAGAAATCGCTGACGTTGTTGTCTACTCTCAAACTTTCCAGCACATAAATCTAAAGACATTAAAGCACAAATGCCAGTCCTACTAGAGCATCGTTCGATGTAGGGCTTTGTCTGTCTGTGTGAGGGGCCTGACATCTGTGTAAGGCATCTTGTGTGCATGGGTGTATTGTGCAGGACTTTTTTGTGTGTGCCGTGTTGTGTACATGCAAGGTGTGTGGCTGAGCAAGCATCTTCTTGTGCATTTTGGGACTTCATCTTTGTGTGGGTTTTCGTTTGTGAATATACAGCATCTCTGTGTGAGGTGCCTTTTGTCTGTGTAGGTCTTCGGTCTGTGTGGGGCTTCTTCTGTCTGTTCAAGGTGCATTCTATCTTTTTAGGACTTCTTTTGTCAGTGTAGGGTATCTTCAGCCTATATGCAGTAAGGTCTGTCTGTCTGAGCTGTCTTCTGTCTGTGTGAGTTTCTGTTTATTAAGGGAGCCTTTTGTCTGTGTACGTCTTCTGCCTGAGTGGGGCATCTTATCTCTGTTCATGGTGTGTTCTGCCTGTGTAGGGCTTCTTCTGTATGTTCATAGTACATTCTGTCTCTACCAGGCTTCTATTGCCTGTTTGGGTGTGTGGCTTACTTAGAACACATCTCATACAGACAGAAGATGCTGCATATGTTTGTGCGAGGTATCTTCTGTCCGTTTAGGTCTTCTTCTGTGTCTGGTTCTCCTTCTGTTTTGTCTTTGGTCTGTGCATTGTCTTCCCTCTGTTTAGGGTACCTTTTGTCTTTATAGGTTTTCTGTCTGCATGGAACCTCTTCCGTCTCTACGAGGCTTCTCCTCACTGTGCGGTGACTCTTATAAATGTGCATGTCTACTTAAGTCTGTGATAGGTATTTTGTGGTTAGATGAGGAGTCTTCTGTCCATTTATGAATTTTAGGTCTGACCTTCCAGATTATGCAAGTTGTCTGGTTGCCCAAGACTTATTGAGGGCTTACCAAGAATTCACAGTGGGGTTACAGCCTTCCCATTGCTTACAGTTGGTTTACTTTATTGTCACTCTTGTTTGCCTACTTCTTATTCAGTGGCTTGCCTTCCTTTACTTATGTTGCCCCCCCCCCTCCGCCTTCAGCATAGCCTCTTTGGGTTGGCTGACTTGTATCCTTCCACTACTCAATTTTAGGGACCTCTTTTTTTGTGGTTTAGATCCCCATTAGAGTGCATGTGTTTACAAGCTCTCTCCCTGGTGTGCTTTTTCCCCACCAAACATCCGCGGATGCTCTTTCCCTAGTGTGCTGCTTGCTCTCGGTCTCCTGTGTTTCTTCCCTGCCAATCTCTCCGAGCTGCATGCTCTGTGTTACTCTCTCCCTCATGTGATCCTCCTCTCACTTCTGTAGTGCTCTCTCTCGTGTGCTGCTTTCCCCCTCCTCCAGCAATATGTTATGTTATATTAATTGTACTTGTAACGTGCACGGCTACTCATGAGGGTCCGGGCGCAATGACTTAAGGGGGAGCAATACAGCTTTATTTTTATTTTATCTCTCATGCCCACTCCCAGCTGCTTTGCCCCATCTTCCAACACCCGCTCCTCTTTGTCACGCCTCTTCTACTGCCGCATTTTTTATATGTGTGTGTGTGTGTGTATATATATATATATATATATATATATATATATATATATATATATATATATGTGTGTGTATATATATATATATATATATTTTTGGCAGGGGCAGGCAGCAAATTGCTAGCTTAAAAAGCACTTTTGAGCTAGTTAAATGTATTTTTTTTCCCGATAGATGTTTGATGGGTAAGTGTAAAAAAAGGAGCCTGCGTCATTATATATGTGCACTCCAAGAAAATGACACTGTCACCAGTAACATGCTTTTTTTCCTTTTTTTCTTTGTGTCCTATGCTGCACCGTATCATCTAAAAACGTTTTTGCTGATGTCGGGCACCTTCGGCAAGCAGCATTGTTAAAGTCAATAGGTCTAAAATGCGAGGCCTGTTGGCTTTGCCAGTGCTTGTTGTCGCTGCCACTTCCTGGGGCCTGGCTCTTTTGGTGCCGTTCATGGCTTCTCGGTACGAGGGCCAATTCCTGTAAAGTGCCGAGGTGCAACCCCGCGAGCCTGACCGTGCCCATGTTTGGTTTGTCATGAGCCTGGCAGGGCGCCTCTTTCCCATCAGGGCGCAGGGAGTGGTGCCTGGCACAGAGTGCACACCGAAGCTTTGTGCGTGCGCGCAGATAAAGTCACAAACTTTCCTTGAGATCGGAGTCTGCTCTGCCCAGACTTTGCCCACGGTCCGACAGGTGGCACGAACCCTCCCGTGCCCCTCCCCGGGGCTGTGCACGGCCAGCCTCCATGCCAGGCTAGTGTGCACTGCTAACAGTTGCTGTATACACAAATGACTACACGGGGCGCACATTTGTTTTGCAAGGGCGACCTGTTTAATCATTTCATTCTCATGTGGACATTTATTCGTTCGTTTCCACGGTTACAGGAACCATTAAGTGGTAGAGAGCAATAAGGCAGCAGAGTCAAACAGGTAATAAAAAAATTAAGGCCGTTTTAGGCCCAGAGAGAGCGCGCGGGAAGCGAAGCGGAGCCGCGCAGGGCCGCTGGTGTTTGTGAGGGGACAAGGGCCACTTTAAGGGGGCTCCGGGGTCGAGGTGCATAGCCCGGCCCATGGTGGCACACCAGACGAGGGCCGTTCGGAGCTGCCCCCTCTGGACAGACCAGGCAGAGGGGGCCCGTCCAAGGCCGCTCCGAGGGGCCGTTGAGGGCATACCTAGACAGGAGCCTCTGGGAGCCCGCTGGCGTGGGCCACACACAGCCGGAGTTTAGAGGGACAGGGTGCTTCAGAACCAGGCAGTGTAAGCAAGCCAGGCCAAGGTCACTCCGAAAAGGGTGGGTCAGCAAATGAGGCAGTGGCTGCACAGAACTGCCCAATGCAGGCAACACTTGGGGAGAGGAGTTGGCCTAAGGGCTAGGGCGGTCGACCTTAAATCTGAGGACTCGGTTTCGAGTCTCAGCAAGTACTCGCAACATCCTGTGATTCTGGACAAATCACTTAGTGTATCAACATCCTGATTTGCGATTCTCAAATAGCGATTTTTTAGAAATCGCTATTTGAGAATTGCAAATCGGCATGTATGTAAAAAAATCACAATTTTTTTGCAATTTCTTAATATTCCTTAATTGCGATTTGCAAATTGCGAATCGCAATTAAGGAATATTTTCCCATTCATTTCAATGGGCCAGGAGGCCCATAGGAATTAATGGGAAGTTATTCTCCATTTGCGATTCGCAATTTAATAATCGCAAATTGAGAATAATTTCAAGGGTGCAGGGGTGTCAAAAGGACACCCTGATGCACCCCTGAAATAAGCATGGGTGCACATGTGGCGCACATACATGCCCTAAGGGCATGTAAGTGCTTCACATTGCACTTTGAAAAATGCAAAAAAGTGAATTTTTCAAAGAAATCGCAAATTATCACCAACTTGAAGTTGGTGGTAATTTGCGATTCCTTAAGGCCAAATTGCACTTTTTGGGTGCTTCTTACATTGCATTTAAGGAATCGCAAACTTTGCGATTCCTTAAATGCAATCGCAAAATAAGGATTCGCAAATTTTGCGATTCCTTATTTTGCCTTAATACATACCATTTGCCAAAATTGCATTCGCAAATAAATTTTGCCTGATACATATGGCCCTTAATCTCCTCGTGCCGAACAAAAATGAATGTGTCCTCATGTAACGCAACTGGTGCTCGTGTAAAACCGCTCCGATACCCGATACCTTCAGGTCTAGTTCGCGCTATATAAAACTCTGTAAAAAAAAAAAAAAAGATAAGACAAGACCCAGCCCATGCAGGCCCAGAGCCTCCTGGAGAAGGCCTTTGTGGGCAATCAATGGAAGTGCTCATGCTGCCCTGGTGTGGTAGGCCGATAATAGGACAACAGCCCCAAAGGCATTAATGCACACAGTTTGAAAGGTACATTCATTCTCTTAGGTGTGAGGACTGAAGACCATGGTCTCTCATACTTTGTTGATGTAGGCAAATTAGATACTGTGGTTCAGACACAGCCAGAGTAAATAGAACGGCGGTGATCAAAGGTTGCCTGCCGCCAGCAAGACCGCAGCCATTCAAGGTGTGGATACACAGCAGCAAGCCCTCTCATGGAGGGCAGGCGAGAGCCGATGAGATCAGTGCCACTCTGAGTTAACAGCAGAAGGTCACCTGGTCGGGTGGCTAGAGGGTGCCCACGTCTCTGAGTTGTGAAACTAGAGTGCAGATGTTCCTCACTCATTAATCGCAAAAACACAACCTCCGTTACTGAGGTTGTTCTGAGTTCCTGTTTGTAAACATCCTCACTGCAAATTCAATAGATGTCAATGAGTGCATGCCTAAAATCTGACGTTGGTCCCTGAGGGCCGCTGGATGCATGGCAAGTTTTCAGTATACCTACATTTACATGGTTTGTGTGAAATCTGTCATGGATGCAGCCTTGGTTACCATCGTTGGGCCCCTATCCTCGGCCACCAAATTGATTGCACAGAAGAATACAGCCATGGAGCATGTCTGCACACATTCTGAATCCACAGGGGTGGCTACCTAGGTTGAGTATGGTTTCTTCCCGTTCTCTGAAAACACACATTTTCCTATCTGGCACTTAGCAAGTCAACAAGGGTGTCGCTCAAGGATCAGTGCTCTCCCCCCAGCTCTTTAACATCTACATGGAACCACTCGCCAAGTTACTCAGGAACGCCAACATCCACTTCCACCTCTACGCGGATGACACGCAGATTTACCTGGAAACCTCCTCTCTCAAAGACATCCACAGACTCAACGATGTCCTAAATGAAGTTCAAGACTGGCTGACAAAGAATCACCTGAAACTCAACCCCGACAAGACAGAAACACTCCTCATCTCAAACAAAGAAGATAACCCTCAAATCACCGAGTGGCTAAAGTCGATCGATGCTCTCAAAGGTAACCTCACGCTAGCCGACTCCGTTAAATCCCTGGGCTTCACCCTAGACCCCAAACTAACCCTGACAAACCACATTAAGAACTCGGCGAAAAGCGCATTCTTCAACCTCAGACTTTTGAACAAAATTAAACCTTACATTCCCAACAAGGACCTCAAACTAGCCACCCAATCTCTAGTTCTATCAAGACTGGATTATGGGAACTCAATCCTAACAGGCATCCCCAAATCGCACCTGGCACCACTAAAAACAACACTTCACGCGGCAGCGAGAATGATCACAGGCTGCAAAAAATCTGACCACATCTCCCCGGCATTCAAAGAACTCGAATGGCTCCCTGCGGAAATGCGAAGTACCTTCAGAACGGCCTGCCTAACCCACAAGGCCCTCCACACCGGCAAACCGGAATACCTGGCTAACAAGCTCAAAAAAGCAGGCCAAGCCAGAAATTTGAGAAGCTCTAACTCCCTGCTGCTCATCCTACCAAAAACCAGAAGGAAGAGAACTGCGGACTGCTCTTTCTCAGGAAATGCCCCCAAAATATGGAACGCCATCCCCCCGCACATCAGGACTCTACCGTCCAATGCAGAATTCAAGAGCCAACTCAAATCCTTGTGCCTTATCCGCTCCCTTGGTTGTGGATAACTTGGAGCTGCAAACGTCCCAGAATCCATGCGGTAATGTTTAATCCTGTACCAAGAAGCCTTGCTGTCCGAACTTTTCTTCTTTCCAAATTGTCACTCGCTGATTGCTTTTATTGGGTTTGTTTCATGTTGTTCTCTTTCATTCCCTCTACTGTGAAGCGCTCTGATACCTTCGGGTCTTGTTAGCGCTATAGAAAACTTCTAAATAAATAAATAGTAATTCATCTAATAACATAACTTACAAATGGCCAGATCCTCCAACAACGCTAGACATGGGTGAACATGATCTGTCTCCATACAGAGGCTTGGATTACTTCTCTACCCATTAACCCTTTATCTTTACCCTGGCATATCTTCATCCCTACTCTGGCACCGCTTCATTACAGTCTCTTCTTTTCCCCTTATAGGAAGCCCAGTTCTTAATTGCCTTTACATTGCAATGTATTCTTCCATCATGTTTCAAGGTTTCTCTTTCATTCCTGTGCATGAAGTTACTTTAGTTGTGACTTTTTTTGTCAAATCTGAAGAGAGTCTTCTCCCTTGGATTGGTAAACAAGAGAAATAAAGCCAATGATTTTCTTCTGATGTGCGATTTTAAATACCACTTTGTCAAATGTTTCCCTCTGCTCACTCTCATCTTCTCTGGCATACGTTTATCGTGGAAGAATGCTTGATGTAGGTGTGCTGCAAGCTCTTACAGAAGAAACCCTTTCCATCTAGGCCAGTACAAGCATGCACATAGGAGATCTATGACTTACTGGCCACCAGATAGATCGGGCTAACATCTTACCCCTCGTGGCCAACATTTAGTCCAGTCAGCAGTATGAAGCCGAACACCTAAGGCCATGTCAATGTGTTTCTGGTCACAACTGGCTACCGTGGAAGGACTATGCATTGATGTGTCACTGCTGGAAAGCTATTGTCTCAGCTGGCCTCCAAGACTAGCCTAGAAAATTATCTGGGCTTACCTTACCCAAGGTGCTCTCTATAACCTGCGAGTTGCCCTTGGTGCAAATCATGTACTTGTAATTCTCGACTACAGTATTCATTTTTTATTCTGATGGCTCAGATATCTGTGGTGTACTTTTGGTTAATTCACTTTTTAGCAGATTGAGAAAATGGACATTACCGCGTTTATATAATCTGCATTGCACTTCTTCTCATCAATGTTGGCTAACATTTAGAGTGGTGGTTGGATCATAATCTGTGCATTAACTACATGTGGTCCTGAAATGTGTGTGCCCCCTTCACTGTTCAAACTGATCAAAGGTCTCAGCAGTGGCTGATTATCAAGAGAGGAGAAAATGTGAAATCAATGTGGTGGCACACAACACATTGTGTTCAGGCACTACAATTGATGGTAGTTCATGAATCAATCTCAAAGCAAGGAAAGGCTGCCAAACTGTGTACGGCTCTTTGTTGATTTGAGGAAGACCACTGACCTGGTTGGATTTAATATTCCCTACCCAGCGGATGGTTGCAATAAAAGACACCAGATATGTATTCATCTCCGATTTGTGTAATTTCTTTGGCTGCTTGGTAACTTTTTAAGTGTGCTGGGCTCTTTGATACTTAGAATAAATGTAATTGGGTTCTTCTATATGTGAATGCATGCAGG